>NC_050448.1:31691139-32343639 GCF_903995425.1 Onychomys torridus | reverse complement strand
AGCCAATGGAGTGCAAATGAGAAAATGCCATAGACTCTGCCTTGTGAGATGAGTGTGTTATTCGCAGGTGGTTCACCCAGAGAAAAGAGGGACCTCAACAGTGCAATACAAACACATGAGCCAAGCATGTCATCAGCTACAATGTGTCTATTGTTCCAAAGAACACCTGGACATAAAGTTTTCCCTGAATACTTTTTTGGGCATCAGCAATCTAGTGTGTTGAAAGTGTAACAGGCACAGTTTGCTGAGATTGTAGCAGGAGCACATGACGGTCATACATGGAGCACAGTGCTCTCGCCACCTCCACCAGAAAAACATGTTGATAGACTCCATGTGAGCTCTGGCAGGGCTCCTCACCAGCTGGGCAGAAGTGACCCCTGAGAAGTCAGGGCGGGGGGATGGGGGTGGGGTGGAGATAAGCAGAGCTGGCTCTGTGAAGAAGGGAAATGGAAGGCTAAGGAACAGTGCTCTCCATGGAGACAGGATATGGGGAGACAGGATGTGGACAGAAGGACAGGAAACTTTAAAGGACTTTAAACTTTAGTTGCAAGTACAAGAAGTCATCCAAGGCTGTAGCCATCCTCCATGGTGCCCGAGGCACATCACAGGAAGTCTTTGTCTTACCGGGGCAATCGAGGAATGAAGCGCCATGGTCAGCCGAGATTATTCTCTCAGACACATGAGGATAGAAGGGGAGAAATAAGAAAGCAGGGAGACTGTCCAGGCAGAAGGTGAACTCTGTACCACGACACTGGAGACAATGTATAATACTCCCTGGCTTTGTCAGTAAATGGGCATCGAAGTCATAACTATGGCAGCATAATTTAGTTACATATAATTTGCATATCAGATGAAGTAACTACCTAGAGATATATTCAAGACAAAATTTCTTTTCATTTCCAGGATTCAGTCTCTGATCTCAAATGACTCTTTTTTGTTTGGTTGGTTTCTTTCTTTCTTTCTTTCTTTCTTTCTTTTTTTTTCAAGAGAGGGTTTCTCTGTATAACAACAGCTCTGTCTGTCCTGGAACTTGCTATGTAGACCAGGCTGGCCTCAAACTCACAGAGATCCATCTGCCTCTGCCTCCTGTGTGCTGATATGAAAGGCATATGCCACCACCAGCCAGCAAAATGACTCATTTTTACAGTGAACTCCCATGATCCATCTCCAACATCAATTTCAAAGTATTTTTATCTTTCTCTTACACTGTGCTTGCTACAGTTTTTAAACACACACACACACACACACACACACACACACACACACACACACACACACATGCACACGTCTTCAGTTCCCCTGAGGATCAAAAGTGAAAGCTCTCACCCGGCGGTGGTGGCGCAGGCCTTTAATCCCAGCACTCGGGAGGCAGAGGCAGGCGGATGACTGTGAGTTCGAGGCCAGCCTGGTCTACAGAGCGAGTTCCAGGGAAAAGGAGCAAAGCTACACAGAGAAACCCTGTCTCGAAAAACAAAACAAAACAAAAACATGAAAGCTCTCAAAACCCTGAATGGTGTGCTCATCTTAGCATCAGCACAAGACACCTGACCATACCATGACAAGCATCACCCTGTAAGACAGAGTAACAAGCCAACCCTATAGCAGTACTAGAGCTTTCTGTTGGCAGAATAACAGCAGCACATTCCAGAAGGACAGAGTCTAGCAGCCAAAGCAGTGAGTGAATCTGCGGACTCCTCCAGCTCTGCCCTGAATTACATATGCATCTGCTATTCCACCCATCACAGTTGCAAGCAAAAGGTGCTGCAGCATCTCAAGATTCTGTGAGAAAACATGTGGGGATGTACTTGCTATGTTAATAGTGTGACTCTGGTGATTTTGAAGAATGCAAACAAGTTGCTATTAGACTAAAAATACGTGTGGGGTGTACTGGAAGAGAGATGCAGAGTTAAAGGGAAAGTTTCTTGCTATAGGTGTGGCTCAGAGGTAAAAGGTTTGCCCAGCAGATACAAAGCCCCGAGTTCTATGCCCAGAAGCAAGCAGTTCTCTCAAATGAAATGGATATGACCAGAAAGTACACCACAAGTGAGAAAATGGACAGCACTGAGCATATGCCAAACAGAGCAGAACACAATTGTCTGGACACTGGGACCATCTACAGATACCCACAGAGCATCTCAAATGTTGATCTGTGGAGGGCAGAAACACTGCGTTTAAAAAAAAAAATGGATTTTTCAGACTTGGGAAGACAACTCGGCGGATAAAGTGCTTGACACACAAACCCGTGTACCCACATAAAAGTTAACAATATTGTGGAACAATAGCAAGCTTACGACAAATGATGATACAACCCTTCCTTTCTCCTTCTTTTCTCCTCCCTCCCTCTTCTCACTGCTGCGGATCCACGTTCTTCCCTTACACTGTCCTCTCAGTCAGCCTCGGCCTTTGCTTTCCCTCTAACATCAGGAAGGCAGCTAGCACACGGCGGTGGTCAGCCAGCATGTATTTAATGGCCTGTCAATAATAGACGTCATGGATCGGGAATCTACTCGATGGGGCCTGATAGTATATATACCTGAAAGTCACAAAACGTTCAGTGAGTATGGATGTTTAAGTACTAACTGAAGGACTGAGGGGAGGGTCAGAAACACGAGGCAGATGACCGTGTCCTGGGTCTATTTAGTTCCCACAAGAACCCATAAACAGTGAGCAGTACCTTAAGGGCTGCTAACACAAGAAAAAAGATAGTAATATTTCATTGTACTTAAGAGTTTAAGGAGGCTGTGATTTATAATCCAACTCCATGAAAATTCTGAAATACCTAACATGAGGGAAAATACTAGCCAACATTTAGACTGTAAGCAATGTCACAAAAACAATTTGGAAAAAAAAAAAAAAAAACCTATGAGCCTAACAAGCTGAACAGCAAATGTAGAGAGAGATGTGAACATTTCTTCTGTGCAGTTTCTACTGTCTTCAAACTCTATCTGATTCATATCTTTGGGTCTACCATAACTGGACTGGAAGATTATCATGGTAAGCTCATTGCACACAGAGCACAATTGTCTGAAATTACAGCAGAGTCAAACACGTATCAAAAGGTGTCACACAGGGAAGAAGAAGTCACTGCTGTGTCATTTAATGAAACCCACTGAGCACCAAGGGCATGAGTAGCCAAATTGAATTTTAAATGGCTCAGGATAGCCACCAGTGGAGATGAGATAAATAAACTGACTTTTCTCTACTAGGGGATCAAAATAGAACGCCATCTTTATGCGTGACGGGACACACACACACACACACACACACACACACACACACACACACGTGCGCATGCGCCTACAGAAAGTTAAGGTAGTCACCTTTTTTCTTTGTGTCCAGTACTTTCTGGGCTCTATCTTCCCCAAGGCAGTTTTTTTGTTAACAAATATTATGCAAAAGGATTTTTGCACCTTGATTTCCATGGCATTTTACTCCAGACAGAAAAAACTACTCCCACGGAGTGAAACTCCTCTGTGGTCCTGAACCACCTCATAATAACTGCCAAGCAGCTGGAACTCTCCAGGGGAAGCTTAACATCCACCATTAAGTCAGACGCAGCCAGGGGCTTGCCTGTCAGCCAGTACAGTCAAATGGTAAAAGCAAGCATGAGACGTAAAAAGCTGTGCCTTTGAGAGTAAATGGAGTAATGTCTTCTTACATGAAGTTTCAAAACCACTATAATTCTAGTGTTCTAATCCTGATCATTCTTATGAGCTCAATGTTCAATGTTCCCCATTTGACCTTCAGCCTTGAACTCCTACCAGAACTGGAACCAAAAAACTTCCAGAACTGAGTTGATGACCTTGCTGTCCAAATCTGTAGACATCTTCCTCTCCATGAATGACAGTGTCCTTCTAGGTGTCACTTCGACTTGAAACCAGAGTGACCATTGCTGCTTTATCTCATCATTGACAACCAGGTGTCAACTCCTCTACCCGTCCTCCTCCTTTGTCCCCCTTCCCCTCCCCTTCCTCTCTGCCTCATACACTTCCCCAGAGTCCAATTCAGAAGAATCGCCAATCAAGAGGACCACCATCTGGTGGGAACTCCGACTAGAGGATGCGGAGATCAGGTAATCAGGGCAGTGAAGACAGAGACAGTCCTCCTCCACAAGGCATGAAGGGAAGATAGGATACTCAATGGCCATGGTGATTCTGAAGAACACTTTACAAAGTCAGTCTCTGGCCAGCAGTAAGGTAGTCCAGAGCTCCCCAGGTGTAACCTTAGCTGCTTGCCTGCTCCTACCTCCCTCTCATAGGAATACTGAATATTTAGAATAAAGAACTTGGAATCCAAAGCTAAGTTTGGCTAAGCATACCATGGGCTGATCTTTTTTCACACCCAAAGGGTGTTTGCAAAGGGTCTTAGGGAGATATACTGGAAGCTTCTTAGCCTTTTCATCACATTTGTTTGCACAGGTTCTGATTCTAGAGTTTGGACATCTTGACGGCAGATGCTAACATCAATATTCAACACAAGGCTAGCATCTGCCATTCTGAAAAAAAAAAAAAAAACTTTCAAAGAGCCCATTTTATACAGAATTTGGAGCAGACAGCAAATTATTATCACAGATCTCTCCAGTACTTTGTTGGACTTCAAAAATAAGGTCTTATTTTAACATTTTGACTTTGTTATTTCCGTTTCTAAAATGTATGTGCTAATGACATTTTGCAATTTAATTTTTGTAATTAGAAGTATAATGTCTTTCTTCTCTGATTGATTGTAACTTTCAGGATAGAGTGCAAGTGGAAACAGTTATATTCCCCTAGTCACATAGGTAGATAGATAGACAGACAGACAGACAATTAGACAGTCACATTGAAGATCTATGAGGGGCTAGGGGATGGCTCAGTCAGGAAGGCATTGGCCTCACAAACAAGAGGACTATTACCACTAACCTGCAATGTATATTCGTGAAAAGTTGCTGTATAATACAACTACCCGGTTTCTGCCAGAGTCAAAAGCTAAAGCCAACAGAGACAATAAATATTCCCCTGGGGACACGAGAGACACCTCAGTGTTTAAGAGCATTTGGTGGTCTTATAGAGGACCTTAGTTTGGTTCCTGGCACCCACGTGGCAGCTCACAACTACCTGCAGCTCCAGTTCCAGAGGATCTGATGCCTTTTCCAGTCTTGGAAGTCATTGCACACACATGGTACACAGAGAGGCATACAGACAAAACACCCATACATATAAAATAAAAACAAATAAACCTTTAAACAGTGTCACCTGTACTAAGAGAGTCACTACCTATTATGGTCAGAAACTTTGAATTCAAAATACAACCTAAAATAGCTTGTAAAAAGAATTTGTTTTATTTTTATTTATGTGTATATGTACGTGTCTGTGTGTATGAGCACACGCAGGAGGGTAACCTCAGAGGGCAGAAGAGAGAATTGGATCTCCAGGAGTTGGAGTTACAATTGGATGGATGCTGCCCAATGTGAGTGCTGAGAACCAAACCTGGACGCAAGAGCATCAAGTATTCTTTACTGTTGAATCATCTCTCCGGCTCCATAAAGTAACATTTAGTTAACACTTTAATAGTATAGTGGTAGTATTTATAACCTCATCAATAAAAATGGGGACATCATTGGTCTCACTCTAAAATTCAGTGTTCTCATCCATAAGAAGAGTGTTTCTTGCTTAATTGAGGTGAAATGAAAATTGAAACATGGTTCTCTTCATGGTGTTGGACTTAAGGGAATACTTAATACTATAGTCCAGTCCATTCTCCACAAAGACTGCCTGTATGCCTCAACACATCAAGAGATCTGTAAAGATCTGTTGTAAGCTGATAATCGTCATAACTAACCACTTGACCTCTTCTTGCTCCTGCTAATTAGGTTATTCTTGTTAACACATCTTGGTACACATAGGAATTAATGTTCCTCAGACCATCTTGAAGATGATACTTGAAGAGCAACAAAGTTAATTCTAAAGGCACCAAGAATGAAATTTTTGGACTAGTATAATTTTTTTTTTCTGATTCTAGCCCACACCTACTGAGCCACTCTGGCTATGTTGGAAGGTTCAAGTCCTGATGGCAGATAATGATGCCTCTGTGTTGCATGAAAACGTCATGCATCTTCTGGTGCTTTATAGAAACAATGTAAGGATCTCAATGGTCTTTCTTGAGATTTTTCTAGTAAATGCTTATTAGTTTGCATTCCTCAGACAATTCACTCTGTGAAGGACCAGTTTGCAGCCTATATACTAGTGAGGGCAACTAGTCCATTATTGACCCCAGCCTTTCTAGTCTCTAGCTGTGGTAACTGGTGGTAACAAGAAGAGTTAAGGGGGAAAAGAATCACATGACTCTCCACTTCTGAAAAAATACAGAGGAACTGAGGCAGGTCAGCAACTAAAGGGGGAATTGTCATGGGGCTGCTAATATGCTGGCCCTGGGCCATGGATAACCCTATATTCTGTCATTTTTAAGAATTATTGGCATTATTATTATTTATTTCAGAGAGGCAATGTTAGAAAAAAACAAACACAGTAACTCAAACTGGGGATGGTGCAAGGATGGGGCTGAGTACAATTTCACAGGAAAGAAACCAAGACCCTAACTAAAGTCACCAACAGAATATAAGGTTGCCTCACGTGATCCCAAGGTGAAGGACTCAAGCACAGCATTCGAAATAAAATCTTTCTCAAAGTATAGCATGGAAAATAACAGTTGGTTCTCCTTTGCTTTATAATCACGTGTGGTGGGGTAACTACCGCCCAAGGTAAACAGGACACTTTAAAGGAGAAGCCACTATCCGAATTAACAAGGCTGTTTCCACAGCACCAGTTCTGATGTTCTTTGCCTCAAATCTTATTATCTCCAAATAACAAGTCTGATGGCTTCATCTAAGATTGGCACCTGTGTAAGTCTACACTGTGACCTATACAGTATGACTTAGAGGGTTTAAGTAGATAGTATTGGCTTATGGTTCAAAAAAGGTTCTGTGCACCAACTGGGCCTGTCCTCCCTGGGAAAGTTCATCCAACCTTTTCCACCTGGGCTCCACCTAGCCCTGCTGAACACACTCTGGGGCAGAGCTCTGGATTCTCCATGAGGAATAAGCTCACTGGTGATATCTCAAGGCCTCTCATAGAGCTAAAAGAATGCTGCACTGAATCCCTCTCTGAGAAGCTTGGAAGCTTCATGGGAACAGAACAAAACAATGAGGAAAGTCCTAGACCAAAGCTCAGAAAAGCTCTTCAAGTGAAACATAAGACCGACATCAATGGATACCTGAAACATGCCCCTTAGAACCATTACTAGGTTTGAATATATAGACTTTGGTGTTACAGATATTATGAATGATTAGCTAAGATGCCATCATTCCTGCCTGTAAGGAACCTAGAACTTGGAGCAGGCAGACTCTGGCAAGCACTGTCAATGTCACATCAGACTGTAAATATCCCTGCTCATACCAAAGCACTGTCTATGTCCCCAGCTCAATCTCATTCCTCATGTGTTATCAGTACACATGACTGTAATGAAAAGTCGGATCCTGAGATTTTGAGGGTCCCTACCATTAAGCAAGAGTGGATCATCTTCTTCTGTACATGTGTTGAAGACCAGGAAACCATCCACTAACCAAAGCTAGTTCCTCCAGTGCCCCCCAATCTAACCATTCAGCGTTTAATGATAGAGGAGTTTAATGATACAGTACATACCCAGCATACATTTTGACTGACTGAATCTCAATCTCTCTCTCTCTCTCTCTCTCTCTCTCTCTCTCTCTCTCTCTCTCTCTCAGTATTTAATGACTACAGTATTTGTGAGGACATAATTTTATACTGGACAAGAAAGAAGTCAAACATCTATTTTTACAGAATACCCTAAGGTATTATAATACAGAATTACCTCCATACATGCTAATATTTTTATTATACATTACATGTTCCAAAGCCTTCTTACAGGCTTTTAAAAAACCCAAGAAAGAGTAAAATTCTGAGCTCACTATTTTTAAATTATGATATAAGCATGCCTTTTAATAAAGCCAACAGCAATAAAGCTCACCCACAAGTTACTTCGGGAAAGCAGCATTCACTGGTTGAAGTGTTCCTAAGATAGAAGAAGGTCTCCATACAGAAGTCTCCATTTTATGTTGTTTCACTGGTTGAAAGGTGACACATCAACTTCTCTTCAGCCATCACAAGACTATTTAAATTCAAGGTTGACACTCTGTCCTTTACCTTGTTCCAAAACACTGCAGGGGTTATGCTGCCCGATGTTACACCATATGGGCAGACTCCACATCCAGCAGGCAGGAGTAAGCAAGATGCCTCTGTATCAGGCCATTCCTCGGCTTCCTGTTGTTTTTGGAACAACCCTCACTTAGCTAAACATAACCCTTCTGGGCGATTCATTTTTAGTAAGAGAATCTGCCTCCCTCCCAACAGAGCCTCCTAAATGCTGATTACATTCTGACACTAAGCTGAAGCCTCTCAGGACTCACTCATTCGGCATCTTCTGGTCTTTAAAAATACCCGCCCACTTAATGAAAAATCAAATAAAACTACTAACCACGTAAGTTTTGTGAATAAAAAGAAAAACAATTATGTAGTGAACAACTGGAGAAATTCTTCTAAAGGCATTTTATCATCTGTTCTCTTATTAGCTGTTGATGACTAGCAACAGATTTTCAAAATCTCTCTCCATGTTACAAGTTATTTTTTAACTCTAAATTCACTATTATCTGTAGTAATGGGCATGTCTGTTTAAGAGTTAGAGTTCTTAATAAACCTCTTAGGTTGTCACTACCAGAATTATTTCTGCCTGACCTAAGAAACATGTATAGGAAATAAGACAATGCCAACTGTTGGAGACTGTTAAGAGGGGTAAGAATACTTGCTGCATAAGTGTGAGTGCTTGGGTTCGAATCCCCAGTGCCCATGTGCAAAGTCAGACTTGGCTGTGCATGTACCGAAACCCCAACACTTCTGGGGTAGAGCTGGAGGAATGCTTGGCTTGCAGGCTGCTGGCTGAACTCCAGATCCAGTGAGAGGCTCTCAAGGGAACAAGGTGGAGAGTGGCAGAGCAGGACACCTGATGTCCATCTCTGGCCTCTGCATGCACCTACACAGGTACATATGTGCTCATACTACACACGTAAAGACACAAGCACATACTAGAAAAAGTGATAAGAACAAAGGGAGGGAGGGAGGAAGGAAAGAAGGGAGGGAGGAAGGAAGGGAAGAAGGAAGGGAGGGAGGGAGGGAGGGAGGGAGGGAGGGAGGGAGGAAGGAAGGAACCTATCATATCAATGATAACTATCCCTAATTTAATGTCAGTAACCCTTACCAAACAGGATCATGAAGCATATATACAAAGAAAAGCATGGTTATTTAAAAAATGTATACAACTTTCTCAATTGTCTGTTCCCTTGGGTAGTCTATAAAGTGAAGAGTTGGCTCCATATAATTTAAAAAAAAAAATCTATACTTAGCTTAGCGAGGGAAGGCTAAGTCTCCAGGGTCTCAGATTCCCTTCTTGTTGCCTTCCTTCATTACACGTTTAGAGATAATCAATAAAAGCTGATTTCTCTTTGTAAGCATTTTCCTATTCTGCCAGAAATAATAGCAGTCTCTGCTCCAAAATGAAAAAAAATGGAAAGTAATATTTACCATAAGAGGAGAAAAATGAAACTGCCTAAGCATTTTTCCAGAGCCAAGGAAAACAACAGCAAGCCCAGTTTACCCTCAAAGAAAAGATTCCTCTCCATATTCCCAGCTTTAGTTTGGCTCTAAAAATCTGTGACACCAACAAGTTCCTGAGCACTGCATCTACATTGCCATTTGCACTGGCAACCTCCTGATGGTTCCGAAAAGTTTCACTATATTTCTGTGTAAATGTGTGTGTTAAAGACAATACAGGCCAGTGATGAAGAGAGAAGCAGGCAGGAGAGATTGCCAGGCACCCAAAGCACCTCCCAGCCCAGACAAGGATGCAAAGTGCAGTTTATGCCAGATAAGAAAACAAAGGACTTCATGCAAGTCTCAGTCTTGCCTGGAAACACGAAGTTGCTTTGCTGTACCCCTTTTCAGCACACTTACAAAGTTTAACAGTAAATAATCTGAAATAAGGCACTGGGTTTTTCTAATCTATACCAGACACCACAAAAATGGTCATTTTTAAGGCCTTTTCTTCTTCTGGATTCTTCACCAAAGACTGTAAGAAAACATCCAGTGTGAGAATAATAGACATTTACTTTGTTATGAAGTTACGGATGCAGTTTTACAGGTCTTCCAGGCTTCCTGTTTCCCCTCGGTCTGTACCATCAATGGAGGTTGTCATATTTCACCAGGGCATATTGTAAATCAGACAAGTTCAGCCAGTCAGGTTGAAGGATGGAGGTGAAAAAGCCCAGTGGAAAATATATAAAGAGCAATTAGAACCACATGACCAGATATATTGAAGCAATACTTTCTGGAAGAGCGCCAAGTGAAAAAAAATCAGACCTTGTCTGGTGTTAGTGAGACAAGCCAGTCCGTTTGGGACAGCTCACATCATTCTCTAAACACTGTGTTCTCTTCTTTCCCCCACAGAAAAAGTTACCAGAGAAGTTAAGAGCTCATACCATAACCAGCCTAGAACTGTATTTGTAACACAGTGAATAACGTAGTTGCCAAGATGAAATAACTCACCTAAAACTTACTTTGAAATGTAGTGGAAAATTAAACAACGGTCAATGTTATATCCACCAGGAGTCTTAAAGGCTTATTGTGATCATGATATTGAACCAAACATCTTTTGCATTTTTCTATGAAATCCTTGCCTCTAAAGACCTCAAGTATCTAGCAAGGCAAAGACAACCCAGGGGTCTACTGTTGGGCAAAAACAGCAAGAAGCTATTAAATGCAAACTATCTCCCCAGTACATATATTATAAACAGCCTATACATGCTTGTCTCACATAGATGGTACCCAGGAAGACAAGGGTGTGTGTGTGTGTGTGTGTGTGTGTGTGTGTGTGTATACTAAGAATGAATGGGCAGGAAGAACCCTGACAAGTAAAAGAATTCCAGTAAAAAACCTTGACTCTATTCCATCTATTATCATGGTCATTTCAGACCTACTTCTCCTTGCATTCCAAGTGGCCATCACAACTGCATCAGCAGACAAATGAAACCATTTTCAATACTGCTTTGAGATTCTATGGAACCAACTCAAGTTTAGCAAAGTCACTTACCTCCCAGAAACTGTATTCCCCCAGCCACTCTTCCTACTGTCCTGGAGATGAGGTCCGACACACAGCAACCCATAAGGGCAGTGAGAGCCACCAGAAGGAGCAGACCACAGCCCAGGCCTGTCACTATGGTACAGATCCTCCATTCCGCACTGGGGATGCCCTGGAAGGAGGCGTAGCGCCCACATTCCTCCACCATCACCATCACCTGCCGACTCTCATCTTGCACAGGATAGGAGCATCTCCGGAAAGTGCCGAAGGACACAGGCTTGCCCAGTTGAGATCCCCAGAGCCAGTAAGGCATGAAGAACCCCACACAGGAGGTGGCAGCCGACAGGAAGGAGAGCAAAGCCCAGATCACCCCAGTACAAGTCAGGCTGGATGCCATCTTTCACCAGGCAATGCAATGGGGACCCAACGTGATTGTCCTGAAGGTGTGAATGAAGGCGTCCAGTTGCTATCAGCTCCCAGGTAAAATGCACAGTTCTTCAAGGAGGATGCAGCTACTAGCAGCAGCAAATCTTCAGTCTTACTGGGTATCAACCTCTCATACTTTGTAGTAATGAAGGTGGCCCCTGGTAAAACAGCAACAGGAAACAGTGCAAGTTAAGTACCTCTAGCTTATTTATAGGTCTCTAGAAGCACCACAATTCTCAGTTAAGAAGCGGCGAACATCCTTCAATGCTTCAAAAATGGGAGGAATTAATGTTCTCCGTCCGCATCTCTGTACAAGTTTTGCCAAACTAGCTCAAAGCTTCCCCATGTCTTTATCTCCTGTAAAACGCTCCCAAATTAACTCTGACAGCTATTTACTTAAAGAAATGAATGGCTTCTATTTGCCAAGCCAGTGAATTCATTTCACATACTTACATTAAAAGCAATGTAGCATCTTTTTTTACTAGCAGTAGACATAATTCAGGATATTAAAATAAAATGAACCATACTGCTGTTTGTTTATTTGGCTTGCAAGTTCACACTTAGTTCCTAGCACATTTCTCTGCATCTCTTGGTGGGTGCGCCAACTAAACAAAATGATTGTAACGTCTTACAATTACAGAGTACTGCAGATTTAACTAACATCATCTACCACCCAGGTGTATGCACTGGAATAGAACCGCACACTTCCAGTACTCAACAACACTGGGAACTCACTCGGTCTTGAATTTCCGGGGGTAAATGCAAGTCTCTGTTCTTTTCACATCTCCTATTGCCACTCGGTGGCTTCAGTGATTTCACCTGCTGGTCATTTCACTTGTGTTTAACTTAACCAGGGAGGGCATTCACACTTTTCCAATACCCAGTGTCAAACATCAGCTAGTCAAAGGGTTCCACCAGGTGGGTTGACTTGCACACCTGGACACACTCCGCACAAAGAATGCAAAAGTACACCCACCCATCTGCAAACTGCTTCCTAACTCCAGCTTCAGAGCCTACGAGCAAACTCTGTTTCCTACACTTCTCTCGCCCTCAGTTCTGGATTCTACCCAAAGGGAGCTCCCTCTGGCTACAGTTTTTAAAATCTTGTCAGTTGTGAGCAGAGGCTGGAGTTGAGTTGGTCTGAGGAGGACCAGAAATTTGGGAGGAACGGGAGGAAGGAGGGCCTCTTCTTCAGCTGGAGGTGCCCTAGTCCAGATCAACTCAGAGCCGCGACGCCCCCGCGCGCCCCCACTTGCTCCCCAGCAAACTGCTCGGCACACTCACCGCACCCTGGGGCACCAGGGACACACACACACACACAATGATCTCTGGATGCTAAGCCGCACGGGGAAGTTCTTGCAGCGGGCTCGGAGAAAGGGGCGGATAAGGATGGGAAGGCAGCACCCCCCGGAGGCCGACACCGACCACAGCTGAACCAAGCGGCTCAGGAAGTCTGGAGGGACCCGGGTGCGGGGCTCCGAGCTGCGGGACGCGCTACTTACCCGGCCGGGCGGCGGCCACGGTCCCTAGCGGGTCCCGGGCGCAGCACAACTTGCTGTCTTTCCCCGGCGGGGACAGAGCGGCACGGAAGACTGTCCTTCTCGCCTTCGCCACTATCGCGACGGAGATCGGGACGACTCTGGAGAGCCGGGGTGGAGGGTCAAGGGGACCCGCTGGGAGAGCCCGCCGGCTGTGGCCGAGCGGCCCGGGAGCACCGCGGATGCCGGCTCCAGCTTTGGCAGGCGAGGCACGCGCCGCCTCCTCCCCGCCCTCCCCTTTCCGCTGTCCCCTCCCCTTGGCCCCGCCGCGCAGCCCTGGACGCGCGAGAGTGGGGGCGGCAGACAGACTGGGAAATCACGGAGAAAGTTGCTCGCCTTCTCCGCAGCTCCTCCGGGGCGCCGAGGCCACACCCTACCCCTGTATTCTTTTCTGGGTCAAATACTGGGGTCTGGAGCTGCAGTGTTCCCGCAGCCCTCAGGAGCCCAGGGTGGGAAGTAGCCTCCGAGAGTGGGGTAGAGAGATGTCTGTGAGCTTTAAGGGGCTCTTGAGAAGTGATCACTTCGGAGGACAGAGACCATGGAAGGGTGTGGACGTAGGGATGAGAAGGCTGCTGAGCACACCACACGAGGCTGCTGGATTCAGTGGGGGACAAGCCAGAGAGGAGGCGGGCAACTCCTCTAGCCAGCCTCTCCCAACAGCTGCACACCTTTGGGAACCTCTTTCAAGACATTTCTCTTCCCGGTGTCCCCCACTCCCTTCGCTCCTCCTCTCCCCCTCTCCCTCTCCCTCCTCCCTTTCCTCTTACCCCCCCCCCCCCCATGATCAATCTTATAATCTACACAACCTTTGGGTTTCCTTTCTGAAAATCAGCTCCTTTTGATTTCTCCTCCGGACCAGCCCGGTTCTGACTTGACATCAGTATTTAACCCTTTGGAAACCTCAGCCGTGTTCTGTAGGTGACTGGCTGACTCCTTCCTCCACTGTGGACAGTTATTTTAGGAAGCTACCATGTGGGAACGGCAACTTTTGAAGTACATACTTTTCCAAATACAGTTTTTGTAATGTGCCTTTTCCAAGTAGTTGGAAGTAATAAATGGGTGAGAATATATTTCATAATAAAATTTCAAGTGCACCATTTAATTAGGTAATATCAGCTGGAGACAGGGGTTGTTTTCATGATTGTTTGAAAGGTTTTAAGTGATTCCAAGCCTGTCCTTCTTAAGAATACAATGTAGGTAATGAGCCTCCCAGAAAAACCGTGCAATACACATTAAGCTTTCTCACAAACTTCCTGAGAAAGGCAAAGAATAGTTCCCAGGAGAGTCAAAGTCTGGAGATGGTTTTGGTAACTACGACCCCTGACTGGGAAGGGGTTACTGGCAGCTAGTCCATAAATGCCAGGGATCCTGCTCAATACAGTATGCAGGGCACATCCAGAATAATGTAGCTTGAGATGTGAACAGGGCCAAGGCTGGGGAGCCGTGTTTCAAAATAGCACATGGTTCAAGCTCACCCATGAATCTCAGGTTTAGAGGTCTAGATTGAAGTTTTCTCTCGTTAATTTACGTTTTCATACTTCTTGTGCAAATCACCAGTTGCTGAGTGTGGGTGGTAGCCATATGACTGGTCTGACTTCCAGCTGAGTACCACCCACCTGGCTATAACACACCTCCGATCTACATAATGTGGGGGTAGCAGATATCAGTGTTGACAAAATTATACAGTGGCAACAAGACACACACACACACACACACACACACACACACACACACACACACCACTGGAGAACTTGTCTAGGATACTTTCTCAAGCTTATAGGAACTTTAGATAGTGACATGGACTGCCAGAAGGCATCAGTAGTGACCATGTCAAGTGCAGTCTTTCATTATTGTGTGTCAGTACACTAGGTTTATGAATAGACAGCGTCATCTAATTCTCAACAAAAGGGAGGAAAAAGTTATGAAGGTAGTCACTGTTTTACAGAGAAACACGGGCTTTCCTTGGAAGCATATGGTGAAAACATGACTTATAAAAGCTACCTCATTATTTGCATTCTATTAAGTGATGTAGCTGTTATCAGAGAAGTCTGGCTAACATAAAAGTGATAAGAAATGAAGTCAAAAACCATAAATCCCATCAGAACAAAATATTAATCATGTGTGAAATCATGTGGGCTGCCTTTCCTGGGACATTTAAATTAAAGTGAGAGAATTTAAACAATGACCAGCCTGTCTGTTACCTTGTTTGTAAAACAGAGCTTGAAACCAATGGCAGTTAATGTTTCTGAACTTCCAACTGTCAGCATGATAATACTATGGGTTCTCTTGGAGAAGGGAGCAAGGAGTCATCTAATCTTGGTCAAGTGCATGATTTTACAAACTGGCTCAGAATCCTTCCAGGATCTCACTCAAAGCAGAGTCTAACATCGCAACCCTTAGTTCCCTTTTCGTTCCGCCATATAATTATCTTCCCAGACTATAAAATCTTCTGAATTCCCCTCCAGGTTCTGGCACGGATACTTTTACAAGAACACGCATTATAATATCTTTAAAAACCTTTGCATCCGATTTACATCTTCATAGGATCTTTAAGTTACTTCACAGCCAGAAGTTCCCACATAGCAGATGCTGCTGCGCTTCCCATTCCAGGTTCCAGAGCAGAGCATTTGGCTAGCTGTCCTAGTCTTAGTGAGTCTCCGGATGAGATCCCACGAAGGTAAAAGCATATGGCAGACTGCAGGCCTCTGTGACAACACTTTCGGTTGGCTATTCAATATTAATTCCCGGTCCCATGTCCCTTGTTCAGCAGATGCTTTTCTAGATCCCTTAAATTTAGCGGTGGCTGCTTGACTCCCTTTTAGCCCACATATCTAAGGAGGACTTGGGAAAACTGTTCTTTGCTCAAGTAAGGATGCTTAGGAGAACATTTCTCCCCACTTCCTGGCTGTCTTTGCTCATGTTCTTGAAGCATGAAATGCTTGGCATTGCAATGATCTTGTGTTCATGAGGATGGGGAAGGCCACAGAGACACGACCCAACACCCTCACATTGTCAGCTGTTCACCTCCTCTGGAATTTTCTTCCTGCTGGAATCATGGTCCTGTGCCACCATGCCCAGATCCTCATGAATATTTTTAAGTAAACAATAAAGCATTAATATGGTTTAAGTCACCATAGTTGTGTGGGTTTTTTTTTTTTCCTTCTACTAACTGTATCTCTTGTTGTGTGATATTTTGTTTGTGTTCTGACAAATAAAGCTTGCTTGGAGATCAGAGGGCAGAGCTAGCCACTAGTCAACCGTAGAGGCTGGGCGGTGGTGGTGCACTCCTTTAATCCCAGCACTCAGGAGGTGGAGACAGGAAGTGATAAGGTGGGGTGGAGATGGGATCTCCGCCTTTTTGGTCAGAGGATCTGGAGAGGTAGGAGGTCACTGGTGGCTGCTCCTCTGTTTCTCTGATCTTTCAGGTTTTTGCCCTGATAGCTGACTCCTGGTTTTTATTGATAAGATTAATTAGATTCACACTTCAATCTCTAACTAAGCACTATAGATAATACATATGCTCAATGACCGGAAATACACACTAGTCAGCACAGTACTGTCATGCTTGGCATGGTGGGTAGAGGCTCAATAACTGAACATGAGTGGAAGAATTAATGAATATATCAACATTGTGTGAGTATTATACTTGTTGTAGCACAAGTGGAACTTCCTTTTCAACAAGAAAGGTGTGCTATGTCATGTAGCGGTGAAACACAGGGAACAGAACCAAGCATCTCTGGCCACTGGGGAGAGGAAGAAGTGATTTCTTAGTTTATATGCGTTGGAATAGCCATGTCTAGCAGGTTCAACTTTGTTTCCTGGTCCTGTCTTTCCTGTCTTTCTCAAGGAAGCTGTAAAAGCTAAAACCTCTATTTCCAGCCTGCCCTTAGGGTTGACCAACCACATCATAGTACTGAGAAGTGGTGGTGGTGGTGGTGGAACCATCACACACACACACACACACACACACACACACACACACACACACGTTCTCAGATTTGACGGCATCTCAGTCACACAGCACCCATGTTTCGGTCCTGAGGTGACAGACACAATGACAAAATTCAACCCGGTGGGGATGAGGCTGCAGAATATGGAAAAGAGTCAGGATCCTCGATGTCCTTCAGCAGAACACTGACTGGATTGTGTCTGACTCTCTGGAGGTCTTCAACATGCTTTTCCTGGCTCGGTCGCTGTGAGTATGTCCTTTGAGGCAAGCGGTTGGCACTGTAGCTGAGCAGTTAAACAAAGCACTAAAACAGGACACAGCAGTGTAGGGAGTCCGTGAGTTCTCCAGCAAATGGTGAAGGAGCATGGTAGAGTCACTGTCTGCAGCATGCATTTGTAGGACAAGTCTTTTCTAAAAAGTGTGGCAAGCCGGGCAGTGGTGGCGCACGCCTTTAATCCCAGCACTCGGGAGGCAGAGCCAGATGGATCTTTGTGAGTTTGAGGCCAGCCTGGGCTACCAAGTGAGTTCCAAGAAAAACGTGCAAAACTACACAGGGAAACCCTGTCTCGAAAACCAAAAACAAACAAACAAACAAAGCATGGCAATAGAAACTAGAATAGTCTCAAAACAGTTTCTAAAAGTCAGACCTGCAAACCAAACGATGGAGAGACTGAAGTTTTCAGTACTGATACAAAGAGTTTCCCATGAAGTGCAGGCAGGAAGACTGTAGGTACCAAAGAAAATTGTAGGCGGCTGGACAGCTGGAGCTATAGTTTCCAGTACTTGAAGCAGTGCCCAAGATTTAAAATGCGCACTTTGAGGTTACATCTGCCCTTCCTTTCCCTCATTCTGAAATAATCCTTCTGCTTCCCAGATCCCATCCTAAGTCCGATTTAAAAGGATTCTGCAAAAGTATCTTATTCCATTTTATCCATCTTCTACATAAGGAATAAGGTCCCTGGCCTCTGTTTCAAGTCATGTGAACAATACCAACATGCCATGCACACCCTTACCATAGTTATGCCAACTGGGGATGCCCACTCCATTTCCTGTGGATTTCCTCTAACGTTTTGTAGACTCAAAGTCACCTTACCCCAGAGGAGTTGTACTTGTCTCGTTATGTATAATTTCTAAACATAGCAGTTTATATGACTGTACTGTATTCCCCGGGAACTCTCTTGGAAATAATGCGTGTGCCGTTCTCTGACCTGCTCCCAGGGGAGCTGTCTGCATTATTCATTTAAAGTTTGCAAATTACCTTGGAAATGTAAAATGTCATGTAATTTCTATATATTATTCCTTTATACATTAAAGTAGCACACAAATTTTAAATCAATAATTTATTCATAAGTTGGAAGACGTGAAGCATTAAATCACATTTAATATACTAAGGGCTTTCCCACTGAGCTGTCAAAAGTGGGAAATGACCACAATACATATTTTGGCTACATGACCAGTCCATTGTACATTGCTTGGTCTTTAAAGAATCGGCACTCTTGTGCTACTTTGGAATTATTATTCTTTCATTATCATTTCAGGAGTTCTCTCTGATTTCTGTTTGGTGTTTGTTTTCACATAGTTTGTAAAGAGATGCACTTTGTGATGACAACTGGTAGAGGTTAGAATTGTTGCTACATGCTCTGGGGTTTTATGGCAGTGTATTGTTAAATATCCTAGGCCGGCTTTGAACTCACAGCAGTTCTGTCTCAGCCTACTGGGCACTGAGGTCAAAGGTGCATGCTATCATTTCCGGAAAAAAAAAAAAAAAAAAAACCTGATTTTTATGATTTATAATATAAACTGTCAATCAGTTGTAGTGTCTGAGAATTTTGAAATCTTAATTCTCCCCATCATAACAGTAAAGGACATTGTGTGGACCAGTATGTTAGCAGACTGATGTAACAAAGAAAGTTACAATTGAAAGCTTGGTATCATACTTCCCCAAAGGACCGGTTTTCCCTAAGGAAATAGTTTCCCATTTTAGCTGTAGTGAAATGGAAAAGTTCTTCCCAGCTCTGTGACTTCCTACAAGCCCTGGCCCTTGTTCTCAGAGATGTCAGCTAAGCAGATGGAAGAGTCAGGAGAGGCGATGTGTCTGGTGACATTCCCACACCAGCAGCAATTTCTGAACCCAGGAGTCCTCTGATCACACTGTAGAGACCATGAGGAGCAGGCGTGCCTGCCATGCTCAAGGTTCAGGTCAAAGACATGTTTGCCCTTCATGGAATGGCAGGGCTTAATTAGCTACCAACAGTGAGATGTACGATACTTTAGGCTCTACCTGTGACACACACACCCGCACACCCGCAACCCCCCACCCCTGCTTCTATTTGTTCAGATTTCGGATGTAGAAAATTATGATTTACTGACCCCTTCAGAGACCCAATGAGAGTGATAACAAAAATCAATATTAGCACATTCATTTAATTATTACTTATTTTGGTGACCAGCTTGCTGGGAGCACCAGCGCAGGGCTAGTGAGACACAGAGAAAACAAGGAAATTAACTCTCGAAGCTGACATTGGGCTGAACCTCCAAAGATTGTATCTTAAATGCTGCACTTGGTTGACTTGCCAACTAGAGTGAACGAATGAATGGAAACGGAATGGCATTTGGCAATTATGTCTCAGAAGATCAATATCTCTGCATGTAAAAGCTGGAGAGTGCAGGCAATGTGACAAGAGCAGAAGATACAAGGATAAAAACAGAGTTTGGAGCAGGAGACAGCATTGGATGTGCCAGCAGCCAGACACTAAGGTGGACAAGAGGACTCACACAGGGCGACCCATAAAGGAGGGCAAGAAAACAGAGGGGCTGAGAGGGACCCACTGTTTCTTTTTCCCCCTGAACATATTTGGGACTCATAGAGCCCAAAGGCCTAACTTTAAGAAAATGTCTCTGAACCCCAGGAAGCCTACCTTGGCCTCCTGGTTCAGGACTTTATTGCTACTTTATTGAAGAAACCTCTCACTGGGCTGTGGGTCTCAGATCTGTCTCACAGTGATGCCAAGATGGGAAAAGACTCCAGTTCACAAGGCCACAGGAGGCAATCATTTTAGAGAATCACAAGGGAGAAGTTCACTCTTTATCACTTCATTAAAACCCCCTCAAAAGGAAGCACAGGCCTGAAGAGCCTCTAGCCCCTCCCTGCAGAATATTCCATATTGGCACCTAATTAGGAAGCTAGTCTGCTGCCTTTGTGAAGAGCCAGGTAGATTCCTCTTCCTAGACCCACCTTTATCTAGTGCCTCTTGCCCAGGCAGCCTTGGAAGCTGAGTCTTTGGTCTACTCTGTGGGCATTGCAGCTTTCCCCATTTCTATCAATGTGTTAGCCCTCATCCTTAGGGCAGAAGGGCATGGACACGGGTACCATAACAGTCTCTTCCCCTGCCACTTCTCAAACAAAGAAACATTTCTATGGTGACAGATGTGGGTATGCCTTCCTAAATATTAGCTGACTGTATACCAGGTGTTTAAAAAAAAAAAAAAGACACAAAATAGGGGCTGGAGAGATGGCTCGGTGGTGAAGAGCACCAGCTGCTCCAACAACCACGTGGTGGCACAACCATCTGTAATTTGAGTCCCAGGGGATCTGATGCCTGTGATGCACAGACATGTATGCAACAAAATTATATGCATATATGTATATATATATCACTATCTCTCATATATATATATATATATATATATATATATATATATATATATCACTAGACCTATTCTGGGCTAGAAAAAATAGCTTAGCTAGTACAGTGCTTACTGCACAAGCATGAAGTACCTTCTTAAAAAGAGCAGTGAGCCCGGGCATGGTGCTGAGTGGAGATAGGAAGATTGATAGGACTTGTTGGCTATAGCCCAGCCACAAATAACGAGCTCCAGGTTGAGTGCAAAGGGTAGCGATGTAGAGAAAGACACTGAACATTTCTGTCTGGCACACACACATACACACAGAGGAAGGATACTGCTTGCAAAGCAGTACCTTTCATCTACTTAGCATGCATCTTATCTCATCTTAGAGAGATCCCTAAAGCTAAAATATTAAAAATAGGAAGTCCACATGATGACATTTTAAGACAGAATGCATAAATCTATAGTTTCCGAAAAGAATCAGAACCAACTTCTGACCATTGTAATCTACATGAAAAGTATTTGAGGGAAATAATACCATATGGGGAGTCAAAATTCAGGGTCTGGACCTAAAACAAACTGGTAATGACTCAGAAATTGGTTGTAATTTATTTATTATTTATTCATTTATATGTTGGTCAGAGCCTTTACCTAATAAAACCACCAGCAAAGTGTCCCCTCACGTTCGGGAGAGAGGGCCAAGTCCTTCATTCGTTTTAGTTGGTAGTGAAGGCTGAAGGAATGCTCGCCCTGGGGTTGCAGTGAGATCCCTGCAGTGCCGTGAGCCTGTTTCCTGATCCTAGAAGCCCCCTAGTGTCCAAAGTGCAGAAAAGGGGATTATCTCCCCTAATTTTTTCTCTAGGGATGAAGGTACATATTAAACTGTAGCTTATTGACTGTTCTGGTAACAACAGACCAGCCTCCCAAATGTCTCTGTCCTCCGAACACTTTAACCTGAGATTTGTGGTTTAGTACAGATGTGTTGACAACACCAATAAGCCAAGGACTCACAAGCACCTTCTCTGCTATACATGCACTCTTTTTTTTTCTTCTTCTTCTTCTTTTTTCAGAAAGGGTTACTCTGTGTGGGCCTGGCTGTCCTGGATCTCTCCATGTAGACCAGGCTGGCTTCAAACTCAGAGATCCACCTGCCTCTGCCTCCAGAATGCTGGGATTAAAGGCGTGGGCCACCACACTTAAAAACGCACTTTTAATTACTATTTTTATTCTTTTGTTTTTGTTTTAACCTGGGTGGGCTATTCTTTCATAATTGTGATGCTCAACCAGAAATTACACATATTATGCTCGCTGATAAATTGTTACATTCTTTAGGTACCAGCTGCTGTGTTGGTTAGAAACCATCACGGGTCTTATTTGAACATGGGTGTAGCTCAGGAAAAAAAAAACAAAAAAACAAACAAAAAAAAAAAAACAAGACAATGAAGGGAGGTGAAGAATCCCCTGAATCTGGTTAAACAGAAGAGACAAAGAGTGAGCACTTGCTGTCTGAGTGATGCCCTCTAACCTGCATCTTTACGTGTAAAGAAGAAAAGAAGAGGCACAAAAAAGATCCTGGTAAGATTTAAGCATTGTTAGAAGATAGGAACACACAGTTCTGGGCTTGCTTTAACTGCCAACTTGCTGTCTGACCTTGGACAAGTACCACTGTAAAATGAGGGATCCTATTATCCTGTTTTCTACTCCAAACACAGCAAGATGGCAGTCTGAGAGCCACTGGACTGCAGGAGCCAGATCCAAGAACTCCCCAGATGGCTTATCAACAATGCAAATATCTTTCTTATCGTTCTAGTGGGTGTGAAGTCTACCAGAAGACTGCACTCCTACTGAGGCCAGCTTCCTGGCCCACAGACAGCAGCTGTTTTCCCTCTTTCCAGCTCACCTTATCTGACAGAGGGAAGGAGCTCACTAGCTTGCCTGCCTTCCTTCCTTCCTTCCTTCCTTCCTTCCTTCCTTCCTTCCCCCCTCCCCTCTCTCTTTTTTTCTTTCTCTTGCTGTGTCTACACAGTGCAGAAAGGGCAAGGGAGCTCTATGGCCTTTTATTTTTCTTTTTAAAATAAGCCCTGATTATACCATTATTTCCATCATACTTGTTCATCTCCTAAATAGCCCACTCCCAAATGCCAGTGGGTCCAGGACAATTGGAGCATGTAATGAGATGGACAAGGTGATTGCTGACAGCCCATCAGGCTGGTATCAGATTTCTTACCACAGAATGTCAGTAAAATCATGTGAAAAAGCCTCAAAAGTTAAAAAAAAACAAAAACAACAACAACAACAAAAACCTTAGGCGATCTCAGGTGCCAGGTGCAATGTAAGAGACTATTCCTAGGGAGCTATAACACATCTATGAACCCCAGAAAGGGAACCACAACGGATCAAAGCAACAATTGCACCAAACCCCATGTGTGGAGCGGAGCTCAGAGAACAACTCACAACTCACAGGAGTTTGTGTTCTCCTTCCACCCTACCGGTCCTGGGAATCAAACTCAGGCAGTCAGATTTGAAGCAAGTGCTCTTACCTACTGAGACATCTCACTGGCCCTCCGTGACTCATTTTAAAGAGAGACACACTCAGGCAGGGGATGGAGCTGAGTCGGTAGAGTTCATGAAAAGCCCTGGATTTGATTCCCAGCACCACATAAACCAGGCATAACCGTGCACACCTGTAAGCCAGCCTTAATAAAGGAGATGAAGATAGTTGGACAGTGGGCTACATGAGATCCTAAGTAAATACATACATTCCAACCACATAAATAATCAGAATGCATTCAATCTGTTATTGAGTTTGCAATATTAAAATGATGACCAGGAAAGAATTTCCCTGTAATTGGCCTTCAATACTATGGTATATCTTAAAGATTACTGGGCATCAGGAAGAAGAAGGAATAAATGTTTCCCCTGAGTTCATGAAATCTGAGTGAAGGCTTCAGAAGGCTGTCTTCTAATGAGGCTTTTGTTTCTCTGCGCTATCTCTGAACCTATCTTGACAATCCAGTTTAGCAGCCACCTAAAGCATCTTCCTGTGTAATTTGAGGACCAGATGGTCACTGACATAACCTAGAAAAGTAAAAGGACTTTAGGTCCACAAAGAAAACACAACCATCTGATTCCCAAAGTCCTTACAAAATGGCATTAGGCCAAAACCACGATAGCTCTTATCTATTTTTATCAGTTCTAACAATTGATCTTGAAATGACTATTGTGTCATAGCAATGATCTTCAAATCTCTTGTTTTTTATTTTAAACTTTACTATAAAAGTTATTAAAAAAGAAAAAGCTCACACATTGAAGTCAATCAGATCCTGTACTACAAAACCAATGAACTTCTATGTATTGAGAGCAGCCATTCAGAACAGAAGCTGTGGAACTTCACATTAGATTTTGTAATTTCAGTATGAAATATGTCATCATGCACTTACCATTTTATTATCCATGTTCACTATTTCAAGACTAGAGATAGATCTGAATTACTAAATACAAGGCAGTATGCTAAACAATAATTTACTAACTTTGAAATTGATAAAGAAACTTATATTGATTTCATATTGATCATTTCAATATGATCTCAAATGACTAAGTTGATCATTTGAGAAACTGAATGTTATTTTTTTTTCTTACTTACTTAAAAAAATCTTTCCTGGAAGAATGATAATAAAGGATAAGATATTTCACTTCAATCCAAGAGTTTAGTGTTCATCAAAGGCGGAGAGACATAATTTCTATTTCTCAACAGCGACACCTGCCGGGGTCCCAGAGGCACAGTTTAACACTTCAAGGAGCATGGTGGGATTGGAAGGAGCATGAACACCAGGCTTTAAGAGCCTTGTAATCAGAGTGTTCAACTCTCACCTGCTCTCGGCTTGCAGATTTAAAGGTTACATTTCTCATTCTTGAAATAGGAGAAAATAGAAGAGGCAGAAAATAGGAGAAGAAACCTCAAGCCTATCAACTTGGCTTCCATTATTTGATGGCTTAAAACATACTAATTTCCCTGACAAAAGAATTCCAACTAATACAGGTAGATGTACCGCTACACACACACACACACACACACACACACACACACACACACACACACACACACACCCCAACTGCTGCAGGCTGCCCACCCTTCCCCGTAGGTATACATTTTTCCCTCTGGTCCTCAAAGGTGGGCTGGACTGAGTGACCCATGCCCACACTGGGGAGTAAACAAGGCAACAGAGTAAGTGCAGTTAAGTCTACAGAGATGACCTCACTTAGGTGAGTAAGCGGACATCACCACTGGTCTTATATTGTTACTTCAAACCTAAGCTAACCAGAGTGCATCAGTGAAGACAGAGGCCAATTTACTAAATACCTACAAAAGTCTGCACCTGTTCATCCAGGAAAAATCAGAGGAATCTGCTGTGCTGGCTAGTTTTCTGTCAAGTTGACACAGGCTAAAGTCATCTCAGAGGAGGGAGCCTCAATTAAGGAAAAGCCTCCGAAGATCAGGCTGCAGGCAAGCCTGTAAGGCATTTTATTCATTAGTCATCAATGGGGAAGGGCCCAGTCCATATGGGTGGTGCCATCTCTGGGCTAGTCCTGGGTTCTGGAGAAAAAAAAAATCAGGCTGAGCAAGCCAGTAAGCAGCACTCTCCCATGGCCTCAGCTCCTGCTTCCAGGTTCCCACCATGTTTGGGTTCCTCTCCTGACTTCCTTCAGCGATGGACTGTAATGCAGAAGTGTAAACTAAAGAAACCCTTTCTCCTCAATTTGCTTTTGGTCATAGTTTATCATCACAGCAATTAGAAACCCTAAGATATTTGCCCAAGGAATATGAGGATCAAATTCAGTACCTGTATGGATCTTTGTGCTGTAAAGGGCAGTAGAAAAAAGAAAAAAAAAAAAAAAACCCTAGGGAAGTCAGTTTGGTGAAAGTTTGATAAGAATTAATAAAATACCAGTGTCAGTTTCTTTCTTTCTTTCTTTCTTTCTTTCTTTCTTTCTTTCTTTCTTTTTCATTCATTCTTCCTTCCTTCCTTCCTTCCTTCCTTCCTTCCTTCCTTTCTTTCTTTCTTTCTTTCTTTTTGGTTTTTTAAGATAAGGTTTCTCTGTGTAGCTTTGAAGCCTGTCCTGGACTAGCTCTGTAGACCAGGCTGGCCTCGAACTGACAGAGATCCACCTGCCTCTGCCTCCCGAGTGCTGGGATTACAGGCGTGCACCACCACGCCCGGCCAGTGTCAGTTTCTTGATGTGAACAAATGTACCACAGGAATTTAAGAGTGACATGAAGGGACACCAACATGGATCAAGGGCGTATGAGAGCTCACCATGTTCTCTCTGTAATTCCCATAAATTTACAAATACTCCCAAGTGAAATTGTTATTTCAGAAATAGTATTTTCTCTACATCCATCTCATGTTGTGTGGCCTGAGGATTAAATCTTACCTTTGAGAAACACATTGCAGCTCAGTGTGCTCTCTCTTTTAAGTTGTAATGGCAGCGTCTGGCCAGCAAGGATTTTCTCCCTCTACCATGAGGAAACAGACTCAGGGGTTTGATTCCACCTGACTGAAGTTATGCCAGGACTGAGGGCCCTGCCACAAGGTTCTCACGTGTCACTATGAGTTCTAACGGAAGTGATTGTTCTGAGAGTGACTGGCACCACCATGGGCCTGCTGGATTTCATGTGTCTGTGTTACCTCACTTCCTCGTGGGAGGATTCGAGGGCTGAAAGCAGGATGAACGTGGAGAGAGAAAAAAAATGAAGTGAAAGAAAATTATGAGTCAAAACTTGAGCATTTGTTCTCAGACTTCACCATGAATCCATCACATTCTCCCCGGCATGTGAACAATCGCTACCATCCTTCTGCGTTCAGCTGAAATGTCTTTGCGAATTCTTCCTCTCTGCTCAGGCGACATTCCTTCATCCCTGCGTATTGATGGCAATTTTGAGTCATGGCAGAAGGGAAGTGCAGACTGAACATACACAATTCATGTCTAATTATATGTAAAATTCCTCTCTTTCACAATTTCTTTTTCTATTCGAATTTAAATCTAATTGTCAAACATATTTTAGTGAAAATGACTCAGTGTGGATGACCATGTTAAATTACTTAGAAACCTCAAATTACAATGCTCTCCCAGACAATTGCAGAAGCAGTCACTCCCTACATTTTTAGAAAAGCAAGTCTCCTCTGCTCCAGTGTAAGATAACCTGGCTTCCTTCTGTTAGCTTTAGAGAGGAGGCCTGTCCTTGGGAACACACAGCCCATCTTCAATCAGGCCTCTCAGTGGGATCCTGGGACCTCACAGACGCTGGCAGTCTATTGTCATTCTTTCCCAGACTCCTCTCTGTGCTCATCTCTCTACCATCGGGATTGAGTGACCGTGCCCATGGCCCAATGATTGAATTGCTTGTCCATAATGAACCAGTCCATCTCAGACACCAGACAATTCTTTAAGCAGACTGGCCTCAGCCTGCAAACCACATCAGCTCAGAATCAGCTATTTACAATGAGTATGTAAATCAGTCAGAGTCACCTGCCTGTGGCTGGCAAGTGATTGACATTTGCTAAGCAGTCACCTTGACGTTTTGCTCTCAAATCTGTAAGAGTCTCACCAGACTTAGGCCTTGCTGTTTCTGAACAATTATTTCCTTAAGCTGACAGAATTGTGTCACATTAATATTTAAAATTAAAATCAACGATTGCTCCAGCACAGTGACAGAATGCTGCTGTTGAGTGTCATCAAATTGCTCGTTAATATTAATTTGCAGTTGTGGAGAAATGGCTTAACAACTGAGCTACACATATATAATTTAAATATTGATTAACTGGGCCATAAATCTGAGCTCATGAAACAAACTGCTTTTAGCCATCTGTGTCTGATTTTTGTGGCCTTACTTAGCATTTTTAAAACTCATAATATTTTTGTAACAACATGTACATTTTTAGTAGCTTCATTGTTAGCAGATATTCACCAGTTTTCTGGTACACTTTAATTTGATTTAGATTGATAAGTGTCATAAAATTCCCTGCTTAATTCCTCACCTAAATAATATATCACATATTAATACACTTAGTATCAATAGTATCCTTTTCACTTGTAGTTCATTAGGAATCTGAGGTTGACCTAAAAATTTGATTTTCCTTGGGATAAAATAATGAAGTTAACGGAGCCCAGGTTAGTAGGACGCTTAGTGTGAAGTGTTTTGTATTTCCCTCCCTCGATTACAGTCAACAACTTGCAGTATGTTTACGATATTAACATGCATAGCACATCATGTTTGCAACGCCACAGGAACATGTAACACAAAGCAGTGACGATGCTGGAATCCCAAGGAAGTGAGGTTGAGTCGAGCCAAAGCAACAGGACACACAGATGAACTTGCCAGGGAGAGCGAGGGCAAGCAAGCAAAGGCAGATGCTTCCTTGTCCCACCTCTTTTCAAGTGGGCTACCACCAGAAGGTGTGGGCCAGATTTAGGGTGGGGCTTCCTGCTTCAGCTAGTCTGATTAAGCAATTCCTTTACTTGAGTGTCCAGCAGCTTGGGATTTTGTTGATTCCAGATGTGGTCATGGTCAAGTCGACAATCAAGATTAGCCATCAAAGGATTCTTCTGCATGTGTCAGTCAAAGATGAAGTCTGTCTATGTAGAAAACATTGTGTGTATGGAGTTTTGGGATACCTACAATTTCAGATATCTACTAGAGATTATACAAGTTACCCCCTGCAGGTAAAGTATGCTAGCTACCATATTGTCAAAATGTGTCTATTACCTTCTAAAATTAAAATCTTAATTTAAGAGTTTAAATAGCAAGTTCGATATGCCAAATTTAAAAACAAAATCATGAGCCGAGCAGTGGTGGCACACTCCTTTAATCCTACTACTCAGGAGGCAGAGCCAGGAGGATCTCTGTGAGGTCAAGGCCAGCCTGGGCTACAGACTGAGTTCCAGAACAGGCACCAAAACTACACAAAGAAACCCTGTCTCTAAAATCAAAACAAAACAAAAAATTCATTTTAGTGTACTGTTAAATTTTCTTTTCCTTTTCATGTATTTTCTGTGTTGTGTGACCTGTTTTTTGCCTTTTCCTTTCTATATTTGGTACAAGAAAATTTAGATTTCCAGGATTGGGTTCAATCATCATCTTCATCTATGCATATCTTCACACCATCCGGAAACTGCTAAATTATTTATCCTCCATTTGTTCAAGAAGCTCGATGTGGTTTTTAGATATTCTGGAACAAGGAGCTAGAACCTGTTTTCTCCAGCCAGTTGGACTTGGGTTGTGTGTTAGACATCGAACCCAGTAAGGTGGAAAAGAGGCTTTTCAGCTCCTTCCCTTTTCTTGCAAATGGCCTTACCTGGTTATTTTATTTTTACCACAACTTCCAACACAAGCCTCACTCTAACCCTTCATAAATCTAATTGCCTAGTTTGAGTCCCTGACATCTTACTGCTAACTCGCCTCCCTCCTGGTTGCAATCAATCTCCACTGACTGGTAAAGTTAATTGGTTCTTACCCTTCTACTCCCCATGCTAGTGCGGTGACTAATATCTTTACTACCTAGTTGGATTTTGCTCCTTTCTCATATGGATTACTTTCTTACCTGTCTCACAAACCACAAATTTATAGTTATTACATTGACTAGAAATAACTCTCCTGAGTTGTACGCTGTCAGGTTGGGTCTGTAAATCATGGTGTCTTGATCAATAGATGGGCATGCAGCCAAAGTGAGCTTGTGTCCAGACTTTAAATGTTGTGCAAAAGCAGAAAAATGGCCAGTAGTCCTAAAATCTATTCAGTGGCTCCTCCTCCAAGACCCTACACTGCTGGGTGATCTCCATCCATGTTCTCAGCCTGCAGTTCTATGACCTGCTTTCTTAACTAGCCAATAAATTATCATGGGGATCAGGACATAAGCAAAAAAAAAAAAATCAGTTTTGAGTCCTATGAATGCTTGTATATCAAAGGCCCCACTTCAATGCTTGCTCTTGGTAACAAGATTAACATGTCACCAACTCTGTGTGTCAGATATTCTTCTTCCTAGTCACCCATCTGAACCCAGGAACAAAGTAAAATAGTGTTAAGACTATGGATTCAGCAACAGGTATTTCCTTACATCTGCCAGCCACTAACTACTGAGCACCCACTTTATCAAGGGCAGCCAAAGCAGAGCCTCTGAATATCCCAGATATTCACAGATCCCAGGAGGACTGGCTGCATGGGATAATTAGACTTCTTCCCTTAGGAAGGGAGAAATGGTTCATTCTTTTGAGCTAAAGTCATACTTGAAGGTGCTTGATTTTCTACAACTCACCAACTATTGAATACTTTCTACATTACCATAATATCACATACACGTTACTTCTTCTATAAAAAAATTCTTTACACTGCAAGAAATAATAAACATGTAGAATTCATTAGTTTTGGTATACATTTCACTTTGAAGAAGGAACTGCCTTATAAAGTAGAAACTATCAACAACCTGCTATGGGAACAGCCAGGAGATGGTATTAAGGCCCATGCTCTTCTTAGCTGGACTTCAATAGCTCTGTTTGTTCATTACCTCCCATAGTCAGAATATATAATCTAGAAACAAAGTGTGTGTGTGTGTGTGTGTGTGTGTGTGTGTGTGTGTGTGTGTGTGTGAGAGAGAGAGAGAGAGAGAGAGAGAGAGAGAGAGAGAGAGAGAGAGAATAGGACCTTTCATCCTTAAAGCTGCTCTGACATCTTGGTGCTTGCAATTGACAGAGAAAAGGTCATGCCTTAAAAGATATTAGGACCTTGAAAGAGCATCTGCAAGGGCTGAGCACTCCTCATGAGGCTATGTGAATGGACCAAAAGAGGCTTAGATAGTTGTATGACAGACCCTAAGGGAGTTAGCTGTGGAGTGTGGGAGGAAGGATGGAACCCAGAGAACCACCAGATCATCTCCTAAAACTGCCATGTTCTGGGGCAAAATGAAAAGCAAACTATGGAAACCTCATACAGACAGACCCATTATAGGCTCTGGATCTTTTTGTGTGACAGTGTAGGTCACCCCACCGGATATTAAACTTTGATCAACTACTGTTGTAGAAAAGACAGAAATCTTGCATTCCACCAACAGTGTTGGGACAGTTGCTGGATGAGAACTGTAGCATTTACCCCGTGTCCTCCTATCTTTTCTTTCTTAAGTAACAGCTTCTGTGGGATTGGTAGTGATAGTTAGTGTAGTGTGTAGACCATAGTATATGCTATTGAGGCTAGCTGTGACAAAAGAGGGAGGCACAGAGAAAGCTTCACTCAAGTGGAGTACAAAACCAGATTAGACTGGTCCCTTGCGCAAATAATGAACAAAAATATAAACGATATTTTTATAAGTCTCAAGGAACTTATAATAGGAGTTATATTTTCATTACTATGGACTTTACATAGGGGATTAATAAATTCTTTTTAAGAAGTGGTGGGGAAAGAGTTATCTGAGTGGAATATAAAAGACATAGAGAGGTTGATAAAGGTCACAGGGACTGACATCCTTGGAAGAGTGAGGCTGTGGTCTGAATGCTTGTGTCTCCCTAAAATTCAGACACTGACTTCCTGGACTCTACCAATGTCTGGATATGATTAGACCATAAGAGCAAAGCTCCCATGATCAGGATTTGTGACCTTACAAAAGAGAGCTCTGAGAGCCAGCTCATCCTCTATTCTAGCAGAAAGTTAAGCAGCAATAGCATGTTTCTCCACGGACATGAAAGGGAACCCCAGCAGACTCCAGATCTGTTGGTGCCTGGTCTTGGACCACTCATTCTCCAGAACAAGAAATAAATTTCTGTTGTTTATAAGCTACCAAGTCTACAGTATTTTGCTATAGCATCTGAAAAAGACTAAAGTAGGTTGTAGGGATTAGTACATGGAGATCTGAAAAGTGTGATGCGTTTGTGCCCAGTAACACATTATGGTGAGAATGTTGCTGCTATGGAGCAAGTGCCTATAAATAAGGCCAGGGCAATAATGTGAATCTGAACATGTAGGTCAAATTGAGAATGTTCAATAATACCACCCCAATACAGTCATTATTAATAATTGCCATTGTGTTATTTAAATAAAAAAATGATAGTGGAGGCTGGAGAGATGGCTCACTGGTTAAGAGCACTGGGTGCTCTTGCACAGGGCCTGGGTTCCGTTCTCAGGACCCATGTGATGCATGCGACCATCTGTAACTCCAGTTCCAGTTCCTCTTCGGGCCTCCACAGGTATTGTACACAGTGCGTGTACACAGTGAACATATACGTACATGCAGGCAAAACACTTTCTTGCTCAAGGCTTTCCAGCTACACTGGCTTTTGTCAGTTTGCAAGACAGCGAAGTTCCTTCTTTTTCTGGGTTTTTACATGTAGAGTTTCTCGTACTTGGGGTTTCTCACGGTTCTGAATCTCCTTCAGATCTCAGATAAAAGGCCAAGTCCTTGCAAGCCTTCTTGAGTAACCATCTTGGCCGCATTTCTTTCTCTCTTCATTGTCTTCTCTATATTGTCTTGGCCCAACAACGTTTATTAACTCCTTTGTCTCAGTGCACAAAGTAGATTGTCCAGTGCACACGAGAGGCCCTGGTGCATACTATACCTTCCACGGATGCTTTTCGGAGAGATGAATTCAGATTAGGGAATTTAATTAGAATCAGTTCTGTTGACCACAAGTGCCAGGTACTGGTTTCAGCGTATTTTACATATATACTACATCATTAGTTCGGCATTTCTTAGATTCAGATTCTTGAAGTCTCTTTTAGAACCTCCAATTTCTTATCTGCTGAGTGTGCTGTCGCCTCCTTCCGGGATTTTAAAATAACACGCTCGGCCGGATGTGCGCAAGCGCTGCTGGTTGCACATGCGCAGTGCTCCCGTCGCACCGGGTCTGTCTGCAATGGCGGACGCCAGCGGAGAGGTAGCTGCCGTCCCCGCCTCCGGGCCGGCCAACGGCCTCAGTAATGGAGCGGGCGCGACCTCCGCGCAACCCAACAACCCGCTGTCACGGAAGCTGCACAAGATCCTGGAGACGCGGCTGGACAATGACAAGGTACCCGGAGGGGGGCGGGGGCGCCGGGAGGGACCTGCGAGCCTCAGCCCAGGCCTACTGCCGGGCGAGCGCCGGAGCTGCTGCCCCGGGCGCAGGGAGACTCTCCCTGGCCTCGTTGTTAGCTGTGCACCGACTGTTTGTGCGCCCCTGCTGTGTTCTTCCTGGAACACCTACCCACACGCCCTCCCCGACCCTTCTAGAACAGGACTTCGCAGCGTCTCAGGGCTGGCTGTCTTTTCTGCACCATGGAGCAGCCAGGTATTGGCCATGCCAACGTGGCATAAAGGGAAAAAGTAAAGTGAGAGTCGTAAAGCGGTCGTTAAATATGTAGGTAAGTGAAAATAAGCGGCCAGAGAGAGTTTGACATACTTAAAAACGAGCATTAAAATGTTGACTTAAAAATAAGGCTCAGGACTAGATAGGATTGTGACATGCTACAAAAAGGGGGTTAACTAGGAGAACTTGGGATAAAAGCCTGATGTTTGGAAGAAGAAGAAACTACAAAGCACTTCTCAAAAGTCAACTTCAATCCCGGAAAACATAACGAAGCAGAAACAATGTCGTGATTGCTGATTTGTGTGTTCCCTGCCGGCCTTTACAATCCCAGTGAGACCACATAGACCCAGCTTCGAGGATTGGTCACAATAAAGGGCCCATTTCTCCAGAACTCTAGACTGCCTGACACACGAGCAGCGCTTCAAAAGTTGAATGAATTGAGCGATAAAGTTTTGCCTCATTGACCATATTTATCTTCACTTCTTCAAGCATCTCAACAACTTGTTGAATGAAGAAAATGTTTTCCAAAGAGTTCAGTGAATCCAAAACATAGATGTTTGTGTTACAGAAGTAAATATTTCTCATTGGCAAAAATGTGTCAATTGTAATGGTTCCTGTTTTAATTAATAAAGGTGTTGAGCCAAGTTATGACGATGATTTAAAATCGACATTCCAAACTCAGTCTGCTTTGCACAGACAGACCTAACGTGCTGCTATAACTTTCTATACTGTTGCTTTGCCCTCTCTCAGAACATACACTAAGTGCATAAAGTGCTGTCAAAGCAGTTCTGCTGTAGATTACCTTGTATATATACGATTATATGTTATATACAGGTATACTATTCCTGTGTTCTGGAAGTAAGTTTACTGCTTAGTAATTAGAAAGTTAGACATTACTTTTTGAGTTGTTTAATGGAAATGAGTCAATTGAAAGTCATTTCGTTGAACTTTGACTGGATATCAGGAAACCATTTCAAAGTCAGCCCCAGTGATTTCCCTCTGTTGTCACTTGTACAGGAGATGTTGGAAGCTCTCAAGGCACTTTCAACATTTTTCGTTGAAAATAGTTTGCGGACTCGAAGAAATTTACGTGGCGATATTGAGCGTAGAAGCTTGGCCATCAATGAAGAATTTGTGAGCATTTTCAAGGAGGTGAAGGAGGTACGTAACTGCACTTATGAATTTATGGAGGACTATGTGTTTGTTGTTTTGATAAGTTTTTTTTTTTTTAATTAAATTGCAGTGTTAGCTGATTATGTACCATGGTCAAATAGAAACTAAATTAACTCTGTTTTTATTTGAATTATTGTGATTTCTGAATTCTTTGCCTCTACTAAAAAGTTGTAATATTTATTTTGAGAAATTATCAAGTGTAACTTTTTTTGTTTGTTTGTGTGTTTGGTTGGTTTTTCGAGATAGGGTTTCTCTGTGTAGCTATGGCTGTCCTGGAACTCACTCTGTAGACCAGGATGCCCTTGAACTCACGAAGATCCACTTGGCTCTGCCTCTCGAGTGCTGGGATTAAAGGTGTGCCTGGCTAGGAATTGTAACTTCTTAATAAAAAAAAATAACATTTCTCTGAATGATTTTCCAGAGGAAATATTTCCCCACTTAATGCACTACCTTAGATGACACTTCTTCATTTGGAGACTGATTAGTGTTGGGTTACTTTTGTTATTTCCTAAAGTACCTAATTTCTAGATCAAGATAATTATTTCAACATGAATAACAATTCAGTATATTTGACTGTGGTTTATTTAACAATAGGATGAAGATAAATGTCATTTATTATGATATAATTTGTTTATTGTTTAATATTTTATGACTATTATTACATTGTTAGTATTGCTCTATACTGACAATATACAAGTCAGGTGGAAGTGATCTACATGGTTTTAGCAAGGACTTGAAAAAAACAGTCTTAAAGCATTTACTAGGATTTCGTTGATTGAAGGCTAATAATTTCAGAGGTGAAAAGGAAAGCTTGGTAGAATTCTTTTTTTTTTTTTTTTTTAAAGACAGTTAAGGGTGTTTGCTGAGGACTGGGCTTCAGCTCTAGCACTCATATCGAGTGGCTCACAACTTAACTCCCGCTCCAGGGGATCTGACACCCTCTTCTGGCCTCCTGAGGGCACCATGTGTGCATGTGCATACAAACATGTAGACACAGACACATTTTAGAAAAAAGACAGTAGTGATGAACATGTTCAGATTGTAGCCTCTAAGCATGTTTGACTACTGAACAGAGTGATCTTATGACCAGAAACTGACGTGTCTTGGAAGGAATTGGGTTAAAGAACCTCACAAAGAATAACAGCGAACTGACCACATCACACATGAAATCTGTGAGTTACAGTGACAGTAAAAGTCAAACAGGATGACTCAGTCCAGTAGAGGTGCTTGTGAGCAGGCCTGACCCTCTGAGTTTGGTCCTCAGATCCCACAAGGTGGCAGGAGAGAACCAAGTCCCTGGATTGTCCTTTGCCCTCCACATGTGCCTTGTGTGTACACACCAAATCAGACAGAACCCTCACTTGATACTTTGGTGGGTCTGGGTATACCAGCTTGCTGTGTTTGAGTTGCTGGATGGAAGTGAGACATCACACTCTTCTTCTCTGCCAGCTGCGTACAGCTGCTGAGGGAAAGCTTGTCTCAGAGTAGTCCAGCCGGTGAATGAAATAGAATATGAGATTTCACTACCACAGTTGCGTTCATGGATCTGGCTCTGGCTTTCTCAGCTTGGAGACGGTTAACATTTTGGGCTAAATAGATGTTAGAGGATCTTCTCTGAACTGCAGGATTTTTATTCAGCATCCCTGGTCTATACCCAGTTGTTGCTGGTAGAGCTATCTTGTCTCCAGTTGTTCCAACCAAGAATGCCAGTGGACATTGCCCAGTGTTCCTAGGTGAAGAATCACCGAGGTTAAGAGTCACTGATCTGGCCACTGATACAGGACTCCTGTTAAAGGTGTGCAGCATCAGTGCTAAGGAACTCATGCCCAAGTTTAACTGTGCAGTCATGCTCTGGATCTGACTGACTGCAGGCAGGACCGGGGACAGAAGACTGTGCTGACACTGGGAAGGTGCAGTCAGAGCATTCTGGAACCTTCCAACTGTGTAAGCAACTGAGCCAACTTCTTCAACATCCAGGAATAACAAATCTATACACTAAAGGGGAAACAAATATTATCCTGTTGCAAATCTTTTTTATTTGATTTGCACAGTTGGATTTTGTTTTTATTTTAGAAAATTGAAGGTGTTGGAGAAGTTTGAGCCGGGCATTTAACATTAAAAGGTTACAGTTGCTGAGGGTGATGCACATTTGTAATGCCGGTGCTCTGGAGGCTGATAGAGAACTTTGAATTCAAGGCCAGGCCGGGTACATAGTGAGACCCTGTCTCAAAATAGAAAGAAAGAGCAGGCTGGGTGGGGGATTGTTGTTAAACCTGAGTGACAGTCTACTTTTTATCTTCTCAGAATAACATAAGGAGAAGTTCATAGATAAAATTACATTTGGAATTGCCTGAGAGAAATTCAGTTTATAAGGAGAGAGGAATCGTGGATGGGGAAAGTGGGTAGAGAGAAGAAGAGAGAATGGCCATGAGCTGATAACTGTTGAAGCTGGGCGATAAGTACATGAATATTCATATTATCTCAACTTTAGATTTTTTTTTTTTTTTTTTTTTTTTTAAATTTCCTGAGCTGAGGACCAAACTCAGGGCCTTGTGCTTGCTAGGCAAGCGCTCTACCACTGAGCTAAATCCCCAACCCTAGATATTTTTAAAAGTCTGTAATAAATAGTTTATCATATACCCGTTATTTTATATAGCTGGTAATTTTGTTCAATGAGTGGAATTAGGTAATTCAGTAAAAATTAAATGAAAGCCTTATGAATGGGCTGTGTGTATAGCTCAGTTGATTGACTGCCTGCGTAGTTAGCATCACGCAGAAGTAACTATCATTGTGTTGCATTGAATTGCCTTCCCATGTTTTAAAAATGAAAGTTTTGTTTTGTTTTGTTTTTTAAAGAAATGATGAAGCACTGTGTGTTGTTGTTTTTAATTAACTTTTATTTTTTATTTTTTTAATTTGTATACAGTATTCTGCCTGCACGTATGCCTGCATGTAGTAGGGAGCACCAGGTCTCAGTACAGGTGGTTGTGAGCCATTATGTGGTTGTTGGGAGTTGAACTCAGCACTTCGGGAAGAGCAGCCAGTGCTCTTAACCTCTGAGCCACCTCTCCAGCCCCCAGCACTGTGTGTTTTAATTTATGACTTTTAACTTTGTGTAGACATCATTGGAACGCACGGGTTTATCACAGTTGCTGCTCTGTACACACTCTCCATTGTTAGCTAAAGTGTTTAAGGTTCCATTTGTTTAGAGAATTCTTGACTGTCGTGTGTGTATTGTTGCACATTTACTATTTTGTGCTATGATTTGTTTTTTTCAATTTTAGAAATTGACAGATAAAACTATATATACAATTCTACATATACATATAAATTTGAAGTACATATAACTTTGGAGTGATTAGATCTAGCTAATATTTATTACCTATGTAGGTATTCTTATGTTATGTATGTAAAATATATTCATCTGATATTTTTTATTTTCATATACCCTCTAAAAGAAATGGACCAGTTTCTTTACACCTTTGTAACAGTAGGTATTATTCTTTTTGTAAGAATGAATTTCATAAAGATCCTTTGTTATGCTTTGACAGAACAACGGAAACTGTGGGATTTGACCCAAGAAGGAGAAATTTCTTTATGATATATGCAGTGGCTGATATTATGTCTTCCCCTTTCAGGAACTTGAAAGCATTAATGAAGATGTCCAGGCAATGAGCAGCTGCTGTGAGGACATGACAAGCCGATTACAGGTACCTCCCAGTGGCTGGGTGTCATGTAGCTCCTGAGAACGGGAGGTTTAAAAAATGTACGGACGTCTGACATGTAATGCTCTGTAGGAAGGTTTGATGCAAATGTTACAGTTTTAAAAGCCCAAATACATGAATGAATGTCCTGCGTTTCTTTTCATGATGGCTTTGTATTATTGGTGAACTCCAAGGGCCTCAGCAGTGCAGTTATCTGTAGAATGTTGGTGAATCTTTGAGATCTCTGATGCCAGAGTCCAGCAGGAACAAGTTCTTCAGGAACTAGTAGCAAATACTTAGAGGAAAACAACAAATTCTTCAAAAATATGAATTTCTCTACACAAGAATTTATCATGTAATAAAAATAAAAATTTTCCTCAGCTTCTCTTTAGCTGAGAATGAGTCCAAATTAAGCTGGGTCTGTACAAGGTAGAATTTCTTAATGTTAGACTACAAAAGGGTAGAAGTTACACTTGAAGGCAAATATCAGGCAGTATAGGCATTTGGAGATGCTGTTGGACTTGGAGACTCTTTGTTGAGAGTGCTCTGGAGCTGCTATACTCAGCCTGATTCCCAGAGTCAGAGACAGACTGAACCACGGTTCAAGTGTGTCTGAAAAATATCGCTAGAGGTTCAGGTATCCTCATCCTCCACAGGATGTTTAGGAAGCAGAAAGACAGATTCCCACTGAGAAGAGAATTAGCAGGAAGGAGGGAGAGGCCTTAGTTGCTTCCAGTTTCAGAGACCCGACCCACAGAATCTTGACTCTTCAGTGTAAAGTTCCAACATGAAAACGACCCCTTTTCTTGAGATGTTTGATCTAGTTCCTCTTTTAACTAACTGACCCCTCTGCTCTGTGTGTTGATGTCTGTTATGGGTACTGTACAGTGTCCACTGACTGACCCCTCTGCTCTGTGTCACTGTTATGGGTACTGTACAATGTCCACTGACCGACTCCTCTGCTCTGTGTGCCTGTCTGTTATGGGTACTGTACAGTGTCCACTGACTGACCCCTCTGCTCTGTGTCACTGTTATGGGTACTGTACAGTGTCCACTGACTGACCCCTCTGCTCTGTGTCACTGTTATGGGTACTGTACAGTGTCCACTGACTGACCCCTCTGCTCTGTGTCACTGTTATGGGTACTGTACAGTGTCCACTGACTGACCCCTCTGCTCTGTGTCACTGTTATGGGTACTGTACAGTGTCCACTGACTGATCCCTCTGCTCTGTGTGTCTGTTATGAGTACTGTACAGTGTCCACTGACCGACTCCTCTGCTTTGTGTGTCACTGTTATGGGTACTGTACAGTGTCCACTGACTGACCCCTCTGCTCTGTGTGTCTTGTCTGTTGTGGGGTACTGTAGTGTCTACTCACTAGTGACTTGATTTGTTAATAATTCTGTCTAAAGTCTTTTCATGGCATAGATACTGTCTGTCCCATCTTTGGCCATTTGTCTCTCCTTTCATTGCTATTGTCTTAACTTTTTATGACATTGATTTATGTATTATTTATGTGCATATATGCCATTGTATGTGTGTGTAAGTTGGAGAACAGTTTATATGAGTTGTTTCTCCATTTACCATGTGGGTTTTAGAGTTCAGATACAGGTCCCCAGGTTTGGCCTTTATCCACTGAACCATCTCAGCAGTTCCTAGTGCCTTATTTTTGTTGTGTTCTATAGTTTGGGATTTTGAGACTCCTGTTGGGCATACTTCTGCCATTTTGGAATCTGCCTCATAGATGACTGGCTAATTTTTGGATAGTGTTGTTGCTCACCAAGTTCACTTCTAAGTTTTGCGCTCTGACTTAAGAGGTGGGCACAGGAAGCATTGCTTGGCATGAAAGTTGGGCAGAAGCAACTGGGTCTGTCTCCAGGGCCTGTGTTTTCTGGCTCTGAGACTTCATTCCCATCACCTGCACTGTTGAGCTCTGTAGAAGTCTCATGGTGGGCAGCTCACCAATCCACCACTGAATCCATGTCCTTGCCCTCAGATGGCTCTTCCCAGTACTTCTGCCTCACTAGAAAGCGTCCAGATTCTGTCTTCTTCTGTGTTTCAACGTTGTGTGTGTGTTGAGAACTCTGAGAGTGCCTCCTAGAAAGGTAGCTCCTGAGCCTTGAAACATCGATGCCAACTACGGGGGCATGTTGAGCCCTGCGCCGTTTGTCTGAATTTCAGGAAGTGGTGATATAGTTTTATGAGATTGGAATATACTGATGTATGGTGTATTTATAATTTCAGGCAGCAAAAGAACAGACTCAAGATTTAATAGTAAAAACCACTAAGCTTCAATCAGAAAGGTAAGTTTTTCTTTATACAGTCACCTCCTTATTAATGCAGATTAAATGGAAAGTTGTAAATAATACTAAGTCAAAGTGAAAATAATGTAGAGTGTGATTCAGGGTTCATAGAGGACCTAAGTTCCTAAGCTTTCTCTAGTAGTAACCTTAACATAAAAACAGCCATTGGGAACACGATGCTTGGTTCTCAATTTGAGAGATTATTTCTGTTTTGGAGTGGAGGTCACCAGTATTTGGAATCAGTTGTAATGATTGGCACATGATCAATCAAGATTTCAGGAACACTACTTTAATGATTGAAACCACTGGGAGGTTGATTCTCCTTTGTGCCTGACAATTGATGCTAAAGTTAAGTCTAAAAACAGCTCCAAAGAAGGTTATAAGTAAAATGCTTAATTTCTACTGTTTCAAGGAATTTTATGATGCTTTGTAATTACTTTTAACCTGTGTGACAAGGGTTGGTGCTTTGTCTACAAGTTAAAATACATTAGATGACTTTTGTATAGTAGGGCATATATACCTTTAGCTCTGTGTAGAATTAATTAAGGGGTTACATTATTGTTTGAAGTAAATACCTGGATTTTGTTTCTCTTTTTAAAATGTATGTTATTCATCCCAAGGGCATTGACTTGGTGAATTTAAAGTCTTTCAACATAAAGATACAAGTAACAGAAGGTAGACATGTTCTGCCATGAACATGAATGCTGTTAATGCTTATCTTTGTAATTCTCAACAGAATGTTTTTAATGTAGAACATTGCTACTCTTTGAATATTGCTGGTAAAATACTGTGGGGATTTTCTTTTATTTTTGGTGGTGCTGGGGTCCAACTGATGGTCTTATATGTGCTGAGCAAGGGCTCTACCACAGATATATCCCAGCCTCAGATTTTCAATCCACCTGTCTCCCTGCCTCGATAGTGTTGTAATAACAGGCATGTGCCACTGTACCCAGCTGTATACTGCTCCAGATCCAGGGTTCAGCCACCAGGAATGTTGAGTTGCTGCTCAGGGAGCTCAGGCAGTGACTGGCCTTTAGATGGAAACCCTTTCCAGTCCTCTGGTCCCTGCAGACTGCCTCCTAGTCTAGAGCATGCCTTTTCCTAATTGCCAGTTACCACATCTATGTTACATCCAGATTTTATAGTTTATAATACTGTTTTTATTGTCAAGCAGAAAGAGTGGTGTATTAGAGGTTTTCTAGAGTGACAACTTACAGAATGAATTTCTCTATATAGAAAGATTTATTAGAATGACTTGCAGGCTGTGGTCCAGCTAATCCAACACTGGCTGCCTATGAATGGGAGTTCCCAGAATCCAGAAGTTGTTTAGTCCACCAGTCTTAGCTGGTCTTCAGTATACCATGGAATCTTGAAGAAGTAGGCTCTAATGCAGTGAAGGATGGACTTGCTAGCAAGGCGAGAGCAAGCAGGTAGAGAGCTTCCTTCTTCCATCCCTTTGTGTGGGCTGCCAGCGGGTGTGGTCCAGATAAAAGGTAGATCTTCCTACCTTAAAAGATCTGGATTAAAGGTGTGTCTTCCCACCTCAAAGATCCAGACTAGAAATGAGTCTTGCAACTTCAAATTATTTAATTAAGAAAAAATACTTCACAGGTACGGCAAGTTATTTGGGTTTTAAATCCTTTCAGATGCAGCCAAGTTGACAACCGAGAGTAGCCATCACAAGTGAGGAAGGCCAAAATAGAGACATGGCGTTTTTTGATTCACAAGCTCTTGACTTCTCATTCTAACATACATTAATTCTAACAAATAAAAATAAAATAAACTAACATAAAACACACAACTGATTTGTTTTGTGTGTTGTGGTTCATGTGAAAACTTTTAGGATATATTAATAACTAAGAGGAATTCCTTGAAATCAAGGGCATTTTTTTTGTCTTAGAAAATAGCCTTTGTAAGAGGCTGTAATTTAGTAATACAGGTACCATTTGTGAACAATAGCTTTTACTGTGTGCAGACATGCAAGGCAGAGCAGTGTCAGCTAATTATGTCACCTGCATACCTGATGAGTTTGGAATGATTTCATCACGTCCCTGCTGATTTTTGAGAATCTTGCATAGCTTTGTTTGGTTTGATAAGCTACTATGCCAGGGATATTGTTTGCTTTGTAGTTGGACAGAGCATAATGTACTTCATTTTTCTTGTTGTTATAGCCAAAGGTTAGAAATTAGAGCACAAGTAGCAGACGCCTTTTTAGCCAAGTTCCAGCTGACTTCCGATGAGATGGCTCTTCTCCGAGGCACAAGAGGAGGCCCTGTCACTGAGGTACGTGTGCTGCCTACTAAGTGTAGCAGTTACAAAGAAGATGAGATTCTCAAGACTTAATTTTCCTATCTAAATTTGAAGTTAAGGCATGTATTTTAATAAGTTTTTGGTTTTTGTGTATTTTGAAGTTATACATGTTTTTTGAAGTTGAAGTACAACATAACTTTAAAAAAACAAAACAGGGTTGGGGATTTAGCTCAGTGGTAGAGCGCTTGAAGGCCCTGGGTTCGGTCCTCAGCTCAAACAAAACAAAACACAACACAACACAACACAACACAACACAACACAAAACAAACCTCCATTACCCCTTCTTTTCATCTCTGATCCTTTGTGAACTAGTTTACTTGTTCACTACTCCTATACAAACTGTATTTGTAGATCTATATTTAAAAGAATATTCTGTAATTATCCAGTTTGGTGTGATATCACACACCCTTAATCCCAGCATGCAGGAGGCCAGGTGACTCTTGAGTTTGAGGTCGGCCTGATCTACAAAGACTATTTCTGAAGATGTGTCACCTTTTTCAGGGTAAACAATGCATGTCTTCATCCCCCTGTTTTGATTAGGACAATGATATGTTGCTTACTTTTATAACTTTGTCTTTCTTAAATTGGAATTTGCTTTTCATCTTTTTTTATTTTTAAATGCTTTGTCACACTTTGCAGACTGAATGTAAGAAACTTAAAACTCTCAAAGGCTATTTTCATTTTTTCCTTAAAGACGTTCATTTTGTCCAGAAAGGATTCTGTCTCCTAACTCCTGAGGCCCCATTGTATTCTTTGAGCGGAGTCCTGTCTGTTTAATGAGCATTTTCTGTTCTTGTCTCCTGGGTGAGGGAGCACAGATGCATATGTAGCGGAGATATAAGGTGGTCCAGTGATTGCAGGGCTGGGCTGGTCCTGAGTATCCAGGACTTGCTCTGTTTAGATGGTGTCTTCAGGCTTACAGTCCTCTTATTCAGCTGTGTGCTTCCTGAGAACAGGGACTTACTTAGTCTTTACAAATATTCTATTACTGGTAACTAGCATACTGTTTGTTACACTTTTTATACTCTATAGTTGCACATAGGATTAAATGTGCTAGAGTTAAGAATGATTCCTTTTAGCAAGCAGAAACTTTCTTCAAGCTCCTGAGAGAATGGGAACTTTTGTCTAAATGCCTGACCTTGGGAAAAGGACTTTCTTGGGGGACCAGACATACCATTATAGAATATGGCAGGTTTCTTGTATGGCTTTGTTTATCCAAATAGCTAAAGCTCAAAGTGAGCAAAGACAAAGCTAGAGTAATATTACTGTGAACCTGAGTAGACCTTGGGAATTTCTAAATCTTTGATATATCAAGCATATGTTATGTATCTGAATTTTCTAGCAGCGTGGAGATGTATGATGTAGGCAGAATTAGCATGCTTGGTGGTTCCATGGTGGTGGGATTTTCTCAAAGAAATTGTTTTAAGAGGCTGCATTTTATGTTTTCATCCTTCAAAGCCCAAACGAAATTAATGTCGCTCTGAAAATGCAAAGAAATACTTACTATGCCTTCTATAAAATCTGCATAAGACTTCATTGTAAGTGGTAGGATTTTGTTTCACCTTTGTAGTGATTTTTAATTTGGGGTAGTACAGTTTTCCTGAAAACACAGATTTTTTTTTACTGACATTTTTAATTTTAAAGGACTTTTTCAAGGCATTAGGAAGAGTGAAACAGATTCATAGCGATGTCAAAGTTCTGTTGCGAACCAACCAGCAGACAGCGGGGTGAGTAGCTGCCTGGTAATCCAGTCACATGCTGCTTGTACCTGTAAACTTTCCGAGTCTTTCTAGGTTCCTTTTGAAACTATTCTGTGAAATAGGAATCAATCTTCACTTGCCTTTGGGAAGGGTGGAAGTTCATTGCCATATATATTTGACTAAAAGAAGAGTTGGAGTTAACTGATGGAATTAATATTTAACTTTTATTTAATTGTAGAAAATGATTGAAAAAATTCCATAAACTGATAAAAAACGTTAAGGGCCAAACTGTCATGTAATTAAACATGAATAATTAGATTGTTAGATCTAACTGTTGGCTAAAGTTTACATTGTATAACTCTTTAATTTTCACTTAAGTTTGGAAATTATGGAACAGATGGCCTTGCTTCAAGAAACGGCTTATGAAAGACTTTACCGATGGGCTCAAAGTAAGTGATTCTTTGATGCATGCTAGCACTTAATCCTTAAAATTTCACTTGGCCTTATCTGCCTTCTTCAGACGTGTTTGTGTATGTGTGAAGAGCACACATGTGGGTGCAGGTGCCCGCAGAGGCCAGGCCAGAGCATTGGATCCCCTGGAGCTCAAGTCACAGGTGCTGGAAACTGAGCTGAGTCCTCTAAGAGCAGTCTGTACCTTAACTGCTGAGCCGTCTCTCAGTCCCAGTTGATATTTGTTACAAAGCAGAGCAAACTCTACACATTCACGTACCGTGTTTGGGTTTTTGTCCAGAACATCGCTGGAGAGTGGGATAAAGGACGACTGTATATCCTCTACGGGAAACAGCGAAGACAGTGCTTCTGCCCTAGCATAAGTAAATGAAGGCGGCCTTTGACTGGGCAGTTCATGCCACTCACGTAGCTCTGATGTTCCAAATGTCTAGTCCACTGGTGAGACAGAATGCTCAGTATGTCATTTTGGCGGTCTGGCGGAAACCAGGCCTGGTTCTCACCATGACCTTAGTGTTGGAAGGGCCCGTCACGGAGTCTCCCCTTCCTTGCCCATCTGTTGGACTAGTTGGGTTGCTTACATTTGTAAAGATGAAGTCTTGAGTTTTCCTTGCCGCCTGTCACTAAGGGTTCCTACCTGTTTGCTTTGTCTTGTGATGCGTCTTCATCCTTGTCTTCCACCTTCAAAGCCCACATGTCTGGCCAATTCACTCCCATTTTCATTTCTGACTTGTTGTGGCGTCCTCTTCTATTTTAGGTTACCTTGAACTTGCTTTGGCAGTTTGAGAAAATTCCCCAGCATCAGGGTTTTTAATTTTCAGTCCATCGTCAATGTTTCTTTTGCCACCTAAGGCAGTAACATTTACAGGTTCCAGGAACTTGAGTGCAGGTCACTTAAGAGGTTATTTTGCCTAGACCCAAGAGTCCTGTGGTGTGTCTCCAGTGTTAATTCAGGCCCTGGAAGTCCCACAAGATAGACTGAAACATTTTGCTTTTAAAATGTGGAAGTGTTTGTGAAATAATGTGTTAAATCAGAGAAGATGGTTTTGTTGAGCAAGAGTGGCACGTGAATGTGCATTATGTTAGGTACTATCAGCTGACCGTGCAAGGGCTGGAGCTAATGCAGTTAGCTGGCGTACCTGCATTACCCTGTACTGATGCCTAGTCCTTTGCTCTGTTGGTTTAAGGTCTAGATTCCTTGTTTCTCTACCTCTTCTTGTTTGTGTGGTTTGCTTCCATCTGGACTATTGTCTTTCTCTGTATCCAGGTCTTGTCTCAGTCTTCAAGACCACACAAGGTTCTGTGTGCCCCCTGGAGCAGTCCACGCCCACTGTGATGCAGTGACTAACTGTGATGCATTGATATGCTGCTGTTTTACTATATAACTTCACGTTTGTTTTATCCTTGTGGCTGGACTCTACTTCCTCAAAGGCAGCACATTGCCTCGGTTTTCTTTGTGCTTCCTTAATATCTAAGCTGGTGTTGGCCAGCTGTGCAGCCGTGGCTCCCAGGAGTGGTAGAGCCATGTTAAGGAACCTCAGCATTTCTCAGTCATCATGTTCTGGAAATGAACCACTGCTATGAGTCTGAAAGATTGGGAATTTCCTCAGTTCTTGGAATATAGTAGGGACTTGCAAGCACATTTTAGTTAAATCTGAGGTATAAAATGAGATAGTGATTGCTTCTGAAGAAAAGCTGGAAGTGTGAACAGATAGCAGAAGTTATAATGCTGGTTATGTTCCAGGTGAATGCAGAGCATTGACACAAGAGTCCTGTGACGTGTCTGCAGTGTTAACTCAGGCCATGGAAGCCCTGCAGGACAGGCCTGTCTTATACAAGTAAGACTTACTGCTTTGTCTTTGGTTATTCCCTTATTGTAGTATTACCAGTTCATGTCACTGCTTCTCCGGGTGTACTATTGGAGCACTGGGTTATTAGGATGCTGCATGTAATAAAGGGAAGAAGACCAAGGTGTCCTCCCTGCAGTGTGACTGTCTAGTTATGTGGCGCCAGGTGGCTGAGCCAGTTTGCCATCTCATTAACTCCCTTAGAATTGTACATCACTAAAGCTCCTATAGCAACACAGCCCTGGGAGGATGCACTTATGGAAGGGGTGTATAATGTAGTTACACTGAGATGAAAAAAGAGTATTCACAGCCAGGGTTCCATCAGTGGGCATTTTAAAAAGGTCTAGGTCTTTGCTCTTGTAAGTATGCCGTCTAAGATCTTCATATTAATGCTTTGGGTAGGAACCCTATGCATTTTAATTTGTTGATTTTTAAATTCTCTGTCTTAATATTAAAACAAAAGTCACTGGAACAGAATAAAAATGAGCTGTAAGGACAGCAAGTGTTGATGCTGTGAGAGACGACCAGGGCTTCATCTGTAGCCACCCACTTGCCCACAGTCACCTGCCATAGAGACCCTTGGAGGGTCCCCTTCTTCGATGTTTGAAATATTTATCACGATTACGTCACAGAACACGAGCACTGTGCCAGCTGTGTTAATGACAGGATTGCTATGAAGCTTACAAGTGCATGTTAGAGGATAGGTCCTGTTCTGAGTGCTTCCCTCAGGCTCCTAGAACTTCAGACATCATATAAACAAATGGACTATAATAGGATATGTCTTTGACACTCTGAATGCCACGTTCCAGGTGCTGTGTGGCCCAAGTGTCCCGTGATAGGAGAGGAGGATGACCTTCAGGGTGTCTTTCCTAAGGGAAACAGTATACAGTGAGTCTCAGGTTGAAAAGGTGTTTTCTGGGAGGGGGCAGAATATTCTACTTTGAGGGAGTAGATGGTGTGAAGATGGGAATTGGTTGGAAAGGTGTGAACTGGCTGTGAGTTAATGTACATCTATGACAAGCTGGTGCTGACTACTGATAGCAGCTTCGAAATCACCCCACCTGATAGTATTGGCAATGGCTGTCTGTCAGAGACTTGTAGTTCCTCAGACATGTGTGCTTGGTTTTAAGCAAGTGTTGCATTGGCTGCAGATTTATCCTTGTTCAGAAGTTAATATTTTTTAATGCCGTATATATTTTGGACGCTGATAATTCCATGCTAGCACACATTGTGTGTTAGTAACATCAGTCTGGCCACCTTCCACTGCTCCCATTCAGTTCCTGGTAGACCTTGTTTCAGAGCAAGGATTCTGAGAGGTAGGGAATTATTTTCACAGTTTGCTAAACTTGGCTTATTTTGCTTAAAATGACATCTTCAGTTCCATCCATTTTGCTGCAAAGGGAAAAGTTTCATACTTCTTTGTTGTTATTAATGCTCTGTGATATATATGCACCAAATTTTTAATGTATTCATCTGTTGATGGGCACCTAGACTGATTTATGTCATAGAGGTCAGTGTTGGGTTCTTCTCACTCACCTAATTACTATTGTTACTATTATTAAAGTTGTTCTGTGAGACAGGGTCCCTCACTTAATCTAGAGCTCACACATTCAGCATGACTAGCTGCCCAGTGAGCTGCAGGATCTTCTTGTTTCTGCTTCCTCAGACCTGTGATTTCAGGTGTGCATTGTCATCTTGGCTTTTTACATGGGTACTGGAGACCTGAACCTAGATCCTCATGGCTGTGTGGCAGGTCCCGTGTCAGTGAGCCATCTTCCCATGTCAGTGAGCTTTTAGAGTGGATTCTTGAGTTAGATGTCCCAGACAAGGCCTTGAGCCTCTGTGAGGTTTGGTTTCCTAGGTAGAATGAGGAGAGTAACATTGCCTGCTTTTCAAGGCTCTGGAGGGCCTCATTCTGTTAGGTGCCTAACTGATGCTCAGTGCAACGTGGGCTAGACATTTCGAGCCAGTGGGGAGGCAGGCAGAAAGCTGCGGCCTAAGCAGGGGTCTGTGGCGCCAACAGGACAGCAAAGGGAAACTTGAAAGTCAGAGGAAAAGACCTACTCGGAAAGGCACAAAGCAGCAGGGTAGTGATAGAATCTGGAGGGCTGTCAGAGATGGTTGGAGATTGAGTAGGAAAGTAGCCTGCAGAGCCCAACCATTCAGCAGGCTGTGGTGAAGGCTAAGAAAGAAAAATCCACCTTTTCTTATGTAATCTTTCTTAGTAAAGTGTTTGTTGGCTGCGGGGTGCTTCTTGTTAACCAGCAGATGGCAGTGTACGTACTTCTTCTGAGCAGTATGTAGCCCTCTCAAGAAAATGTCAACTGAAGTCCTTGAGAAACTTGCCTATCTTGTGTTTCTTAGTCATTGTAACTGTAATTCTAATGTGTTACATTAATAAACCACTGTACCTGTCAGTTTTCATTGTCAACTCAATACAAACTGGGACCAACTGGAAAGAGGAATTATGTGCCTCAGGCTGGCTGTGGATGTGCCAGGGTGCTGTGGGATCACCCTGACTAATTGAGATGAGAAGACCATGTGGATGTGGTGGCACCACTGCGTAGGCTGTGTGTGAACTATGTAAGAGGGAAGAAGGCTCACTGGGCAGAAGCGGCCCAGGAGGCAGTGAGCATGCAGCAGTGTGCATCTTTGCGCTTGTCTGTGGATGTGCTGTGGCCTGCTTCCAGTCCTGCCTTGACTTTGCAGAGGAGATGGACCATGAGCTAAAAACTCCTTTCTCTTCAAAGTTGCCAGTGTTTTTGTCCCAGCAACAGAAACGAAGAAACCAGAACAACAGTGTCCAGACCTTTCTTACAAAGCTGAGTGTAAATGGACAACAGTGTCCAGATCTTTCTTACAAAACTGAGTGTAAATGGACAACAGTGTCCAAATCTTTCTTACAAAGCTGAGTATTAATGGATAGCAGTGTCCAGATCATTCTTACAACCTGAGTATAAATGGACAGCAGTGTCCAGATCTTCCTTACAAAGCTGAGTATAAATTGAAGTTTTTAAAACAAATTGCCAACTCTTCACCTTTAGTAAACCTGAAGAATACAAATTACCTGAAGATGTGGCAACTTGTACAAAACTTATCCATTTTTATTTATTTATTTTTATGAATTTGCATTGCATTCCAAAAAGATTCTACAGTATTCTTTTCTTTTAATTTGCTTTTTTGACAAGAAGTTTAGAATATTTATGTATTTTGATTATTCACTCTTATAAAAGCTACATTTTGAAAGTTTGACCTTTGTTGGGAATGGCCTTTTAGTTGTATCTGTCTCTGAAATGGATGTTCCATGTCTAACAGCTTCATGTTGTTTTTCTTAAATTGTGTTTATCCTGCAGGATGGTTAACTTTAACATTAAATGAGAACTTCAGGTTACTGTCCAGGTTAAACCCCAGTGTTCACCTCGCTTGGTAAACACTCCCTTGAGAACACTGAGTGGATTCGCTTGTCTCTTGGAGTTTATAGGCCCCAGTCCTAGAAACAGACATTACCTTATTATATATGGGGTCTAGGGAAGGAAGATTGGCGTTTTTCTGCTTAAAAAGGTGAAGGTTTGAAGGTGTTGCTATGATAACTATCAGTCATTGGATCATCTAGGAAATTTTAGTTGGTAAATTGCCAGAAAGATCTGTCTAGTTTAAACGTGTGTGATCAAAGAGCACAGAGAAGAAAACAAACAAGAACTGTTCGGTTCGGAATTGTCTTGAAGTACAGAAGGTAAATGAAGCATTTGTGCATTGTCACAAAGCTCTGCCTGGTCCCTGCATTTCTCCCCCTCTGCTATGCTGCATTCTGCAGAGGTCTCCAACTAGAGTGGACAGTCCTCAGAAGAAGTCCGTGTTCATAAAACTAGCTGTCCATCATTTCACCCTCTTCTCTCTCAGTTGGAAATTGTGTAAATAATAAAACATCCACCAATGTTCCTATAGTTAACAGAACATGGATGTCTTATTTATATCTACAACATAATAAAGGAAGCAGGGGAGCCTGGGAAAATCATTCTCCTGGATGTCTCGGGGAAACGTTGGTAAATTTTGTTAGTCACCAAATTCATTCTTAATATTTAGGCTGGTAAAAGATTGTGTAGGGATTTTAAAAATGGTGGTGTGGAATTTTTAATTTTTTGCTGTGTACTTAAAAATGATACCTTTTAATTGGAGGGTATAAAAAATGGCAGTTCCATTAGGAAACAAGATCTGATCCCAGCCATCCCCGCAAACTCATCCCAGATTGCCCTGCACTCAGGTTCATAGCTTCTTCTCTGTCGGTTATTCTACCATAGAAAAGTTTCCCCCAGTTTCAGCCATAAAAGGTGACTTCTAATAGAAGAGAAAGGACATTTACTGTTCATAGATAGCCAGTGAATAAATGTAATGAACAACTCATATGTCTCATTGGAGTCAAAATAAGCTTTTATTTAAGATCAGTAGCAATTTTGGGTGAGTATTTGATACTGTTATAGTAACATAAGAAATCTTTAATGTGGGGGAAAGCCTTGGTGTTTGGGCTGTAGAATTCTAACCAGCTTCTGGGACCTAGTATGTGGCTTTCTGTACACTTGGAGCATCATGTTTTACCTGCCATGAAGCCAAGCCTGTTCCTGTTGCTGCTTCCTCTACCACTGCCTCATCCCAAGAGCTCTTTCCTTGAAAGAGCAAGATGTGTACCTGTGGGTTGAGTGTTCAGCACACTAAATTTGCTTGTCTCTCTTGGTCTCAAGATAGTGCTGCTGGAGGAGCGTGAGCCTAATGAAGCTTTCCTGTCTTGCTGATCTTAGGCACAGAGTGAGGAGTCTGTTAGGGAAACGTAGCCACTTCTCTCATAATGTGTTTCTTCTAGGTATACCTTAGATGAATTTGGAACGGCCAGGCGCAGTACTGTGGTTCGAGGGTTTATTGATGCTCTCACGAGAGGAGGGCCAGGAGGTACACCTAGACCCATTGAAATGCACTCCCATGACCCTTTGAGGTACAGTAATTGGCACTGGTAGAGGGTTTGACACTTGTCCCGGGACATCTTCACTAACAGGTGGTTTTCTTTAGGTATGTGGGAGATATGCTGGCATGGCTCCATCAAGCTACTGCCTCTGAGAAGGAACATCTGGAAGCTCTCTTAAAGCATGTAACTGCACAGGGTCAGTGTACTGACAGTTATTGCTAATGCTTAATAGAGAAAATGCATGTGGCTTCTGTGTTTCCGTTGTTATCTTCACTGAGATAAACACTTCACACTTAGATGGCACATAAGCGTCCAGCTGTTCATACACACACACACACACACACACACACACACACACACACCTACCTCTGCCTCATTTCTGCTTAATAGACTTCTTTGCTGTCATCTGTTGCTTAGGGTCTGCTACCTTCTACTAGACTGCTGCTCTCTGTTAAGACATGGCTGGAGTGCCCAGCATACATTAGCTCAAACCCTCAGCATTACACTTAGAGGCAAGGATGCAGTGAACAGGCTGAGTGTTCCTTACATCACTAAGCTGTACTGGTTTAATTCTGCCACCCAGACTCTTCATTCTCAGGGGACTGTTCTAAAGCTCTTTATTTTGATAATTACCATAGGTGCTTAAAATGTTTGTTTGGGTTTTAAGGGGGAACAATGACTATATTCTAGAGTTGCTGATGTCTATAGAATTTCTAATTTCCTTAGTTATAACTTTCTTAAGAGGTATGTTAGCTTCTTTTTGGTTGCTGAGATAAAATTGCCAACAAAAGCAATAACAAAAGGAAAGAGTTCTGCTGGGACAGGGAAGGCATGGGAGCAGGAGGGGGAGGGGGTCCGTCATAGCAGTCCATAGTCAGGAAACAGGGAGAGATGATGCTCCGTCATAGCAGTCTATAGTCAGGAGCAGAGAGATGATGCTGGAGCTCCGTCATAGCTGTCCACAGTGAGGAACCAGAGAGATGATGCTGGAGCTCCGTCATAGCAGTCTATAGTCAGGAGCAGAGAGATGATGCTGGAGCTCCGTCATAGCGGTCCACAGTGAGGAACCAGAGAGATGATACTGGTGTGCCTTTGACACTCTTATTCTTTTCTCCCCTTTGAATCAGTTTGGGCCCAGTCCACATTTAGGGTGAGTCTTCTGCCTCAATTAAACCACTCTAGAATGCCCTCACAGTTTACCCTGATATTTGTGTCTTCAATGATTCTAATAACTGAATGTCTAGTCAAGTTGATGAGATCAAGCAGTACAAGAGACTTATTTTAGAGCCTGGGCATTTAGTGTGTAAGTTAAAGGTGTTCTGATTTTGATAGGAAGTAGGGAGAAATACTGTTCCCAGTATCATCTGAGTGGCGTAGAGTGGCTGTACATCCCTGTGGCTCATCAGGTGGTTTGTAGGAGAAGCCAGGTACAAGTTGGTGGTGGCACTTACGTCATAGGCTCAGCTTCTTTGATGAAGCATATGTCTTAGATTGGTACGAAGTTTGCACTTTTTGTTTGTGTGAAACATGGTCTTACATGGTCTTACTGTGTATCCCAGGCTGGCCTCAAACTCATTCCTGCCTCAGCCTTCTAAGTGCTGGAATTATAGGCCAGCCAGGGCTACATAGTGAGGCCCCGCCCCCTCTCGTAGAGGAGGGATGTTTCCTTGAAGGTGCCTTTAGGAAAGTTTATGTGAGAGACAGTGTTCAGAAGGTTGACGGTAAGTTATTGTCAGGTTCAATTCTGAGCCTCACTCTGAAAATGAAAGTGGTTGGCTGTCTGCCTTACCTTATGAATGTGTGGTGCTTGGTAGTAATCAGCACGCAGCAACACCAGTGTTTCTTGGGGTGGCATGGTCAGTGTTCAGCCAGTGAGGCATCTGCAGAACCGTCCTGCTGTGCCTTCCCTACCTCTTCCAGCTCGTGGGGCTGGTGTGGGGTTTGCTTTGTACCCCACTCAGTTTCCTCACAAAAGGGTTCTGTAGTTGTTTTTTTTTTTAAAACTCTTTGCTCTTTGGGGGCCTACCATCCAGCTCCTAAATAAATCAGAGTCTTTTTCTTTCTTATGACTGTTCAGCCTTAGCTTGGCTTGCTTCTAGCCAGCTTTCCTTAAATTATCCCGTCTGCCTTTTGCCTCTTTGGGCTTTTATCTTTCTCTATTCTAAATACCTTTCTTTACTTCTTACTCCATGGCTTGCTGTGTAGCTGGGTGGCTGGCCTCTTTCCTTCTCGGTCCTGTCTTCCCAAATTTCTCCTCCTATTTATTGTCTCTGTCTGCCAGCCCCACCTATCCCGCTCCTGCCTGGCTATTGGCTGTTCAGCTCTTTATTAGACCATCAGGTGTTTTAGACAGGCACAGTAACACAGCTTCACAGAGTTAAACAAATGCAACATAAAAGAATGCAACACATCTTTGCATCATTAAACAAATATTCCACAGCATAAACAAATGTAGCACATCTTAAAATAATATTCTACAACAGAATTCATTTTGTTAATCATCATTCACACTAATTATCAGCATTTTATAGACACATACTAATTACTAGCATTAGAAACATGCCTCACAGCTGTGGAACATGCATGGGACCAGACTAGGCCCTCTGCATATGGGAGACAGTTGTGTAACTTGGTCTGTTTGAGGGGCCCCTGGCAGTGTGATCAGGATCTATCCCTGGTGCATGAGCTGGATTTTTGGAGCCTATTACCTATGGTGGGATGCCTTGCTCAGCCTTGACGGCAGAGGGGAGGGGCTTGATCCTGCCTCAACTAAATGTACCAGGCTTTGCTGACTCCCCATGGGAGGCTTTACACTTTTAGAGGAGGGGATGGGGGGTAGGGTGGGCCGGGGTGGGAAAGGCTGGAGGGGAGCAGGAGGAGGATGAGTGGGGGAATTCATGGTATGTAAAAATGAATTAAAAAAATTCCTTAAAAAAGAAACATGTCAAAAATTATACTTAACAAAATGTTGCTATTTATTTTAAATGCCATACTTGACATTAATCATAAGTATTTTTGATTAATAAAGTTCTTAAAACTTACAGAAGTTAGGTATAACTTGGGAAAAATAATTATGTTGTACTTAATTTTAGGTGTTGAGGAAAATATTCAAGAAGTTGTTGGACATATCACTGAGGGTGTGTGTCGGCCTCTAAAGGTAAAGAGTTTGTGCTTTCTGGCATCTGACCAAAGTATTGACATGGTCTTAGTTCAGAGAAATTGCTAAGTAACAGCTTGAAATCGAGCCATAATTTTGTCAAGTCACACATCAACTAGACTGATAAAATGCACTTAAACTGAAACCACTGCCTGCTCTCTAAGAAAGTGGGAATAGCTAGTTTACACTCATCAGCTGACCTTTGGGTTACACCTCCTGTGCCACTGTCAAGCGAGCAAGGAAGGCATTCGACTGGCCCAGCAGGGGAATGAGTGTACTACTGTATTGGCTTGAGCACAGTGCCGCCTTTGTTTATCATCCTAATAAATAATGCTTAGTCCGAATATGAGCATAGTTACCTGTCGCTGCCGCTGCCGGACTACTTGCCATGTGGGGGTGGGCTCTGGAGTCAGCAGGTTCAGAACACGTTCTGCTCTTGTCCCCATACCTAACTCTTCTGTGCTATAGTATGCTCCCATAGGATGAGTGAGGATGATTTGTTAAGTATAATTTTTGACATGTTTCTTTTTTATTTAAGGAAATCTTTTTATTCATTTTTACATACCAACCATGAATTCCCCCACTCATATGCTCAGTGCCTCCTATAGACACTGGAGGGTGTGTGAGGCAGATGGGTGTGTGGTTCACAGTGCTTGCACCCACCACAGACTTCTTTCCATTATGGATTCAAAGAAAGCTTGGCAGTGGACTGACTTCCCTTTAGTATGTAGACATTAAGTTTTATGATGTAGTCTTATCATAAACTGAATATTTTCTATTTCTAAGGTTTTCTTTGGTGTTTTGATCTAGGTAAACAAACCTCAGATGACCTACCTTTTGAAGTTTATTATGTTGATAAATTCAAATATTACCATAACGTGATAATAAGTACTTGATATTATTTTATGTCTTCCACCAAATGAAATACTTCTGCCAGTATGATGTTCAGACAGTCATAATCCATATACATTTTACCTGCTTTGTATGCTACTGACAGTTGTTAAAAGAGTTAGAGAGAGTAAAATTAAGCTCTTACCAAACGTGGTGGCTCATACCTATACCCCCAGCATTCTAGGAGGCTAATGTAGGAAGATACTGCATTTGAGACCAACCTGGAGGACATAGTAAGTTTGAGGCCAATCTGTGCGACACAGAGACACCCTGTCTCAACACCACCACCCCAAAATTTTATTTTCCTACAACTTTACTTAACAGCCCAAACATCTATTACCATGTTACTAGGAGACATTTAGCTGCTTTAAAGTTAATAAGAATGAATTTTACATTAGAGATAAAGTAAGTACATCACTAAGAAAAATATGTATTAAGATGAAAGTTGTCTTGGTTAAGGCTTCTATTGCTGTGATTTATGGTCATTAGCAACTTGGGTGGAGATGGCTTATTTTGCTCATATTTTCACATCACACTCTATCACTGAGGGAAGTCGGCAGGAACCTGGAGGCAGGAGTTGAGGCAGAGGCCGTGGGTGGGTGCTGTGTATTGGCTTGCTCTCATGGTTTGTTCAGCCCGATCTGTTTTACAGTCCAGGAACAACTGCACATGGGTGGTACTGCCCACAGTGAGCCAGGCCTGACCACATCAATCTTCAGTCAAGAAAATGTCCCACAGATTGGTCCACAGGCCAGTCTGGTGGGAATATTTCCTCATTTGAAGTTCCAAAATTACTCCAGCTTCTGTCAGGTTGACAGAAAAATAGCCAGCACAGAAGCCTGTTGATTTACAGGGTGGTTTTTTTTTTGTTTGTTTGTTTTGTTTTGGTTTTTTGTCTGTTTTAAGAACTCTGTAGTCTGTTTAAAATGACTTCCATTGTATGTAGAATGCTGTCTCCTCAGCATCAGACTCACAGTAAGACTCCTGGACAGGGGAACCAGGATTTGTGAGTCTACCCTCTTCAGGTCCATGGGTTACAGCCTTTCCTTCCCATAAATGTTCCATCTCTTCTAATAAAATGTTTAACGTGCCATGTGCACCTGACCTCCTTGAATTATGCGTTCTGTGAAAATAGATGTACAGACAGAGATAAGAGGCATGGGAAATGGAGCTGGGTAGCTCATGGCTTGGAGTGGGCATTCTACTCTGCCTAGACAGAGGTCAGGACATGGGGGCCTGTCAGTGTCGCCTCCCTCCCTCTCCCCCTCTCTCCCCCTCTCCCCTCTGTCCCATCCTTGCTCTGGCATTAACAGGACAGCACTGCCCATGTCCCCTGTGTCCTGGCTTTGCTGCTGTTAGATTTCCTGCATCCTGTCTACCCCTTTAAGCATCTCCCCGCGTCTCCCTTGTCCCCCTAATAAGGACGGCGATTTACCAAGTACTTGGACGTCAGCTCTGTGCCCCACACTTCCTCTCTGTCCTCAAGCATTCCTGAGGACTGTTCTCCAGGCGCTGCTGCCCTCATATCTTTAGTCTCTTTGTAGGGTTTTTTTTTTTCCTCTTGTACAAGGGTTGCATTTTCCCCAAGACTTTTGGTTTTACTGAACAGCCAGTGTCTTGTGGCCTTCGTGAGAAGGGTGTTTCTTTGTGTGGCACTTGTCACACTCCTCCTTTCCGGGTTGTCCGTGCTGCCTCTGCTCTGACTCCACCGTGCCACTCCCCTGAGCGCTCAGGGTTGAGAGGTGGGTGTCTGTCATTTCTGTCTTCCTTCCTTCCCCTTTCCTTCTTTTCTGTCTACCATCTGCTCTTCTCACTTCCTTTCTGAAGGGAGTGGGAATGAAGAATTGATGCCTCCATCTGTCTATAATTAATAGCCTTTATAGTTTAATAATTGTGTTAAGATTTTAACAACACCATTTTTAGGGATGTAATATATCATTGTAATCGCGGGGGGCTTGTTGACAAGCAGTCTGGTTAGCCAGTGAGCTCCAGGTTCAGTGAAAGACTTGTTCAAAAGACAAGGTTGAGAGTGATCCAGGAGGACACCATAGGTAGATTACTGGCCCTACATAAGCATGGAGGGTATTCACACTTGCATGAAGCGTGCGTGCGTGCGTGTGCGTGTGTGTGTGTGTGTGTGTGTGTGTGTGTGTGTGTGTGTGTATGTGTATGTGTGCATACACACATATACCAAGAAAGATGTTCTTATGGAAACTGATGATTTTTAAATATGTCATTCCTTGTTTTATTGCCTCTTGCCAAAGAGGAGTCACTTTCATTGACATGCAAATATGAAGATAAATTAATCTCCATAACTAAAGAGGTCTTTGTAAAATGTTACACATAAAATGTACATACATATTTGCTAACAGTATTATATCCCGAAATCAAAGAACAGAGAAACCTTAACTTTCAAAGGGCTGGTTGAACATGTCTGCAGGGTTGTACCAGATGCTGCAGAGATTGAAGGATGTAAGAAACAATGTCTGTGTTTAGGAAGCAGAAAGATAATGAGGAGTAGCAGCGTAAGGACAGACAGAATAGATGGAGTGAGCATCATCGGTAACAAGGGATGCTCACTAAGGGAGAGAGCAGTGGGTGGTAGGAGTTAATTAGAAGATTCTGAGAAGAGTAAGTTCATCTTCAACTAGGTCTTGCTCCAACCCAGTAGCCTTATAGCTGGACAGATACGTCAGTGTTCATTCATGGCTTTCCTAGTCTCTGCTAACAGGAACAAATGATGTGATGCAGGCAGAATTCTTTCTTCCCTTTTTATGAGTGGTGCTGAGTAAGCACCTGTGTTTAGGAATGCTGCGCTGCTCTTGCAGTTAGTCTCAACTAGATCTACTTATGCTGTGGTGCCAAACTTCAGGGTGGCCCTGCCCTGGTTTTCAGTATTACCTGCTTTGAGTCAAATGTTGCAGATTGTGAGTCTTTTTTAAGAATTTGTACTAAAGTGTTTTTATCTTATGACTTAATATGCAAAGTTTCTTTAGAAAGCATTTTGTGATTGCAACAATAATGAAATTGTCTCTTGAGTACTTTTATGTTGTTTATACCCCATCATTAATGAAGAAAAGATATACTTTTAAGAAATCAATGTTCAGGAATTTTTCTTTGTGTTTTCATAGGTTCGAATTGAACAAGTAATACTTGCTGAACCTGGGGCAGTTTTATTATATAAAATTTCTAACCTCCTCAAGTTTTACCACCATACAGTCAGGTAACTGAAGAGTAAATGTGCTGCATCCCCTGGAGTGTTTCTCTGTTGTCAGAATACACTCCGGTTTCTACTTGTGTGTATCATGTGAGACTGCATGTTCAGTGTACCTGTATGCCTTGGGGGCTGTCATTCTTCTCCCTTCCTTTTCCATGCATGACCAGAAACAACACACACACACACACACACACACACACACACACACACACACACACACACACAAAATCTCACACACATTCAACGTACATAACAAAATAGGTCTACAAAGTAAGCCTTGCTGCTTTAGTAAATGAGATCCTTGACAACCAGAGCCATTGCTTACACAGAATCTCACACACAGACACACACACATTCAATGTACATAACGAAATAGGTCTACAAAGTAAGCCTTGCTACTTTAGTAAATGAGATCCATGACAACCAGAGCCACTGCGTATGGGTAGACTAGGACATAAGTGAACTGTGTCATCTGGGCACCAATGTCCTCAATTCTTTATTGGCATTTAGTTTTGCTTGAATGATAACATAGACAAAGCTTCATCTTCTCTCCAAAAAAGTAAGTTTGTAGGATTGGAAACCATGTGTCTTACCTAAATATATTAAAATTAAAATCTCTTTCAGTATATCAGTGAGGAAAATAAGTGTACATACTTATCTCCTTGCAATAAAGTGAGACATCTCTTTGGATGGATCTAATAATCTATTTAATAGAAAATTGAATATTAACGAAGAAGCTAATATAATTAATTATTTCAAAGTAGACATTTTTCCTAATTAGTCTAAATACACTGCTACTTAAGCAGCTGCATGTGAGTAACTAGTTTATAGATAAGATGTTGATAGGATATGTTGGTTTTAATGAAAAGAACTCAGTATTATGCAATCTAATTATCAAATCAGTAAGAGCTATTGATTATCTTTTTAACAATTAAAGCCAGATTTTGCTGTGTAATCAAGATGTATGTCTGTTGTGCATGTCACAGGTAACATTTCTGACTCTCAGCCTTGCTAAATTATGCTATGAAGTATTGGAAGCACGGTACAGGTTGACTGAACCTTACCCAGAATGCTTGGGACCAGAATTGTGGAGTAGTTATAAAAGTCTTTACCAACCCAACACCACTCATCAAAATACCCAGATCCTGAGTGCTCTGAAATCTGAAGCTTTCTGAACAATGATGTACATGGTTTCACATTTCAGATTCTCATACTACAGATGCTCAAACTTAGTTTGTTTCTTTCCCTTTTTAATCCCCTTACTCAAATGAAAAGAAAACTGACATTTTTATGAAACTAGACTGATTATTTTTAGTGAATAGATCACACACACATTCCTATTTATATCTATTTCTGTTTTTGTTACAAGGTCAATCATTCTCCTAGTATGTCCGTCCCCTCCTCTCACCTCATGGTGTATGTATGTGTGTGTGTGTGTGTGTGTGTGTGTGTGTGTGTGTGTGTGTGTGTGTGTGTGAGAGAGAGAGAGAGAGAGAGAGAGAGAGAGAGAGAGAGAGAGAGAGAGAGACATAGGCCATTCTGTATGAGGAGCCTAGAGGAGAATGGCAGGTGGTCAGAGGGTTCCTGGGGCCCCCAGTGCTGGGGTCACAGGCACATGCAGCCGAGCATGGCTTTTCTGTCGGTGCTCTGGGTTCCTACTCAGCCCTCAAGCTTGAAAACAAGCGGTCTTATTCATTGTGCCTCTCTCCAGCCTCCATATTTAGATCTCTTTAAAGCACCATGCTCAGTGAGCTGAATTTGTGTTGGCTTTTGTTGTGCGATCTGAAATGAAATATTCTTTGTTTTAGTGGCATCGTTGGAAACAGTGCAGCTACTCTACTGACGACAATTGAAGAAATGCACTTGCTAAGCAAAAAAATATTCTTCAACAGTTTGAGTCTCCATGCGAGTAAACTGATGGACAAGGTGGGTGTGCTCCGTGTCCCGGAGCTGCAGCATCGAATGGACTGCTTTCAATTTTTTTACTTCAGTGATTTTTTTTTTTCCCTTTAAATTCATGTTAGGGAAGCTTAGTGTACCTCAGGTTAGAGTTCATCTTTCTGCATTGGCCTAACTGTATCCTAATTGGAGAAAAATCTCAAGGTGAGTTTCACTATCTTGTTTTCTTTTTCTTTTTATTTCATTTTTAAACATTTTTTAATACAGAGTTTTCCAAATATTTGTAACTAAGAGGAGCTTAATCCTCTTAGTGAGGGCCAGTGAAACCGTAAACTTACAAGATGCTTCTCGAAACAGTCTCATTGTTTCACCTTCCCATGATGCAGCTTTGTCTTTTGTGTCATAGACGTGATAGACGTGAACGTTTATGACCATGAGTAGAAAACTCCATGGAGTACACACACACAGACAACAAAACCCGGGAGACCTGCAGAGTTCTGTAGCACGAATAATTGTTCTTTATCAGCTTTAGGGTTCTGTTGCTTGATGCTTCTATGGAGGTAACACTTGTATCCTCCATTCCATGTTGATCCTTTTTTATCAGAAGATGGCCTTTATTTTTAGAGATACTTATCTTCCTGGTGTTTTGCCTTATAGTGTGGCTGTGCTAGCTTTCATTTGGCTGTTTGCAAAGTCTCTATTTTATGTCCTTTCCTTTGAACTTGTTAGAAGATAACATGCAGTTTGATTGTGGTTTTGTAAAAAGTTGATTCATCCTCAAGTTTTTGCCTTTTGATCAGTGTGTATAAACCATTTACCTCTGGCTGACTTCCTGAGTGTGGGATTTGTTTAGTTTGCTCTGTTTTCTGTGTGTCTGAGTCTTCATCCCCCGTCTCTCCATGACTTCCTTTGCTTCCGTCCTCTGTACAGTTCTGTTCTTTCTTGTGCTGCTATTAGCATAGACAGCAATGTGCTACATCTTCATGAAGTTGTCTTTTCATTCACAAAGAGAAAATACAAACAAAAACTACTAAAAAAGTTTTTGTCTTGGTGGTATCCTTTTCTCCTGCTTTCTCAAGACTGCTTTTCCCAGAAATAGAATTCTTGGCTGACATTTTACTTCTCCCAACCTTTAAGTATGTGACATCTAGTGCATTCTGGTGACACATTGGTTGTTAATCTTAACGAGTTACAGAAAGTTGTGAGCCACCATGTGGGCACTGGGAATTGAATCTAGGTGCTGTGGAAAGAATGGCCTGTGTTCCTCACCACTGAGCCATCTCACCACTGCAGATTTATGTTGAGATTCAGTCACCTGCTTGACCATTGAGATCAATGTTCATCTTCCATTGTTTCTTCAAATACTTCCTGCTCCTGTTCTCTGTTATTTGGACTTCGCATTATGCTGAGGTTGGTGATGGGGTCCCATGGGGTTCTGTTCGTTTTCATTTCACTCCGTGTCTTTCTGCTCCACAGACAGATGGTTGCAGTTGGCCCCTCCTCAAGTTCACTGGCCACTTTTCGTGCCTGCTCACAGCTGTTGCTGAACCCGGTAGTGAAATTTCCATTGCAGTCATTGCGTTCACCTGTAGCGTTAGGTTTGTGTCTGTTGTGGCCGTTGCTTTCATCCTTTCCTTTGGTAGTCCTGGACCATGTTTTCTTATTTGCTCGTGCATCTCATAACTTTCTCTTGTTAATATTACCTTCATCAAAGAAAGTATCTCCACAGGTCGCTTCGCCATTCCTACTGATGTCAACTACTCATTGACTTCTATGTATGAAAAGTTCTTAAATAAATCCTGACATTTAAACGTTTTCTCTTTTTCTGTCTGACACAAAGCTGTAGTTTCTTACAAAGACTTCTAATTGCCAAATTTTGTTCCATTTCCAGTACTTATTTGTTAAAGTTGAAGGTACTCTGATATCTTTTTAAAGTTTTATAGGCAGAATCTCATACTTGCATAAGTTCTTTGTTGTATTAAAAAGAACTAAGAGCAAAAAGGAAGTTCACAGGGTCCCTCCGGTGGTGCTTCCAAGCAGCAGTGACATGTTAGGCCTAGCTTCCACTTCCTAAGGGGACTGGGTTCTGGTCAGGAGCTGATACAGGGCTCCATCCAGTCCTCCAGAGTCCCTCTGATGCTCTGAGAACTTAGCCTTCCCAAGGTCACACAGTGACTTAAGGGGTAGATCCAGGATTTAAACTTATTGGTCAAAATTTTAGTGGAACTTATTTTCTGTGAACCACTTCTCCAAGTGCATAGCCTCTGGGTCAACCTGGAATTCTCCAGGGGCCCTTGATAGAGAACGGAGTCAAGAGCTCCAGCCTGACACTGAACTCCGAGAGTGGATGATGCTTCTCAGTGATAGATACCACTGCTGTGGAGATTTTTTACTCTTACAATTTGGGCTACAAACAAAATAAAACCAGGTTATATTCAATATGTAACAAATGTAATTATGTAATTTAAGGAAACACCAACTTTTCTCATAAATTCTTGAGCTTTAATGTAGAAAGTTACAATAATAACTCTGGGTAGGCTGGTAAAACCTTGTCACTCTGAGCAGTGTACTTCAAAATTAACTGTCATAAGTTGTGAGTTTTTAATACATTAGACATGCATTAGGTTACATTTGTTTTTATCATGGGCCCTCTGTGTGTTTGAACTTCTGAAGAAAACATGGGCAGCAAATAAACTGTTGTTTTGTCCAGGTCGAGCTCCCACCACCTGACCTTGGACCCAGTTCTGCCCTGAATCAGACACTCACTCTGCTGCGGGAGGTTCTGGCCTCACATGATGCTTCAGTTGTGCCCTTGGACGCTCGGCAGGCTGACTTCGTGCAGGTAGTTTATAGATGCATTGATGACTTGCCCCTCCTCTATTACACATTTGTCAGAGGTTGGCGTCTGTGACCGTAGACACTGACAGCCCTTTATTGTTTTTTCTAAAATATTAAGTCAGTTCTTCATTTGAAAGGGTAATTCAATGATGCCCATTTTTATGCTATCTAGTTTTGTTATTAAATCTTTCCCTCTTGTACTCTTATAACTGACTGTCTTCCAGTTCGTTTGGCATTAATTCTGAAAGGCTATAAACCCAGGACCATGTCCTGACTAAGAAATAAGAATCCATTTCCTTTTCATTTACAGGTTTTGTCGTGTGTCTTGGATCCTCTCCTCCAGATGTGTACGGTTTCAGCCAGCAATTTAGGCACGGCTGACATGGCCACATTCATGGTCAACTCCCTGTACATGATGAAGACAACACTGGCTTTGTTTGAATTCACGGACAGGCGCCTGGAAATGCTGCAGTTTCAGGTAGTTTGCTAGAAAGTGGCATCTCTCTGATTTTGATTTTTCAATGTGATAGCTTTAAGTTACTAGTTTTTGGACAAATGTCAATGGCCTAACTTCATGAATTCCTTAAGGCAGTTTGTCTGAAGGATGTGTACACACACACACACACACACACACACACACACAGAGAGAGAGAGAGAGAGAGAGAGAGAGAGAGAGAGAGAGAGAGAGAGAGAGAGTGAGTGAGTTTTGGTTTTCAGCTTTAAAGAAGCCAGAATGTGAAATGGTTAAGGAACTTGATCAGATCATAGTATGGGATGGTGTGAGGAAGCTCTCTGATTCATTTGAGTGTTCACTGCTGTGTGCAGATGTCGTGTATATTGTTGATTCACAGGCCATGTAGCTGGTATAGCTTGTATTACAGAGGCCAGGCACACTTTATCTGTAAAGCAGTATTAGGCGAAACGCTATGGTTTAGCAGTCACTGTTCTCATAAGCCAGCTAGTGTCTCTGAAAAGTCTGTATGATGGTTAAGTCAAAGCCATTCATAAGGTACCTAATTGTGGAGACCCACAGAGGTTTCCTAGTGAGAACTTACCCAGCAGGGCTGCATAAGGGGATGATTTGACCATGGACATAGTTACCAGGTGTTAGGAAGGGTCTGTACTTGGCTGTGTGGTGTGCTTTGATGTAGAAAGGGGGAGGAGGTCTTTTACCCCACCCCTTGGCATTGTTATCAAAAGCCCTTTTGAATAAATGGAAAAGGCCATTAGGTACTGACCCAGGTCCTCTTGAAGCTATCCTGTGTTTCTGTCTTTCTCTTCTCTAGTATCTTTCTATCTAAAAGGGTCTTATCCCTCTCTCCCCCTCAAGAGAACCCATGAAAAGGTGGGAGCAGGCCTCCCACACCTAGTACTCGGGTTCGGGTACTGCCCAAATACTGGTAGACGCCGTGTTCAAGAGAACAGGCTAACACATAGGCATCAGTGTCGACTGGTAGTGCGCACAGTGAAATTCGATTTGTTGCCTTATATTTTTCTGAGGCGTGGCTTTTGATACATCCAAGGCTTCTAATTTCTAATTCATTTAAAAACATTTGAGAATGGCCATAATCATAAAATCTTAATATTTTGGAGTTTGTTGTAAAAAGGTGCAGCTCTGAACCTCTCCCATTCATCTACCTGGATGTTCATTTCTTTTGGAATTTGTATTGGTAGCTCTAAACACTTGTATTATATGCCCTTTGGAGAGGCTTGGTTTTTTCTTTTTAATCATTTTTTAGGTCAGCACACAAATAATGGGTTTCATGATAGCATCTTCATAAGTAGGTGTTACACTGTGGTCTTCCTTCCCTTCCTCCATTGCCCCCCACGCCCTCTCCCGCTAGCTTCATCCCCCTCAGTCCCTCTGCTTATTTCATGTATGCTGCTCTGTCTGTGTCCACCTTCCTCACGACCGCCTCCTCCCGCCTCATGATCTCCTCAGCTTTCACGATCTCCACACAGAGACTCTCAGGCGGGAGATTGCCTTGCTTACCCCAAGTTTTCTCCTCTTTCAGTGTATGCTTTGTTGAAGTGCTGTCCCCACAAATACTGCTGCTAGCTGAGCCATGTAAGAGACAATGATTAAACTCTATTTCCATGGACTGATGCACTTCATGTTTTATATTTGTCAAAACCAACCCAAACCCAAATCTCTGCATTTCATCTCATTCTTTTCTTGAAAGGTTTAGATGTGTTTTCTTTCAATGTTCATTATTTTGCTTACCAGCAGTCACATGTCTGTCCTCAGTGTTCTGTACAATTTCTGCATGGTACAAAGGTATCTGTTAAATGAAGTTTGTTACAGTTTGTTCAGGGTCAGTATTCTCCCTGCCCACATCTGATGTGTTAGCTGGACCCTTCACACATACTTCTAGAGACACACAAGGGTTGCCATGGTTCATCAGGGTCCTCCTGAGACACAGTTTATGTTGATGGACTGAGGGTTCTAGGTGCCCAGGCATCATCTCACTTGGCTTTCCCCAGCACTGCTGGTACCAGCAGGGAAGGCTCAGTGTCCTAGAAGCCTGTAAGGATATTCCTTTGGGTTCAGGTGTTTCTCTTTTCCTGTTATTGCCATCTTAGATGTTTGAGAACCATTTCAGTTTGAGGAGTCAAACCTTTCATATACTCAATTTTTTTTTAACCATTTCTCTATGTGTTCCTGTCTTATAGTCTAGAGAATTTGTTTTTGTTTCATTTTCTGTCTGTTCTCCAGTTTATTCTCTCTCTTTAACCTATTTCTTTGATATTTTCTCTGTCTTCTGTTTTTTTCTCTAGGTGACTAATGTGGTTGTTGGCATTAACTGGTTTCCTTTTCACTTTCATTAAATGCTTTTATTTGAACAAATTAATTTTATTTATTATTATTTTGTTTTCAGTAAATCCAAGAAGTAAGGATTTTTAATTCTACTTCCTTGGGTATTTCATTAAAAAGAATGTAGTAGGCGTCTTAGTGTTAGGAATACAGGTATGGAGTCACTGAACTAGGCAGGTTTTCATGTGCTGACAGAAATGAGAGCTGGTAGGTGCTCTGTGTCATTGGCAAAAATAAATGGGTAAAACTGGGGCCACTTGGTGATGTGGAAGGGAACGGGGGAACCTGGCAAATGGGAAGAGCAACTTCTTATTGGGGTGCTTTCCTTCAGGCATCCCATTCCTTAACTGCAGTTCCAATTCCCACAGAGTTCTTCAGACATTGAGCTGTCCAGGGAATGTAGGGAAGGCTCAGAATGTAGCCTTCAAGCTTGTATTATCCCTAAGTAATTTTATTTTACATGTTGGTTGTGACTTTTGTTTGAGTTCTGCTTTTGAAATAGCTGGGAAGCAACCCATATTCCCTAGTGAGGAAGACCAGCTTGCTCTTAGGCCCCCAGGATGCTCGTGAGCAGAGAGGAATGAGGAATTTGTACACAGAAGGACAGAGAGAGATAGACAGACAGAAAACATAGGATAGCCTCTGGAGGGCCTGGCTCTCAACCCACCAGCCCCTTCTGTCTCTACTAAAGGGTGCCAAGGGGTGAGGCAAAGACCTCCCCCAGCACAGCCAAGTGCTGACCATCCCAGACACCTGGTGACCTTGCATGTGGTCAAGCCATCCCCCTAACGCAGCCCAGCTGTGAAAAGCAAGCTCTGATCTCACTAGGAAACCTTTGTGGGCCCCCACCCCTTAGCTAGTGGCCAGTCCTGGAATCCTCTTTAGTTGTAACTTTTTAAAAACAGGAGGGTTTCTCAGCAGGAAGAAAAGTCTGTTGTAGAGGCTGCCTTGGGTCCCATAATCTGGGCCACACCAAGACAAGGTCACGGTGAGAGTGCCAGTGTGCTCTGTTTTTACTGCTGCCTCTGTTTGTTCTTTTCTGAAATCTTTTTCCTGCTGCATTTTCTTTTAGATTGAAGCCCACTTGGACACTCTTATAAACGAGCAAGCCTCTTACGTTTTGACTCGCGTTGGCTTGAGCTACATTTACAACACTGTACAGCAGCATAAGCCTGAACAGGTGAGCAGCACCTGCCCTGACAAAGGGCAGCTTGTGGTGGCTTCTGGAGACAGACTCTAGATTTTCATCTTGGCTCTCTATGTTTACGTCCTCTGATGAGAGAGGGCTAATCATAGTGTCTGTTGTAGGGTCAGGAGGGTGCCTGAAAATGCAAATAATTCTCAGTTAGAAGTAATGAAAATAGCTAGGAATTAGTATCACAAGATGTAAATAAACAAATGAGTATTATAAAGTGTACAAGATGTTCACACTGATGACTTTTTAAAGTCCCATTTCATTTTCAGCCAAATAAATACATAGATTGCTGTACAGGTAATATTATCCTCCATCTAATTGAGCAGATCAGTAAAGGGAAATGTTCTGGGCTAAAATGATCTTACAGAATCCCAATAGTAATAGGTCCTAGAGAGGTGGGAAACCTAACACAAAGTAAGATTAGATGATTGCCCAAGTTCAGAAAACCATGTAGCTGCTTCCAAAGAAGTGTTTTCTCTTAACTGCAGCGAGAGTGATGCCATAAATGAGGAGCAGCTGGAAATCCTCCTGAAGAAAGGGAGCGGGCATTGTATGAGCCAGGGGTCAAGGTCACGATGGAGGAACCCACAGACATCTGACCTGAGCTGGGAGCACATGGACCCTGACCAACAGTTAGGGAGCCTCCATGGCCCTCTGCGTATGTGACAGTTGTATAGCTTGGTCTGTTTGTAAGGCTCCTAGCAGTGAGATCAGGACCTGTCCCTGGTGCCTAGCTGGCTTTTGGGAACCTGTTCCCCATGCTGGATCACCTTGCCCAGCCTTTAAACCGGGGCAGGAGCTTGGTCCTGCCCCTTTCTGAATGGAGACAGGAAGAGTGGAAGAGGAGGGGGGTAGATAGAAGTGGGGGTGTGGAGAGAGGAGGGGAAACTGGTCAGTATGTAAAATAAAGGGGAAAAATTGTTAATTTAAAAAAATGAGGAGCAAACCAAAAAATAATCTGTCTTAGAAAGCAAGGAGGTCATAGCCTTCGCCCTTCTGTGTCGCTGCAGCTAATTGGCGGGCGTCAGTTCCTCACAGTCTGTTCCCTAACCACTGTGGCCTCCACACCTCACCAGCACCCTCCCAGTGCTGTGCCACCTGCTCCACTTGCAGTGCGGGGGTATCTCCCTTATTGATAAATTTGTGCGTTTGCTCCTCATTTATGGCCCTATACTTAGTGCAGTTAAGAGAAACACGCTGCTTTGAAGCAGGTACACAGTTTCTGAACGTGGGCAGTCTTCTAATAGACCATTTTCCTGACTTGTATAGGGCCCTTTAGCCAGTTTGCCCAGCCTGGACCCTGTGGCGCTGAAGGCTGCAATGGTGAGTACATGACAAAGCCTTTCAAGTTGGATTTCCTGAGGCGGTGCTGGCTGCTGTGATGTCCTGTGTGACAGTTTGTCTCTTGATGGACCCTGTAGCTCTGTGTGTCCGCTCCTCTTATCAGCTCTGACCAGGATTTACCATTTGTTTTAATTTCCATCAGACCTCGATCAAGTCACCAGTAGAGCAGTTTAGGATTTCTTCATTTTCAGAGTTTGGTTCCTAATCGGATGTGAAGTTAGGCTGTGAATTAGACTTTTGTTATCATGATTTCTGGTTTAAACTTATGATTTTTTTTTCTGAGATGCTAACTGAGCTCGGATTCTTGTTTTAGAATAGTGTATTATTCTTCAGCATGAGATTCACAAAACCTTTAGTTCATACTTTCTTTTCAAGTGAACAGCTCCAGTTGTAACAGTAGAAGAATGCTTTCCTGGTATGCACACAGTCCTGTGTTCAGTCCCCAGCACTGTACAATGTGTACAAACACACATTCACATGTATACTAGACACTGTCACACACATGAACACACACGCACTCATATGTAACCTCACTGATACACATTCACATAGACATATGCATACTTAAGCACATTCACACTGACACATTCACACTCATACATACACTCACAAACATATACACTCAAACATTTATAGTGTTATGCATGTACTGATACACACGTATGCACTCATACACATAAAGACTCAAATTAATGCATTCAGTCATTGACACACTTATACATTCATGTATACTTCCAAACTCACATACATATACTCATGCACACAGTAATCCACACCCATACACAACACACAAAACTTACTCCTTCTCTTCAGTATGAGCTCCACTTTGGGTAGCATGCTCTTCTGCACTATTTGTTCTGTGCATGCATCATAGATATGCATATATGTTCGGTGCATTTCTCCTCATGACCTGACTTGTACGTCACATAGCCCTGTCAGTTGTAAGATGGCCCCTCTGCAAGTTTCACAGCAGGACTGTTTGATTCAGCTTCCAGAGCCTGGAGGCCAGCCTACTGCAGTCATCCTCTGTCCTGAGCTCTTCAGATAACGAAATGAATGGACTCTGAGAGTGGAGATGCCCTACATAGTACTGTCTTAGTTTCTTTTCCCATTGCTATGATGGGACACTCTGACAAAATCAAGGGGTAAGGGGTTTGTTTTAACTCACAGTTAAAGCTACCATCTGTCTTGATAGGGATTTGAAGCAGCTGGCCACTGCAGCCCACATTCAGAAGAGAGCAGTGAATGCATACACGTCCAGCTCCCTCTCTGCTGTTCATGTCGTCCGACCCCATGAAATGTGATTGCACAGACTCAGTGTGGGTCTTCTCACAACCCAATTAAGAGCATTTCTAACAGGCATGCCCACAGCCCAACCTAATTAGATAGTCCATCATTGAGACTCCTGGCCAGGTGATTCTAGGTCCTGCCACACAGACAATTGAAATTAACCGTCAAAACCACCAGGACCCAAAGTAACTGAAAGTCTTGTAAAATAACAGCCAGGCAGAAGAGACGTTAGAACTGGCAGTGTTGCTGCTAAGACAGTCCAGAGTTCTGGGTCCTAAATGAGATGGATGGGTCATTATATCACGGAAAAAGACACCGCGTAGAAGTAACCTATACACGGAGTAAAAACTGTACTGGCAAACTGGAATTTCAGAGAAAATTTCATGTTTAAAATTTCTAATGATAGTGAATGAATTTCAGATTCACTTAAAAAGACCCAAGTTTCTTAGAAAGTTAGCTATAAGGTTGGGGTTAGCTCAGTCAGTAAAGTGCTTGTTACGCAAGCCTAAGAGTCTGAGTTTGGTTCCCGGAACCCACTTAAAAGCCAAGTGTGGTGGTGCATGGCTGTAATCCCAGTGCTGGAGGAGGAGGGAGAGATAGGAGGGTCCTTGGGGCTCACTAGCCAGTCTCACCCATTTAGCAAATTCTAGACTGTTAGAGACACTGTCTTAGGGGTGGGGGGAGATGAATGGTACTAGAAGAGCAATGCCCAAAGTTGTCCTCTGTTCTCTTGTACGCAGGGACCCCCAAACACGTGTGCACACAATAACATACACACACAAAATGAAAGTGACATGTAAACTCTTTGACTAACCACTATACCTTGCCAACCTTTCCAAACCTAGGACCAAGTAAGTTAATACAGACAGTTTTAGGGTGTTGTAATGTTGTAGGAAATGCTCCTTTGAACGAAGTCCCCAGACAGTTGTAATGGGGTTTTCTGAAGCTTTAAGCCTCCCCCAGAGTGGCTGTTCGATAGCTCCTTAGCCCGTCCATACACTGCATGTCCCTTTCCCCTCTCAGGCTCAGTTTGACCGCTACCTCTCAGCCCCAGACCACCTGCTGATGCCACAGCTGAACTTCCTGCTCAGCGCCACAGTGAAGTAAGTGTCTGCCCTGGAGGAGGTGGGAGAGGTTCATAACTGTTTAACATCAGATATTTTTCTTAAAAAAAGTTATTTTTAAGACTGAGACATTTGCTTTTGGAGAGCTACAGCCCTCAGTGTTTTCCTGCCTTAGTACCACCAAGGAACTAACCTTGGCAATACTTATTCCTTATCTGTATTTTCCTCCAGAATCTCTCATTAATATAGAGCTTATTTTGCTAATAATTTTAAATTGCTGTGACTACAATTGAAGTTACATAGACATGATGCCAAATTCCTTTATAGTCTAAATGTGTCAAGGCAATGTTGATAATATGGATTATGTCACACATTCTTTGCAGTGTGGATGACTATTTTGTGGACTACTTTGCATTTTACTGGTTTTCTGTAGATCTAAAACTATGAAATATTATAGATGTCTCCTTGATTTAGAGTGGGGATACATCTATCCTGGTAAACTCATCTTAAGTTAAAGTTCAGTTAATAGACCTGAACATCACAATTCAGAGCAGAGTGCACATGGGCCCACACTAGCATGGTGCCAGGGCACATGGGTCCACACTAGCATGGTGCCAGGGCATGGCTCTCTACTCAACATCAGAGCATACAAGGAAGCATCTTACCAACCTGGAAAAAGTTCAAAGTTCGAATGTTGCTGTATTGAGTTTTCTACTGAGTGTGTGTGCTTCCTTAGCATGACAAAGTGGGAAATTGTATGTCAAGCCGTCATGTTTATTGCTAGTGTGTTCAAGACAAGGAAACTACCTTTTAGACCCATCTAATGCCCTAAGACACTGTAATAGAACAGTTACAAGTAGCAGGTGATTCTGTTACAACTTGGAATCCTTGGTTTTAAGAAAAATACAAATAAAATTCTCTACAAGTAGGAGATTAGGCAATAATAAATCTGCATCTTTTTCTTTTCTACCAGGTAAGAATTAAGTACTTTCAATGTACCAGACTAGTGGTTAGGGGTTAAACCATGTATCATTTATGGAAGTGAATCTGAAATGTCACTTAAATTAAGAGCAACATTTTTATTAAGAATGGTGGAAAATAGCTTCTGAACTTGAAGAAAACACTGCAAACTCCTCAAAAGATGCAATGTCAAAGTCAGCATATTGCTCGTCTGTTTTCTGAAGCTGGAATTCCAGAAATAGGTACACAAGGCAGCCAGGGCTACAGCAGTGAGCAGACAAGGTGGCTAATGAACAGACAAAATGGCCAGGGCTACAGCAGTGAGCAGACAAGGTGACTTGGTTTGACATGAAGAAAAGCTCGATATGCACCAGAATTGTAGTGGGAAGCCTCCTTCTCACACCTGCCTGCATGTCCTGGTCGCGTTCTGTTCTGAGCTGTGATTATCCCTAGGCTCTGAGTCCACTGAGATATGCACAGTGCTCCACTCTCATCTTTTTATCTTAAGGTTTGGCTGAACTAAAGTGGTAGAGAGCTAACTTAAGGTGTTTGCAACCCTGGGTTCAATTCCCAGCCCCAGTAAACCAAATATCACATTATTAGAACAAGAAAAACATTAATGCAAGAACTTTCTCCAGGTATGTGAATCCACATACCCAGTAAGCTACTGAATAAGATATTCAGTCTTAAAGGAAAATATTGAGCAGATTTAAGGGACCAGGAAGTAAAGCTGTCTAGAAAGTGGAGAAAGAAATAGAAAATTAAGTGGTTTTAAGGAGTTTTTACTTTTTCCCTTTGGATAAATTAGAAAGCCGTGTTCTCCTCGATGCCAGACTCCAGTGTTCACCTCATGCACCATAGAAGCCGCAGTTATGACTATGTTAGTATCAGAGTATGTTCCATAAGTCGCTTAACAAGTGGAGGGAGTATACATATTTCTAAATGAGCATACAGGAAAGTCTGTATGATTGAAGAACTGTTTTTTTAGGGTCAATTTCTTTCTTACATTTTTTTCTTATATTTATTAAAAGTAAAAGCATGGACTCAGTGAAAAAAAATGTTTTCTTTTTGATTTGAAGGAAGTGGGACCTGTTTGTCTAAACAACCTTTGTAAACAAAACTAAAGCAAGGTTTTAACTGAGAAAAGGAAAAGAACCATGAGTGAAAGAATACCTTCTGGAAATCTATAAGCTGAAAAGCAGCTTTAGCCTGAACAACGTACTAGAGAACTCAGAAAGCCCAGACCTTCAAAGTAAGTTACAGAGGGGTTGATGGAGTCCTGCAGTCAGGGCTGCCTGGAACTCATGTTAAATGCCACGCTAATCTTTCACTCAGCTCACTACCTTCCAAACAGAACTCAGCATGCTGAAGGATGACTGCTAGTCTCATACCTAAAGACATGCGTCCAGAGTTAGAGGAACACCCCAGAACTGCTTAGGAGCAAGAAAATGTGAACCCAAAGGAGAAAAAAGATCCATTAATAGAAACAGACCCAGAGACAATGCTTATAGAATTAGCAGGTATGGAAATGTATATAGGGATTAATATCATCCCTAATTAATAACAATACAGGAAAGCTTCAATATACCGAGAGAATAAGGACAGAAATGTTACCAACTGAGAGTGCTGCCCTTACACTTAAAGGTACAGTATGTAAAATGAAGCATTCATCTTTCCTAAAAGAAAGACCAGCCAGACTAAAGAGGGAAGGAGGCGCATGTGAGGTAGTATTAAGAGGACCCCCCACCTCTCTCTCCCATACACACATATTTGTGTATATATTCAGTTATACATGATAGGAGTATCACATTATTGGAACAAGAAAAAAATTAATGCAAGAACTTTCTCCAGATGTGGTGCGAAATGTGAATCCACATACCCAATAAGCTACAGAAACCTGAACAGAGACATTGCACAAGGGTGTTCCATCGTCAGATCATCAAAAGCCGGTTATAAATAGAACCATCTTAGAGCAACCAGCAGGAAGAGTTAGTGTTCATAGGAGCTGACTTTGTGTTGGAAACAATACCGCTAGAAGACGATGGGGTGTCGTTTTTAGCATGCTGAACTAAAGTGGTAGAGAGCCTACTTAAGGTGTTTGCAACCCTGGGTTCAATTCCTAGCCCCAGTAAACCAAAAATCATAGCACAAAACAAAACAAAAACCTTGAAAGCGAATAGCAAAATTAATACATCTTATCTGCATAAACACCAGCATCCTGCACTATAAGAGATAATAAAAGAAATTCTTCAGAATGAAGAAAAAGGATCGAGGAACATAACCTCAGAGTAAGGGAGACTGAAAGTGAGTCAGTGGACCATTTAAGGGAGCATTTAGAGCAGTGGTTCTCAACCTTCCTGAAGCTGGGGACCCCAACCATAACCTCATTTCCTGGCTACTTCTTAACTGTAATTTTGTTACTGTAGTAAATTATAATGTAAATATCTGCGTTTTCCAATGGGCTTAGGCGACCCCTGTGAGGGTTGTTTGTCCCCAAAGAGGTTGTGACTCACGTTGAGAACCACTGATTTAGAGGGAAGGAGAAGCGTACTGTTGTGATGATGTAGATACTGAATTATCCATGGCGTGTGCAGTACTGTGAGGGGAGACAGGAGCCCTACAGCACCCTCTGAAGCAAACAAGAAGGAGACAAATGCAAATGAAACAGGAAGAGACAGACAGCAAGACAACAGACGGAAGTCCAGCCTGGTAAGAAGACAGTGCGTGCCAGTGGAAAGGCAGGAATCCCCCGAGAGAATGAAAAAGTGTAGCCTAATGCCTGCTGTCTATAATACATCCATCCTGAGTGCAGAAGACAGTTTACAATCAAAAGGCTGATAGAAGCCAGGCCATGGCAGCACTAATCACAGGAACCTAAAATAGCTGTGTCGACACCAGTGCAGTCAGAGCAGGTGCTAGCATGAGGAACAGACACTTACCAGTGATGATAGGGTCGTTTCATAAAGGTGTTGGTGCACTTGGCCAACAACAAACTTGAAGAGCATGAAGTACATTCTGGAGGACATTTGTTAATACTTATGGAACCATGAGTGGTGACACAGGCCAGGCTAACCAGATCTCTGCAGGCTTCAGGCTAGCCTGGTCTAAATACCAATTCCAGACCAGCCAGAGCTGCATAAGAGACCCTCTCCCCAAACACAAAACAAAACCAACACAAAAGCTATACACACCAACACTCTTATGATTCACCAATTTCTTGTTTTCCCAGCCCTTCACTGTTGAAGCCTTTCTCCTGGTGTGCATTTAATTACACCTCACGAAAGCTCACTTTTAGTGATCGCAGAACCTGAACATGGAAAGAAGCTATTTTTAGGAACAGTAGATTTCTGGTAATGCTGAAGTTGGACCAGGTTGTTAGGCAACGAGAATCCTAAGTGCTGATTAAGAAGCTCCCTGATTCTCAAAGCAAGCGATTCATTTGTGCTTTAAATAACTGCTTAAAATACAACCAATTTACATGAGCATATTTTAATGAGAATGATTTCTCTGTGCGTGTCCATAGTGATCTTTATTAAGAGTTTTGAAATTTTGACGTTTGTAACTGGGTAAACAATATCTTAATGTTCAGCATTTTGAAGTACAGGGAACCAAATGGCACTGCCTTTGGATAAAAATGTAAAGTGAAGACTCAGTCCACTCATTTTTCTCCAGGTAAATTAGCTCCATGATTATTCTATTTGCTATATGACCCATGGTGTGGCCAGCTGCTCTCTAACCATGAGACATGTTGGAGTTACTGATCTTGGAGAATAGCCTGATCTTTTGGTGTCATACTGCTTACCTGCCCCACAAGGGATACTGGTGGAGGAGGTGACCCTTTACTTGACTCTGCTCTTTGGAGCTTAAAAGGTCTCAAACTGTGTGGCTATGTTAAGCAGTAGAGTCTGGTGCTTAAGAAGATAGTCCAAAGGTCATGATTTTCCTTGTACCATGCACATTAGCCTGCTTAGACATAACTTGTTTTATTTGAACCTTCCTTCTCAATTCCTATAAATGGCCTGAGGCCACAACCATCCTGGGTGTGTGTTGTCTGCTTTAGCAAAGTATTCTGTGACCAGCTTTACTATTAGGAGTTTCTGTGTTGACATGAATTAGGATTGTGACGTATTCATTTTTTATATCCACTTAAGAGCTGAGTTTTCTGATTTTTGAAAATTAGCTTGAATGGATTAGAATGCCATTTAGTAAACTAATCCCAAGATTTCATGGTAGCAGAGACACCAGGTGGTTAGTGGTCTAACTTTGTAAATGACCACACCTTTTATTAAAATAACATTTTCTTCCATTTTTATAATCTTTAAATATTGAGAATTGCATACATGCATGACTGGTTTTTTCCCTTCCCCAGAGCCATCAATTGCCAGTAGTTCTTGGGAGTTTGCTTAGTGTGTTCCTCTGCTGTCCATGCTGCTTTGGCTAGCTTGACTTTGTACAGGACTTATGCATGAAGTCCTTGCCACTATGAGTTCATCGGAACAGCTAGCAACCCTGATGTGTCTGGAGAACACTATCTCACTATGGACATCCAGTCCCTCTGCTGCTTAGAATCTTCTTATCCTTAGGAAAATCATACCACAGAAAACGTTCTGAGTGTAGCTTTTCGTCCATCAGCTGTGACTGTGGCTGTGGTTGATCTAAGTGCAGGTAGGTGCATGCCCAGGCTAGAAGTAGTGCTCCACAGCACTGCGGAGAGGCGCGCCTGTAAGAGGTCCCGACGTCCCAAGCACACAGCTGGACTTAGGTGATTTCCTGATCATTTTGGATTTAGCTACACAGTTCCTCAAGCTGTTCCATTTTAGACACCAGTAATTTGTCACTATAATGATTCTCATAATTTCAAACTATTTCATGATACTGCTAATTAGTGAGATAATGTGACACCAGGCAGGAAGAAAAACAGTGTGGTGCACAGACAGACAGATACATAATGCACAGAGAGATAGTTACATGGTACATAGACAAGACACTTACATAGGCGTTCCAAGATAAAGAAAGGGTGAGCTTGCAGGGTAGTTTCTACTTGAAATAAAAAAGGAGGGATAATAGGGACTTCAAAATACGTAGAGGTAAAGTTGTTGGAGCACTGCAGAGGTGACCAGCAAGATGCAATAGCCAACAGGCTTATTTAGGGACTGCATTTTCTCCACGTGCAGTGGGGTGTGCGTATGCGTGTGTGTGTGTGTGTGTGTGTGTGTGTGTGTGTGTGTGTGTGTGTGTGTGTGTGCCCTAAGATGAATATATAGTTTTTAAAAGACAAGCTCATTAAAATGTTCTCATCTGTCAATTGAATAGTATACTCTAAATGCTGAAGATGCTCTACAAAGATTCATCTAATCAGTACTTTGTAGAGGACATATAAAAAAGTCAAGGTACCTGTAGTGAGCGACACACCTTGAGTTCCACCCTTCTGAATTCCTTTGTGGTATTTTTTTTTTCCACCACGCCATGTAGAATTCACTGGAAACATTTAGTGAAAGTGAGCGTGTGGACTTGGTGGTGACTCCATGTCCCAGCCTGTCAGAGTTCTTGTTTCTGATTGAGGGTTAGCTGTGGGCTCACTGCAGGGGTCCCCACTTCTAGCTCTCCTGGCTGTGCCTGAGCTTGCAGGGAGAAGGAACCCGCCTTTCTCCCCTCCTCTCTCTGACCACTTCCAGGCTCCTGTGTTCACCTCCACTCTGTCTTCCCCAGCACATGTTCAGTTGTCCTGCCTTTGCTATCTCAGCAGCTTCTCAAACTCCAGAGCAGCACGGGAAAGACCAACACTCAGAACCAGCCACACAGCCTCGCAAGGTCTCTCGGCCTGGTTTTGTTTAGTTATCTGTGTTTCAGCTTTCTTCTGGTTTTCTCCTTTGAAGACCTGTGGTGGTTTTTCAGCTCTGTTGTTAATTATTGACATTTGTAAGCCAATTTAGCTTAGAAACATGGCCTGAATTACAACTCAATTTCACTAATTTTTAATAATGACTTGAAAACAAAAATTAAATTACTACATAAGATTTTTAGTATGCTACTTTTGCCAATTATTTAGTATTTTTAAAATAATGTTTAATTTACATTCTTGTACCTTACTCTGATTTTAAACCTTTTGTGTGGCAGCATAGTCCTTATTCCATATATTCTTTATGTAGTAATCAGATTGAAGCAAATTATGAAGTATGACGTTTGGGTAATAAATGTTATGGCCAGCCTAACATCCATCATCATCCTGCTCTGAGTGATGATGAGCTAGAAACCGCTACTAAAGCTCACTTCTGACTTGTTGCAAAACCAAACAAAATAAAAAAAACATAGTTTTTAAATTTATATGTAACAGTTGTTAAATACTGTCCCATAATGGGTTTTGGCTGTTTCATTATTATGAAAAATAATGTTGACATTACTTTGGCACATGTTGTGAAGCTCAGTTAGATACAGGACAGTCCACTAGACAGTAGATCACGTGAGCCTCAGGTGACTAAGTGGATTCCCAACCAGTTTCTTGTGTTTTAGGATCTGTTTGTGTGTGCACATCTGGGTGTGAGTGTGAGTGGGTGCCGCCTTCTGTCACTCTCTGCTTATTCCTTTGAGGCATGGTCTCTCCCTGAACCTGGAGCTTACATGTTCATGGTGAAGCCTGTAGCCACCAGTCCCCAAAATCTTGTCCCAGTATCTCTTGGGGTTGGGGTTCTAGGCAGTTTACATGGATGCTGAGATCTGAATTCTAACCCTCATGATGACAAAAGTCCTGTTCACTGCTGAGCCATATTTGCTGTCCGTCAACCTTCTGCCATTCTCCTTCCCAGTAGAAAGTAGTCAGCATCACTGCACTCTGTGCAGAGCATTTACTCAACCTGTCTTCCTTCTCTTTACTCTTATTTTGCAATTGTAAATTGCAAATCTTTAGCAATTTGAAAAATTATCAAATTCCTTTAACTCACTAAAATAGATCTGAACCAGGTACTGTTGACCTAACATCTTGGGATGGACTTCTCTCCTGCTTCCATCCACATACTGTACCTATAAATCATAGCCTCATGTCTGTAGATAGTCTTACAAACTTATTCTTTAGGGTGTTATTATCAAGAAGAACATAGATCTCAGAAAGACAACTTAAAGAATATTGCCTGTTATTGGCAGCTTCATTGCGTAAATGTGTATGAGAACTAAAATAATTTCTTACTGCCTTTATCAGATGATTTGACCCAACTCTAAGCTAAGGTTAAATGTTCTGAACACATTTAAAGTATTCTGGGTTGCAGTGTTTGGTAGGTAAGGATGTTAAATGCATGTCTCTCCTTCCTTCATCAGGATGTAAGCCCCCGCTAAGTCATGGAATATTTATATGTGAGGCACTGTTTTAGTCCTAATGACCAAGCAGTGCATGAAATGCAGCCCCTGGCTTTTGGAGGCTACCTACATATTAATGAGGAAGACTTTATTTAGTAAACAGTAATTACTCATCCCCGTCAGTAGGAACTGGTCTGCGTGGTGATGAAGCATATCATTCGGCATCATTCCTATGTGTGAGCTTACAGTGCTTGGGGTTATCTCATGTTCTGGTTTTGTTTGCTCATCTGTAGGGAGCAGATTGTTAAGCAGTCTACCGAGCTGGTCTGCAGAGCCTATGAGGAAGTTCATGCAGCTGTGATGAATCCAGTCAACGCATACAAAGATCCGGAGAGCATCCTACACAGGACGCCTGAGCAAGTGAAGACACTGCTCTCCTGATGATCTTGATGACATTTTGCAGATTATTGGTGCCTGGCAACAAAGGGTGGTTTGGGTTTTTAATCTGAGTCTTTATTTTGACGTTTGAGAATTATAGATTTCCTTGTATGAGATCGTAGGTCAATTTCTTTCATTCTCAGCTAACATGGAGATAAATCAATATTGACTCAAGTCTGTACTGCTGTGTCTCTTCTTAGGTAGCAATGTTCTCTGGTTCATTAGCTGCCTATGCATAGCAGCTTAAAGGTCCCACTGATTTGGAATTATAAATGGAGGCAAAAAGTCAAATGGAAGATTTCAGGATTAAGTACAACGAGGTCTAAGTTAGTACCATGTGACATCTAAACTGCAGCTGTTGGTAATGAATGTCCCTTTGTGGACGGCTTCTCTGCTCTCCTTGTGATGAATAGCTTCTTGAACCTAGCCCATGTCTGTCCCCCAGATAAGTGTCAAAAGGTTTGTTAGAAGGAAGCAAAGTTGAGGCTGTCGTCTTCTTTCTGCTTATTTTCGTACCTGCAGCCTTGCTCCTTGCAGACATTTGTATGTGTATATAAATACACACTCAGCTGAAAGGTTGGAGAAGAAGGGGAGAGACCCTTCAGTCAGCTCCCTTTGCAGGCAGTCTCAGCCTGCCCGTGGAAAGCCTTGTGTTTCAGGGTGGGTATTCGCCACATAGTATGCACCTAATCTAGCCACCCACAGACTGTTCTGTGTTCACACTAATAAGGATTGTTTAGAGCAAAAGTAACTGCATGTTATCCATTGTGATGTCAGTCTGTCTTGTTGGTCTTTTCAATGACTGTATGTGGCATATTTTATTAGAACAGCATAATACAAGGCAGGTACTTATGTTGTGCATAATTTATTTCTACTGTGAAAAAAAGATTGATGCACTTAGCATTTTGTTTGCTAAAAGGAAATATATTTTTTCTTGTTATCTGGTTTTCTTAATATATATTAAACTATTTCTGGAGCAACAATCTTCGTAGTATGTTTTATATTTCTCACAGATGTGTTTTGGGAAAATACTGAGCAGAAGGAAGTACAGCGGAGGGAAGCCAGGTCCAGGTAGGATGTGGTGCAGTATTAAGCTGAGAAGCATGTCGAAATGGAAGGTCATGAAAGCCAGCATAACTATAACACTCTGGTCTGCCAGGCTTTGTGTTTTGTACTGTTTTGATTTGCATAACTATAACCTAATTAAAGATGGCTTGGTGCATGGGAATGTGTGCTCTGTGGGCAGAACTAGAGATTGAAGGTGGCAGTACTCCCCAGTGGCCAGATCAGTGCCATCTATGGAAATTCCGTCTGCCTTTTTTTCCTTTCAGAAATGGACAGACTGCTCCTAATATTTATATAGACACATACAAGACTGTGAGTAGCCAAAACTTTAAACCAACGACAGTGTACCAGTACTCAGAACAATGTGGTACTGCTACCAGGATGGGCTCTACTATGGGGTTCCATCCTGATAAGCCCAGAGTAAGATGACAGTGCCCAGTCAGAAATACATTCCATCCACCTAACTATACGAACAGCAGAACTTAACCACACAGCATCAGTGTAGAGCATCAGTAATGTGTGCTGGTGATTATGGGCTGGCTTGGCTTCTGTCCAATACTGACAGGCACAGAATGTCAGAAGGCCACCAGGAAGGTCAAATTCAAAATTGCAAGTGTGAGTTATACTGAATGCTTATAACTTTCTCACTATCATTAAGCAGAAAACTTAAATGTTAACTATTATGCACCAGGACTATGGTTAAAATGGAATTTATAGTTCATAAATAAACCTGTATATAGACAGAGTTAACCTTTACAAAAAATAATATTAAGGCTGCCAAGACTCTTCAACAGATCATTTCACAGATGGCTAGAACAACTGTAAGTCCAGCCCCTCTCAAACCATATTTAAAAATGAACTCAACGTGGACGGAAGACCGAAATGTAAGAGGCAAAACTTTTATAAACAAAACTTATTATAAATCTTTGTGCTATTGCATTAAGCAAGACACACAAACGCTCTCTTAACTAAGAATTCTTTTTAATGATACCCAATGGGCAGGGGGATGGACTTCATCAAATGTTTTTAAATGTGTGTTCAAGGGCAAGGTTTGTAATCAAGCCAGATAAAATCGCAGCATAGATGGGGAGGTGGACACTCAGCCTTTAGCTGATGAACTGTTAGCTTTTGAGCAGACCAGTCAGTTTTCTTGAACAGTGTGACCTCTGTCTGGTATGTTTACTACACTCCCAAGATTAGTTGGCCATCATAACACCACAACTCAAGGGGTTTGAATGAAAGGGAGAACATGAAATTGGGTTGATGTGAAGGTGGACCTGGGAGGAGCTAAGAGAGGAGAATAAATATGATCAAAACACATTGTATGAAATTCTCAAAGAATTAATATACATTTTTAAAAAATGAAAAGCCAGGAATGGTGGTTCACACCTTTAATCCCAGTACTCAGGAGTCAGAGGCAGGAGGATCTCTGTGAGTTTGAGACCAGCCTAGTCTACGGAGGCAATTCCAGGACAGCTAGGGCTACACAGAAAAATTCTTGGGGGTGGAGGTAGAGGAGGAAAGGAAACAATGGAGAAAACCCTTTGCAATGCATGCATTTGACAAGGCCTATGGTGCAGAGTACACTTGAGAATATAATGTACAACTCCAGTATGACTGAGTTTTTATTTATATGTACAATCTGCATAAGCATTTCACCAAAGAAGATACAAAACAAAGACGAATAGGCCTGTGAAAAGAAGGTACAGAAATGGCCATCAAGCCCTTGGATATACGTTCCATGTTGGTAGTCACTAGGGAAATGCAAGTTGAGGTCACAATGAGATGCTATTTCACACATACTAAGGTAACTATTACATTAATGATTTTTTTTTTTTTTTTTTGAGACAGGATTTCTCTGTGTAGTTTTTGCACCTTTCCTGGATTTCACTCTGTAGACCAGGCTGGCCTCGAACTTACAGAGATCTGCCTGGCTCTGCCTCCTGAGTGCTGGGATTAAAGGCGTGCGCCACCACCGCCTGGCTTACATTAATGATTTTTAAAGGGAAGTAAGTTAGTATGAGAATGAAGAAGTTGAAATGTCATCCATGCTGGTAAGAGCATAAGATGGGTGTGGAAAACAACTTGATGGCTTTTTTAAAAAATTAACTAGGCTCACTATATGACTTATCAATTCACCATGCCAAGAGAATTAGAAAACTACATCTACACAGAATTTGTTGTTGTTGTTGTTGTTTTGACTTTTGGAGACAGGGTTTCTCTGTGTAACAGCCCTAGCTGTCCTGGAACTTGCTCTGTAGGCCAGGCCAGTCTTGAACTCACAGAGATCCGCCTGCCTCTGCCTCCCAAGTACTGGGATTAACACACAACTTTTATAGAAATATTTATGGCAGTATTTATAACCGCCCCAAGTGGAAAGAATCCAAAAGTTCATCAAACAATGTCATTCACCCTTTAAAAAGTGAAGTTTGGATACATGCTACAGTGTGGAAGAGTCTTGATTGAAAGAAACCAGCACAAAAGGCTCCATCTAGCTTGACTGTGAAGTGGGACATGTATGAAGTGTGAGTGAGAAGCCCACGAGGAAATGTGAAGCACATTAACAGCTTACAGGGACTGAGGGACAAGGCAATGGGAGCTGACTGCTGACAGTCCCTTTGGAGGGAGGTAGAAATATTCCGGAGTTAGTGGTGATGGCTTCATAATAGTGAATATACTGTCAATCCACTGTGTTTTACTCTTTGAATTTACCATTTGTAAATTTAAGCTTTTGATACATTTTGATAAAGAATTGTAGTAAGTGAAACTGTAACATGCCAGTTTGCACATCTTAAATTCAAATATTGAGATCTTAATTGATTTTGAGATTTAGAAACCACCAGCTGGCGAGCTATTTTAAAGCAGAAGGTAAGGCATGTTTTCCTGAGAGCTGTCAGTAGGAGTGATAGTAATTGTCCAAGCTAGGAATATTTGTCTGTCTAAAGCTTTATCTTTTCTAAACATGTAGATTGAATTCTCGATTAGAATGAAGAGTCAATAATATTGAGTTCTGGCAGCAGGTTGTTTTTATCATGTGTGGGAGGGGGTGCAGGTATGTTCCACCCCCAAAGCTAGAGGTGAACATCAGGCATCATCCTCTGTTGTCTCCATTTTAGTTTGTAACAGGGTCTCTCACAGCTTGGAGCTCACTAGTACAGCTTGGCTGGCCGGCCAGCAAGACTCAAGGATCCGCCCAACTCGACTCCAGCAATAGGATTACAGGCATGTGTAGCTGGACCTGGCTTTTTAGGGAATGATGGGATCCAAATTCAACTCCTTATGCTTCCTTCAGAAGTACTTTTAACAAGTGAGCTGTCCCATTTATTTATTTGTTTGTTTGTTTGTTTGTTTGTTTGAGACAGGGTTTCTCTGTGTAGCTTTGTGCCTTTCCTGGAACTCACTCTCTAGCCCAGGCTGGCCTCTAACTCACAGAGGTCTGCCTCCCAAGTGCTGGAATTAAAGGCATGCGCCACCACCGCCCAGCAGGCCATTTTTTTTTTTTTTTTAAGTTAAATATGCTGTTTAGATAGTATAGCCAGACCTACATATGGTCATTTGGGGGTCATAATTATATTTAAGTATGATTATCAGTCATATATTTATGAAAATAATTTTATACTCAAATTACTTTGAAAATAGAAAATGTTATAATATAGGTCCAAATATAAAATTAACATGTCAGCTGAGAAACTAGTGTAAGAATTGCATTAATAACAGCATGCCAGTTTATCAAATCCAGCTAACATTGATGCCAGTGAATACTAAAATAAAAACATTTGCAGTGAAAAAAACTAAAAACTCATCATAATACTAAGCTTATAAACATGAACTGAACTGGAGGAAATTTTAGATAGGATCAAAAGTATTCATGTGGAACATTTGCTCGCTTCAGGGGATATATAATTTTCTGGCAAAGTGTTTGGAATTTTTATTTAAAAACAGTGAAGTCTGAGCTAGTCTAAAATATTCAGAGATTTCATATTTTATATAAATGTTATGTAACATTTATATAAATGTTCTGCCACCAGGAAAGTAATTTACTTATGTATTAGTATGAATCATGTACTTACGTATTATGAATTAATTTATTTCTGATCACCAAAATCATAGTATATTAATATTTCCTTATGGGGGAGGGGTACTGTCTTCCAAACAATCTTTGATAACTCTCGCTTACGAGTATAAACATAGCTTTGTATTTATATTCTTATACTTCAGTTCTTTAATATGGCTATCATGAATTTATATTACATTTAAAATTTTTGTGCTGCTGTACAATGAAATGGAATTAATATGTGCGTGTTGGCTCTATTTCCTCCAGGCCCCTTTCTGACGGACATTGTTTCCTCTGAGTTGGGTTTTCTGTTCATAGTTTATATTGTTGGGAGTTGCAGTTTATGGACTGTGTCTTTCAGTTCTTATTTGGACTATAAGGCTTCATTGCTTTCTGTGTCTGCTTTGGTAAGTTTCATGCTAGGTGTGACCCCATTCACAGACTTGGTGTCGTGGCTCTCTGCTCATCTTCCTGTTGCCTGGTAGATGTAGTCTGGAGACTCTTTATTGTGGGTTCACCGTTCCCAAAGAATGATCTTAAATGTTTGATTTTCTTTATTGTCCTTTTGTTTATTTCATTTACTTTTACTCTCTCTTCATTAATTCCTTCTTTCTACTTTGTGTTTTGTTTGGTCTTTTGTTTTTCTACCTTGTTGAAGTGGAACTTTATAATTGATATCTAAACATTGTCCTGTAGTGATATTTTCATTTATATATAACATTTGACATGTTAATCTATAATTCCATCTAACTTTACCTACATACATAGATCTTTATATGTTAAGTCTCATTATCTTTTTTATTCCATTTACTTTTTAATTTAAAAAATATATCTTAATTAAAATGGAATTATACCACTTCCCGCTCCATTTTCTCCTTACACCCATCTTCTCGACTACCCTCTCTCAAACCCTTCCCACACCTTCCCCACTCTCAAGTTGGTAGCCTCTTTTTCTTTGATTATTATTGTTGCGTGTGTATGTATGTGTGCACAAAAATATACAAATAAAGCCCTCTGAGTCCGTTTCTGTTTTTGTATGTCTGGTTTCAAGGCTGACCATTGCATTGGATAACCAATAAGGAGGCTCTTCCTGGGGAGAGGCCGATTTCCCTTCTCCCTGAGGTCCTTGATTCCTGTAGATCTTGGTCTAGGGATGGGAACTCCTCTTAGCATCACACTAGCATGTCCGTTAATACTGCTGTTGTTCTAGTCTTGCTCACAGAGCTATTTTTAGGAGAGACTGTTTCACAGCAGATTTCCTGGTAGTCTGGCTCTTACAGTCTTTTCAACCCATCTTCTGAGATGTTCCCTGAGCCAAGATGCCGGAGCTGGGATGCAGATGTGTCTGTGGAGCAGGAGCTGTGATGCAGATGTAATTGTGATGCAGGAGCTGTGATGCAGATGTGTCTGTGATGCAGGAGCTGTGATGCAGATGTGTCCATGAAGCAGGAACTGTGATGCAGATGCATCTGTGTGTGGTGCAGATATAATTGTGATGCAGAGCTGCGATGCAGATGCATCTGTGATGCAGGAACTGTGATGCAGATGTAATTGTGATGCAGAGCTGTGATGCAGATGTAATTGTGATGCAGAGCTGTGATGCAGATGTAATTGTGATGCAGAGCTGTGATGCAGATGTAATTGTGATGCAGGAGCTGTGATGCAGATGCATCTGTGATGCAGAGCTGTGATGCAGATGCATCTGTGATACAGGAACTGTGATGCAGATATAATTGTGATGCAGGGGCTGTGATGCAGATGTGTCTGTGATGCAGGAACTGTGATGCAGATATAATTGTGATGCAGGAGCTGTGATGCAGATGCATCTGTGATGCAGAGCTGTGATGCAGATGCATCTGTGATTCAGGAACTGTGATGCAGATATAATTGTGATGCAGGGGCTGTGATGCAGATGTGTCTGTGATTCAGGAGCTGTGATGCAGATGTAATTGTGATGCAGAGCTGTGATGCAGATGCATCTGTGATGCAGGAGCTGTGATGCAGATGTAATTGTGATACAGAGCTGTGATGCAGATGCATCTGTGATGCAGGAACTGTAATGCAGATGTAATTGTGATGCAGATGTAATTGTGATGCAGGAGCTGTGATGCAGCTGTATCTCTTGGGGCTGAGCTCCCTACCATTGGTTGATTTCACTTCAAGTATCTTCTAATTTCCATAGTGACCTTTTATGTTGTTTATGCATATTTACAAAAAGTATTTCTCAGTGATCTTTTTATTCCTTGCACCAAAAATGCATCATGTATTTCAATCCTTTGACGTTTTCATGCTTACTTTGTGTTCCCGCCTATACTATAGTCTTGTAAATTGTCCTCTGTAGAGTGCGGAATGAAGTCTTTCCTGTAGTTACTCTGTGAAGTGCTCTACATGTTAAAAATGACAGTTTCATTCATCCGTTCACACCATGTGTGATCCTCGGTAGCCTTTCTGATGTTTACTCTGTGAGCCGTACAAGCTTTCATAGCAATTATGAATTTATGTTTTCAGTCTCTTCTTTGCTTTATATGTTTTAATCTATTTCTACATATTCGGATTTGACTGATGTATTTCTCTGCAGTGTGATCCACTTGGAGATCCATTGTTTGCATTTTTGCTGTTAATGCTTTCAACAAGGGAGTCTGGTGATGACATCTCCTTACAAAGACTGATGAGCGAGGCTGAGTTTCCTTTGTCATGCCCCTGCTGTGTCTCTCTCTGCCTCCAAGTCCACAGCTCTTCCACGGTGCACTTGCCAGCGAGGCCAATCACCGCTCAGTGAGCCAGCTGCTTTCATCCACTGGTAAATCAAGCCAGATCCTCACAGCGTGTTGGGGTACCAGGCACCCTGGTTGTTTCTCTTCTTTCCCTCCGTGGATGAGTGACTTGGATTCCTCTGCTACCTCTGATGGGGTTTCATGCTCTAATCTCTAAAGGTTCCTGGTATCGTACACACGGGAGATGAATTCACTGAATGGCTTGATCTTGTTAAAGTTGTGGTACTCCCTCACATTAATGAGAAGGCACTGTATATATGCCACATTGCTTTCAGCTCCTAGGGATAGATTTGTTCTGGTTTCTGTTTTTGTTTTTTAAGGAAAAATATGAATCCCAGTTATAACTGGGTGCCAATCTCCTTCTACGTGGGTTGTTTTGTTTTTGTTTTCTTTTCTTTTTTGGTTTTTGTTTGTCTTGTTTTTTTTGGTTTCTTTTTTTTTTTAACAAATAGGGAAGCACTTTTCATGTGTGGTAGATATCATACTTATTTTAAACCCATCTCTAATCCTGAGCCCAAGCTTCCTGTAAAACTCTGAGTTTCATCCATACCCAATAGCCTCAGAGAAACTTTCATAGAACTCGAGTGAGCAGAACCCAAACTTCACAGCTTCGCTGCTCTGTGCAGATAGTTCCCAAGTCTGATGAAGGAGTTACTCTCTGCTGAGCACATACCCTGAGCCATTAGCCAGGTGCCCATGCCATGGAGGCTCAAATGTCAAGTTACCACCACCAAGGTTCTGTTACAGAATGAAATAGCCAACCCTTGTCTCACCAGAGGGGTGCCTAGGGTCCCTGAGAGCTGTGGCAACCTGGCTATACCACGTCTGCCTTCGAGACCAGTGCTGCACCACCTCGCCCTCCTTGTCCATCTTCTCGCCCTTTGCCTGACCTTTAACCTGTGGGGGCACCACTGGGGGCACTTTACCAGTTGACTCATGACACCAAGCAGACATTGTGCTCCCCCTTTTCTGTGCCTCCATCCACAGTGCCCCCACCTCTTCTCTAGCCTGGCAGCCTGGAAGGAAGGGATTGCCAACTCACTTTTTAACATTTCAGGGCCTCCATTCAGAGGCTTCTGGGGTGGCCTGCCACTTAAGGAAAGCCAACACAGGAACCCAGTTAGATCCTTTCAGAGGACTGTAACAGCCAGCCCACCCTGGCCTGCACCAGAAAACCTGGGGGTGGGGGGAACAAGAGTAGCCTTTGTAACTCCTACATTCCATCACGATGGACTGAAATCGGGTTCTTTCAGCTCCCTCACACTACCCCATTTTCCCCTGCTCCAAAACCAGAGCCCCTGAATATCTCAACAGAACTAAGACCTTGTTAGCACTAAGCATTTGGCCCAAATTTCTCTCTCTCTGTGGGAACTTGCATGGGTAACCCCTCCCCATGTAGCCGCGGCAGAAGCAGATGGCCATCTTGGAGAGGGTCAGAAGTCTGGGACTTGGACAGGTTGAGAGTTCTGTGTGCCAGGCTGAATCACTTGTAATTAGAATGCTTCTCATCCTCCTCTTCTGCGCTTCTGAACTTACCCGAGGAACCAGCAGCCTTGAGTCATGCATAGAAACAGATCTGTCCCTGAAAGCAAAAGCTGCCTGTGAAGTCAGAGGCATACAGTAGAGATATCAAGAAAGCTAGTGGACCTGGAGTGAGCAATTAACCCTCCCCTTGGGCTTGGTGTTTCCTGATTTTTCAGGACGATAGACCACAATCAGGGTGCTGTGTGTGAGTTGCAGCTGGAGTAGGCAACCTCTTCTTTCTCACCTTTTTGATTTTTTTTCTTTCTCCATCCTCCTTGCCTAATCTGTACCTACAATAAACATTCTACATGTTTTGAGTCATGTTGCTGACACTCAATGACACCAGTTTGTTAACGTTTATCTGTTTTCTAAAATGGAAAAGAAAGTAACTCATTAGTCTTGACACTTTAATGTGTGAGGGCTTTGAGACACAAGCTAACTTTGCTCCTTCCTGACTAAGTTGTGCTAATTGTCAGACTGTTCTCCAGCTAGAGAGTCGACAGCGAAGTGAGGCATAGCTACTTGTGCCTCGTAAGGCAATAAGCACTACAGGAATACTGTCAGGATCATGATTTATTTCAAAGCCTTCCAAAAGAGATGAGCAGCCAGGATTTTCCTCTCTGGAGAGCTCCTAGCAGAAGCAATGGCAATTTCTGGGGTTATCTGTATAAGGGGTGATGCTGGACTGTACCCCAACAAAGCCTGGGCCCTGTGCAAACTTCCAGTGGGGGGCTCCTTTACAGAGTGGCAACCATAGTTCTGCGGGAGTAGGCGCCCTCTGGTCCTTAGATCTCCCTGGCTCCAGTTCTGAGTTCCACCAGGGAAGTAACTGTCACAAGACAGTCAGTGCCACAGCTGGTTCAGGTAGCCATGCGTGGGCAGACCGGAAGTAACAAAGAGCAAGTGTCCCCTCCACAAGAGCTAAGCTTCCCCAAATGCAGACCTTTCTGTAGAAGTTGAGGTCTGGGTTTCACACACTGCCCAAGAAGAGCCAGAGTCTCTGGCCACCCCATGACACTGCCAGGCACTCCCAGTTCATCTCGCCCTTTCACCCATGTGTCTGTCTTCTTCACACTCAGGGCCAGTGAGATTTAGCGGCCCATTTTCATGAGGTAATTATGTTTTAGCTCTACTGTGTGCGATTGTGCACTCTCTGGAGGTGCTTCAGCAAGAACATGTGGGTGTTGACCTGAAGGTGTTGTTTGCTGGCCCACTGGGCCCCGGGCCTGGTTGACACTGATACTGATGCTGCCCGTGCTGGGGCTCTGTTAGTGGCTTAGCGCTGATACAGAGCAGGGACAATGGTAATTTCCTGGCCCGCCCAGAGGAACTCTTGATTGCTGTGTGGGTGGCCTACATCTTCATCTGCTTGGCTGTGCTGCCAGGATTATTTGTCCAGGCTCCAGAGCCCCAGGTAGTCCTTTCATTTGGAGGGGCCAGAAAAACAGGCCTGGTTAATCATAGCCATGCACCTGGAACTGATGATTTCCCTTTCTACTCATGTACGAGTCCATGCCTGGGGTGGGGGCGGGAAGAGGAAGCTCCTGATAGGCCCACCTAACTTTGCAGCTAAGTCTCAATAGTAACTGCAAAAAACAAAAGATTTATTTATTTTTATTTTAGAGGTATGGGAGTTTAAACACCTGCTTGTATGTAAGTGCATGCCTGGTGCCTGCAGAGGCCAGGGAGGGCATTGGCTCCCCTGGAACTAGACTTATAGATGGTTGTGAGCTGAGCAGCAAGTGCTTTTAATTACTGAGCCATCATCCCCATCAATGGTTACTGTTTAAAAGGTGGTTTAAATTATGTGATATATGCTTGGTTCAAAATATGGCATCTAACCTACAATATGTGAACCACAAAGCATGGCAAAGCAGTAGCCCATGCATTTTACCACCCAGCTTAAGAACTGGAATGTTTCAGCCCTCACAGCTTCCTTCCTGTTCCACCTGCCCATCCACCAAGGAAACTGCCGGAGTTTCACGGAGTTTCACTCTGCTTTTCACTTGAGGTGGGGTTTCTCTGCTTGTTTTGTTTTTTAGCCTTTTCCATGCACAAATGTTTATTGTTAGCTCTGCTTGCTCTGACTCTTTTAATAAGGTGCTATCTTTCTTGAGGTAACTTACTTTTGACTCATGTGCTATGATGTGAATGGACCGTGTTTACTGCTGTAAACATCCCTGAGTCATAATTTTTCTTATCTGTCCTGTCAAATGTATTTTGGGGCATTTTGTCCATGTGTCTCTTTTGTTTCATGGACAAAACCTCTGTATCAGTCCTGCACACATACACCTGTGTAAATTTTTGAGAATTTTGTCTACTCTGGACCACAGAGCGTGGAAATATCGAGATTATTTGCCAAAGTATCTGAAGCAGCTCCTACTCTGGGCAGTATTGTTTGCAATTTTCCAGGGCCTTATGGTGTTCTTTACCCAACACAGGTAGTGACTGTGTTATCTGTTCTAATTTGAATTCTGTCTTTTGGCTACGGGGCCCTGGGAAAGTTGGTCTCTCAAGATACCAGTTTCCTCTTCTGTAAAGTGGGGTGATGGACTGTAGTAAGGTGGGACAGGTTTGTTGGGAGAATTAAATAATCTGTGTGTGTCAAATAGTCTACCACAGTGACAGACACAAATAATGCCCAGTCACTGTGTGTTAGGTCCAGAGCTGTGAGTGGAGCGGAATATTTGAATGCCATATTCTAATGCCTTATATATTCGTCCCTCACCCCCATTTGTATGCAGAAACTGAACCCTGAAGGTGATTAGGTGAAGAGGGGAACCTCCCGCAGGTGATTCCATAAGATGGGTATCTCTTGAAGGAGATTAATGCCCTTCTAAAAGAAGCTTCTGCACTCCTTCATCTTTTGAGTGGTAGTGGGAATAGAACAGCCCTCAAGCCTTTAATCTGCCAACACCTTCCTCTGAGACAACTGTAAACAGTAAGTGTCTGTTACGGATTCCCATTCTACAATACGTTATTATTTTAATAAAAAGGAAATTGACAGAAATGAAGTCCGCAGTGCGCATTCAGTCGGTCAATGCACAGACCTGAAATGATACAGAGACTAGCATGGCTGCTGTACAGGATGACAGGCAGACTCATGACACATCCCGTACTTGTGAGAGGATGGCTCAGCACTTTAGAGCACTCGTTGCTCTTTCAAAGGACCCAGGTTTGATTCTCAGAACCACATGATGGCTCACAACCATCAGTAACTCCAGTTCTGGGCGATTTGTGACCCTCTTCTGGCCTTGCTGGCACTACGTACACAATATACATCCATCCATCCATCCAGGCAAAACACTCATATACAAAAAATAAAATAGAATAAACCTTTTTTAAAGTATCTAACATTTATTGGTCGGTGAACTCCTTACATAATGAAAATGTAGCATCCCCCTTAACCCAAGTCCTTGATAATTGGTTACTGCTTGTATAAGCTTGGGAAAAAGCCTTGTGAATCTTGTTTCAGGAACTTCTTCAGCCTTGTAAGTTTTGTTTACTTCCTGAGCCTTATAAATTTCCTTTACCTCCCGTATCTATCAGCCACCCTCTTCCCCCCAGGAAAGAACATGTCAACTCAGAGGAAATAGCTACACAAGAAACAGATTTAAATTATGAACTGACCACTAGTCAAAAGCATAAGCAGCAGACAAGGGAATTTAGGAGAGCAATTAACCCAGGTGAAGAGCTCTCCAACCAGCTGGGCTGCCTACAAGTCCTGCAAGGAGTTCGGGGATGAGGATGCTAAGGCAGGCCTTCTGTTGGCGCAGAGCGCCTTTGAGTCAGTCCTGCTCCTGTATGTAACCCTAAGAAGCTTCTCATTGCTTCACCAAGCCAGACTTGAACTGATTAGTTTCTTTTGTCTGTCTGTAGTGCCCTGTCCTGGGTCAATATCCTTTGATCCCATTTCCATATTAGAAGTCACATAACACTGTCCTCAAAAATAGAGATTAATACCATAAGGTAAAAATATTTTCTGGTTTGTTATTACAGGTGGCAGTTGGATAATTTCCTTAATTGGTATCAACCACTGTTGCTGTCCTCTTTAGCATATTAGTTGACTTTTCCCTTGGGCCTGTCAGGTAGTGTCATCCCCTTCAGAGCTCACAAGGCAGCCCATGTTACACTAAGGCTCTGTGGGGCATCCTTCTGGGATGCTGAGAGCAGCACCTTCCCCTCTGAGCCTTCAGAGGGAAGCAGCCACATGGAGCCTTACTTGGCCTCTTTGCCAAGCTCCTCCAAGTTATGTGGCACATCTAGCCTTTCACGACTAAGGAGGAAGGATAAAGAGGCTTTGTCTGAGGTGACGAGCCTGACTATAGCACTGGTCTTCCATCACTGGGTCAGCGATTTCCCTGCGTTTCCACACCTTCCTGCTCCTTAGCATTTGTTTATTCATTTTTCAGTGCTATTTAGCTTACTCCATTTTACCGTATTAAAAAGAGAAGGAAATCCATTTGTGTCTCCAGTTGGCAATGGCCATTAGTCAGAACCACTGAACAAAGTTCATTGTCAAGTTTGCTTTAGAGGAAAGGCTCAGGAATGGATCCTCAAAAGCTCCTTTGTCATGAAAAGGGCTTAAGATCACAGCCTCTCACTCCTCCACAGTCAAGTTGTAATTATTGCAGAGTTCAGTAACAAGGGAAGTGTTGCCCTACTTTGCTCTTTATTGCTGGAAGGTTCTCTCAAAATCACTTCCCTGCCTCGTTGCCTTCCCTTCTTGTCTCTGTGAAGCCTTGTTTGTCTGTATTAATCGTCTTTTTTAGTGTTCTTCGTCTTAAAAAATAAATACACCTCCCACCCCCCACTCCCGCCCCCCAGAATCAAGCAACCCTTGTTTCATTAGTGTCCTGAGCAGCAGGTATGGCTCCGCTGTGCACTGCCACCGCTAGGGGCCGTTGCACTCAAGGCTGATGGGACAACTGTCCCGCGCCCAGCAACTTAGGACCAGCCTCCACCAGGTAACTGCTCTAGCTCTCCCCTACAATATCCCGGATTTCCACGAATTTCTTTGTACATGATCTTCATACCCAAGAATGCCGACCAGAGGTACTCAGGTGGAATTACAGTGTGGGATGACCGGAGCCACAGCCCCTGCCCTGCCCTATCACATGGGGATCCCAGAATCGTGGGAATGCCTGGATCCAGGAATGCAGAACTTCCAGTGGATTCTAGTTCCACCTCCTCACTGTGACTGCTAACTTGGTGAAGCATGCTTTATCCCGTTACTCACATGCCTGAGGAAGAAACTCCAGCAGTCTGTTCACTTCTCGATGTTGTCTGAAGTAGGGTTGTGTAAAGCACCTGGAAGCATGCAGAGTTCTTTGGTTATTGAAAATAGCCATGGGTCCTCCTTTTCTCCTGCCTACAAAGTTTGCTCTCTTATTTATCCATATGGCACATTTCCAATGCCCACCAGATTCCTGGCATGATAGTCAGTGTTGAGGAAAACACATCAAACAAGAGCAAGGTGAGGATGCTGAAGGCTGGAACAAAGGAAAAATAAAATTTTTGCTTTCCCATTTTGATGTTGTCTGCAAAATGAAGTCCTACAGCCCGGCTTCCTCCCCAGGGGTCACAGGCAATGCCCCCACTCCCGTATCATTCCCCATCACATGCAAGCTTGGTGTGACTGGACCTCTGTGCATCAGTCTGAGGATATGTGTTCTCTCCCCTGTACCAAGGCTCACCTCTGCACTTTGACAAACCATCTCGCCTTGCTCTGATTTACTTACAATCATGTGGTATTTCATTTGATCTTCTCTGATTTCCTCTGTGGGCCTGTTGGTGCCTCTCCAACCTGTGAGATTGCAGAGTATATTTCATAGCTACTTTACCTAACAATTCTTTACATACTTTATTCAAAAAAACACCCATAAGTCATTTTAGGCAGGCATTTGGCATTGCAGTAAGCATTCAGTGCTAAACAAAACAGACATGGTTCCCACCCTGGGAGCTTGCGGTCCTCATTTCTTAGCTCTCCATTGTTTGCAGGCTGGGATTGGGGTTGGGGTTAGGTCCAGGGCTTACTCTACTTTGTATTCTGGGCAGGGGTACCAGTCCTGAACTGTAGTTGAGCTGCCATGATCATCAAAAGTCGTTGGAGTTCTCAATCAATGCCTGAAATGCACTTTTCCAAGGTGAGCCCCTGGCATCACAGTCACATCCCAGTTCAGAGTTCTGCTCAAATTTCCTTGCCTAGCCTGAGAGCTACTTAAGTATGGTCCAAGTGATCAAGTACTCGGCTCACCATATCTCTTCAGAAAACACGCATCCCTCTTCCAGCTGTCTTCAGCCCTTTGCCCCAATGGAAGGACCAAAGAATTTACAAAGCGTTCAATGTAACTAGCACTTCCAGTCAAGCTGGGGAAGACCTGTCTCCTCCATGGTCCCAAGAACTATCTTTGTCCTGTACATGTTCCATTTGGGGTTGCCAACTTGAAGCCAAGTCTTTTGTATTTTCGGTGGCTTGTTCTCACACCAGCTCCACAAGGCAGGCACGGGTCGTTGATAGTTTTTAGGCAGGAACCAGGAGGGTCCGAAGAATGGAAGTTCTTTCAAGCAGCGGCACAGCAGGGACCAAAGCCTTGTCTATGTATTTCATACTCTTTTTTTCCTCTCTGCCCTCCATCCATCCTAAGGCCAGGACAGAAGAAGGAGCAGATCTGTGTCGAAAGCCCTCAGAGAGATGCCTTTCCAGGTGCAAGTCACTTCTCCCTCCAAGGAGTCTGGAACTAAGATGGAAACCATATTGTCTTTCCAAATTGACTTCCTGATGATTTGGGGGAGGACCCTCTAGGATTTATGCTCCCTTTGCTATGGAAACTTCAAGCACAGGAAATGGTCCATTCCTGAGGCTTCTGGTGGACAAAGGGAAAAGAAACTTAAACTTTTCCCCCATCCTAGTGTGGTTCTGAAAAGGTACCACCCTTAAGGGCTCATGTCTTGAACATTTGTTCCCGAGACCTTGGTGACATTTTGGGAGGCTGCAGAACTTTGGGGGTGGGGTTGGTCACTAGGGGCAGGGCTTTCAAGGTTACAGCTGCCTCTTGTTCCGGCCACTCTACCTCTAGGAACATGGTGATGGGAACAGCCTTTACCTGACAGTTCCGCTTCCAAGGACAGAGCTGCCCACCATGCCTGCCCACTGTGATCAACTGATTGAGTCTCTGAATTCATGTGCCAAAATGATTCTCCTCTCCTCAGTTGTCTGGGCCAGGTACTTTGGTTCTGGGGATGTGCAAGTTACTAATATACCCACTGACAACAGAAGCCAGGCTACCAAGAGAGTCGATTACTAGAAGCAGATGACCTGTTTTTCTCTCTGCTTCTATTAGAACAAGAGCAAAACAAAGTAAAATCTGTGAGTTGAAGGTCGTGTGAAGTTAGATCGGCAATGCCTACTGAGTTAGAGATATGGGCCCCTCTCATCTGCTTTTCGTCCACACAAGGCCGGTTCCTGCCAGATTCTGTAGAGGCTGGTGTCTGTGCCCCGGGTTGGCAGTTTTTTTCTATGACTTCAGTCCACCCACCTCATAATTAGTTCCTCACAGCTTAAAAATTTTAGAATCAGAAATGCTGAGATTGACCCGTGTAAAATCTGCCAAACTCTTACCAGTCCAAATGGAAATGAAAATTATGAATATAAATTATAAACTTCTTGATTTCTTTTGTTTGTTTGCAAATTTCTTATTTTTTACCCCAGGGTGTCTAGATAGTAATAACACAGACTTAAACATTTATCACACAAGGAAACATGATTGTCAGAAGTCTTTGCAGTCACATACATAGGTGTATGGTGTGTGGCCGGTGTGTGGGTCAAAGGCACTACACAGTATACAAGGCAGGGGCGCTGAATAATAGGAACAGGCCTGAGCCACCGTGTCCTTTATTATTTTCAAGGGTAAATGAGAGCATGCCGTTGATAGAATTCTCAGTTTCAAATTTATGTCTTTGTAAAGAAACCTTATTCATGACTTTCAAAGTCTTCCGCATTATCTATTATTTCCTAAACTGCATGTAATTTTAAGGCCTTGGGAAGCCTTCTCTTTGCAAGTGGAAAGACGTCTCTATAAATTGTCGGGCTAATTGTTTCTGTTGTCTAGAACAGAATATCAGATACTCACTAAATTGTGTTTAAAAAAAAACAAGAATTATTTTTAGATTCAATACAATGTATATAATGCTCCAAAGATCTGGTCAGTGAGTTGGGATATTATGAAATTTCTCTTCACTTCTCTATATTTTTATACAATGTGACAGGTGCTCTTGTTTGTAATTATTTTATCAGCAGTTTAGAACAGATTTTTAATACTTTTTTTATATTGGGATAGTTTGCAAAAATATTAAAAATAGTGGCAATGCTCATATTTATATGTCTTTATAAAATTACTGCTATTGAATTGAGATAATTCCAAGGGAGGGGGATTGAAAATATGTTATAACTGAGCTATTCTGATGATACAAAGCTGTGGCAATGACATTGAAATATCAGCACTCAGATGAGGGGAGTAGGCATTTCTATGCTTTTGTGACCTAAGAGAGCAACCTGACTTACAGAGAGACCAGTCATTATAACATATGAGTATCTGGAGTCCCATCCTGTGCCTGTCACCTGCCACTTGATGTAGATTACTCTGGCAAGGTAGCATTTCTGTTGGAAAGGTGGGAATAATGATGTTGTGACTCAAATGAGTTCAGACATAAAAATTATTGAACCATTCAATTCATGAAATGGGGGTCCTCTGAATGCTAGTTGTTTGAATTTTCACTCCTGTTATATTGCTTGAGTTAGATTAGAGGATAAAATACAACAGCTCTGTTGTCTCTGCTTGATTCTAGTAGTGAGAGAGAAGGTTCTAGATGAAGAACGAGGACATCTGGGGTAGAGTTCAAACTTGGTTTCCTCATCAATAAAACAGGTCTTTCCTCAGGAAGCCCTCCTCTTCCTCTTCTCACATCCTGTGATCTTGCTCATGCTCATGTAGTGTACAAAACTCTAATCACTTAGTCTTTACTTTGGCATTATGGTATTTTAAGACAATACTAAGGATATATATATACATATATATATATATGTGTATATATATATATATATATATATATATATATATATATATATATATATGTATATGTGTATATATTATAACCAGAAGGCACCTAAAGTAAGTAATACCAATATTTTAAAATAATCTTCTGAGAGATATTTCTGAAAGATGTTTTCTAGGCAGAATTCTGATCAACAAAGAATTGGGGGAAATGGCTGTATTTTAAAAGCCTTTTTAAAAAATCAACTACAGAAGAACAGTAATATCAGTTCTCTTAGTGTTCGGCTTCGATTCTAGGAACTATTAGTTGAATATTGGCAGCTGGGGGAGGAGGAGGCAGAGGAGGCAGCAGGGGCAAGAGGAACAAAGTACAGCTTGTGTGTTGTGTGTGGTCATTATTTTAAGAAAGTTTTTTCTGACCAATTTTATTCAAGGAATAATCAACAGAGACCCAGAAGTATTCTGCCCCCATTTTATTTTATTTCCAGTGTAGACCCAATACAAACAATGGAGCCATGTTAAAAAGGTAGTTTCCAGTAAAATGGCTGCCTCTGTCTTCCCGGCGGTGTTGCTGAATATAATAAGGTAGTCTGGTTTTGCAAAGTCCCTCTGCTCGGTAATTCCGATATGTAAAACTGAGACCATATACTTTGCCCTGGGTCAGGAGAGGGGATGACAGAGTAAATGGGGAAGAGATGCAAGGGGTATCTCATGGATCTGCTAGAAATACTTTATGAAGCAATCTGAGAAGCTGAAGACTCAAGCCCCCAAACCAGTCTGGTCTTTAGCAACACAGTAGAGGGAATTTGCCGCTTTGCTAGCAAGAACTGCCTGGCTCCTGGGGAGGCTTGCAGATTTCCCTTGCTTTGTTTCACTGTTCTTGTTAGTCTCCTTTGCTTTGGCTCGCTTGCTTTCTTACCTGTTTGAAGAGCCTTTGTTGATGTCTCTCTGTCTTTTTCTACTTCTTTTCTGCCAACCTTCCTCTTTTTAATTGTTGCCAGGAATAGGTGAGCTTAGCCATTGATTCAGCTACACACAGCTACAACAACATCAGCTAACTAAGCACTGTGTCAAGAGGGAGGTGGAGGACTTTGCATGCGTGATCTCCTTTCTCTCTTTAAAAAAAAAAAATGTGAGCTGGAGAGATGGCTCAGAGGTTAGAAGGTTATTCTTCCAGAGGTCCTGAGTTCAAATCCCAGTAACCACATGGTGGCTCACAACCATCTGTAATGAGATCTGGTTCCCTCTTCCAGCCTGCAGGGATACATGCAGGCAGAACACTGTATTATGTAATAAACAAATCTTATAAATAAATAAAAATGTAATTTAAAAACAGCTTAAAATATAACTTTGAAAAAATGCTTATTAATTCTTTGAGAGTTTCATAATGCATCTCCTCCCCTAGTTCCTTCCAGACCCACCCTAACCTCTGCACCACTTCCCAGCTTCATGCCTCCTCCTTTGTTAGATAACCCACTGAGTCCAGTTTGTACAGTTCGGACAGAGTGTGGGTGTGTGGCCACCCACTGTACCGACCCAGCAGGGACCACATCTCCAAAGAAAATTTAGTCTTCTTCCATCAGAAGCCATCAGCTAACAGCAGCTCCTCATCTAGGAGCTGGGGTTCATGAGCATCTCCTCATCCATGCTGGCATGTGGACTGTCGTATGCAGGTATTGTGCAGCCAAGATCAGCTGCTGGGAGTTCACTAGTGCATGGGTCCTGACATGTCTAGAAGATGCCATTCCCCTCCAGTTCTCTCCAGCCTCTGGCTCTTCCAAGCTTTCCACCCCACTTGCACAATGGTCCTGAGTTTTGGAGTCTGTGGCTGTCATACAGGTTTCCCATTTGCAGCTGAGTGTCTCCCCCCCCCCCCCCCCCCCCCCCCCCCCGCACCGACACCTTGCCTGTCTGTATTTTGACCAGTTATGAGTTTCTGCATTAACTGCCATCCACAGCACACGGAAACTTCTCTGATGAAGTCTGTGAGTTTATTACACACAGGAAAAGGAAGCATTCGACAAAGACTACCAGAACACCATGGCCAGAGCCGGGGCTCTCTTCAGAATAACTAGGGCACTGAGTAGGAGATCAACTGCAGCAGTGAGAAGGGCCAAGAGCAGAGATCAGGTTGGGTGAGGGGGTGATACACCGAATCAGATGCCACTTAGCTGGATACTTCAAGAGTGAGAATTGACTGAGTTAGAAAGTGGTGTGAAGCTGGGATGAATGTTTGTCGGGTGTTACTAGAGTGGAAAGCACAGGAGTTATTGGGAGTCAAGTGAGGCCAGGGTCAGGAGTGAAAAGCATTGTATAACTCAGGGGGCAGAGGAGCCACGTGGCTGCTGTGAAGAGAGCCCACAGAGGTGGCCGCAAAGAAGCGGCGGTGTCTGTCCTTTAAAAGATGACACGTGTTGAAATTGCAGAGTCAGGTTAACTTTTCTTCACTCTCTTTCACATATCCTCAAGGTCATTTGTACCAGTTTAAATAAAATATCCCCCACAGGCTTCAGTGTTAAAGGCTTGGCCCCCAGTTGGTTGGTACTGTTGGGGGAGGTGCTGGACACTTTAGGATGCCAGTCCTAGCTGGATAGCCTGGGGTTATCTCTTGCCCTGGTCTGACCCTGGCTCTCTGTTCCCTGGCCACTGTGAAGTGAGCAGCTTCACCTCTCAACCGATGATGTTCTACTTTACCACCATTACCACTGAGAAACAACACAACCATTCAGCCATGGCCTGTGACTCCTGAAAACATGAATGAGCAACCGAGACCCTTCCTCCTTTACCATGCTTTTCTCCGATATTTGCCCCAGTCATGAAAATCTCAACACCCTGCCATTCTCCCTTAGATCTAAGTAGTTAGGAAGCCTTTCACCAAGGATTCTCTGAACCCCTGAATAGAATATATACCAAGTATCTTGGTACTAAAAAGTAGGTATTGGGGAAAGTATATTTTCTATAGCCTGTGAGATTATGTCAAATAATGGTCACGTGTTGAAAACTCATTTACAGTTTCTAAGGAAGACTAACACACTCCTAACTGCATGTGTAGGAGAGAGTCAAGAACTACCATTGACTCAGCCCAGTGTTGTGGTCATCAAAATTAATTGTAACAATAAGATGGCTACAGACAAAATGTTCTGAAAATAAGTCTCAACAATCCTCATGGGAGATAACCATTTGCCAACGAGGTCCCGTCAAGGAGGTGAATTGTTTTTATTTTACTCCTAGCCCAAAAGTGATAGATGATCAAAAGATAATTAATGATTGAGACTTATAGATTGACACTCTATCCAATGTGGTTAAGGTAACTATGGAGTATCCTCAGAACAGAAATGGCCCTAAGAGAAGCTGTGATCTGATTAATGAAGTAATGTGCTGACAGATAAGGGTAACTCTGGCTGGAGCCTTTAAAAGGAAGGGTCAGGCAAAATGTCTCAACCAGCACTAATTCAGAATCTCTAAGAAAAGGAGTGGCCCTACATAGTTGATGTGGCTTTTGCCATCATTGGACTGTTGAGGTTCTGGAAATAGACTGTATTTTTATGCAGCTCGAGAGAAATATTTATTGAGTATGCACTGACTATCAGACTTACAGCTTCTCAGATAATCTCCCTCGCTGTCAGGACGGGCAGAATGGTAGAGTATGATGGTCTGCCTTCAAAACTTGTGGACTTGGCTGTAGCACTTCAAAGCTGTGTGCATCTCTGAGAGAGAGAAATCATGAGAGAACCTATTAAAATAGGGAAATGTATAAATGCAAGCCTAGGGAGCATTGCACATCACTCACACAACACCGTGTTCATTATAATTTGTCTCTACAACCAGCTCAGACCAAGAGAGTAGAATTGTACTTCAGCTTTGGAAGATGTTTCAAAGCATTTGCACACATTTGAACCATCACACTACTTGGCCATTATGAGTCATTTTAAATCTATCTGCCCTAGTTTCTCCACTTGCAAGGCAGAGTAAGGATAAGAATTACTGTAAGGACATGTGGTAGTTTGGATGTAATTGACACCCATAATCTCATAGGGAGTGATACTATTAGGAAGTGTGGCCTTGGTGAAGTGGGGGTGGCCTTGTTGGAGGAAGTGTGTCACTATGGGGCAGGCTTTGAGGTCTCTTATGCTCAAGATACCAACCAGTGTCACAGACAGCTTCCTGTTGCCTGCAAGATGTAGGACTCTCAGCTACGTCTCCAGCACCACGTCTGCCTACACACCACCATGCCCCACCATGATAATAATGGACTGAACCTCTGAACTGTAAGAGAGCCACCTCAATTAAATGTTTTCCTTTATAAGAGTTGCCATGGTCATGGTGTCTCTTCATAGCAATAGAAACCCTAACTAAAACAGGACCTTAACATGATACAGGACAAACGACTCAATAAATATCAGCAATTATGCTGGTTATTAATTCAACTCTGGACCACTTTACCCTATGATGGAGGTACTAGGAGGCACCATGACTCTGCAGAATGATATGGCTGGTAACTTGGAGGGGGAGGAATAGACTGATCATTCCTATTATGTAAGCAAGCTAGTCTCTATGTGATCCTTTGGACTTCCATGAACCGGAGCATTGTTCCTGCCTGGCCTGGGGACTCAGGCCAGATAGCACACATTCTTCTTTGTAAATCTTGTTATTTTTTTTGCTCACTAGAGGAAGTGAACTGGCAAGGTGCCTCCAGGCTGTGACTTCTCAGATTCAACAGCATGGAGGTGAGGGGGGTCAAATGGAGCCCAGGGGTCCTGTAGAAATCAGAGGTATAAATCTCAGATGACGCCTCCAGGAGACATCCAGGAGCCCTTGAATAGACTCTTTTAGATTTTTACTGTGGCTTCATCAAGCCAGAGCCTCTGGAAGTCTGACCTGAAGTCACCTTAAAAAAGGGAGCTCCATTAGGATTTCACTCCTAATAACTGAACTATCATGAATAAATATTGTAAGAATGTTCAAGAATCTAGTAACCAAATAGTCCATGCCAAACTCATTCTACATGAAATCAAATTAATAACCATTTACTAGGTAGGATCTAAGAAAGTTCATAATATTTCCTGATTTAAAATAAACTTTCAGATGGCTGAGGAGTAAATACATTTATAACTGTGTTAGAACTTTGAGAGATTAATCTCCTGTAGTACAAATGCATGATGATATTCCAGGAATATCTCAGAAAGTTGAACGATGAGAGTTTCTAACTTTGGACTTATGAATACATCAAGTTCACTCCAGAAATCCAATCAGAGCATGTTTCTCCCACATGGAACCCTTGTGCCAGCAAGTGTTCCTCCAAACCCATGACATTTGAGGATTTGAGGTATCACACTCCAAGTATCTAACCAAAATAAATATAAAAGACCATTACTTCGGGATACATAAACATAAGGAAATCCAGGACCATGATGGAAAGTGTCACCCTCTAGCATGGGTGTCCTTGAAGCCATTCTTCCTGAAGGAAACATGCCTTCGTCTGGAATAGAGTAATTTATAGATGGTAACATAGCACATGAAAATTATTACTGGCCAGGCATCTGTACTAACACAGAAGAAACAAGAAAAGAGATCTTGTAGTTTCTTAAGACATTACACTTTCCGCCAACTTTGAGATAAATGTTTGAATGTTTCATACGTATTCTGTTATGTGGGGACATCTGAGGACATTTGCACGTGGAAGATTATACCAAATTATGGCACACATAACTTTTTTCAGGCAAAATTTACCTTTTCCAAATGGGTGGCAAACCATACAACTTCCCCATTTCTTTGTACAAAAGAATACCACCCAAGGAAACAGGCAGGGAGACAAAGGAGCTTATACATCCCCAGCACAGAAGTCCAGCAGCACAGGCAGGCAGCAGTCCCCACTCTGCATAGATGGTGCTGAGAACCACATGGCTTTCTTTTCTTCTTGGGAAATGTCTCAGATGAGTGAAGGACATGAGGTGAACTACTGCTAGCTAAGCGAAAAGTTCATTACTCCCTGCAGCAGTGAATGCCATTGAGTTATATCTGTCGCTGAATACTTTTCCTCCAAGGGTCCCATTTGGCCTCTAATTCTCTTTCTCAACACCGCCCCCCATCCTTTCTTTAAAAATGTTGCCTATTCATTGTGAGGCTCTTATCCAAGGAAAATAGACAGAGGTGAAGGGGTTGGGTGGGGGGACAGGGATCCAGAGGGGAGCTGTTTCAGAGAAGGGAGGGAGGGAGGGGGCTCTCCCACAGAATACGCGGACACTTAAGAGCCGGCTGGCTAGAGGACTCTTTTTAAAAAAAAAAAAAAAAAATCAAATTAGGTCTGAGAATTCATCTCTGTTCATTGGACTTTGCAAAATTAGTTGACTAGTTAGAAAAATTTTTAAAAATTATGTTTCCCTGAAACTCTGAAGTGACTGTGGCCCATAGGACAGTAAATCACAGTAGTTAATGAAGAGGGCTTTTTTTTTTTTAGTGACAGAGAAACTAGCCAGTTAGAAGAGAACAATTTTGTGTTTTTGATGCAGTCCGTGATAGCTGAATAACCTTGTTTTGATTTGCTGCTTCACACAATGTGGGCTTTCAACACTCGAAGAGCCCTAGCTAAGAGTTTGGGGCCATTTTGTCTTCTTATTCATTCTCTAAATCCCCCACCCCACCCCATCCTCTGTTTCCTCCATCTGGTTTTGAATAGCTGGAGTGTGCCCACAGTATGGATGCACTGGACGGGTTATGTCCCTCTTACCAAGAGCACCTGGCATCCCCCCAGACTCCATGGAGATGGGCTTAAACTCTGGCTGAAAGCATCCACTTGTATTTTTTTTTCTGATGACTTTAACAAGAACAATCTGGTATTAGAAATGTCTAACTAGTGGTTTTTAATAAGACTTTTTCAAGCGGAAAGGAAACAAAGCCTCTTGCAATTTGCTGAGTTTTACATTCATCTTTCTCCTCCTCTCTGCTTATGTTCCTGCCCTGGGCCTGTAGCATCAACCGGTGAAGCTGTTCATTCCTGGATGGAACGGTGGATGGAGATGGGATCTTTAATTGATTCTAAATCTAAGCCTGGAAATAGACTTTGTGATCACAGAACTAGCAACCACACATGTCAGGTAAACGGGGAAATCAGCTGTTACATACCGAGAAGTTAAGAACTGACTGGCTTTGTGGGACTCAAGAGGTGGTTAGAGAAGAACACTGTCGATTTCTCCTTTTAGACAAGGAAAGGGCCTAACTGTAACCATTTGTCTGAAACAAAAACTGGTAAACTCCCTGAAACAAAAGTCATGAGATCCTGGGCAAGAGAAGCTTCAGGTGACCCAAAACTGATATGGAACTATTTTGGTGAGGACTTACAGTTTGGGCCACATGCAAAGGACTCAACTGCTCATTTGATGTGAGTGTAAAATGTTGATTCCCACCCAGTGTATGGTGGGAACCTGTGGGTACCTACCTCACTCTCACCTTGGTCAGATAAGACTCCTCCCTAAATACTGTGAGCCATGGTTCCATGAGAAATCCTTTAAAAATATATCTAGGGAGGAAAACCTCAGTCTTCGTGTAGTGTTTGTATGGATGAGTCTTAAGGAACAATCTCACCTACATGAAGATAAAGCTAGATCCAGACTGGCATAAGAGCCCAGCGGAGAGCATCCCAAGCCGCAGTAGGCAGGATAGAAGGTTGGGGCTGACACCTTAGCCCCATGGAAGCTGACGCAGGTGATGGTCCTTTGGGGGTAGCTCCTGGGCCACGATGCTCAGGGACAAAAGCATGCCCTACACCCCGTTTCTCATCTCTCACCCACCGTCCTTTCTCCTGCAATCTGTGACTGATGGTTTGGTAAAGAACTAAGAATTTGGGTTCTTACGTAAAAGCAAGTGCAGATCATGGGAGAGCTTCCCAGGGGATGTCTTAGTCTGGCTGTGGGCAGCATCTACACAACCATCCATTGGTGGTCGTTCACCATTGATGACGCTGTGCACGGATGACCGGACATCTCTATATGTACAATATAGAGCTTCAGTTAGAAAGTTAGGAAATCAGGGCTGGAGACAGGGCTCAGTGGCTAAAGAGTATGTATTACTTTTGCAGGGGACTTGGTTTCAGTTCCCAGCTCCCACAAAGCTGCTAACAACCATTTGCAACTCAGTTCCAGAAACTCCAACACCCTTTGCTGGGCTCCCCAGGTGCTGCAAACACTTGTGCATAGACATACAGGTAGGAAAAACACCCATACATGTAAAATAAAAACATTTTTTAAATAAATCTTTTTTTTAATTACAAAAGAAACACATTGATTGACATTTCTTTTAACTGACCCACTTTGGCTCCAATAATTACTTAATTATAGGAAAATGAGTGAGTAAACCGTAGGAGTTAGCAGTTATACCTCGTTTTTAATGGCAGTCGGTGAGGCTTTATGGATTTTCAACCCAGAAATAATTCTCTTCATTCCTGCAGGTGGAGACAAAGCTGTATCATTCAATCCTAGGCCCTTTGTTAAGAAATGCCTACTTAAGAAATGTTGTTTTTGCAAACTCCTGCTTTCTACCACAAGGTCATATAATGACATGACCTAGAAATGTAGCAAGTGAAGATGGTGTTTGCACATTCTTTCACTTTCTTCTTTGCTTTATGTTCAAGTCTTGGAGTGAGAACCTGTGACAACTTTTAAAAGATGCCACAGGTGGCAGTTTTCATGTGTACGACTCTGAACAGAACAAACACCTAGACTACAAGCTAGTTCAAACTAAGCTTACATGACCCGTGTGAAACACAGTCCCCAACTGAGACGGATGACTGCACCAGCCGAGGGCCCAGAATCTCTTGCATTTTAATCCCAGGACATGTGAATATCACTGGTCGGTATTCATTGGTAAGCTGGGAGTATCCATATACAATGTAAAGCAAATTTCACAGACGAGCCGGACTTGATTTTCCATTACTTTGAATGAAGCCATTTTGAAAAAGAGAAAAATGTACTTACAGACTTAGTGAGATAGTTTTATATTCAGACTTACTGGAAGCAGAAAGCTGGGCTGGAAGGGGTCCCAGAATGTATGGACTCAAGAAAATGTGGGCAGGGAAGCAAGCCTGGGGTGGTATGGCTGAACCAAAGGGACAGCTCAGCCTCGACACGGTGTGGCTCACTCCAGGTAGAGTAGCTTACATCAACAAAAACTAACGAAGAGACTCCAGGGCTGGCAGAGTTGTTACCACCCTTAGGGGCAGCTGAGAGCATCTGTTCAAATGACTCAGGAGATTCCCAGAGACAGACCCCTGGCCTAATCTGCCTGCACAGAGCCTCAGGTACAGACATCACCTGTGGACAAGCGCATAGCTGGGTTTTGAGTGTTCCCTAAAGGCCTTTGTGATGAGGGTGCTGTGAGAAGGGGAGAGACCTTTAAGTTAGAGCCTAATGGGAGAAAGTCAGGCCACCAAGGACATTGGGGGAGACATTGACTCTGGCCCCTTCCTGTTTCTCTTCCTACCTACCATGTGGTGAGCTCTGCTCTACTAGGCGTCTCTACCATAGTACATCACTTTGTCACAGGACTGAAAGCAATAGATGATCAACCATTGATTGACACCTCGGAAGCCCTGAGCCAAATTAGAACTAGACTCTTTTAAAGCTGATCCACTCCATTATTGCCCAGTGATGGAAGCATGACTAACAGAGAGCCCATTCCCAGTTAGTACTGTGACTACAGCTGACACCATGGGCCAGAAGCCTTCTGAAGATCCAGGCAAGAGGAAACCTAGAGTGCCTTGAAGGCAATACTTCATCAGCATTCCAGAGGGATCTCAGAAAACTGATGCTGATCTGCTGAGAGTTCCCTCTGCTCCCGATCTATGATGCTTACTTGGAGACCTCTGTTGCTATGGCTAGAGGAGAGCAGATGAAGACCATCTGCCCTAGCCATAGGCTCACCTGCCTGAAGCTCACAGACCTGCATGCTGTACAGCACAGGGATACTTGAAGATGGACAGAAATCTGATCCCTTCTGGAATAGAAGCAGGCCCTTTTAGTTCATGGTAGGCAAGCAGAAGGCCATCTGAGGCTAGGAAGGAAGGGGGGCCTCAGATGAACATGATGATCTCTCTAGAATATACCTATGAAACCACTGGGCACCCAGGCATCATCCCACAAGTCACTCCTGTCTTCGATGTAGAGCTTCTAAAATCGAGAATGACCAAAGTGGCCTCCTCCCTTAGCTTCCTGCACATAGTTCTGCCATGGGGAGATCTGGTGTCTTTAGACTCATACACGAATTCATTTGGAGTATCTCTTGACGTTCCTCGGTGTTCCTTGTATAGCTTTCTACCTTGCTGAATAGGGTAGATATTCACCTGGCTGTGGAGCCCTTCATGTCCTCTTGTTCTTCCTTGTAAGTGTGAGCTAAAGCATATGTCCGAAACTTCAAGATACTCATTCTGTCTTGAAATGAAAAATCAGTTTCAGTCATTGGAATCTAGGTTTCCAGGTAAGTGTTTTATCAAGGCACACACGAAGGGTTTACTTTGGAATATTGGATGTGGTGTAAGCTGTGACAATGTTTACTTTTAGGTGAGATCTTGTCTATTATATAGTAAGACTCCTTATGCAGTGCTGCAGAGCCCTAACTGCACAGGGGAGAGACGAAGAAACCTTTGTCAGCTGCCCCTCCCACCTTCTGAAGCCCTCGGCCTTCTAAAACAGGTCCCTTTGCTGCTCTGCCCTATGGTACAGGCATCTGCCGCTAGACTAGCAGGGCCCTCTGCAGCCTTATTTGTGAAGGCCTCATTTTTTCCCCATCTGCTGGTTTTTCTAGTAGATTTTTCAGGACCCTGTAATCTTGTGACCATCCCAGTTCTGTTTCCTAAGCTTTAAGCATGTTAGGTTCAAGGTTGGAGGCACTGTTTGCTATCATCCAATAAAAGCCCAGCCCTCAAGACAAACCCTTGAGTGTTTTCTGAGAGCTGGTGATAGCCACTGCAGCTCCAGCATCTCCTGGGTTTTGATACTTGATGCGAATCTCAGCTTCCTGGCTTTTCCTCCTTAAGCTGCTTCCCACCCTTTGCTCTCTGGGAAGTGATTTGGTGAGAGGAATTACCACGCTTTCGTTTCCCACTCCCTGTGCCATATGTAAGTTTTGAGTTTTATTATTGCAATAGAAGTGTCTAATGCTGGCTTTTCTAGAATAAATAGATAGTGCTGATAGAGATGTGAACAGTAAGGGTTATGGTCGCTTAGGGCTCAGTCAGAACAGGAAGAGGTTTCAGGTGGGAGTAAGGACTGTTGGAAATTGGACTAGCGTCCCTCCATGGTACACACTGGCAAAGAATTTGACTACTGTCCATGCCACGTGTGGCCGAGTATCGAGGCAGAAAAAGTATCAAGGTACCACAAAATTGAGGCTCCATCGTGCACATCGATGCTAGCTGCTGTCAGTCAAATAGGAAAAGGGAAGAGAAAAAAACCAAGTTGAAAGATCTGAAACGTAGCATTTTACCCAAAAAGAGAAAGGCATGTGACATTCCGGGCTAGTGCCATGAAAAAGAAGCCAAATAATTTCTTCTAGAACAATGGGAATGAGGCCTTGAAGGCATCTCAAAAATCTTCAAGAATCCACCCATTACAGGTCTCGAAGTTCTGAAAATTTAAACTCGTTTTAAATATTTTCATTTGAGAAGAGAATCTCAGGGCGCCTTGCATGCACAAGGAAGCCTACAAAATTGTTTCCTTGGGATTCACTTCCCTGTGGTTAGCATTTGGGGAAGGCAGACCCTACTGTAGACATGGGGCTCTGATGTAACCCTTGTGCCAGCAAGCCTTCATAATGCCCATGCAACGTTGACTTTATAAGCACAGGGATGGGGGTCACAGAGGCTTCCAAAGGCAAAGTGTGTCACAGGGCAAAGTCTGCAAGTAGCTCTGACAGGGAAATGTGCAGACTCCAGGGACTCAGAGATACCAGGATCATGGCGTAGTGCCAAAGGAAGCTGTAGAGCCAACCCACAGGGAATGAACATATGGACTGTGGCCAGGAAGACCACAAAGGTTGCAGGTCCTAAGCCCTTTGGAGCTCCTACCAGGCCTTCCTATGCTCAGTGTGGCAGATGTAAAACACTGTTCATTAGTGTTTTCTCTGCTGTGTTTTTTACTTTCTTTGGTCTACACATCCATTCTCCACTTCTGGAATGGGGACATTTAACCTGTTCTTGGGGTAAGTTTATAACCTGCTCTTTTTTTTTTTTTTTAAATAGTGGCCAAGAGCTAAGGATTTTCTTTGTTCCTCTGAAGAGACTGTGCCCTTGGACTTTTGAGCAGTGCTGGAGCAGTTTGGACTCTGGGTACACTTAGAGGTGGACTGGCTTGGAGGTGAACTTTTGCAGGGCAGAAGCAGTATGCTAAAGAAAAGACATTGAGCATCTCCCTGTTTCCATGTGCTGAAGGCTTAGTCACCACTCTGCTTGGAAATGGTAGGCCCTTAAGTTGGACCTAGTAGAAGGAGTTAAGTGCCTTTGAAGAGAGTCTGGGGACCCTGGCTGCTCCCTTTGTCTGTCACATCATGGTTCCACCATAGTGTGCTATGTGACCAAATGCCCAGAGCAAGAATGCCACAGAACCACAGGTGGAAATTTCTGAAAGTACCAGCCAAAAGAATGCCCCTCCGCCTTCCTTCAAGTTGATTTCTCTCAGGTAATGTCACGATAACAACTGACAAACAGAGGGGCTGTGAGCATTAACTGGTGGAGTCTATCAATAAAGGCAGGAATTAATGGGGAAAATCCAACAGTGAGTTGGAGTAGACAAATGCCACCTTCAAAGAAGAGATGGCCGAGGAGCACCAGATCCATCCAACCAACCGATTTAGACAGAACATTTATTCTGCACCAGATGCTGTAAACATTGGATACAGCGGGGTGGCAGGGTGATCACAGGGAGTTCCAAATCTAGAACAAGGAGGCTGTTCACTGCGTTGGGTTAGTGGGAGGTTTTAGTCTCCTGAGAGGGAATGAATAATTCACACAGCCATTGTCTGGATCCTGTAAGGAGATTTCCAGGGCCTTATTCCCTTGGATTCAAAGTTAAGGAAACCTGTTTGGATGAAGATGAGATGCTTTATCAAGACCCAGGGATAAGGAGAAAGATTGAAGCTATCCAAATAGTTCTGTGAGTTTAGATGGAACTGGGATCTCTAAATTGGTTCCTGCCCTGGGGCATCTGTGGTAGGAAGCAGCTAGCTCAGGAGTCTCCAGTGTATAGGCTCCTCTTGCGGACACTCTGCTGTCTAGGGATGTGCCTAAGAAAAAGATGGTGTCAATGTTAGCACTCAGGCCCATTCAGTTGTAGGAACTCAGGGGTGAGCTTTGCCTTGTGGATGAGTGAGTTGACCTTGAGGAGCCGCACTGACTGAGCTGGGATTGGAGGGAAGCCCGGTCTTGGGGTGCCAGCATTGCTCATGGCCAAATGTACTTTGACCTTGTGACTCTACTATAGCCAACAGAGGCGTCTCTTAACTGTCTGGAGCCCACCCTACTCTGTCCTTGTGGAAAACCTGGGTGCTGTGCCGCAGCAATGGACGTAACTGAAGGAGGGGCCCTCTGAGGCTCTGCTCCAACAGTAAGGCTAGAGCTTGCTGAGGAGTCTAGGAACGTGGGAACTGTCAGGATATGCAATGGGACCCACACTTGTCCAAAAGAGAGCAGACAGTGGGCTCGTAGATGTTTCTACCAATCTTTTTATTTTTTAGTTAGCCATTGTCTGTAATAGGATACTAGAAGAGGTCTTAGCGGGCTTAAACTGGATGTAACACCTGCCTTCCTACCTATTTAAACTTGATTTTAAAGAAGTCCTTCCAATTAAAGATTGAAGCACACACACAAAAGAAAAACTTTTCAAATCAGAACAGGGTTAAGAGTAAGTAGATGATGAAGGATTTTGTGGTTTGTTCAGCCAAGGGAATGAAGGAAATGATACATCAAGGTAAAGACAGAGGGACAGAACTCATCACCCTGGGACATAAATATGATATATTGTACAGTGAGGAAGAGGATGCCTGTGAGGTGTGGTCAGGATAGAACCTAGCTGTGCCTCAGCCATATACATCTCCAGTCAGGAAATCCTGCATTCTGACAGCAGGAAATTCAAGAGCATAGGGAGGGTCCAGGACGCAGGCAAACTTCTCAGTGGTGCAAGGGGGCTATCACGCTGAGCAAAGGAAGCTCTGTGGACTCCAGTGAGAAGAAGGGAGGAAATTACTTACCCAAAACAACGAGGCTCAGAGGCCACACTCCAGGGAGAAAAGCCCCCAGATCCCACAAGATTTCAGGAAGTTGGTCCAGCCCTCTGCAGCAGCATGAATAGGCAGAGGAAGGAATGTGTAGGGAGATAAAGAGAGCTGCCGCAACCCCAGCGCAGCCTGTTTAAATACATCTGGCAGGGGATGGGAGACAAACGGGGAGGGCTGGAAAAAGGCGTGTGGCTCTGCACAATAGTGGGATCCTGCAGCATTTTGGCTGAGCGGGTGGGGAGTAAGTAGGTCTGGGAGTTAAGACCACCCCACCCCACTAGGATAACGGTAGTGGGAGGTCCATTCACAATGGAACCCATAGCATTCAACTTTGACACAGTGATATTTCAAACAGTGAAAGTGAGAATTGTTTCTTAAAATGCTCTCAGGAAGATCCGCTCTGAGACGCCAGTCCGTTCTGTTGAAGCCTGCTGACCTAAGGCAGCTCCACATTCTGGTGGTGACCCTGGACTTCACCCACAGCAACACTATCAGTTCCTTGTTGGAATCAAGCATAAACATTTACTGGTTGGTTCATTTCTGCAATGCCTCTGAGATTCTAGCACACATGCAAATAGAAGACTGGCAAAACCCATCTCCCATTCATAACTTAGCAACCGCGTGTTCTTAAACCATTCTACTTAGAAGGCACACAGTGACTGAGACATTTAGCATTATTCATTGTGCTATGAGCCCTAAGAGATCATTTACTGGAAAGTATTTTGAGAAATTTACAGATGGGAAATGGCAGGCACCACAAGTCTGCTGGGTCTCTGCCCATTCTTTTCAAAGGTAGGAAATGTCCCCTTTCTTTGTGAGATTGGCTCACCACACTGCGAACTGAAGTGAGCAGACCGGGTCAAAGGTGAAGGGAGTGGAGCAAACAAAAGCGTGTGGGTGATTACTGTGCACAGGCAAGGTGGCTTGATCTCAGCAAAGGGCTCTCCCTTTGTCTGCCAAGAGGAGGAGGTTAATTGGGTTGGAGGATGTGGGAGGGAACTGACGCTGTAGTGTTTAACTGGATTCTCTGTCAAGTGGTGTGTGTCTATGTGTGCATGCAATTCTCACAACGTTCTGATACATAAGAATTAGCCCATTTTACAAAAGAGAAACCCTGATGTTACTACTTTGCTTTAGGGCACAGAGGTATTAAGATATAGAGTAAGATTTATAGCAAATATCTGACTTACTTCCCTGCTTTAGGTTTCAAAATACATTTACTTAAGGTTAATCACCCATATGCATATATTTATTTAAAAGGTGGGGTTGCCAGACAGTAGGTCAGTTTCCTGTGGAATTTCAGGTATGTGAGAGGGAACTGTGGAATGAAGGTATGTTGATGTGTACTCTTCTCAAAGTACCACATCCAACATTTTCTCTCCTCACAACCACTATCTAGAAACTATATGCAGAGAAAACCTTATTGCCCATCCTGTCTCCACCTATTCCCTTCAGATGGGGTCCTGGATAAATCTTTATTTCAGCTCTCACTGTGAATACTCAGGAAGGTGAAACTTTCAGAGCAGAAAATCCCACCACTGACAACATTGACTTTGAATGTTGATATTTGCTCCTGTTTGGGCCACCCTATGGCTGCTGTTGCCTCTTCGGCCATCATCATTGACATCATTATCGTCATCACCATCAGCATCACCACCACCACCACCACCACCATCATCATCATCATCATCATCATCTTGTGACCCACATAGGACCTTGTGCTTCTGGAGCCATTCCAGAGGTAGGAGGTGATGATGATGTCTTGGAAAACTCTGGCCAGGAACCTGGCTTATATAGAGTGTGGCCAGATGGCTTTGGCATCTGCCTAATCTACAACCCTACATTTGATGAAAATGCTGTGAAGTATAACCCAAAAGGAAATTCAGTTTGACTCTTCAGATACACACACACACACACACACACACACACACACACACACACACACACACACAGTAGGTAGGGATGCTGTGGAGGTTAAATGAATAATTTATACATGCAACACTGAAAATGGTGTCTGGCAGAATTACATGTTAGTTATCATTGTCATTGACTTGGCATTGGTTTGGCCATAGATAGGGCTTGCACAAGGACAACTGTTCCTTCCCTCTGTTGTCTTACTCTGCCATTTCTCCCATAATATTATGCTAGCAATGTTCTACGTGATCACTTTGAAAGGACTAGAGCATTGATCATCATTTGAAAAGTTTTAATTAAAAAAATCTTTTCTTCTCTCAAATACCTTTGCAATTAAAAATGGATATTGTTGCTGTAGTTTTAATCAAAGGAAAGGTTTGAAGTTTTAAATCAAAGATCTGGAAAAGTCCATTCTGAGAAGAATGGTGAGAGATAGATGATAGATAGATAGATAGATAGATAGACAGATAGATAGATATAGATAGATGATAGATGGATAGAAGATAGATAGAGAGATAGACACACACACACACACACACACACACACACACACAGAGAGAGAGAGAGAGAGAGAGAGAGAGAGAGAGAGAGAGAGAGAGAGAGAGGAGATGATGCTCACCCCAGTGTGGTCATCAGTGGTTCCATCTAAGAACAGTCAAACCACATGTAAGAGCTGACATTGGGTCTGACTGGAGATAATTTCTGTATTGTACCAGTTTTGTTAGATTCTACCATTTTGCTACATATTTTGAGCATTACTCATCTACCCACCACTTGAATAATTTGGGAATTACAACTAACCAGTTTGCAAGAACTCTTGAATTTTCCACACAGCCAATTAGCCAAGTTATTTTCATATATCCAAAGTATTTCTTGATGTGGACATCACCCTTTAAATTGATGCCTTTTTTTCTAATTTGACTTCATAGACAAACTGGGTTTGTAGTGGCATTTCTTCTTATCCAAATAGCTTCCTTATGAATGGGGCCCTCTGGCTCTTGTGTTCTATATTATTGCCAAACCAATGTTTATATACTAACAGTAAACGGAGCTGTTGTGCAGTAGACCCAGGCTGGTTTGTCATGGTTTCAAGAGAGCTGGGATCTTTTCTTAAGATATCAAAGCTCTGGTGTGAAGGATCAATAAACCATTCCAAAACTCATCAACAGTATTCAAGAGCAACTCCCAACACTTCCCTATCCCCCACCCCCACCCTCTGCTACCTCCCTAGCCAAATCTACTAGTTGAGGTCATTTTCTCTATCAAATATTAAAGAAATAAACACAAACACAAAAACACCCCATTTAATCTACCCTGAAGACTGTTGACCCAATTTGTGCTGGGATGACAGTAAGTCGCAATCGCCTTCACATTAATTTTATCTTCCTTCAAGGTCCATATCAGTGTCTCGTCTCTACATCCCACCCCACAAGACTGGCTTAATTCACATTTTCCCTACGGTTTTTAATGTCAGTATTAATGGAAGAGCTGATAAAGACTTACCATGTATGTCCTATAAATGACCTCACTTTGTCCTCAGGATAACTGGACCATTATTATCCCAACCTACAGCTACAAAAACTGAAGGTGAGCAAGGCTACGTGCACTGTACTATGTGAGGCCACACAGCTAGTTAGCATTCCTTCCAAGTTGCTAACTTGGCTCATGGAACCCAAGTCATAATGCTGACGTCTGTTCGCTCTTCTACATTGGGCTTCTGTGGCTTTTATCTGGCTTCCTTCACTCAGCCACTTTCAATCCTGGCAAAACACTGGTATGAACGAGCTGTGGAAACAATATTAACTTTAGAGATACTGACACTTTGGTTACTGATGTCGATTATTTTCCTTTGTTATTAATTAATTAATTAATTTGGTTTTGCTTGGGTTGTTTGGCTTTTGAGACAATGCCTTTTATCAAGATGACCATGTGTTTCTTCGTCTGCTATCATCTGAGAAGCATTGGGTTAGAGTTAGACTTGGTAATTATATTTGTGGTTTCCCACACTGTTTTTTCATCATATGAATAGAATATGGACATTTGGTTCTTTTCTCTTTCTGCTTCAAGCAACAAGCCCTTGTTTGATCTACATTTATACAGACATTCATGACCAATGTTATCATTAAACTAACAGTTGATAAACTTAGAAACAAAACGTTAGAAACGTTTGATTGTCCCAAGAGTAGGTGCAATGATTTGTCTTTTGTTAAAGGACAGGAAAGCAGCCAAACTCACAAGGAAACTCACTATTTCCTAGGGTCTAAGAAGTCTGTGATCACAAGTCTGTAATCACAAGTGATTAAACAGTCATTTGGTGATAACAGATTGGAAGATCCCTTTGCCTGGACATATGGTCCTATGCCTTCTGGCTTATTGCAGCACTGGTCAATTGGTATTGAAATGTTTAGCAATGTATCATTGCCCAAGCTAGACTATCATTCCCCAAAGCAAACACTGTACCTTCTTTTTCTAGCATCCTCAGCATTTATTCCAGTGCTGGGCATATAGAAACTGCTCAATAAATTCTGCCTTGGTCAGCTCTGGCTGCCATGACTATATACTATACACAAGGTGGCATTAACACCAGAACTTTATTTCCCACTGAGTTGGAGACTTGAAGACTCAGTTACATGTGTTAGCCAGTCTAGTGTCTAATAGGGCTCACACCCTAGAAATAGGTGGCTCCTTCTTGCTGACCCTGTAAAGCAGATGAAAACTAGTCAGGGAGGAAATGGAGAGAGAACAAGAGCTTTGATTTTCTTCTTCTAAGGACGCTAGTTCATTCCTTGGCACCCTACCCTTATGATACCAGGTAAACCTATAGGTAGCATATGTATTGATAGTAGATAGATGATTGATGATAGATGATAGACAGATGATTGATGATGGATGATAAATGATAGATAGATAGACAGATAGATAGACAGATAAAAATTTAGATTTACTTATTGTGTGTGATTTAATGGAGGACCACAACAATCTAAAACTCTAGTTTCAGGGGAACCTATATCTTCATTTGACTTTTGTGGGCATAAGGCATGCATGTTAGCAAAACATTATACATATAAAATAAATCTAACAAAAACAAAATAATGGGTAGAAGAGTCAAAGAAAAGGACAATAGTGTTCCTGTAAAGATGATTTGTATTTGGTTGGCTACCCTACGGATTCCCTCTTTCCTGGTGGTCTTTCACCCATGGCCCCCCTTTCTCTCTAACCTGGATTGGTCAATCTCCAGGGATTTCCCTTCCCAGATCTGTTATTGGAGCCCCTGCTTCCTTAATCTGGCTCTTGATTTATTCCCTTGTTTTTGTGGATCATGTTCTCTTAAAAAGGATGCTTGGGCATTAAATCTTCAGAGCCTTGAGTGTCCAAAATGTCTGTCTGGACTTCACTGTTATGGCGCATTTCTCCTGTGACCACCCAAAGCTCTTTTCCTTTTGACTTCCAAGTGAAGTTACCATCCCAGCTGTCTCATCGTGCTTATGTTCGTATACATCGGCTTCCATTTGTCTTTTCATTTGTACGGAATGTGATTGCTAGCTTGAAGCCTATTTTTCATCATGTGTTTCTATCCCAGTAGCAGGGTAGCTGATGAATACCATGCATAGTATTTTCTGTTTACCTCCTGTCCTGTGCTTCTGTGTGCAGAGGACATTGTTGGGGTTCCAGAGCCATTAGCCAAGAGCCTAGAAAGGCACTCAATAAGTTGTCCATAGGCTAATACCTTCTCTTGAAGTTAGATTTGCTATTTACTTTCTTTAAAAATAGCTGAGTATGGTAGCCCATATCTGTAATACCAGTTACTTCAGGAAAATGACAGGTACAGAGTGGTCTGAGCTAGGCATTGCAACCTTATCTTGAAAAAGGAACAAAACAAAACAAACAAACAAACAAAATCATTATAGCCCCCAAAGAAGTAAAACACCCAAACCAGTTGTTCTCAACCTGTGGGCTGTGATCCCTTTATTAAACTTCTAGCTCTGAAAATATTTATATTATATTTATAACAGTAACAAAATTACAGTTATAAAGTAGCAACTAAAATAATTTTATGGTAGAGGTCACCACAACATGAGGAACTCTATTAAAAGGTTGCAGTAGTAGGAAGGTTGAGAACCACTGGACTAAACTAAGACCCTGAAATGATTGAAAATGTAATTTGTTAGCTATTATGTATCACCATCCTATTTTTTCTTTCTTTCTTTCTTTTTTTTTTTTGTTTTATTTTATTTTATTTTATTTATTTATTTATTTTTTGAGACAGGGTTTATCTATGTAGCTTTGGAGCCTGTCCTGGAACTCATTCTGTAGCCTAGGCTGGCCTTGAACTCACAGAGATCCACTTGCCTCTGCCTCCTGAGTGCTAGGATTAAAGGCGTGCGCCGCTGCTGCTGCTGCTGCTGCTGCTGCTGCTGCTGCTGCTGCTGCCGCCGCCGCCGCCGCCGCCGCCGCCGCCGCCGCCGCCGCCGCCCCCACCCGGCACTGTCCTATTTTCTTTCTAGACTCTTCTAATTAACTCAGAAGAGCAATGACAGAAATCAGGTCTTGCCATCTCACAAAGTGGGACCCTGGGAATTAAGAACACAAAGTTCATATTTCATTCTACTTTTCTTTTTCTTTTTTTTGGTTTCATTTTCTCTTGTTTCCTTTGCCCTATTCTGTGTTCCCATCTCAGTGTTCTCAGTTTTTAAATACGTATTTAAGACCCAGGTCTATACTTGACTACCAGCGTGATCAACATCACTCTTGGTTAAACCTTCTGCATCTTGAAACAAATGTCAGAAACTGACCTTGATGTTTCCCAGGGGGACAAATTCATAAATATGAAAACAAGGGGAAAAAAAATCCCGCACCAAGGAAACAAATGACTCAACACAGCTTCAGCAGCAAGTAGGAGACAATTCACAAGGCCAGCACATCACAAACAGTACAATAACTTATACAAGAGCAGGGATGAGCACAGTACTTATAGAGTTCCCACCGATGCTGTTTATGTGTGTGAAATCCTTCTGGAGAAACTCCTCAAAAACACCTACCACTTAAAATCATGCTTTGTGATCAAAACAATACAAACATGTTGTTTTTGTGTAAAGATGGTGTTCAGAACAGAACACTGGTAAAGGAAGTCTATAAATAACTTCTCAATGGGCACTATTCAGCCTTCCTCACTCAGTAAACCTTTTCGGTGGTGGTTTAGACCAATGAGTCAGGTGGAAATCCACTGTGCCTTGTTTACACTTTGATAAGCCCAGAAAGGCTACCTGGTGAGGCAGAGAGAGGAGGAGAGAATGACAACCTATCCTTTATAGCATGTGAACAGAGATGGGCAGTGCTTCTGCTCCCTTGGGAGCTTGGACTGTGCCCTGGCTCTTTCTTATAGTGACCGGCTCCTTTCTGCCTTCTGTCCTTGGAGCTGCCTCAGCATACTGGGTTCATGTTCACCTCTTCATACCTGTTTCCGTCTTTATCTTTGGCATGACTTCTGTTGCTGCAGATTTTAGGTAAAGTCTGGACTCTGGCAGCCCTAAAGGATAAGACGTAAACAACCAAAGGAACCAGTGATCCTTGAGTCTGTCTGTGAGAGCCTGATATGAAGCTTAGACTTAAACAGAAGGCAAGAAGTCTGGCTGACATAATGGAGCAGTCCTGTCCGGGTGTAGTCCATCCCACCCAGCATTCTCTGGATCCAGTCGGTCCTGCAGGGTGGGCTGACAAGTTGTGGGAACTTGGTGACATCCCTTCTTGGGAAGCCAGTTCCCTTCTGCCTGACACCAGGGCTTCTGCCTGTCCCATCTCCCTGCATGGGAGATCTGAGTTACTTGGGGGCTATTGTTCCGATTGGCTGTCACGCAAAGGGAAGAGCATACCTGTAGCATGAATCTTAAAAGGTCTTATTAATTAAAATAAACCTGAAGCCAGATATTGGGGTGAATGCTGGAAGATCAGAGAAGCAGAACAAGCCCCAGCTTCCTCATCTGGCAATTCCTCAGCTGTTCCTGTTTCCTCAGGCTGGATGCCTCTCAGCTGAACTGTGCTCAAAAGCCTAAATAAAAGCTTAACCAGCTCTAGGTTCTTCATCCTTATGCCTTAAATACCTTTCTGCTTTCTGCCATCACTTCTTAGGATTAAAGGTGTGAGTTACCATGCTTGGCTGTTTCCAGTGTGGCCTTGAGCTTACAGAGATCCAGGCAGATCTCTGCCTCTGGAATGCTAGGATTAAAGGCGTGTGCTATCACTGCCTAATCTCTATGTTTAATATTGTGGCTGTTCTGTTCTCTGACCCCAGATAAGTTTATTAGAGTGCACAACATTTTGGGAAACACAATAACACCACACATACCTGTCTTTTAGAGTAGCTAGCTGGTTTGCTGGCAGGCCAGGTGCACTGCCTCCTCCGACTCCCTCAAGCCTCAACCTGATGTGACTGACATCTTGAATGTAATGCTTTCTGCCAACTTCTTTCTTGTTCTTGTCTTCAGTGTCTACTTATATCTCAGTGCCACTTCACTGTGCGTGACCAGTCGTTGTAACGTAACAGTCTTTCAAACCTGAAACTCTGTCATCTTATGATCTGAGCTACCCAGATGACTGAATTTGTTGAGCCTCAGTTCCTCCATAAGTAAAGTAGGAGTCACAATACTCCCATTACTATTTTTTTTAATTGATTTGCTGTGAGCCTTAAATCAGAGCAGTGTGAAGAACTCAGGCTTGTTGTTGACATTAGAGAAGCAGTCAATGAAAGTCAGCTACCGTTTGTGTATTGAAAAGATTATGAGTTGCTAGCGTCGTCATTTTATTTGACGTAGACATGAGAGTGACGGCAGGGCCATTTTCTTCAGTTCATAGCAGTGGGTACCACCCTGCAACAATCTGGAGTATGAGATGCTAAGAGATCATGGGTTCATCAGTTTGGTTAACTTTCTTCATCTCCAGACGGTTAGCTTGGAATCATTAAGCAAGAGGAGAGAAGAGTACACATTTTCAGGATCTGACCACAGGGTCAGTGATGGGGCCAGGTAGCCATGCTTCCTCCTGGATACATAATGTTGTCCTTGCAACATGAAGGTGCTCTATCCCGAAGACCTCCTTTGAGCAGTTACATCAAATGCTAACTCTGGTTGCTCACCCTGTTTTACCTGTGAGGATACTGAGACTCAAGGGAGTGACTTACTTTACTTTCTCCCTAAGTAAAAAGGAAACTGAAGTAAAATACAAGCAATTCAAATTCTGTAGTTGAAAATATTGCCATTTTTTGTTCTATTTTTTCCCTTTATTATCATGTCTTAATGGGCAAGGTTCCTTTCTCACAGTCATTTCTTTCCATCTTGTGGATTTTCTTTTTCTTATGAACAAAATCCCTTCATTTGTTATTGATACCAATTATGGGATATTTTTCAGTAATTTCAGAAATGGTTGCTTGGATGACCCTACTATTGTTTTTGAGTGACTGAAAAAAATATTCTTTAAAGAATAATACTTCAGTGTGGAAATACATAACATGTGCTGGAAATGGCCTTAGCATGCTCAGATACGAGGTAATTGGAAGCCTGGAGTAGATTGTCAGCTTCTAAAATCCCTCACCATACTCATACGATAATTCATTTTTATAAGGTCTACTAATACACTTTTAACTGGTGATCACAAGTATGGCAACACTGACCAATAACTAGAAAATTGCATGAGGAACATACATCTGTATGTATGTGTATGGGACACCTCTTCATAAATGAATTTATGAAAAAGCACATAATCACAATTCACAAACTATAACAATACAAACAGCTCCAGTGTGCTGGTGGAATTTTTTTTGAAAACAGCTCTTTTTGTTTAAGGCAAATGTCCATGCTTCTCTTACTTTTATGGCTGATTTCTTTCATGTGTTAGAGCATACTGCTGTGGTCTCCTGCACAGCGTAGTAATTTTTATCTGTACAAAATCATTTTGATTGCTACCTGCAAGGCTCATAATTTTAAATTAGTTGAGCTCATGGTGCCATTCAGCTGCTGTTCAAAAATGCAAATATTCACAATAGGAGTGCCCACCAAAGTTGTTTTCCTACATCAGATTGAAGAACAGAAATAGAGGCAGAAGTATGATAAAAATAAATTGACATAAGAATCAAAACACCATGAGAATGATAACTAAAGTTAAAACAGCACAGGGAAGATGGTGTCCCTATTGAAGGGCCCTACAAATTAATAGTCTAAGCCTGAATGCTTCAAGCTGATTCTCATGTAAAAGCAAACCGAGAGAAGATGTTCAGTTAGATTTTTCAGATTCTACTTGAACATTTTTAGAATATCCCCTAATGCTTATGATTAGAGGCTTCCCCCCACCCCTTGACATACTTTGAGGCGGGATATTTTTAAGCATCTGCACAAATTTTGCTTCCTAGAGTTTCAAGACTCCTGATTTCTGCTTGTCAAAGTCAAGCTTCCAGCTGTTTAAATCCTAGGCAGGGGGCAGATATGGTCCAATTACTGGAGGCAACTGAGTCTGCAGGAGTTTGAGGAGTAAAAATGAAAAGAGAGAGTGAAGAAAACAACAGAGAGGACAAGACACTTGTGTCTGTCTATAAGATGAGGTCACGATCAGATGATTCACCCAAAGTAGAAATGACCCATTTTAGAGATTGCAAGAGTACTTCTTAAAGAAGTCAGTCAGACCTCTTTTTTCCCTTTCTATGAATAAAAGAGAACAGCCAGGCATTGTTGGTGCACACCTTTAATCCCAGCACTCGGGAGGCAGAGGCAGGCGGATCTCTGTGAGTTTGAGGCCAGCCTGGTCTACAGAGCAAGTTCCAGGAAAGGCACAAAGCTACACAGAGAAACCCTGTCTTGAAAAACCAAAGAGAGAGAGAGAGAGAGAGAGAGAGAGAGAGAGAGAGAGAGAGAGAGAAGAAGCAGGAGCAGGAGCAGAAGAAGAAGAAGAAGAAGAAGAAGAAGAAGAAGAAGAAGAAGAAGAAGAAGAAGAAGAAGAAGAAGAAGAAGAAGAAGGGAAGAGAACAGGGTTTCTCAATTTCAGTACTGTTGACACTAGGGGACAGTGTCTTAGTTAGGGTTTCTATTGCTGTGAAGAGACACCATGAGCATGCCAACTCTTATAAAGGAAAACATTTAATTAGGGCTGACTTACAGTTCAGAGGTTTAGTCCATGATCATCATGGTGGGACATGGCAGCATGCAGGCAGACATGGTGCTAGAGCTGTGAGTCCTACATCTTGATTGGCAGGCACAGGAAGTGAACTGAGGCACTGGCTGTAGCTTGAGCATATATGAGACCTTAAAGACCACCTCTACAGTGACATATTTCCTCCAACAAGGTCACATCCACTCCAACAAAGCCAAGCCTACTAACAGTGACACTCTCTATGAACCTATGGGGGCCATTTTCTTTCAAAACACCACAGACAGATACTTCCCCCCCTGCATATTTTAGGATGTTTAGCACTCCTGGTCTCTATGTAGTTGATGTTAGTAGTTACCTCTCATTATGACAAGCAAAAATACCTGTAGTCAGTGTGGATTGTCTACTAGGGTTCTACTGTTGTGTTAGCTACTGAACTAGACCAGACCTTTAAGGAAGAGCTATCACCAATGTTCCACAAACTGTCCCCTACAACAGGGAGTGAAAGAACACTGTCAGACTTGTTCTATAAGTTACCACGGCACCAAACCTGGAAGAGGACACAACCAGGAAAGAAAGCTATAGCCTGTTTCCCTGATGAACATTGCTATAAAAACACCCAATAAAAGAAGAAGATTAGACACCACCAGGTTGAATTTCATTCCAGGCATGCAAGAATGATCCAACATGCACAAATCAGTGAATGGAATCCAGCACACAAGTAAAATAAGGACAGAAGTCATGATCATGTTAGTAGACAAAGAAGAAGCATTCAGAAAGCTCATCATCTCTATTCTCAAAGCCCAGAAGAAACTAGAATATGAATAACATTCTTCAACACAATCATAACATATATATGAATCAAACCTATAGCTAGCATTATACTTTATGGAGGCTGGGGGGACTAAAAGCATTGTCTCTAAAACTCTCTACTCTAAGTTGGTGTAGTGCTAGAAGTCTTAACTAGAGCAAAAAGGTAAAAGAAAATAAAAGGATACAACTAGGAAAAAAAGAAGTTAAATTATCCCTATTTGCAGATGGCATGATCTCATACCTAAAAGGTGCTAAAATCTATACCGGAATTATAACTCAAATAAATAACAAGGTAACTTAAATTATAACTAAAATTAAAAATAAACTACTTTGATACAATAAACACCTTCATCAAAGTAGCAGTATGAAAAAAAATCAATATACAAAAATCAGCAGATTTCCTCCCAGCAAAAAACTTGCCTGGGAAGAAATTAAATCAATAATCTCATTTCAAATGAACTCAAGAAAACAAATAAACAAACATGAATAAGCTTAACCAAGAAGGTTAAAACTCAGAGATATTTGCATATCAATGATTTTTTGCTGCGGTATTTAAAATAGCTGTTATGGAACCAACCTAGGTGTCCAGCAGCAAAGGAATGAATAAACAAAATGTGGCATGTGTCTGTACAACAGAAAAGTTCAAGCCATCAAGAAGAGCAACATATGCCATTTGTGGGAAAACACATGCAACCAGAGAGAATTCTACTGAATTAAACCAGTCTCCGTAAGACAAATACTGTATATTTTCTTCCATTTCTGGTTCCTAGACTTCACGTAGAAACAAAAATATTCATAGACACGACATGAAAGTAGACATGAAACTGGGGAAAACAGAAGATTAATGGGAGCGGTAAGGAAGTGAAAACTTAAACACACTGAAGATGATGCAAGGAGGTGGAGAAAGCACCCACATTTATGGATCACAGAATTAATATTGCTTTAAAAATGGTTCTATTGCTTTAAGCAATCTGTAAAGTCAATGCATTCTCCAACAAGATTACAATTATATTTTCCACAGAACCAGGAAAATATCCTGAGATTGATGTGGAAGACAAAGAGTCAAACCAACGCTAGACAGAGCTAGCAATGCTGGAATTATCACGACGCCTGATGATGCTACAGAATCACACTAACAAAACAGCAGCCAGAGCCAGTGTACCAAGAAGTAAACAGGTGTAACTCCAGCCACCAAATCTTTGACAAAGACATCAGAAACATACATCGAAGAAAAGAGTGTCTTTAACAAGTGGTGATGGGCAACTAGATATAAAAGAATGAAACGAGATTCTTTTTCCCCCTCATTCCACCCAAAAATCAATTCCAAATCGATCAAAGACCTTAAGGTAAGACCTGAAACTTTGAAATTGCTAGAAGAAAACACAAGGAAAACACTTCACGGTGTTAGCATTAGCAAGGGCTTTCTGTGAGGAACTCCAGTGGTCCAAGAAATATCAGCAAGAATAAACAAATGGAGCCAAAAGGCTGTGCAGTCAGTGGACAGAGCCAGCTGAAAGGAGAAAGTCCTGCCAATTACACAATCTGATAAGGAACTGAGATCTGAGATCTGTAAAGGACTCAAAAAGAAAGTGCTGCAAAATGAAGCCATTCAATCAACAAGTAACACCTCTCAAAGCAGAAATACAAATGGCCAATCAGTCCCTGGATATGTGTTTAACATCCTCGGGAGTAGTGACCCTTCTCTTCCTGTGACCACACACTCTAGGAAAGGCCACTCAATAAGGGAAAGTTTTGTTGAAATGGAAGCTTCCAATTCTTTATTTTTGAGACAAGATCTTGCTCTGGAGGCTGTGCTGTCTTTGAATCCACACTGTTGCTCAGGCTGCTGGCATAGTCACCCTCCTTGCTGGGTAGATTGGAACCCTGTCACCATGTACAATCACAAAGTTATTTTATGTGTGAACATTCTTTTTGTAAAATATCCAAATGTTTGTACATCAGAAATTAGTGGAAGAAAATGTCTTTTCATGTCGCTTGGATGCTATCTTTCAAATAGAATCATAAATGTGGTGTTGGAAATGAAAGCATTTACTCTGTGCTCCACTCACACAGTGTGTATGTGGTGTTTGGAGGAGATACAGCTCACTGTAGTGTTGACAGTATGGTGGCTGCAGCAGGACCCCACTTGTGACAGCAGGAAGCCTGCTCACATCTTGGTGCTCACTTGGGCCTTTTCAGCCTACCCAGTCTATGCTGCCTGCCCCCCGCCCCCCACTCTCTGGGATGCTGCCATCCACATTCATGTTGAATCTTCCCCCATGTGACAATATTCTCTGTAAATGCCTCACATACATGCCCAGAAGTGTATCCCCTAAGGGATTGTGAATCCTGTCATTTAAAATCATGGAACTGCAAATTAAAATCAGATTGAGAATCCATTTTACCCCTGTCAGGATGGCTGTTATCAAGAAAACAAATGCCAGCAAATGCTGGTGAAGGTGTGGGGAAAGAATTCTTGTACACCGATGCTGGATGTAAAGCAGGCAGTGTAGTCGAAAGTTTTCTCTGGTCCCACTTGGCCCCGAGATCCCACAGCCGCTTATAAAACAATCATTCAGAGGCTTAATATTAATTACACACTGTATGGCTTATGACAGGCCTCTTACTAGCTAGCTCTTATAATTTAACCCATTTCTATTCATGTCTGTTTTGCCATGTGTTCTGTGGCTTTACTGGTCTGCTGGCATGTTGCTCCTTGGGCAGCAGGCTGGTGTCTCTCCACACTCCGCCTTCTCTTCCTGTCTCTCTCCTTGGATTTCCCACCTGCCTCTTAGCTGCCTTACCATAGGTCAAAGCAGCTTATTTATTAATTATTTATTAATCAATGAGAACAACATATATTCACAGCATATAGAAAGACATTCCACAGCAAGGCAGTGACTGTGTAAATCAGTACTATGCCTTCTCAAAATCCAAGACTAGAGCCACTAAGTGATCCTGCTATATGTCACTCCTGAGTGTCTAGCCAGAGAAGTCTAAGTCAGAGCAACAGAAAACTGCACATCTCTGTTTGGTGCTGCACAACTGATAACAGCACACATATGGAACCATTGCAGATGCCCATCAACAACTGAGCAGATGACAAAAAATCACACACACACACACACACACACACACACACACACACGCACGCACGCACACAGAGAAGGGGGAGAGAGATATTTATTTATCTGTAACAGAGAATAAAATTATGTCATTTACAGAATAATGGATGGACCTGAGGATCATTATATTAAATGGAATAAGCTGTACTTAGACGAATACATTGTGTTTTCTCTCATGTGGGGATAATGTGGGGAGAAGGGATGGGGAAGGCTATAGGGGTGAAACACAAGAATAGGAGCAGACTGGCAGCCCGGTTTCCTTGGGTTAAAATTTAATCTAACCTTCCCAAATTGCAGTATCAGTTACCCAACCTGACAGAGGCAATGGCACCCTCCAAAGGCTGGTGTGTGAATACCCTCTGAGAAGAGATTATAACGATATAGACTCTGCACTCATTGTTCCCTGTGCTTGGAAAGGCTTTTCAAGAACTTACAACATTCAAGATTCTATGTCAGAGGGTAGGGCCTTCCTTGCCTGTGGCAGGAGGTTAAAGAAGTAGAATCAATAATTTTTTTAAAAGATTTATTTATTTATTATGTGTACAGTGAGTGTTCAGCCTGCAGGCCAGAAGAAGGCACCAGATCTCTCATTGTAGATGGTTGTGAACCACCATGTGGTTGCTGGGAATTGAAGTCAGGACCTCTGGAAGAACAGCCAGTGTGCTTAACCTCTGAGCCATCTCTCCAGCCCCAGAATCAATAATTTTTAAATTTTTTTCTATTTTTATTTTTATTATTTATTTATTTATTTATTTTTTAATTTAAGTAAGAGGTCTGCCGGGATGCACAGTGAACACTCAGGGCCCTCATGCAAAAGCTGGAGGAGGTCCCCCGTCAGGGGTCTTTTAAGCAGGAGAATGACATTTTTTCCTACTTCTCTAGTCCCCCCTTCAAGTCGTCTGGGACTTGGTGACTTTCTTTACATGTTCAGAGCAGGCCAAGGAGGTTAATTCCATGGTCCATCTTGTACTAACAAACAACAACAACAAAAAAGAATCTTGAATGACATCACATACAAGGTAAATATTTTCAATCTCAACTACATTCCATTAAGTCTAGACACAATTGTAAGAAGCACCATTGCTTAATTCACTATTAAGGAAAACAATGTACTGCCAACGTGGCATAATATATTAGCCACCATTGGACAATGCAGGTTCAGAGACATTGAAATGTGGGGACATTTTAGAGCTAACAAAGTTGTGAATCTCAATAGGTCTAATGATACAGAGAACCAGTTACCATTATCTCCTTAAGACAATTTCCAGGAGTCTCCTTTCTTCATGGGAACAAGGCACACAAAGTTAAAGAAATGAGTTAAGAACATTAACGCATTAGGATAGAGTGGGGGGACTTGAACTCAGAACCTCTGGGCATTTCAGCACAGCGAGGCTGCCTCCTATCATATCCAGCAGTCTTCACTGGGAAAGGGACCATAAACTGTAAAGCAAGGGAAGATAAAACGACAGAAAACTATGAGAAAAAGGGAAATGCACCCACAGTAGAAATGTTTTCTTCTATTGCAGGTGTGTGTGTGTGTGTGTGTGTGTGTGTGTGTACGTGTATACACACATATACTAATATATAATGATATTTAGGAAGTAATATTTTCCATGTGAAGTTTAATCAATTTATGCCTCATTTTTAATTAGTTTCAAGCTGTTGATTATATATTTGTGTATATCTCAGTTCAAGCTGTAGATTTATGCAAGTATTCACACAGGCTTTTTATGTTTTCTGAGTGCCATTGCAATCTCTGTACACTAAAAACGGCCGTTGAAAGCAGGCTCACATATAACGCTGCTCATTATGATGAAAAGCATCTCAGTAAACAAGCCACAGGGTCCACCGAGATTCGTGAGCGTTGTCATGCCTGTGGTAAAGTGTCCAGAGTGTGAACCATCTGGATTTGCAAACATACTGTTTGAGATACATTCCAGAAACGAGTCCTTCGGAATTCACACTCATGTCACCAACACAGGCAATCACAAACACATGTACATACACAATGTGTCCACATTCCACACTCCAAAGCCTCTCTTTTAATCTTTAAAAATCTCACAACTGAAACCCACTGGGCGGCTGAAAAGCCAAAGGTACTGAGATTTGCACCATAGCTGTTCTCCCTAAGAGGTGAGCCGTGGCATCCAAGAAAAAGTGTCTGGGCTTTCTTTCCCTTCTAGCTAACTTCACCCTGCTTAGGGGACACAGGGGCAGGAGCTGTGCCAGGCTGCTGAGCTGTGGGAAGAAACAAGTGAGAAATGTATGAGTTTGGTTCCCCTCTTCTTTTTCCTCCTCTTTCTCCTAATGGAGAGAAGAAAAAAAAATATCTATTCCATTATTTCTTAATTTTCATCTTGCAGCTCATTATCTCAATCAGCACACCACAGTTGAATGCACTGATTTCTGAGGAAAATTCCAGCAGGTTCCTGAAGCTGTTGATGAGCTAATCGCCACAGTTAGCATTTTCTGTCATTACCTGAAATGAATTATATGAATTTGATTGGCAGGAGGGTTAAAGAAAGAAATAGCGTACAGATATGGTGTGATGCAGGAGGAAGGGGTTGGGGATCGGCACACAGTAACCAGCCAGGAACAATTAAAGAGCAATTTTATTTTTTTGAGACAAGATTTCTCGGTGTAGCTTTTGGAGCCTGTCCTGGAACTTGCTCTGTAGACCGGGCTGGCCTTGAACTCATAGAGATTCCCTGCCTCTGCCTCCCAAGTACTAGGATTAAAGACATGCACCACCACCAGCTTTAAAGAGCAATTTTATTTAAACCTAATGGAATCCTAAAAGATTAGTGTGTGCTGAAGGAGAGACTGGGTGTGGGGGGCTTTGGAAAACAGTATCTTTTAGTTTAAAAGGTGGCCATATTTAGTCTACAACGGAAGGTCCCCTTCTAGGAACCCAAAAGTTAAGTGTTGTTAGCATTGTGCTATATGGCGATTCACAGACACCCAGTGAGATCCTAGAAAGGGCAGAAATGGGGAAATACAGCCCAAAGCGAGGAGAAGACTTGAAATTACTGCTCACCTCTAGCTCAGTGCTCTCCACCTGAACTCTCTTGCTATGCCTTAAATTCCCCCATCTGGGAAATGAAAGAAATAGAAACTAATTTTCCTCTTAGGGTGTTCTCATAGCGTAATAGTTTTTGTTGTTGTTTAGAAGTATGAAAAATAAATTGTTATGGTCCATTTTCCGTATGAGGGGCACTTAGAGTTCTTTGGAGTTATAGTTAAGCAGGAGGCACCAAGGCACCAGACCCCACTATCCCCTGGCTGGTGGCTGGTGGCTCATGGTTTCCAAAAATCTGAGTCAGAAAGTAACAGGTAGCCTGCTACAGGACTGGGCCTGTGATCAGAAGAGGGGACAGTCTTAAGCCCTGGGATATCCATTAGATAAGGCTTTTCATCCTAAACCAATAGGTTGGAGAACTGGGGTAAGGAGTTATGCTAGATGGTAAATCTCTAAAGTCCTGGGTGATGGGGAACGAGTGCAAGCATTTCTCATGGCCAAGGATTGTAAAGCCACTGTGGCATGTATGTCTAATCAGCATGTCAGCCATTTTTAATCTTCTCTCTGTGCTGGTATCCCTTTCTGCACAATTGTGCTGGCTAGTTGTATGTCAGTTTGACATAAGCTGTAGTTATCTGTAGGGAGGAAAACTCAATTGAAAAAAAATGCCTCCATAAAATCTGGCTTCAGTGCATTTTCTTAATTAGTGACTGATAGGGAAGGGCCCGGCCCATTGCGAGGGGTGCCATCCCTGGGCTGGTGGTCCCAGGTTCTATAAGAAAGCAGGCTGTGCAAGCCACGATGAGATGCCAAAAAACAGCACCCCTCTGTGGCCTCTGCATCAGCTCCTGCCTCCAGGCTCCTGCCCTGTGTGAGCTCCTGTCCTGACTTGATGAACAGCAATGCTGAAGTGTAAGCTGAATAAACCCTTCCCTCCCCAACTTGCTCTTTGGTCCTGGTGTTTTTGTCACAGTAACTGAAACCCTAAGACAACAACTGCATATTAAAGATGGCTTCAGTTTCACTAGTCTCTAGAACTTATTTTTACAAAGCGAGGATCATATTTGCCACAAAAAAGACATGAAGCAGTTTGAGCACATTCTGGGGGAGAGTGAAGATCAGGCCAGTGGGGCTTTAAAGGGCTTGAGGCTTTGGAATGAGAAAACACAAACCCAGAACCTCTGACAATCCACACCAAAAAAAGAATGAAAGAAAATGAGAAAGAGAAAGAGAGGAGGGAGGAGGAAGGGAAGAAGGAAGGAAGGAAGGAAGGAAGGAAGGAAGGAAGGAAGGGAAAGAGGAAGGAAAGAAGAAAAGAAGGAAGGAAGGAAGAGAGAGAGGGAGGGAGGAAGGAAGAAAAGAAGGAAGGAAGGAAGAGAGAGGGAGGGAGGGAGGGAGGAAGGAAGGAAGGAAGGAAGGAAAAGAGAGAGGAAGGAAGGAAGAAAAGAAGGAAGGAAGGGAAAGGGAGGGAGGGAGGAAGGAAGGAAAAGAAAGAGAGAGGAAGGAAGGAAGAAAAGAAGGAAGGAAGGAAGAGAGAGGGAGGGAGGAAGGAAGGAAGGAAGGAAGAGAGAGAGAAAGAGAGAGAGAGGAAGGAAGGAAGGAAGAGAGAGAGGGAGGGAGGAAGGAAGGAAGGGAGGAAGAAAGAAAGAAGGACAAAGAAAGGAGAGAAAGATGAGCACTCATACTAAGAGAGTCCACGTGCACCACATGGTCAGAGAGAAATCTGAAAACATCTTTAGACCTATGCATGGAAGGCTTAAGGTCTTAAGGGTTTCAGCAGGCCACATCTAAAAGAGAAACGTGTTATTTGCCTATGAACAGAAGCAAGGTAAGAAGGCATAAATCAGGGTAAAGGATGTGGGTTATATAGAACTTCGTTTGTTTGTTTTTGCTGTTGTTGTTTTGTTTATAAACTAGAGTAAAAATGATACAACAAGCTAAACCAAAACAAACAATGGGAATCTTCTCTTTAAGTCAAAATGGAAATGAGGTGGCTTGCTGCAGACATCATCTCAATAAGCCTTTTTAAAGATGGCTTCCGAGCACATAGGATGAGATTCTAGGGAAGACCTGGTATGACTCGGTGAGTCACGGCTGAAAAGCATCCACCCTGGCTACGGTGGGTTGCGGAGCCCTGTGGAACCGTGGGCCACAGGCCTGGGGAATGATACTGGTCTCTGGGAACGTAATCTGTTCTAAAGCAGTAGGAGTGAGATAGACCACTTTCAACTTATGACAGCACTTTAGCCCCGAGTGCCAAGAGATGGTTCAAGGGAGCACATCACAGTAAGTCACTGATTTGGAACCTGACCAACATCAAACCTTCACTTCAAGATAACATGAATGAAAAATGAGCATTCGGGACTGAGGCTGATGTTGGTGATTGATTGCGGCTTCTTCGTATTTCAGCACCGATTACAGAGTTAAGACGAAGTGAAACCCGAGTCACCAGCTCCTGACCTGCTCAGACTTCCTTCGGGGCTAGCATCTTGCCTGGGTTTCAGAACCCCAGTGCCGTTCAGTCACACAGGAATGGCTTAGGGTTCTAGGAAGAGGGCAGGCATGTTTAAAATAGACATGCATTGATTATTGAGTATTTTGTTTGAAATGAGAGGGAGAGGTGGGGGAGAGAGGGAGAGGGAGGGAGAGAGAGAGGAAGAGACAAACAGACAGAGAGACAGAGCAGAAAGCAAAATAACCCCCTACCCCTACTTCCTGCCACCTAGTGTTTTCTAGCTGGATAATTCCACGTTCTGAAGCCAGCCCAGCAGGTTGGCACATTCGGTGCCTGATGGGCAGTTACCCTCACTTCACCTGTGGCAGCACACTTGGGGTCCTTTGTGTCAGAAATACAAAAATTTTGTTAGCAATCAGCCTTGGATTAAGAGAATCCAAAATGGGAAACTGTCCTGGCTCAGGGTCCTATCTGAGCTGAAAATGAGAGGAAGTGGGGGTGGGGGCGGAGGAAGCCCGGGCTAAACTGGCAGTGCTCACAGCTCCAGCCCCCCCCCCCCCCCCCCCATGCATTACCCTCCATCAGCAAGTCAGGTCCTGGGCTCTGGAAAGTGGTTTTAGGACACATCTTGTTACCTGTCACTTAAGGCTCACATCCTCCATAACATATGGACATTAAGTTCTGCCAATAAATCTGAGAGGCAATGAAAAGACTGTCTGTAAACTCAGTGACAAGCAGAAGGTTATGGGGATTTTCAAAGTCCTCACACTGAGAGCAACCGGGATATGCCCCCATTCTCGTTTGGTCTCAGAAAGACACAATACAACACCATGTCCTGGGAAATGGCATTAATTACCCGGTAGGTGACACCCTGCATGTCCCCAGGGTCTCTACCCACTGTGCACACAAGCCCTAAGCCGTCGGTGCTGTCTGTTTGAGATGACTTAAAAAAATAATTTTGGTGAGCTTTGAATCCTGGAATTGCTAAAAACCTGCTTATAAACAGAGACACAGATGGTGGCATATCGGACTCAAACAACAAGCCCTTCCTGCAGCATGGTCCCTGAAACAGGATTTGCAGATGATGAATTCCTGTATAAGGGGACAATTTCCTGTAAATCAATGTACCTTACTTTAGATTTCAACTTAATACCCCCCATCGTTGAAAAACAAATGGCAGATAAATTGCTTATGATGTTCCCAGGAAAGGGCTATGTGCTGTTGGGGATGAGTTATTTAGCCTCTCATTCATTTTTTATTGGAATCCTGTATTTATGGATAATGTGCCAATTAAACTAACAGAGCAGAATACATCTGGCTACCTGTGTGATAGCAGAACATGGGCTTATTCTTCAGGCATGTTCTCTGCGGGATGCCTCCGGGTCAACGGATCACAGCAAATGGAGGCATTGCTACGACATGGCTTTGTTTCTCCAGTTGCGGACATTCTCAGAGCTGGTTCAGCTGCTAGGGACAAGAACTAGGCTGCTCCTTGCAGCTGAGGACAAGCACGGCAGAGCCAGCTGACAAGAAGCCTTCTCAGCTCCAGCTGCAGTAACAGAAGCACACAACAGAAGCGACCCCTTTTTCAAGTGTATTAAAACACCTTTCAGTGAGAATTGACAAAATTGCTGTATGAGCATACTCATCTTTTCGAACAGATATGGGCAAACCCACTCACTCCTTGTTTACTTTTCTGCTTGCGTACGTGTGTGGTATGCATGTATGTGGGTGCATGTATGTCTGCAGGTACACATGTACACATGTGCATGTTGAGGCCAGAGGTTGACAGTGGTTGTCTCCTTCAATTGCTCTTCGCATTGTAGAATGAGGCATGGTCTCTCACTCTGGCCCAGAGTTTGCCCATTCAACTAGCCTAGGTAGCCAGCTTGCTTGATCCATTGTCTCTTCTTGCTACCCACCTGAGCATGGTGGCCTACGTCTTTAGTCCCAGTACTCAGGAGGCAGAGGCAGAAGCAGGTATCTCTGTGAGTTTGCAGCCAGCCTGGTGTACATAGTGAGTTTCATCATAGCCAGGGCTACATGGGGAGACTTTGTCATAAGAAATGATTACAAAAACTAAATAAATGGAGACACATACTATGTTCACATGTAGTTAGCATTTTCTTTGGGCCACCAACCAGCTCCCAAATAAAGACATGGAGGCTTATTATTAATTATGGATACTAAGCCTTACCTTAGGCTTGTCCCACTAGCTTTTTTTATATAACTTAATTTAATTTGTTTCCATTCATCTGCATTTTCCCTCAGGGCTTTTTATCTGTTTTCCATTCTGTATGTCCTACCTTCTTGCTCCCTCTGTGTCTGGATGCCTGGCTCCTGTGATCTCCCTGGCATCTCTTTTTCTCTCTTCTCCCAAACCCAAATTCCTCCTCCTATTTAGTCTCCCTGCCCAGAAGTCGCACTTATACCTCCTCCCTCACTATTGGCCATTCAGCTTTTTATTAGATCAATCAGATGCCTTAGGCAGGCAAGGTAAAACAGCAACACATCTTTACATAATTAAATAAATGCAACACATCTTTACATAGTTAAACAAATGCAACATATCTTTGCATAGTTAAAGAAACACTCCACAACATTCACATTCAGAAACTAGAAATTTTGGTATAGTAAAGATGTTTGTACTCCCTAAATTGGTCAATAGGTCAATGTAATTACTTCTAAAATAGTGGCAAAGCTTTTAGACAACCTTATTATAAAGTTTACATATAAAAATGCAAACATTAGCTCTCCCGTACCAAACATAATCCCAGCACTCAGGATCTCTGTGAGTTTGAGGCTACAATGTGAGTTCCAGGACAGCTGAAACACAGTTGTTACACAGAGAAACCCTGTCTCAGAAAAAAACAAAAACAAAAACAAAAAATGCAAACATTAGAGTAGTTAAAAGAATCCTGACAAAGAATGGTAATATAGAAGAACGATATAGTTCTTCAGTAAGCAAGATTGTATTAATTGGAAACAGAAATATAATGGGTCTGAGGGGGCAGAGACCTAGAAGTGTGTCAACATAAACAAGCTCCTTAGTGTGGGATAAAGTAGAGTGATGAGAGTGTCTTTTCAACAGATGATGCCAGAATGACTTGCCATCTGCAGGTTAAATCAAAGTCAGATCTTAAACAAAGCGCATATCTACAACAAACACAAACTTCAAGTGGGCCATTGATTTAAAACTCAGTGATGAAGAAAGAGAACACTGAAACAGAATGGAGTGCTGCCACACTCCACTGAATAGCTAGAAATAAAGTAGGGCAGCACCAGAGCACAGAGCTGGACCACTCAGACACTTCTGGTGGGAATGGACAGCTACTTCGGAAAAGTATGGACGTTTCTTATAAAATGAGACATTTAGTCATCATAGGACCTGACAGTTGCAGCCTTTCCCATTCACCCCCAGAGGAATAGAAACCTGTGTTCACATCCATGCTTCTATTATCTTTAGATGATGTAAAGATGCTTATGTCATCTTTAGAAAGAAGAGCACAGAAGCGGGGACAAGCCAAACATCCCTCAACAGGGTTAACCATATTGTCTTACATGCGCACTACAGATTACTATTTAGCCAACGAAAGGAAGTACCAGTGTAGATGACTGTCAGTGGAATTATCCTGATTGAATATTTCCCTCCATTTGGGGCCTCATCCTGTCCTTCCTAAGTGCTTTCCCGCCATTTCATTTCACCTTCCTGCCTTCTTACCATCAGACCTTTGCAATTATACCAGACCTGACCAGACAATCTGGGATGTCCTTTCCCTTTCAGATTCTTAATTCCATCTTCAGAGTATCTTTTGCCATGTAGTCCAATGTATTGGGGGTATGGAATGGTGTTATTATATGGATAGTCTTTTTTGCACCTTTTGGATGGAATTCTGAGTAAGAACGGGAGGAACTGAGCAGAGACAGAAGGAAATAAAGACTTCCATCAGCAATATTTTTTAGACAATTAAGTAACACTAGGTTTTATTTGTTGTGAGGAAGTAATAGACTAAGGAAATTTAATTTACATTAATGTCTCATTAATATCTAATATTTAATTTATGCTTGATAATTAATATCAAAATCAAATGAAAATTTGATAAAATTATAATAATTTAATTTATTATGTTTGATAAAAGTCACTTTTGACCCATGGTGACTGGAGCTCTTTGGATGGAAGCTGCTTGTAAAAAGTGTCTGGGTGGGAGTCCATAGAAGTGCATGACTCTAACAAGGGTTTTTTTGCATCTCCAATGAAAGACAGTTTCATGGACGGAAGTGAGTAAAAGCCTTTGAGTGAATCCTATGCCAGTTGATGGTCATACACAGTTGAGAAGTGTTCTGTTTCTTGGCCCTCTGGGAATGGAATGTATTAGCTTTCTCCCACAATAGTAAAGTATCTGAGCCTACCAACTTAAAAAGGGAAAGGGGATATTTTGGCTGGCTGTTCAGATTCATGATCATTCAAGTTCATTGCTTTTACACCTGTGGCAAGGCAGTGCTTCACGATGAAGGTGTGTGGAGAGCAAATCACTCACTTGATGGTGAAGAGAAGGAAGGAGAATCAGGGTCTCAAGATCCTCTTCAAGGGCCTCTCAGGAGGCTCTCCTTCCCGAAGGTCCCACTGCCTCCCAATAGCTGCATTCTAAAGACCACACACGAGCTTTTGCAAGCCTTGAGATCCAAGCTGTTGCTGGGAGGAATGGGCTCCCCCAGTGTGAAGTGGGCACTTGGCATCTTAGAGAGCAGCTGTCTCTAGGAGACAGGAAGACAGCTGTCAGTTCTTGTCCATTTGGACGAGTGGCTGATCTGATTCCCAAACACCTACTTTTCTGCCCTTAGGGCAATCCACTCCATTCCCTTTACTTTCTCACACCTTTATTGAAGCTGAATTAACAGCCTGGTCCTGAAAAACTCCAGGCCACAACCTCTCAAACCTTCATGAGTACAGCATTTGATTTTCTACATGATTCTCTTGGATCTGATGTCTACATCTTCAGACACAGACCATATTGAACATACACCTCACACCCCAATCACAACATACTAGACTGAACGGTGAACCAGTAATCAGAAAGCTAAAGACAGCAAAGAATTTGGTGATTTCTGAGTATGCTTACAATTTCCTACAGGTGAGCAATCCACACAATACAGTACTTATGAGTCTAACACTATTCTCCCCAGGAGATTAAGAAACATTTGAGGAACTGTGCCAACATTACTCTCCCATAGTTGGCTTCTCATACAAAAGGATAAAGGCCAAGGCTGTCTCTCTCCTGCTTATTGTTCACTTTTCTTGGGCAAATCACAGACTTTCCTTTGGCCTGAGAAACTTACCGCAATATCATCACCCGGTCTCACTTCCCCACCACCTGGGTATGAGAGACTGCTGATTGAAAGCAGTGAAAAATGGCTGTGGTCTGATTGCTGGTGAATGCAAAGATTGTGTGCCACCCACCTGGCCCTTTTACTGGAGGATTAATGTGTGGAATCGAGGAGGGAGATCCTATGTCAATGATCAGATTTACCAGAAACTCCATAATTCATTTCTCCCTGGAGACCTTTAGTTGGTAGGCATTCTGTTGTTCTGGTGTTTAATTCCCCATTGGTTATAAAAGTGGAGAATTAAATGGGTTCTAAGTAACAATGCAAAGCTCCACTGTCCTCATGCAAGCTTCTTATGGGCAGTAAATGGCTGGGTTCAGTATCACAGAGCTGGTGTCCCTCCTCTACAGTTCCTTGCCGTGGGCATGTGCTTATGTTCTGAAGAGCTTTCCCAATGTCTCTGCCAGACTTTCTTCACAAATGTCTTGTCCACATGAGGAATAGCCATGTGAGATGTTTCGGGGACAGCAATTGAACAGATACAAACTCACCCTTTGGGTAGAAATGCCTCAACTGTACAATATTATGTGCTTGGTGTCAAGTGCTTTGAAAACTGGCAATGGCACCTCTCTGGGACTCCGGTTGACATGAGGCACAGGGTGATGTCTGTCCCGGAAGACGTGCGGCACCAGCTGATGCTGAGAGCATTAAATTGCTAGGCAGTCACACGATGCACTGCCTAGTCAGCTTTCCTCACACACATCTTTGCCCAGATGTTCTGTGTGTCCACACCCACACACACTTGCTCCCAGTGCCCACACGCACCCACCAACTTCCCACTTTCCATTTTCTCTTGTGTTATTTCATCTCCGTCGAACCCATTCACCAGCTTGAATTCTAAACCTTAGCTTTTGATAGCAGATGCTTTCTATTGTCAACACCCAATTCCAGTTGCTCTTCCTTGTCCACACAGCAAATGTTGATCATTTAGAACCGAGCAATTTGCTCGCTAGGTTTGCTGCACTTGTTGGTGAGGAAATCAGCATGCTTTGCCTGAGGTTCAGAGACCTTTGAGAGACACAGACAATAAATTGGAAGTAAACCCATGAATGAGAAAGAATGGGCAAAGTGGGAGAGCAATAACCAGAATCCACATAAAGAAAAAAGAGACATTTAAACAAAAATCTGAAAAATGAAGGGAGGTGGGTATCCTTTGGGAATAAGCCTGGGCACCTGGCACAGGGGACAGCCTGTGCTGGGCTTTGGTACACCCTTGAAAAAGTTTACTATGGCCGTGTGTGGGAAATCCCTGGGGAAAGATGGAGGATCAAGTGTGGCACTCAGAAGATAGCTGTGGGAATAGTCCAACAAGGATGGCCTAGCAGAGGGGGAAAATGGAGAGAAGCAAGACACGAGGCAAGGCTTTCTGCAAGAAGGAGAGAAACAGACAACAAGAAAGGGCCATTCCCAGGATTCTGCCTTGAGAGTTGGGAAGAAAGGATTTCCAATGACGTTAGGGCCCTGCCTGCCTCCTCCCAGCTGTTAACAGGTTTGAGCTGGAATGGGCTCTTCAGGTGGACGTTGTGGGAATGTGGTCCTTCCTTTGTTGTGTTCTTCTGCAGGCTGTGGAGGCCTAAGGAAACAGGGCCGGGTGGGCAGAGTGGGTCAGAAGGGGCAGGCTTTGAAGGATATGCTTGTCTTGGTTCTGATCTGCCTTCCCCTGCTGTCTGTCTGTGACCATACACAAGTCCAAGCATGAGGATGCTCCAGTGGGCTTTCCTTACCAAGACAGCCTGGAATCCCTTGACACCAGAAGCCAAACAAGTCTTTCTCCCCTTCCAGTGTTCTGTCAGATATTTTTGTCACAGTCCTGCGGAAAGTTAAGTCACACATTAACCTAGTGCCAATCACCCAGTGAAAGTTCAAAAAGTATTTTTTTTAATGACAATTCACTTAATCTTTATCCACTTGTTTTTTGAGAGAGGGTCTCACTATGTAACCCCAGCTGGTCCGGAACTTATTATGTAGGTCAGACTGATCTTGAATTCAGAATCCAACTGCCTCTGCCTCCCAAGTTCAAGGATGGAAGGTATGGGTCACTGTGCCCAGATACAGTTTACTTTATATCCACCTATTTGACTATAAGTTACATACAATCTTGTGACATTTCTTTTTTTTTAAATTTAAGTCGAAGATACTAGATGTCTCATCAGATAATGAGTGAACGTGTATAGTAAATCTTCATTCATGTAATATTCTACTCCTGGTTAAATATACACATATTATCTAGGGAAATAGTAACTTGGCATTCATTCCTAAAGAACCAATATTGCTGTGGCCATGTTCCTTACTCATATTGTAGACCAGAGGAAGAGTGGAAGATCCACCCCCTAGAGAGGCACCAAGGCTACACTGGAGTCATGTGTCTGGAACATTGGAGCAAACTGACAAGGGGAATTCTGGGGAGACCACACATTGCACAGCTAATGAGAGGCAGAGGAATCTGAACCCGCCTGTCACAGTTGAGATGAGAGTAGGTAAGTTGTAAACGGAAGAAGCCCAGCGAGCTCACTTCCTGTTTCCTGTGGTTTAGATTGCGTGGATGTAGCTCTCGGGTCAGAATACACAAATGAGTGTAATTCCAATCCAGCAGTTCTCAACATGTGAGTCGCAGTCCCCTACCCCCCCCCCCGGGGGGGGGGTGTCACATATCAGATATCCTGCATATCAGATATTTACATTACGATTTGTAACAGTAGCAAAATTACAGTTGTGAAGTAGCAATGAAGCAATGTTATGACTGGGGGTCACCACAACATAAGGAACTATATTAACAGGTCACAGCATTAGGAAGGTTGAGAACCACTGTGGGGCTCTGAGAGTCTCTGGGTGACAGGTGACTTTGAACATGACTCAGCTGGAGAGTTCCAAGATCCTCCCTTTTGAGATCAATCCTGGGTCTGGGGATGTTTAAGCACAAATGTTCAGAAGGCCCCTACTTGATGTGCTGGTGTAGGTGAGAGGGGTGAGAAACACAGCGGCACACCTTCATTGTTTAGCAGGGGACTCTTTTGTTAAAGAAAGACAGCCTTGTGGATGGGTTTTTCTTTGGGCCGCCAACTCACAAAAACATGGAGACTTATTATTAATTATGAAAGCTCAGCCTGTATCTTGTCCCACTAGCTCTTATAACTTAAATTAACCCATTTATATTAATCTATGTTTTGTTTCATGGCTTTTTACCTTGCCTTCCATCTTGCAGCTCCTATTTCCTCTCTGTGTCATCTGCCATCTCTCCCCTTTCCTCTTCTCCAAGACCTCTCTTTCCCCAGAAGTCCCGCCTAAGCTCTTCCTGCCTAGCTATTGACCATTCAGCTCTTCATTAAACCAATCACATCTTCACAGTGTAAAGGAATGTTCCACAACACAGTCTGGGCTGGGGGTTAATTCAGTGGTAGAGCCACTATCTTGCATGCAAGAGACTCTAGGTTCAGTCCCCAGCGCTAATAGTAATGATTATGTAATAATGATAATGATACTAAAATAAAGTAAAACAAGTAGTCTTTGTATAAATGCTTCTGTTGTAAAAACATGTGCAAAAAATTGAAATTGTGAAATCAACTTAGCGGTTTAACCTTCTGCTGTGACTAACATAGCAAAGCAACAAACACAGGCTATTCAGTTTTTCCACTTTGGGGGAAAAGAAAACACAATCTAGCCAACCCATAATTTGAGCACATGATCCCTAACTTGTTTCTGTACCAGAGGAGTGGTCTGGTTGAGATGCTGTTGGCCATTAGAGAGTACTGCAGTCTGGTCTCTGCTGTGGGGAACAACTGTCTTAATTACTGCAGCTGAATCATCTCACTGGGGAAAAGAAGAAAAGAAAATCCAGTGACTCCAATTAGCTCTTTGAGGAAGCCATAAATTCGGGACACAAGCATTGGTTGGCTCTGCTACTTGGGTAGCACCGACCGTTTGCGTCACTGATTCCAGCCACTGCCCTTTGCTGTCTGTCTGGAGTGGAATGGAAGACATGTTCTCCTTGACTTCTCAAGGTAAATATCACAGAGAAAAAGTAGACACTGGGAGTGGGGAGTCCCGATCAAGACACCACTACCTACTGTTGTCTGTGTGGAGGAGCAAGCTTCTAGAACAGCAGTTCTCAGCCTGTGGGTCAAGATCCCGTTGGGAGTCTGAGACTCTTTCTCGGGGTCACCTAAGATCATCAAAAACACAGAGATTTACATAACAGTAGAAAAATTACAGTTATGAAGTAGCAACAAAAATAATTTTATGGTTGTGGTAACCACAACCTGGGAAACTATATTACTGAAGAGTCACAGCATTAGGAAGGTTGAGACCCACGGCTGTAGAAGGAGGTACTTCCTTTTTTCAGTAGCACTTTACTGCACACGTGTACACACACACACACACACACACACACACACACACACACACACACTCTGCCTTCTTTCAGGTCTTTGCTCCCCCTCAGTGACACTCAGACTGGCTGCTTAGCTCCATGTTTTTCTGGAGTTATGAATTCCCTAACAGAGGCACTCAGGTATAATAGTAAACTCTGTTGATGATTTATTTGTACAGTTCCTATTAGGCAAACATCTAAGGTGGTCACTGCCAAAACAAAAGTTGTCAGTGCAGTCCCGTTTCACATTCTATTAGAAATGGATTATTTTTGCAAAATAATCAAATGTTGAACACTAGATATTTTGTTTCCCAATGATGCTCTTTTGCCTCCTCCATGGCTCAGCATGGGCTTCCAAGTGAATTTTTGATCCTATTCAGATGAGTCTCCTTATTGATTTTCTTCTCCATTTCCCCCAGGAACCAGGCAATCACCTAGTCCGAAGATTTACTCATCTGTCTAGATCACTTCAGGGTTTGGCAATCACTTCATGAGAGCAAGCTGAACTCAGTGGTTACTACCAATGCCACACGGTGGAACTTGTGTCTACAAGCATATATTCTCTTCAGTTCAGGAATAGACTTCCAGTCATGATCTGTAAGGCTCACTAAGCAACATTTTTATCCAAAATAATCTATGACAACTAAATTATGGTGTCACATTGGAAATAGTAATAGAAAATCTATAGGGTTTGCTGTTGAAAAGTCCATTAATCTATGAGTTTTTCCTTAGGACCAAGATGTTTATCTCCCAGTAGCAACAAGAATTTTTAATAGGCAGGGACATACTAGTTATGCTGGAATGCATTTCTATTAGACGTTTATTAAATCTACTAGAGATCTAAGGCTGGGATATTGCTTTCTAGAGTGATTGCCTAGCATGCGTGATGCCCTGGGTCTGAGCTCCAGAACCACACAGACATGGACATGGTAGCTGGCAAGTATCTCATCATTCACAGGTGAAGACAAGAGGGCCAGGAGGTCTCTCTCTCTCTTACACACTGAGTTCAAGGTCATTCCTGAGTTCTTGCCTCAAGTCCAACCAAACAGTTTATTGAAGGTTTAAAAAGGAAAGGAAACAGCATGGCTCTGCTTCCTCTGTTGGGTGACACATGCCAGGAATCATAACATGCCAGGCTAAGGTGAGAGGTCCCTAAACAGGTATCTCCTTCCCCACCCTCCTACAGCCTCATCTCCAGACCCACTGGTGAGATTGTCCTTTGGAAGGGAAACCCACATGTTTGCCTCTCTCCCTTCACTGTGAGGGCTGGGAGACGAAGCCGGACCTGCTTGACTTGAGCTCCTTCGAGGCTGTGGTTTATTTTGTGGTTAAGCTGTAAACATTTTTCAGCCTCTGTTTTATTACTTGGTTAAAATATAGAATAATAATACCTCCATGAAAGTGGTGAGTAGGGAATGAATAGGTGCTTGCCCATCGTAAATTAGGTCTCGAAGAAATTGGAATGCCTACATCTAATTTTTAGAGTGTATATTTAGGTTCTAGAAATCAGTGCTTATTCCCTGTACCTGCCCTTAGGTGATGTACATTAAATAAATATGTTAATGGTTGGGGAGGGGAGATGAAGGATTTTGAAAAATGCCGCTCTTTCTCCTTCTCCCAGCCACCTAAGTTCCTAACTCATAGACATTTCCAGGATTTAAACATTATTAGCATGGGATCAGGTGGGTTCATTATTAATGGAGGGAGGGTTCATTAGTTAGTCTAATTATTTAGGAACTATGTCTTATAAATAAGACCTAGGTCCACTAAAATAGGAAAAATATGCATTGTTCACAGTTCTTGCTGAAAGCTGTGAAGAAAAGTGTGCAATATTTCAGAACTTGTCCCTTCACAGAAGTAAGGGCTCAACTATGCCGTAGAGAGCATTGGGAATACTGGGTAAAGGTGGCCTCCATTACCCCATACCGTCTGTATCACTAGACACTTCCATAAGCACTTTTAAGATAAAAGATACTTACGTATCGATTAGTTTTCCCCTTCAAAATAATCTATTTCTTTCTGGGTGTCTTTTCTACCTGTTGCTTTGAGAATACAGGATGATGAAAGAAAAGCCACTCACAGAAGATTAAAAACATCATTTATTATGAAATTTAATTGTCCACGATTAAATACAATTCAGAATAAAGGTAGCGCAGCTGTGAGTTGTTTTGTTGATGTTTGCCAAGGCTGGAGCTGGAGACGGCTGAGTGGGGCTCAACATGAGCTCTGAGAGGATGTGGAAAGAAGGGATTCCATGTTTAGACAGATGGCTTCACACAGTGTGTCCAGCCAGAGAAAGCAAGAGTCTGCCTGAAGCAGTGGGTCATGGGGGAGCAAGTGGAGACTTTTGCACCAAGTGTGTGAGGTCATTCATTGGGAGAGCCGAGTCAAAAGACAGAATTCTCAGTCATCTTCAGCCACAGAGAGTCACTAGGAAGGAAGAGTCGTTCCAGTCATCAGTTGGATAAATGGCTTATTTTTCCTTAAAGACAAGTATTTATGAGAATGAAGTCATGTTAAGAAGGTGTCAAAATATGAAGCAGTTGTGACAGATGAGTAGGAGGAAGTGGTGAGGGGTGTTTATCCATGCACTTCCTCCCTATCTCCTGACCACTATGTGCTCTCAGTCTAGACCTGGTTTACTGACTGGGCTGTTCGGTGTGTCAGAGAATGTGGTGATGGCTCACTGGTGCCTGGCACAGGATCGGAAAGAGAAAGAGCAGTGTTAGTGCTCCCTGGTGTAGAATTAACTGCTCCAGACTCCACTTTCTTCATCCCGAAGACAATGCCAGCCAGAGTTCTTCTGAGTCTCAGGTGTAACCAATGAGAGTATTGTTTCAGGGTTACCACGGGCACAGTAAGTTCCCTTACTCCTAAGACCATTCTTGGAATTCAAGTAAGTGAAAGCATTCAGCTTTCTCCATTATTTAGCACAGCACTCATTGTACATTGGTATCTGGGATTATATTATTACGTTTCATTTACGTAATGCAGTGATACCCGATACAGTCTCATGGATCAGAGGCCTTTGTTACTTGATGTTTTAGAGTTTAGTCTCAAACACAGACACTGCATAACTTATAGGAAAGGAAAATACACACTTCAAAATGTCTTGAAGACATGTATCTGTATGTATCTATCTATCTATCCATCTATCCATCTATCTATCTAATTTTTAATATGGTAAGTGTGATGCAGACTCAAGTAGCCAAAAATCATACTTTAAGCAGCTGATCATTGAAAAAAAAAATTCCACAATAATGAGCTGGAAGGATCTTTGAGACTTCTCTAAGTTCCCAACTACCCCTGTCATCACTTAGGTCCTTCTGTGGGCAACTTTCAGACTTGTTTTGCGCAGTTCTGGTGTTAAATGCTTATGTGCAGATCACTATATATATATTTAGCAGTCAGCTGTTTCAACTAACTTTTTAATCCTGTTAGAGTTAAGGAAACAGTTCCTGAAACAGAAAGAAATTCAGTGAAGTTTGCCTTTATCTATCACACTCTTTGGGAATAAGAATCCAAATATCAAAAACATACCAGTGAGTAAATGTTTAAAGTTTGCTTTCAAGACAATACACGCTCACCTCTGAAACAGACCCTCATAAACATGCATGTATGCAAGAATAATAGAAAGTAGTTTTCAGTGATAAGATGTCCTGGTCTCTAGAAATGTTAAACTGTGTCACTGACCTTTCCTCGTACCCACCCTCCCTCCCTCTCCTCCCTCTTCCTTTCTCCCTCCTCCTTCCTCCCTTCCCCTCCCTCCTCCCTCTCCCTCCTCCTTCCTCCTAGTCAGTCTTCTCTTTATTTTTCCTTTTCAGTCTTGTCCTTCCCCCTAATGCAGTGTTCTTCCCATTCCCTCCACTTTCTACCATTTTATCTTCTTTCTCCTTCTGACCATATATTAAAATTTCCAAAATATCACAGCTGAAGTGTTGACCAAGCAGTTAGGTCCATTACTCCTGTACATCCCATTCTTATAATAGTTATAATTTTTATTATTTATTTTTATTTTGTGTGTATGAGTGTTTGCCTACATGCCTGTGTACCACATGTGTGTAATGCCCACAGAGACCAGAAGAGGGTGTCATATCCCCTGGGACTAGAGTTACAGATGCTTGGGAGCTGCCATATGGATACTGGAAATCAAACCTGGATCCTCTATAAGAGCAGAAAACACATTTAATGATTGAGCCATCCTCTGAGTCCTGATGATTAACAATTTTTAAAGACTGCTGGGCAAACTTGTATTTATTGTGCCTTCATAAAAGGATCTAAAGGTCAAGGAGTTACTCAAGAAGAAACAGAATCACTGAAAATAAGGTAGTTGCTAAATTCCCAAAGCATAGATATCAAGTGTGAACATGCTTGATGACCTCCAAAGCTCCACACCAGAAAGTGGACACTAAGCACACAGATGAAGTACAAATTCTGTCTTGAACTTTTGTCTGGGAAGTTATTCAGTTTCAGCTTTTTTCAAACTGGGTATCCAGGTAGGTTTTCAAGCTTTGGGATGTTTCCTCCCTGTTAAATGTCATCTTCCCAGCATTAAAATTCAGAAACATTGTTTTGCTAAAATTTTTAAACCTGAAATACTTCAAGTCTCAGAAAACTGTCTAGGAGGTACACAGAGAGCTCTTTCCATCCAGTCTAGCAGATTTGCTGTATTGTTTCTGACCTCTAGTCATGTTAAAGAAACAGAATGGTTTATATAAACAGAGTGTGCTGGGAACTCCCTCCCTCATTTTTTTCTTTCTACTGTAGAGTTCATGTTCATGTCAAATTTATTTTGTGGCTTCATAGCTGTTTTCTGTGGTTGCTTGTTAAGTTGTGCCCTTCTTTCCCTGGAAACAAATGGATTAAATGCCCTGCTATACTTACCTGATGCAATTGTGATGAGTATCCCAGGTGACAGAGCAAACTCACAGAAAAGAGATCCATGATGAAGATCATTAATCAATTAACGGTACAGTCTAAAAAGAGTGACTATATACAAAGTTTCTATTTCTTCAGTAATAATTGTGGGAGATGGGTGATGGATTTCACAGTTCTGACTCGTCTAATTCTGATGCAGTCTCTTTTTTTAATTACATGTATTATTCATGGGTGTTGGTGGTGCTGTATGCTCCACAACTTCCAGGAGTTCTTCTACCATGTCAGTCCTGAGGATTGAACCTGGGTAGTCAGGCTTGAATGCAGGTGCCTTTACCACCTGCGCCATCTTGCTGGCTCCTTGACATAGGCTTGATGTTCTTATCAAATCATGGAGTAATTGGGATCTGGGACTGAAAGCCTGGGTCCCTTGATTTGGCTACTTGGAGAGGCCAGCAGCTCTGGGTCTAGTTCGAGCACTGGAAATGTGTGAGATGAAATATCTTTTACACATACTCAGAGATGGAAGAGAAGCCAATGCTGAGTAAAGAGCAGCAAATGAAAGTGGAGAGCTTGACTGTTGAAGATAGGAAATAATAACTACTTATGATTTCAATAAGGTTACATAACTCATTATAGCCATTGTTACCTAAACGTAAACGAAACTACATGCTATAAACACATATTGATACAGTTTTAAAGTTTTTGAGTATGAGTGATATTTCAGTTTTTTAAAAATATCCTAATGACCATGCTCTTAAAGAATGAGTAAAATAAAAGTATAGTCATAAAATTGAAATGACATCACCCATGAATGAATTTGTTGATTATTTCACCTTTACTGACCTTTAAGATATTGCCTAATATTCTAGCCCCCACCCCCAACACACACACACACACACACACACCTTTGGGCACATCACTCTGCATCTGGCATCGTTAGCTTCAGTTGTAAACCTGACACACCTGGGAAAAGGAAACCTCAACATGGGAACTGCTTCCATCAGATGGGCCCATAAAGTGTCTGTGGGAGTATTTAGGGGATTGCTCATTGAGGTAGGATGGCCCAGACCACTCTGGCTGGTACCATGCAGTGTATAAAAGGTAGTTGAGCAACCATAGGAAGCAAGCCAGCATGCAGCGCTCCTCCACGCTGCCTCAGTTCCTCCCCCAGGTTCCTGCCTTGAGTTCCTGTCCTGACTTTCCTCTATAAAGGGCTGTAGCCTGTGAGCCAAGTCAACCCCATCCTTTCCCAAGTTGTTTTTGGTGAGCATTTCATCACAGCAACAGGAAATCTAACTAGGATAGCATCTCTAGACACCATGAAAGCATTTGTATAAAAGAGTTACGCCATACCAAAATGTGGGAATGAGAATGCCCTTCACCACGATCACCTGATGGCAAGACTGATATTTAAAAGAAAAAAAAATTAGAATGTTTGCGAATCAACTTGTAACTTAGAATACAGAGTTACTTTCTTTCTTTCTTATTTATTTATTTATTCTGCAAGGACTCTACTGGGTTTGTTTGGCACCCAAGAATTTAAGATCTGGTTGAAGAGTTTTAATCTCCCCACTCAGGTACAGAGTTACTGGTAATGACCTGGTTTTTAAGCCCTGCAATCTTTGGCTCATTGTTTATCTGGAATGGGTCAGACAGCCAGGTTCTGTACCTCTCTTGAGCTGTGCAGACGTGCTTCTGAGCTTCCCAACTAAAGTAAGATAGACTAAGCTAAAGTATAGAGTCCTCCTAAAGAGACACACCCTTCCGGGTAACCTTTTCAGATACCCACACCCTCAGATACTCCTTTTAACAGAATGTTCTACAGGATAACAAGGGTTGTCAGTGGTCTGTGTTTGGCAAATTTGTCTACTGGTTGCCCAAAGGGCACAGGTATAAAGAGAACTGTTCCAGTAAGGACAGTTCATGAGTGAGCACCTCGTGGGTATACTTTGCTTAAGCCTCGGTTGATCTAACACACTACCCCTACTTCTTGGATTTTGCCATTCACATTTTATGGAGAAAAACATTGAGGATTGGAGAGATTAAGCACTTTTCCCTGGAACAACCATCAAGTGAAAAGTATGAGCTTGAAATGACTCTGATTTAATGATTTCAGAGCTTGTCCATCAAACCATCACACATTGTGGGGGCTACAGGCTGTGGAGTAGATAAGTCTATCATAAGTGCTTCATTTCTGATGCTGTGAGATAAAATGCACTGACAAAATAACCTGGGGGGGGGTTGTTTTAGTTCACAATCTCAGGTCTGCTTATTGAGCAAAATGTTCAGAAATGCCCTTTGCTGAGGTCATCGGACTGAGAAACTTTTTATTTGAACAATCATGCAAGCTGAAACATCACAAAACTCAGTATCATTGAGGGTGCTGGACCCCAAGCCAGTTATGAGACAGAAGTATAATACTAATGTTTTTAAATTAAAGCATTTGTGTATTGGAATTTATGAATAGGAATCAACTATTTAGAATATTCCAGAAACCATGGATGAATAGCATGAGAAGTATCACTCTAGGCAAGTGATTTTTATCTCCCATTCTTCACTTTTCCACTTTAAAACAATATTTACATTGCAGATCTGTTTGGGCATTTAATCAGTTGCCACAAGTAAAACACTTTATCCGGACTCTCCATATACTTAGCGTTCACTGTCAGCTCTCATTATTATTAATGTAAGCAGGAACGACAGAAAGACCACTCCGGCTCGTCTCTCTAGTTCTCAGCCTCAAGTCTTAGTTTTGAACGTATCTTTACTTCCAGATAGGGTATTAGGCCTAAAGCTCTTTACTTCACTTCTCTGTCGGAAGAGTGTGATTATGTCAGCGAAGAGAATCAAAATTGAAGTCTAATCTCCGTGAAAACATTGATTGTCTTTTGGCAAATGGAACCTCTTTCTAATACTTACTCTTTAAATATGAGTTAACCACAGTATTGCAGCATCCTCAGGCTCCAGCTTCATTACCTAGGAAAGGAGCTGATGGGGATCAGGATTGGAAGACAATGGAGATAATGCTTACAACAGAATCCCAGGAAGAAAAGGAAGGAGAGGACACTCACTGTGGGTAATGTGAAAAGAGATAAAGGGGTGAAGTTGGTCCTAACTTTAGTGGTCCTGAAGTTATATTTTCACTTTGTAGTGGTGTGGAAGATATAGGAATGCACTATAAACCATACTTTGAATTTTTATCTTTTCCCAGGTCAGGGATATGCTGTCCCCATTTGTCTTGAGACCCCAGACTTTTGGGGCATCATAGTTTGCAGTAAGCCTGATGGTCTGGAAGGGAAACATGAACATTAGCTGCCCTGTCCTTTGCTGCTAAGATGTGATGTTCATAGGTGGGTTGAATGAATTTTCTATTCGGAGTATTTTGAGGCTACAGTGGTTGTGCCCAACACAGTAGCAGTGCAAGGGGAGCATCTACACAGCAAAAATGTGGTCGAGAAGCAGTGGATCATCAGTGTTCTGGAGCTAGTATTGTGCTGAGTTTTAGCCACCCCAGACATGATGGTGAGGAGGCACAGAACATTGTTGACACATAGAGGTTTGCAGCAAGATAGTCTTGGGGAACTTGAGAAGGAAGTGTGGCTGTCCTGACCCTGCAGGAGGGAGCTGGAGGAATAACAACTCCAAGCCTGCCCTCACCCCATCTCTACAGCTTTCTCCTTTGCCAAACCCAGCTGGAAGCCAGGGGATATGGGGCCTAGGGGCCTTCATCCTCAGTCCAATTTCTCCTGGCAGATTGGCCGTACACAAGGGTAGACTAAATCAATAGGGCAAATGAAAAAAAAGTGTACTACTGGAACACTGGCCATAAACATGGCAGCCAATGATAAAGCTGTTGCCTTTCTTCCCTTTTTCATCCCCCTGAACTGGACATAGAGAAGTAAGATTGCTCTTTGAGGGTTGAAATCACATCAACAAAAATCCCACTTCTCAGAGAATATATGGTTCTTGGGTTAACTTTGCTTAAGCTATTTCCATATCTAAAGAAAGAAGGTGGGAGCTGTGGAGATGGCCCAGCTGGTTACTAGCTGCACAGTGGAAGGACCCGTCTGACACTCAAGAGCCACATAAAGAAGCTGTGAAGGCTGGGATGGTATTCTTGCACCAGTGCTGGGCTGGCACCGATGGCAGATCCGTGGGACTTCCTCCTAGCCTAGCCTGCTGTGGCAAGCTCCAGGCCAGTGAGAGACCCTGTATCAATAAACAAAGTGGGAGGGTGTAGCAGTCAAGAACTCTTGCTGCTCCTACAAAGGACCCAGGTTCCATTCCCAGCATCACAAGTGCCTATAACACCTGTTCCAGGAGATCTAATGCCCTCTCTTGGTCTCCACAGGCTTTTGCACATCCATGGTGCACAAAATGCGTGCAGGTGCACACACATGTGCCTACACATTAGTAAGTGTATCTTAGGGATAAAACAGAGCAGGCAGTTCTGGTGGGATGACACCTATGCTGTTTTCCACCTCACACACTTACATGCGCACACAGAGGCACACATATCCACATCCACACATCCACACAGGCACATCCACACATCCACATGCACACACACAGGCACATACATCCACATGCACAAGCACATGCACATACACACATATCCACATGTACACACAGGCACATACATGCACATGCACACACATAGGCACAGAGAAAGAGAAGCTAGCTACAGCTCCTGCATTTTAATTACATAGTGATCTGTCCAAATCTTACTTGTATCTTTTACTTAGTTTTGAACATAAAAAAAAAAGCAGACAAATGACCCATTCCAGATACCAACTTTAGCAAGCTAGAGTATGTGTGTTTTTTCTTAAGAATTTGAGGGATTTGAGCCATTTTATCATAAAATTATTATAGCTTCACATACTTCTGAAAAATAGTTTGTTCAAGAATATAAACAATGTGGTACAAATATTTAGTTGCTTACTAACTAATAGTTATAATTTTTAGTACATTGTATAAACATATGGTGACCTAGCCTTTTTTAGAAGGGATAGTATAGATCTTGACTTCATTTTGTCTCTATGGTAAACTGTTGATAAAATGGTAAAATATGGCTATATTTTTCCCTGCACTTACCTGCCTTGTCAAGTAATCCTGAGCAATTACAGCAAGTAAAGGAAATAGGTTTCAACAAATAATTAAAAACCCCTGCTTTCACTAAAGATCATAGTTCATAAATATTCTATTATTATGTTTATTAAGTCTGTGAAAAATCACAGCTAAAATTGGTAAGGCTTTAAAACAAGAGGAGATGATTGCCTTCCTCTCTGAGAATGTTAAGTTGTGGCTGAGTATAAACTTACTCCCTTAGTAGCTATAAAACACAAGGTGCTCTGTGAAAACATTGCCATCAGTTAATTGATCATAGTTGGGGCTTTTGTCCTGAGCACAGCAGGCTTGGAAGTCAACAGTATAACTAAGAATAGGTTCCTCTCTGAGTAAGACCATTGGCTAGTTTTAGTTGTTTCTAACAGACAAAATGGAAACATGGATGCAGCCAACAACAGCCCAGGTTCTCCTGTTTGTTCACAGACTCCTTCACACACAAAGCTACAGGACAAATCAAAATGTGATGACTGGAGAAGGAAGAAAGGGACTGAGTTGGACAGTCTGTAAGGCTGATGACATTCAGTCACCCGTACCATCGGGAGGATGTGTCCACCATTTGGCTGGGAACCCCTGACGCCTGGAACTCCTAGTTGACACAGAAATATCAATTGTTTTCTCATTTCTTTTTTCTACACGTTGCTAAGATCAACCTCTGTCCTTTCCTTTTCTGATTTAAAAATGCTGTTTACTTTAAGTAGGTCATTCTTATATTAGGAGTAAAATGAATTTTGGTCCACACATATAACTGAAATAACTATGACTAACAAATTTAAAAAAAGAAAAAAAACATACCTGTTGGGCATTGAAGAAACACAGGGTCCCAGAGGCATCCACCCATGCCCCCTCAGTCTTTTTTAGTGATCATGCTCACCTGAGAACATTCATTTGACCTCTGATCCTGGCATCTTTGGGCCACCTGTGATCTTGATGCATCATTCGTACCCAACAGCCTTTTCATCTCACCTGCCCTCTGGATGCCGACACCATTTTTTCTGCTCTGCCCTGCTAATGTGAGTCTTACCCAGACATGGATCTCTTCTTAATGTTCTAGTTGATCTCATTTCTAAGCCTGCTGGGCTTGGACAGAAATCCTCATAGTGATGAGTTAAGTGAACTCCCAGGGTTGTGGTGACCTGGAGGCATATCACAGGATGTCTCTATTACCTTTGCTGTTCAAACTGGAGCAGAGAATCTGACAAACCTCCCCACGGGGTATATCACAGGTCCATTTGGTGCAAAGTGTGACTGACAGCTGCATCATGTCTCCTCTTCTCAAGTTTCAGGGATCATTGAGGAAGAGGGAGCAGAAAGACTTTAAGATCCAGAGGTGGTGGACGAATACAGCAAAACAGGGCTATTTATTGCACATGTGTACTCACAGTGGCTGGCCTTCATTCAGAAGACCTGCATAGGATCACATGTGCTCCCCATTAAATATCAACAGAATCTTATCATTGAGAAAGCTTTTGTAAGATCTACAAAGTCAGATAATACTTCGTATTTTCCCACCTTCACTGGTTCTTATTAGAATTTTGCTTCAGCCATGTGGGGGAAGAATCTAGTGGATGGTACTTGTGTTGCATGGTGGCTTTTCTTCTGGGCATGATATAAATGACATCTTGGCCTGTTCCTGGTAACCATGACAACTAGAGCAGGACAGTACCATAGCAGCTGGGTCTATGGTAATGGTGACAGAGCAATTGCCTCCCTAGAGGGTGGAAGAAGGAAGGATTAGGAGACCCTCACTTGGGAGCCTGGCCAAACTCAGATGCAAATGGTCTTGGGAGAGATGCTAGAGTATATAGAAATGAAGGGCTAATTGAAATCTGCATTCTATGAGATCACCATCCACGATGAAGTGGGACTTGGTGAGGATGTAGCTCTTTGGGGGTCACTTACGTTCCTATAAGTAACTCCTCACCCCATGCTCTGTAAAGAAGCCCAAAAAGCTCATCAGTATCACCTTTGACCTGTCATGGATGCTGCTGTGGATGCCCATCTAGGGTGATTGCACATTTGGTTTCTCTGGGAACAGTTATCACAATATCCTGCAATTATGTGATTAGCATATGTGGTAATTTGAATGCAATTAGCCTCATAATCTCACAAGGAATGGCACTATTAGGAGGTGTGGCTTTGTTGGAGTGGGTGTAGCCCTATTGGAGGTGTTACTTTGGAGGTGGGCTTTGAGGTTTCCTATGCTTAGAATACCACCCAGTGTGTCAGTCAACTTCCTGTTGTTCGCAAGATGTAGGACTCTCAGCTATTCCTCCAGCACCACATCTGCCTGCATGCTGCCATGCTCCCTGCCGTGATGATAATGGACTGAACCTGAGAAAGGGTAAGCCACTGCCTCAATTAAATGTTTTCTTTATAAGAGCTGCTGTGGTCACAGTGTCTCTTGACAGCGATGAAAACCCTAAGACAGCATAGAAGTCATTCAACCTGCCAAATGGTCTTCTGGTCTCTGATGTTTAAGGAAGATTGCAGATACATCCCTATAGTGGCTTGTTCTTCCATACCAGACACCACCATGCAGAAACCCACTGCCATTGTTAAAGCCATAGCACCTGGTATGCATACAGCCAGGCCTTAGCTGGGACTCTATACTCTTTAGGGGTCTAGGTGTTTACAATTCTTACCAGTGCCTGCTGCTCAATTCCATCTGGTCTTTCAGTCCTTGAGTCTGGGGACTGCAACACTGTTTGCAGACCATCTTCTTTTTGTGTTTATTGTCAGAGCATAGATCTCCAGCCACTCTCTATCCCATGTGCATCTCTGTCTTCTCCTAAAGTTTGGACCCTTTCCACCCAAAGGCCTGTGGGGAGGATGTTTTACATCTTCAGTCCTTGAAGTACACAGAAACTGCCAACTCTCCCAAAGACAGTGACTTCAAAACTCAGACTTTAAAATACATTTTGGGGTTTCTCTAAGGAAGTAAAAAGGGGGAGTGATGTGATCTTCAGCTGTGTCTGCAGCAACCACAACATGGAGTAACACTTTGTATGTAAGCAGCACCTGAAAAGAGGAAGATCTAAACAGTGGAGAGAGGGGGCCGGGAAGCACCAGGACCGAGTGGTCTCAAGCTAACACATGTAACCATGGACTAAATCAGCTCTCAGAAATAGCCTTGTGCTTTGCAGGCTGCCTGAAGCATTAGGATTTTGTCTTTATGTTGTTTCGATTTTGGTTTTGTTGTTGTTCACTTTCTAAATGAAGTTTCAAAATTGAATTTTTTTGCCTTGACTTATTGCTCTAAACCTTTTTTCCCCCTCTTCTATTAGTGTCAAACCAAAGAATGCGTGCTCAGTTGGCTAAGTTGGCAAGAAGCTATTATTGACCCTCTGTGTCAAGTTGCTACAGCTCAATGGGGAAAATCTCTGGAAGAGTCTTTGGAGGGATGGGTGTTTGCACACTTGGAGGAGGAAGGTGTAGTGGATAGCCATCCCAGCATTGGCCTGGAAGTTCCAACCTCCATTGAGGCTTCAGTAATGATCACGCCCACAAGGCGGGGCAGAGGAGGGAGTGGAAGACCGAGGAGCAGGAGGAGGTGGCTCTCTTGGTTCCGGGACGGGACGCCGGACGCTGGAGGTGGACCGAGCAGAGTTCTCCAGAGAACACCGCCGGACTACCCTATACCTTTGCCAAACCCTGCAACCTACCCCTTCATTTATAAGTTACCCCACAAAATAAACCTCCCTTTTAACTACGTGGAGTGGCCTTAATAATTTCACCAATAGGAAGGAGTCCAGAACGGCCAGATTCATAAATAGCCAGAGTCTAGAAGAAAGCAACTAAGAACTGAAGGAAGAATGGAACCCAAGGACCCAGGGATAACAGCAAATGATATCATTCAGTGGGTGAAGCAGGTTGGTCTGAATTCAATCCCCAGGAGCCATACGGCAGAGAAAGAGAACCAAGGACCCAGAGACAAGTGGAGCCTGGAAGTGGAAATTTAAATGTAATATCTGAGCAGGGACAACCAGGATCCAGTTGTACCAAGACCCACAGGGCAGAGCTGGCTCAGTACTCAGAGCTGAGAACATTTCAACACAGGCAATATGTATCATTGACTGACATCAACTATGAAACCCAGGTTTTCAAGGATTTTGCTGGCCTGTTTCTTCCAATCCTTACATGGGACAGTGTTATCACATTACATCAGAATATATGGTATGGATATTGGCTACTCCATCAGTAGCCATAGCATGAGATTGCATGTAGACTTGTTCTAAGAGAGAGTGTGAAGAAATCCAATAATATTCAAAGTCTATCTATGAATGAGACTGCACATATAAAGATGAAAAATGGGGAATGGAGAGATGGCTCAGCCGTTAAAGGCTAGGCTCACAACCAAAAATAAAGATGAAAAATGTTTATGCTTTGTTTTTCCATTACTGTAATGATCCCTTCTTCATGATTGTGATGATCTATACTGATAACTACAAGTGTACAGAAAGAAGGCAAGAGGAAATGTAGAAAATGAAGAATTGTCATCATAAAATATTAAATTGCATACTTCAAAAATTAAAGGATGGTAACCAAAAATTATTCATTACAATTAAAAGCCCCCAAAAGAAATGCATTGTTCATTTTCAGTTGATGTATGACATCACATGTACAGGCTATAAGACGAGGCAAAGCACCTTACAGTAGAAGCACTGGGTCATGTATTCAAGAGACGCAGACGGTCTCAGTGTTTGAAGTGAGCGATGTCCATTCACTCATTCCTTCACTCATGAAGTCATACTTTGACCAAGCAATTATTCCTAAATAAGAAATGAAATACTGTGTTGGGAGACATGAGAAAGCTTGGAAGGTCCCTGTCTTGTGAAGTTTCTCGTCACCAGAGGAGACAGTCGTTAGGCGTGTTGTTTTCATAAAGACTGGTAAGGGCTGTGATGGGTAATGCACAAGAGCCCTACCCAGGCCCTGGGAAGCAAGCCTTCAGGGAGGGCATTCTCTGCCACACTAGGAAGAGGGGCTTTGTCAGTCTAGAGGTCTGTCTCCTTTAAAAGTACAAAACAAGCCAAACAAACAAAAGCATCTTTGATGTTTTGTCTGTACTGGGGAGCTTGGCTCAGGTATTGTAAACCTTGGGTTTTAGTCACCTGAATGGGCTCCAGGTGATATTTGGATCTTTCAAAAGGACAAAGATGTGTCATCACTGAGAACATGTGAAGTATTTTTAAATCCTGAAAGTGCTCCCTTAAGAGGGGCGACAGCCCTCTGAGCAAAGCAGCATCGTTATAATAAATGTCAAAGACCCCAGAGGGACCAAGATGAAGGGGGTGATACTCCCAGAGAGGAATCTCTGGGATTTAAAATGTGTTCTCCTCTGAAAGAGCATCCCTTTTATGGAAGAGCTTTGCGCAGAGCTGGTTAGCCAGGATTTAGGGCTTTGTGGTATTAGTGCCTTTGTTTAAATGCTGAACAATAATGATTTTTCTTAAATGGCCCTGTTAGGCATGGGAATTTGGACACGATGAACTGGATTTGGGTCTCAGCCCAGCCTCAGCATGTAACTTCAAGATAGCCATTTCCTCACACTTTAGCCACCATTTTCTCCCTAATCATTTTATTGTGAAGGTTGCCAAACAGAAGGAAAAGCTTCCCCAATAAACATCCATAAGGCTGCCACAGAGAGTTGATGTTTTCTAGTTCCCTTACCACATACCTATTGTGTACCTGTGCATGCCTCCACAGTGACATCCATTCTGAGCCCATCTTTGTTTCTAGAGGATAGCAAAGTAATCTCCCTCTAAATATCAGTTTATAAATAATTAGAGTTGAACATTTGCTGGTACTTTTTTCTTCTGATGCAAAACATAACTGTGAAAATACCAGCAGCAACACAATGGAAAGGAACGTATACGGGCTCATTCACAGTTAGTTGTTTCATTTTGATGTACTGCACAGTGTATACGAGGTTTAAAATATTGTAGTGAGTTAGAAATAACGAACAAGTGGAAAAGAGATAGTTACAAATGAAAACCAATTAAAGTGCTAAAGGGGCCGGGACAGAAAGGGCAGGTTGCTCTGACATCATGTAGACGAGGGGATTAAATTAGAGACCATGGAAAATGAATTATGAGAGGACCCTGATGCAGAGGACAGGAAGTTTATATGGTGTAAAACCTTGAAGAAAGGCAATCAGGCAGGAAACAGCACGTGGGCAGGAATGTTTGAGGGCACAGAAGTGAAGATTGTGTATTTATGAGGCAACAGGGAAGACTTGTGAAGTGCTGTGGCCCACGGGCCTCCAGAAGCAGTCCCACAAGGATGGGACATCAGTCCCACAAGGAAGGGACATCAGTCCCACAAGGATGGGACATCAGCCCCACAAGGATGGGACATCAGTCCCACAAGGAAGGGACATCAGCCCCACAAGGAAGGGACATCAGCCCCACAAGGAAGGGACATCAGCCCCACAAGGAAGGGACATCAGCTCCACAGGAACACCTTGGGGAAACCAAGGAACTGGGCACAGGAGGCTGGACTTAGCTGAGGCCCAGCCTTTGGCTCTGAATAACTAAGTTACGCTAATGTCTATCTGGTGAGCCATTCTCAGATGCAAGTTAACGTTTGTAGATATAGGTGCATGAGGCTGTTATATGTGTTTACATGTAACTAATCCAGTTTTATTGTTGTTATCTTTTATTTAACAGACTCATGTTGAAAGCCTGGTGCAAAATAATTTCATTTGAATTAAAGAAGACATAGCACACCCATGGGACTTCCGTCTTAGGTCACAGCTAGGCAGGGCCAGTCCTTGATTTATTCTTCTCAGCAACCAGTTCCAGGAACTTCTTAGTTTTGAACAATGACTAATGATCATAAAAAGCAGTTAATATTTATGAGTATTTACTGTGCACCAGCAGAGTTCTGAATTCTTGATTGCTTCATGCAGCAGGACACACAATAACTTTATTTTTGTCCAGATTTACAGATGAAGGAACAGGCACAATGAGTTAGTGGCCAATTCAGGCCAGACCACAGGAGTTGGGGTCAGAGTTTTGGTGTAAGTGGCACCTACACCCATTGTTCCCACCACTATGCTACGTTAGGTAACCAATTCATGCACGGCTGTGGTCCGAGGAGAGGTGACATGCACCTGATTGCGTGAAAGCCCATGTCACCCTGGAAGAGATAATGCTTACATGACCTAGCTTGTTACCATCAATATAGCCAATGGCCTCAGATATGAGTGTCTCAGATGAAGATACTCTGTGGTCAATAAATGTCAGAGCTGAGACTCAAGTTTGCATGAATTGGCAAAAGTCACCCTCCGTTTTATAGTGGGCTGCTCAGCTGTCCCTGAGAGGGTATGGTGACTTGTTTTTCTGGCCCCTCATAAGCCCAGATTAACTATCATTGCATATTATAAGTCAGATAAGTTCATTCTAGATTTTAGCCTGGAATTCTAAGTACAGTAACATCCAAGTAAAGAAACTAGCCTGCATTTTTTTAAAAGTCTATTCTACTTTCCTTGGGATATTTTTCATATTTTATTACTTTCCTCAAATCTTTTCCCCTCTATTCTTACTCTCATCTAATAAATTTTAGCTGAGAAAATTAAAAGCAATCAAAAGAGAACACTCATAAATACCTTTATGACATCTCACTGGCTTTGCACATGAGACCGGTACTATGCAAATCCTTCCTTCAAACAGGGTGGAGTGTCTTGGCTCCTTGGCAAGATGAACCTCCAAACTTTCCGATGAAACTAAAATTAATCTGCTTCCTGAGTTCTATTCAAGGACATTGCCCGACAATTCTCTTGTCTGACTCTTGAGTAATCTGCTCTCTTTCACCACCTTTGGGACAGTCGCTGTTTCTGTCCTCTCCCTGTGGCAAGGACAAATTACCTTGCTGCCCTTCACATCAGAACTCTTGGGAGAGCTGGCTACACTGGGTGTCTGCATTTTTTTTTTTTTGCCTCCCACTCTTTCTGTTTATTCCAATAATGCCTTTGTTTTCACCTCTTAATCTAAGGACCTCAGTGCTGCTGATTCCAACAGTTCAAACCTCCTCATGTCCTTTGAACTATACATGGTATAACTTAGCCCTCCCTCCTCCTTGAATCTATTTCTAAATTTGGCCACCAAGTTACCACACTCCTCATTCCTCCTTCTCAGTCTTGAGATTCCAACTAATACCTCCAAGCTCTATGTGCTGGCATGCTCTTTGGACCTGGGTTCACTTTCCCACTCATAGGCCAGTGTCACTGATGTAGGTAGCTTCCGATGAATAACTCCTGCTCCTCCTGCTATCCTGAACTAGGCCCAAACAAGGAAAAGTAAGACCTGGCAAAGATCATAGGAAGGATGTATGTTGCAGTTCTTGCTAGATGACATCTCAAAGCCCATTCCTCTCCCTCTTCCTTCATAATAGGCATCTGTATTGCAGGGAAATAAGCCTAGGCCTACTTTCAGGGTAAATTGCATATAGTATTATGCAATGAAATAGTGCCTGTGTTAACCATTTGCTTAGATGTTATTTCTAAATGATAGGAAGTAAGGAAAATTGGATGAAGGTTTCTGACAAGAGCTTCTTTATTTATAAAAAAAAACCAGAGCCCCTGAGAACAGCGGCCACTTCTCCCAGTGGACTCTGGGAAGTCTCAGTGAGATACCTAGAGCTTTTGCAGCCAGCCACCAATAGAGTTAGCATGAAGACAAACCCGTGCTGAGCCAGGCCAAATGGAATGAGAGGGAGAGAATGAGTTCCTGATACAATCAGGAGCCTTTGCATACTATATAACTAAGCTGTTAGGAGCACACAAGTTTGCCTCATTGTTTCACACAGTGGGGTCCGGATGTTTTTGTGACTGGCAGCTTACACCTTAAGATCAACACTGTGTGGGAATTTTTGGCGGAGGACATTTCAATTAACTATCTAAATTCAATGGGAATGGTAAAAGCCATAGTTCTCTGCTCTTGTCTGTTCCTTTATTTCTAGCTCAGCTGCCATCAGACACCTGACCACTGGGTTCCCTCTCTCATGGCTGTTGTGTGGACCACAGTCCCTTTCTGCCCATTTGGCTGAGAGGCTTTGGGGGATTATCAAGAGACATTTTATGCGACAAGCGTATGTATGGGTCTCCTGTCCCCTCTTTATGATCTTCTCCCTCTTTGTCCCCAGAGTCCTACTTCTCATCATTTTCTTGTTAGTTTAAGAGCACAGGGAAGCAAGGCATGGCCAGCCTACTGTGCGCGCTGCACCCAGAGACATTACAAGTAGGCTAGTCACATCACAGTTTTCTAAGAGGATTCTGGAGCTCTAGTGGAGAGGCTGGGAAGTCACCAGCTGTAGAGGGCTGATACCTGCAGCACATACAGAAGCTCTGAAGTTAGAGAGAGTTGGGCTTGTTGGAAGAGTACAGAGAAAGGCAACAAAGCCAGGGCATCATGCAGGGTATGTGTAGAGGCAAAACAAAACCCTTCTAGAGGATGACCATGGGAAGACACAGTTTAACCGCAGGGCTGGGAGAAGCATGTGCCAAGTTTAAGGAGAGGGTAAGTTTATATGATTTACCTCAAAATGGTTTTCCTTGGACTAGTCTATGGAAACAGATTGCAAAAAGCAAGATAGGAAAGGGGGGGGGGGCGGGATCAAGCAATTGTAGTAGTAACATTCAAGAACTATGTTCAAGTGAAAGCCAAACCATATTGATGATTCCTTCAAGTTGAGAGTTGAGTCGGAATGGGTAGGAATGGAGGAAAAAAGAAAACTTACATTTTTGTTTTAACCTGAAGAAACAGGAGAGTGTTGGACCACTTACACAGTACATTCCAACTGAACACACCCAGAAATATGTCCACCATCTTTCCTTTAGTGAACATAGACAGACAGACAAAGAGGGAGAAGAGCATAAAGAGGGGACAGGAGACCCATACTCTTGTCGCATAAAATTTCTCTTGATAATCCCCTGAAAGCCTCTCAGCCAAATGGGCAGAAATAGAGAAAGATGGGCAGATAGAGCTGGACATCCTAAAGGAACAACTTACTTTCCTCCTAGCTCAGAATTTGCTTTATGAATGGCCTATTACAAACGTAGACTTCTATCATCACGATATTCTCCCTCTTGGTCTTTTGCTCCATCTTGTTTAGTGTTCATGAAGTAAGTATTTGTTCAATAAGTTGACTCTCTAATCAATGAAATAATTCTATATTATCTGTGTCGATTGAACCTGTGTCCCCAACAGGCTTTGCTGTTTGTTCAATGCTACATTCCATGTCTAGAATAATACTTGATGTCATTAAGTATACAACTGTTTGTTGCTTGATTGACTGAACTAATAAGATAACAGTGAAAAAAATGGGCATGTATTTGATTCCTGGATTCTTCACAGGGTACGATTAATGGTGAGATCTTAATCTCAATTAAGCCCAGGTGACTCCCCTTTACCCCACACTCTTCAGGCTCTTTGGAACTCTGTGATGTGTAGGTCTCTTTATTCTGGAGTACACCTCTCAGCTGCATATGCTTTCATAGTGCTCCCTTTAAATACACGTCTACAAAGCATAAAAATTCACAAACCTGACAAATGAAGAGAATTGCTACTTAATCATGCTATCTGTATTTCTTTGGCCACTCTTTTTTTTTAAGAAAAAATGTTTATTCATTTTACATACCAAACACAGATCTCCCTCTCATCCCTCCTTCCCCTCTCCTCTAGCCTTCCTCCCCAACCCACTCCCCATCCCCTCCTCCAAAAGGGTGAGGGCTCCTGTGGGGAGTCAGCAAAAACTGGTACATTCAGTTGAGGCAGGACCAAGCCCCTTCCCCCCACATCAAGGGTGAGCAAGGTGTCCCACCATAGGTAATGGGCTCTCTTTGGCCACTCTTAAAAACCATTATTCTGTAACATTCAGTTGAGGCAGGACCAAGCCCCTTCCCCCCACATCAAGGGTGAGCAAGGTGTCCCACCATAGGTAATGGGCTCTCTTTGGCCACTCTTAAAAACCATTATTCTGTAACTAATTCAGAAAATGCTGAGACTTGGGAAGAAGGGAGACAGAGCCTAGATATTTTACTTTCAGAGTGACCTGAAGAACAAAATAAGAAAAGTTAGACATGTTGGTGCAATTGAACTCAACATATATCTCAGAATTCTCAAATTTTGCCTGGAGCAATCAATTTAGGCTACCCAAACATCCTGATTGTTTTTGAATTTATTTAAAAAGTAGGAGCACATAGAGGTATTATGACAGACATGTAAATGAATCTATCTGTATCAAAGGTGCATGAATTATTTATTTTTTTCAGATAAAATAGCAGGCTGAGTTAGGAAAAGAGAATTACCTAGAAAGATATTATGCCATTATAAAAACTGAGACGTGTAGTGTCGGTGCCAGAATCGTTAAAAAGCATGATATCTAAAAATAGAAACACAGAAAAAGAAGGCGGCTAAGCAGGGCCAAGTGAATGCCTGGATGTGGATGGAATAGGAAATTAAAATGAATAGGGAGGAGGCATGTAAATAAAGCTTCTTAATCAGAACGGAAATGCAGGCGGCATCATTACCATCAAAAATCATTAGGACCTTTGTATGTTAATAAATTAATGTTTGTATAACCTTGGGAATGAGGAATCACTTCATAAACATGGTATCAATATCGATCACAGGTCAGAAAAAGAATAATAGTTATTTGTAGTATAAATTGTCTAAACATATTAAAGTCAGAGCACCAGAAAAAAAAAACATTTGTTACATATATATCAGAAAGGAGACTGCAATTATATATAATAAACCCTTAGAAATCAATGATAGATGCACACAACAGAAAGTAAAAAATGACATGAAGAGACACTGCCCAACACAGACATGAACATGACCAATAATATTTACTCTTACCATCATGCAAACAATTTTGAATTAAAAGCAAGACCAAGATATTGCTCCTCCTCTGTCAAGGTTAAAAATTATAAATAAATAAATAAATAAATCAGTGTTTACTAGGGAACAAGCAAAAACAGTATCAGAAATATAAATTCCTCTTGCCAAGGTAAAATTTGGCAATATTGATTTAAAATGCTTAATACTTATTTAGAGCATTTCTTTTGGAGCTGGGGAAATGACTTAGCCATTAAGAGCAAAGATGCTTCATAGATGGTTGTAAAAGATCCACCTCCCTCTTCTGGCCTCTGAGGGCAGTGTACACACACACACACATTAAAAATAAAATAAAATCTTTCCTAATTCTCTTGAATACTAGAATCTCAATGATAAAAGTTAAGATGAGGTCATAAAAACTAGATGATGTGGATGGCCTCCTAAAATCATAATTCTATTGTAAAATATATCATTGAGTTTATTTTGTTCATCATAAGTTGTATTGCAGAAGAGGTTTAGTTAATAAGAGAAAGTATTCAGGCTATTTTTTAAAATCAAACCATTGGGTTATATTGCTTCATGCACCAATGACCTAATTGTTGTAAAACAAAGCTGCCTGTATGTGGGGAAGTTGTAGAAGAACACACAAGATGTTAACAACACCATCTTTTGATGTTGTGGTTGTAGATTTTATTTAGTAGCTGAATGTTGAAGTTTTTCATGTTTTTTTCCAGTTAAGTTGTTATTTGAATTTAACAATAGAACTATGGGTCAATGCTACCTACCACAGTGACACAAAATTGAGTCATGGACAGAAACTTAGGCATCTATCATGACAGATGGCAAAATCAAATGGTAAGATGATTTGACAATGGCCTGAAACTTTCCATGTAGTCCAGCCTAGACTCATTGAAATGCAACCCCCTGGCCTCTGCCTCTTGAGTACTCAGATTGCAGGATTGCTCTATCAAGCTTGGCAATGGTGCAATTTTAAGTCACTCTGTTTTTGCAAGAACAGGGTTGTGTTCTTAAACCATACCATCTAAATTCTCCTCTTACATAGGCTGAGTCAGAGCTGTGTTCTGATGCTTGTGCAGTGGGTGCAGGGATGTGTGGAGCCATTCCTGGATTTAAAAAAAAAAAAGGTTCTGGAACAAAACAGGAATGTATGATAAATGTGGCTGGGCTGGTGACATCCACTCCTGGGACTTGGGTGATCTCCTTTGCTGGCTGTTTCTGGAATCTTTGCAGAATGTCCTGAGCAGCCGCAATCTGGGAAAGATCACCTCAGGGCGAGCTTAGCCCAACAGCAAAGCATCTACAGTGAGAGACTAAGGGGCTCCATGTTATCGTGCCGCCTGTCACTCATATGTATCTAAATACAATACTCTCTCGAATTTCCTGAGTCCTAGGAAGGGAAATGGTTATGTCAAAATTCAAAGACTAGATATATTTAAATACACACACACACACACACACACACACACACACACACACACAAAACACCATCACTATCTTGGCAGACAGTAGAGACATGATTATACTTCTTTGCTTCTCTTCTTATAGAAAATAACTCCAAGGAAAGAAAGGTACTTCATCCCATGGCTCACCCTGTGGATTTTGGAAAAGCAGGGTTGTGTTCTTGAATCATACTGTGCAAATTCTCCTCTTACATAGGCTGACTCAGAGCTGTGTTCCAATGTTTGTATGGTGGGTGCAGGGATGTGTGGAGCCATTTCTGAATAGTTTTCAGTGGGGAATGTCAAGAATTAAGAAATTGGACTCTAGGATAGTATTGAGTCCCAAACTATGTCTATATTGAATGAATATCTCCTTTGGGACTAATTTTTTAAATCTTATTATGAACAAGACAGTTTGTGGATCACATATACAGTATTCAAAGCCCCAAACTGGTAAGGATGGAGCTGAGTGACAAGGGCATGAGGGGACTGGTGTATAAATGCCAGTGTTCTGTGACCATTCTTCTCTAATGGGGAGCTACTAGGGTTGAAAGCAAACCCCTGTGCAGTGTCCAGAGCATCAGTGTAGTTTGCTCCAGCTACCGGCAGAGAACTCCATTCCGAGTACCTCACTTCCTTGTCTAGCCCTTCCTCTTAGAACTCCTCCATGGTCTTCCCCTCAGAGACACAGGGTGCACACTCAGAAGAACAGAATAGGAGTCTTGAGTAGGGCGGACCTGGGGAAAACATGGCAAGCCATACACACTCCAGCAGAGCAGCTTTGTGCTGCTCGCGACCCTGTCCCCTTTACTCTCTCCACAATGAAGCCAAGTTCCTATGTATTTTATTTTATTTTATTTTTTTTAGACACAAAGGGGCCCTGAGCAGAGCAGGGTTTTGTGGCTTTCCCCTCCTGCTGTTGCTTGGCAGGGGTGACTCTGTTGGTCACCCAAGGTCACTGTGGATCCTCTGAGAGAGCCTTTGATTTAGCATGCAAGGGAATTCCCACTGGCTGATTAAATATTTTCATATTTTATCATCTTCCTGCAGCGAACAGTTTTTGGCACGGAGGGTATTTTTATGAATGTCATAAGTAAATATCGTGGGGTCAGTCACAGAGATGAACATGAACTTGCCAGCCTCAGAAGCCTGAGAGGCATTAAGCTTCAACTAGCAAAAAGTGGGGATGGAAAGGTTTAAATAATGAGAACTTGAACATGCTCATCACAACATTGCAGCTGTGCATTCATAATCTAATGTTAACAGACTTAGATGGTTAAATTGATTTCAGTCATATTTGGATATCCAAGGGAGTACAACTGCTTTCATTTTGAACTGAGAACATTTATTAAAAGACAAAGGCTAAGGCTGGACATCTGCAGTAACAAAAAAAAAAAAAAAAAAAAAAAAATACCAGTCCTAGTTAGACAGAGCTAGACCCGTCCACAAAACCAGCAGATTCCCAAGGTGCCAAACTGCTACTGAGAGCTTCCAGGGACCACTTTGGTTTAAATAACCTTTCGGGGAAATACAAAAAGGAAATTCAGTGCCAAGCGCCATGGTGGTATCACAGTCCACTGCCCTCGGGAGAAGGGAGTTGGGTAGAAACTGCCTCCTGAAAACCCTTTGTGACAAGTGATTCATGACTGTGATGTTTTCCTTCTTGGGAAGCCCACATGGCTGCTGCTGTCTCAGCCACAGGCTTAGAAATCCCTGGGGGAAATCCATGCATGATGTCACTGGCCAGTAGTCCCCAGTGACACTGTCCCAAAGCTGCTGTGGAGGGTCTGTCCCATTTGCCTCCCATCCCTCCCTGTCCCTGGCCCAGGTCAGGTCAAGAAGCAGATGTGAGCTGTTTCCCTGATCTATTTTTGTCCTGTCTGCCTTACGACACCCCTTCTCAGAGCTGTTCTATTTGCCTATAGACGACTTTAAAGTCTGAATCACAGGAGTCCAAATAACTCGACTTTCTACTTATTTCAAGATCACCTGTTCAACACTTATTCAAAAATTGTCCTCTTTCTAGGTATTAACAACTTAACAGTATCTGCCATTGTCTTAAATTCAAGAGCTTGACCTACACCCACATGGTAGAATACTACTGCCAGGTGTGTGCACATCTTAGGTGGTTAATAAATACGGTAGGCAAGAGGAAGACGTAATGAAAGAAGGAAGGAAGGGGAGGAGTTGACCTGGAGCATAGTTCACAGTCTTCTAGGAGGGATTCACTCATTCATTCATTCATTCATTCATTCATTCATTGTTCTTTTGAGGAAAGTCTCATACCTCAGGCTTGTCTCCAAGTCACCATGTAGCTGAGGCTGGCATTTAACTCCCGATTCTCCTGTCTCTACCTCCTGGTTGCTTAGGATTGTAGACATGCACCACCATGAGCAGCCTGGGTTATGAAGCTCCTGATAAACCCCCTGACTGAAGAGGAGGCCTGACACAGTCTAGATAAGAACTGTCATCAGGGGTAGAAGATGACATTGTTCTAGCGCCAGCTTTGCCTGTCTCTCAGTAAAGCTTCCCCGGATTCCAGGACATGGGACTTGGAAAGCAGTTTCCACAGATGGAGGAACCCATGAGCCACCATAATCCAGCACTGAATTTTTATGTGCAATCCTCTTTCTGCAGAGGCCAGAAATGGGATGATACAGTCAGCAGAAACAACACAAGATCCATGCTCCTTTCTCAAGGCTCATAGCACAAATGTCCTGTAGATACAAGGTAGTCGAGCACTCTACACTTAGGAGGCAGCGGGAGAACATCTCAGTTGGGATTTCCTTTCTCTCCTCTTTAGATGTCAGTGCTTACAACACAGATCTGCTTGGTGTAGCCCCATTAACCCACAATTAAACACGATGTGCCAAGTCTTGAAAAATGGCCACCCTTTGTTCCATTGCCTTCTGGGCCTTGGAGGCCTCATGTCCTGGAAGTGAACTTGGCATGTTTCTTTGTATGTTCCCCTTAAGTCCTACTAGACTTTCTCCAGAGACGGCTGCTTTGCTGGTGCCCCGGGATTCATCCCAGAGAAAGATAATGTGAAACAACCTTCTGAGGCAGTTTGTAGAATTCCAATGATCTTACTTGATCCTCTTCCACAGTTCTAATGGGCAGTAAAGGCCTTCCTTAGTCACAGGAAGGAAGAGAACATGGTGGTAACCCTCTCATCACAGGCAAAGCTGGCTACAGTACATCATCTTCTATTCTTGATGTAGAAACACCCTGTAGTACTTTCTCATCAGCACCACCAGCCTGCAAATAGTGACACAGAGACTTATTGATTATGAAAGCTCAGCCTACAGCTTAGGCTTGCTCCTAACTACCTCTTTGGACTTAAATCAATCCATTTAATCTATGTTCTGTCATGTGGCTCGTTACCTCATCTCTCCATACTGCCTATGCTGCTTCCTCTGCATATGGCAGATGACTCTGTCCTTCTTCTTCCCAGAGTCCTCTCTGTCCTGGAAGTCCCGCCTAACCTCTTTCTAGCTATTGGCTGTTCAGCTTTTTATTACACCAATCACAGCAATACATTTTCACACTGTGTACAAGTATCCCACAACACCACCCACTGGGAAAAGAGGAAGCAGAAGGAACCATGGTACCTAGACTTTCTTATCTAGATTTCAGAAGAGTTTTCTTCATGTCATTCTACTCAGATCCAGCTAAAAGGATGCGCTGATCCACATTGGTGCCTCTCACACAGGGTTTTCAAGAGGATTCTGGAGACTATGGAAGCAGAGATATGGACCTTGGCATCATGACCTCTGTGGAACTTAGACAGTAGCTTCAGCTCTCTTGGTTACTTCCCATCTGACCTCTTAGCACTTGGCAAACTCCTTGCCCTTCGACATCTTATCTCCTTGTACATCCTCATCAGAGGTGGGTTCTTATTTAGACAGTCTCAGGCCTCTTCTTCAGTCAGGGGCTTCATCAGGAGCTTTGTAACCCAGGCTGCTCATGGTGGTGCATGTCTGCAATCCAAGCAACCAGGAGGTAGAGACAGGAGGATCTGGAGTTAAATGCCAGCCTCAGCTACATGGCAAGTTGGAGACTAGCCTGAGATATGAAACTTTCCTCAAAAGAACAGTGAATGAATGGATGGATGGATGGATGAATCCCCCTGAAGAAAGGCACATTTCTCTGATTTTTAACAATTGTAATTTCTTAGCAGAAGTAATTGGATTTCATAGCTCATTTCTTCAATTGGTAATTACACAGAATTCCAAGGCCTTCCTAGCAAATGTATCCCTGGAGCTTACCCACTGTTTCCACATTCAAAACATGTTAAAGCAATAATAAAAATGAAGCCATTTCAAATATGCCAAATCTAAAAAAATAATTTTCACTCCCAGACTCCACTATTGTGACTGTCTTTCTAGTTGATATTTTTAAATCTTATCACTTTTGGCCACACATCCACATACCACCCTGGGTTATTTATAAAGATAAATCCTGTGCTGAGATCAAAATCTACAATCATTTTTTTTAACTGGATTTAAATTTGGTTTTGCTGCTTTAAAAAAGATTTTGAAAATATTTTCCAGTGGGTTTTATTTTATTTTATTTTTTAAGATCTTGGTTAAAAAAAAAAAAAAAAAGGCATTGCTTAGAACATAAACTGTCTCTGGGGCTGTCTACTACCACATTTTTGGGATAGCTTGCATTATCCAGGAACTGACAGCTCCCTGTTTGAATTATTTGTACCTTAGCTTTGTTATGATATTTTTAACACTTTCAGTGTGCCTGCCTAAAAATATATGTGCCATCATTAGCTTCTGAAACCAAGAGCTTACTGGTAAATTGGCCTTGCTTTGCCCATTCTTTCTGAGTCTCTTTCCTCGTATTTGAAGTGAAATAAATAACGTCAACTTTTCAGAATGAAAAATGAAAAGGCATTCCCACCACTCAACAAGTGCATAATAAGGGGTACCTTGAAAATGTTACCCCCAGAATCCAGTTCAAAACCAGTGATTGGGTGGGAACAGCTATGACAGATTATGTGTCTGTCCTCCACCCTCCAGAGCCTGCACACGCTGGCAGAGCAGACCACGACCTCTCTTGACCTTCACCCTGACCCTAAATACTGGGTACTGAGTGTGAGTACTAGCTTGCTGAATGCTCACCAGAACTGAAAAGTCAAAGTTGAATGAGTGCAGAATCTGCTTGGAGTTTAAAATTCGATTCTATTTTTAACCGTGCTGGGATTTTGTTGTTGTTCTATTCTTCTGTTTAGGAAACAGAATTTGAAATTCTAATGCAGATTCAGTAAATGACTGCTAACAAGCTTATAGCTACACTGAGCCAGCAGCGGAGGATGCAGTTGGCTTTCCTGAGGACAGGAGAAACTGAGGCTTGAGAAGGACAACAGGATAATCATTTGTCATCTGCTTTGGAGCCTGATTCATAATGAGCTACAGTTCAGAGAGCTGGGCTGCAGTTAAGAAAATATTTGAAGGTGTGTAGCTCCTCAGCTGTAAGAGGACTAATGCCTTCAGTGTCATGAACTTGAAGGGACCCAGTGAAGGCTAGTGACCTTCATGTAGCTTTTGCTCTATAAGGACTGTATTTCTTACTTTTATCTAGTACACATATTCTATTCTTCAATTTGTATAAATAAATATATAAAAATGTATCATACTAATTTACAAATTTTATCTGGTCCAGCTGCCAGCTTCAAACATACTTGGCTCAAACTATGTTCAGTTCTAAGTTTAAATGCTGCATATGCCCATGTGTAAAGAAAACTTTAAATTGCAGAATTATAAATGTTAGTCTAACAGATATGCAGATTATTCAATATGTGCTAAGAAAGGTACAAAGGGGTAAAGATATAGCACGAGAGAACAGGAGATTTGGGGTCACATTTTGGAATTCTAGTCTTTTGACTTTGGAATTACTGCATGATTGGAAAGTATGTTTACTACCTCATTATGCTATAAAGCAATATATATATATTTGGATTGTACATTATATATATATATATATATATATATATATATATATATATATATGTGCGTGTGTGTGTGTGTGTGTGTGTGTGTGTGTGTGTGTGTGTGTGTACCGGGCCCTTAGGAACTGTGGTAAAAAGGATCCAAGACTGAGGTAACTCTGGGTAATGAGCAGGCCGTGGAAGACAAGAGTGACCGTGATTGCCTGTAGGCTCGATGGTTGCCATTCTTGCTTTGTGGTTGAAGGTGACCTTCATCAAGTCTAGCACAGAAGGGACTGTTAGAAGAGGATGAAATTCAGAGGGGACATTTAATATGCTTGATCTCATTTTCTAAACACAAGACACTCTAACTTCTCCCATTCCATTTCTGCCTGAGGGCTGGTCTTCTCAGCTTGGGGAGAGCAAGAGGAGTGTGTTGTTGGGACAGGCCACTGTGGTGAGGGTTGCTGTCCTTCACTGTCCCTGTGACAGGGGAGGAATGATGTGCACTCTTTACCTCTCTTTGCTTATGGAAATGGAGTGGTAAATTTGTTCACGTGTCTAGTTACAAGTCAAGACTGTATGTATGTCTCAGGAGTGTCACCCTCTGACCCTCAGGATGATTTGTGATGACAATAATGATATTGGTGTTAGTCCCTAGTGAATGCTATAAGTTCATTCAGGACAGTGAATTCCTGTCTCTTGACCTAAAGGAGCTCCTTGACTCTGCTGGTATCTGAATGTATTTCCATAGAATCAAATGCATTTGTCTGAAAGGAAAAAAAAAAAAAAAGGCTACCAACACAGTATGTCTGTCAGCAGGAAACTGAATTAAGTAAGAGGTCTTAGCCCAAGGGTGGTTTGCACAAGTGTGGGAAAATGTTCAAGGGATGCTGAAGGGTGGGGGGCTGCAATGAGAGAAGGTGATGAGAGGGATGAGCACTTTACTACTCCTGGGTAAGAGGGAAATACACCATTTCTGAGTTTCCGAGATGTTAACTCTAGGAAGAAGGGTCACTGGAAGGAAGAGGAGGCTTTTGTTGGAAACCATGGTCAACTCGTGCATTCTTTAGGAAGGGAATGATATGGTGTTTCCCCTTCCTCCTGCCAGTGTAGGAAGCTATCTGAAGCCTGAAGCCATTTGCTCACTTTGTAGGACAGCCCCTGGGACAGCCAAGGTAACAATGGGTGCTCACTTTGCAGGACAGCAAAGGTAACAATGGGTGCTCACTTTGCAGGACAGCGAAGGTAACAATGGGTGCTCACTTTGTAGGACAGCAAAGGTAACAATGGGTCTACAGGGCAGAGGGTAGAATCCCACCTCATAGGCGTTCAGGAAATGGCAGACCCATAAGTCTCAAACTCATACTTTCATGCTGATATAAATGAAACAAGGGTCTTGAGCTCACAGCCTCTGTTACATGAAGGTTGAACAAGGACTGATTGAGCCTAGTCATTCAACGGCAGCCCAAGACATGTGGTGAGACCCTCTCTGAAAAATAAAAAACCCACACTCATAACAACAAAGAAAATACCTGAGCAACACCAAAATCACCTTCAAAACAGCAGGAAGGCTCTGTAGGTTTTTTGTTTGTTTGTTTGTTTGTTTGTTTTTGTTTGTTTGTTTGTTTTTTATCTACCTTTGTCTTTCCTTTCCTGTCTTGGTCTTTATTGACAGACAGCAACCTGGTTCCCAGTTCTCTTCTTTGAACCAGAGGAAGAAGACCGACATTACCTGCAAATGAGTGTGTGTATCTGCTCTCTTCTATGTGGGAATACCTGCTGGGGAATACCTACAAGGGGTAACTTGTGTAACCCAGAGAGCTAGAGGGCAATGCAATGGGTACTTACCACAAAACATATTGGGGAGCAATAAACCCACAGTCCTAGAGGTGAGAGTCTCACTGTAGTCCTTAAATAAATACCTAAAGGCAAGAGAAGAAGCTGGGATGAAGCTCCTTGAGAAATCAGGACAGTAAAAAGCAGCTGTTTTTAGGGTGATCTAGAAGAAGCCACCTGCCTGCCCTAATAAACATGAATGTTTGCAGTCTTAGGAAAGCCTTAGACTTCCACCAGGTCTGATCTTCAGGCTAGAGCAAACCAAAACAGGAGAAACCCCAGTATAGACTCAAAGAGGTGACCTCCCTTGTGTGTATGAATGTGTGTGTATTTGTGTGTGTGTGTGTGTGTGTGTGTGTGTGTGTGTATGTGTGTGTGTGTGTGTGTGTGTGTGTGTATTTGTGTGTGTATGTGTTTGTGTGTACGTGTGTGTGTTTGTGTGTGTGTTTGTGTGTATGTGTGTGTGTGTATTTGTGTATGTGTGTGTGTATTTGTGTGTGTATGTGTTTGTGTGTACGTGTGTGTGTTTGTGTGTGTGTGTGTGTGTGTGTGTGTGTGTGTGTGTGTGCTCCCGCACTCCTGTGCGTAGGTGCACTCACTCGTTTGTATCCATGGAGTGGGTAGAGTGGATCTGAATTCAGGTTCTCATGTTTGACCAATAAGCTCTTCACCCACTGAACCATCTCCCTGCTCCTGTATTCAAGAATTTTGATCAAAACATTATCTTTGCAAAACTAAAGAAACAGAAACTTTAGTGGGCATACATGCTAAGAACACTTTGTAAAGATAGTATGAAAACAAAATCTCTAAACAAAGGAACTACCGTAGTATTCAACAATCAAATCAAACAAAAACAAGTGAATACTGAGGGAAGTGGAAACTATGACTTCTAGAATCATAACATTTCAATAATCAAATGATCAATGTTTAACAAGAAAAAAAATCACAAGATACAATGAGAATGAAATGTGCCCATGCAGGAAACTCTGACTCATTGAAGTGGACAAAAAGAATCAACGATGACTGTCCCCGAGAGATTCCAGACATCAGACTTTAAATAAATCTTTTAAATGTGCTCAAGGTGCTAGGAGAAATGTGGACAAAGAACTAGAGGAAATCAAGAAAAGAAACTACCAACAGTGGCAGTGGACTTACGACAGAAAACCCACCAGGGACTCTGGAGCCAGGAGCTCCAATCACTAAAACCCAGCAGCTGCTGGGGTTCAGAAACAGAGTGGAAATGTCCAGAGAAAGAATCAGAGACATTGAATATAAACTATCTGAAATTATTGAGTCTGAGAGGCAGAAAGGGCAAAGCATAACAGAAGTTATGACAGAGCTTGAGGGCGTGGAGACCTCATCAAGAAGACCAATATACACACCATGGAGATCCCAAATGGAGGGAGAGGGGAAATGACAAGGAGTGTATTTATATAATATCCAAAACATCCTTCAGTTCCACGAAAGACACGAATCAAGCACCCTTGAGTGAGTCTAAACATGGCAGGCTTGAAGAGACCTACGTGAAGACATATTTAAATCAACCGGCTAAAGCCAAAGAGAGACTCTTAGACATGGCAATGGAGAAGCAACTTGTCAGACTCAGGACCCTCAGTCCTACGACATGCCAGCTTCTCAGCAGCAGAGACTAGAAAACCAGAGGTTGCAGGATGATCTGCACAAAATTCTCAAGAAGATGCCAGCTGATAATTCCGTGCTTGGTGAAGCTGTCCAGAAATGAGGGTGAAATTAGAAACTGGTAATTACACAACAGCCAAAGGGGTTTTTCAACTCCAGACTTGAGCCCCAGGAAATCTTAAAGGAAACCATTTGTATAAGGCACAGCAGCATATGCCTGTAATCTCAACACCTGGAGGCCGAGGCAGGAAGATTGCCACCACTTCTAACACATCCTAGTATACATAGTAAATTCAAGACCAGCCTGGACTACATGTCGAGGCTTTAGAGTAAACAAACAATAGAATCTAAAGGAACTATTTTAACTGAAAAAATAGGGAGACAGAAAGCTAAACAGAGATGTGAAAGTTTTTGTTAGAGGTTGATACCTGAGCAAACATAAAGACCAATATTTTGAAATGAGGTTTTAACTCTATTCTTTAGTATTTACAAGATTTAGATAAAAAGTGTGTAAAAAGTAATTAGAAATCCATTAGTAAGTATATAATATATAAATGTTAATATAACATTAGTAACAAGGTAAGAGGGTAGAACTTCATGGAAACAGCATTTGTGTACTGCAGGATAACTTCATGTCACAGATTAGATTGCTATATCTTTTTTATTTTATAATTTTAACTTAGATTGCTATAAGACACAAAAGGAACCAAAAGTCATTTTGAGATGGATAAAAATAAATATATTAACACAACGTACCAAAAGTTATAGAATGCAGAAAAATCAGTTCTAAAAGCAAATCCCAAGCTGTAAAATTTTACATTAAAAATTACCCAAACCACCTGGCAGTGGTGGCACACGTCTTTAATCCCAACTCGGGAGGCAGAGGCAGGTGGATCTCTGTGAGTTTGTGGCTAGCCTGGGCTACAGAGTGAGTTCCAGGACAGCTGGGGGTGGGGAGTGGGTTACACAGAGAAACCCTGTCTTGAAAAAAAAAAAAAAAAAACCAGATAAACAAAGAAACAACAACAACAAAATTACCCAAGCCAATTCTGTGACTTCACTCTTTCTATGTGTAGAAAAAGAAGAGCAACGAAACCCATAGTTTGCAAAAGGATGAATTAATGACTATCAGAGCAGAGACGAACAAAATGTTGTATGATGGGATGGTTCCTGTACTTAGGAGAATTGAAGCAGGTGGATGACCACGACTTCAAGGTCAGCCTGGGCTATATAGTGAGCTCCAGACTAGCCTGGGCTATGTTATAGAACCCTGTCTCAAACCAACCAACCAAGTTGTGGAAAAGTAATAGAAAAAAAATCAATTGAAGTAACAGGTGGTTCTTTGAAGCCATGAGTAAAGTCAACAAATGTGTTGACTAGGCTGACTTAGGAAACACAGAGGGGACTCAGATAATTAAAGTTAAAATAGGAAGTCAAATTGCAACATTACTACCAGCTTTATAATGAGAACACATGTCATACAGTAGTGCCATCAACATTTGTGAGCCAACCAATCACAAAGCTTTCTGAAATTCCTAGAAATACCACCACATTTGAATCATATGGGAACAGGATCCAGCTAGTCTTGTAACTAGTAAGGGTGTTGAATCAGTAGTCAAAAACCTCCCAATACAGAGACATCTTGGAACAAATGAATTAACGAGTGAATTTCAGTGTTTCCAAGATTTTGTTTTTCAGTCTCCAAATCTTCCAAAAATCTTGACAACAGGGAAACTGTTCTAACTCATTCTTTGAGCATTATCTGGTATTGGAGCCTGAAAAAACACTCTACCTAGCACCAAAGGACCCCGCAGACCACCGTTCCATTGACCTATTGCAGTAAAAGGCCTCATGGAAGTGCTGACATAGAAAGATTAACACTATCTAAGAGGTTTGATACTGAATCCAGGAGCAAGTGAGCTGTATTCCCAGGACACAGAATGGTTTAACACTTGAGAAACAATCCACGCGATATGGCACATTAATTAATGGAATCAGGTGGGAAAACTCCACATAGGATGGATGCCTTTGACAAGATACGCATGTGTGAAAACCTGCAATAGGCATTTACTGGAGAATGTTTTGAATCTTCGAGACAACACTCAGAAATAAGTAATATTAGAAAATGGATTCCCTATTATGTATAAATTCCAGAGTACTGAAGTAATTCTTCAAGATTATATATACAGTAAAGGCGAGATTTAAAAATGTGTGTTCAGATTTTGAGAATGCAAAGGCTAGGCCATTTCTACTGTAGGTGTGCCTTTTGTTTGGGCATCCAAGAAGGACCAAAATGAAGGTTCCAAGATGTGATTTAGAAGAAGCCACTACCTGAGGGGGAGGGTCTGGAGGACTGGAAGGAAAGGAGAGAAGGGAAACTGTGACCAGGATGTAAAAGAAATAATGAATTTATTTACTTATTGACTTATTCATTCATTTGTTTGTTTGTTTATTTATAGAAGCCACTACCCACATAACTAGTTTAATAAATGAATGGTCTTTAGTGTTTTCATCCTTGTTCCCATTCCCCACTGATAAAAATGTACTACTATTTTCATTGTGTTTGTTTTTACTGATGAAATGTGGGCTTGAACGTTCTTACTCCATAGCAATACTGGACTGCCAGGGATGGCCCTGTGCACCGTTAAAATGTATCCAGGAAAATAGTGGTGTATATGAACCAGCGGCTCAATAATGTGGCGTCAAAGGTGGTGTCAGGAGAAGCTACAGAAAACAAAAAGAGGTTAATAAAACTGAGAAAGCTGGAATCAATTTGGCTTTGACTCAGCGTCATGCTCTGTTTTGAAAAAAAAAAAATCTCTCTCAAGGTTGGTGCCAGCTCACTGAATTCAGTTCTAAATAAAAATAAGAATTATGGTTTCCAATTTTATGAGTTTTTAATGGGTACATTGTTCAGCTCCCTGACAAATTGATGAAATGCAGACCTGCTAAGTCCCCGAAATGCCTGCCACATTTGTTTACTTGGACTGTTACAAGGAAAGAGAGCTTTGGGGATTAAGTTCTTTCCGTAGAGAGACTCAAAAACGTGCTTCTGCATACTTGTGGATTTTGGTATTTTATACTTTTAAAACCACTTTCATGTCTGTAGCACCCCAGCAGCTGGCAGTGAGGAAGTGGGTCAGCTATCAGACTAGGTGCTCTGTCTTTATGGTGTATGTCTAGGCTAGTAAGCAAACATTCAATAAAGCTCCAAAACTCTGTGGCACAATCTGAGGGGCGTTGTCTCAGCCTAACAGGACAGATCTTTTTTCCCCTAAGGCAGAGATGTGGGATTTCTGGGCAAGGAGGTCCTGGCAGGTTACCTGATTTTAACTGGGATGTTCTAGAGATGTTATTCACTGTAAGTTCGGTTCCTTCTTGTCCTCCGATCTTTTTGAGCTTTACAATATCCTTTGTCTAGCACTGGCAACAGCATAGGGACCCTCAGAGGTGACGGTGATGGGGGAGGGGCAGCAGAGCCCTGTTCAACACGCAGCAGAGCCCCTCAGACTGGTACTGGATGAGTAGGCTTTCACAGTATGTGGGTTTCACACTTGGGAACCTGCGGTGTTCTTGGAACCTGATCTCTCAGAGATAAGTCCGCCCCCTCAACCACACACACTTCTTCAGAATCTGGGGGTTTAAAACTGCTCAAAGACAAATCCTGCCCTCTGGTTTTCAGAGTTTACCCCATCCTGTGGGTCCTCTGTGCCTGTGGAGTCTGGGTCTAGCCTGGAGTTTCTTGCCTGACTGAATTCTGACAGTCTTCTAAACGGCACTCAGCACTAACCATCACTCCAGCTCAGATCTGGGATGGTCTTCCTCCTCATCACCTGCAAACCTTCACAACCACATCTCTCTCCTTGGAACAAGCTGGAGGAGAGCCCCCGTGTGAGCTGCTGCTCTGGTCCTGTCATTGTGCCAGGGTGGGGCCAGCCTTCACCAGCATGGATGTGGCATGTGTCCTCTCCTCCCTGAGGCTCTATGTTCAAAAATAGCACAGCCACCCCTCCTATGCTGGTGACACTCAGGCTCATGAGGGATGAATAATCGTCGTGACAGTCATTTTGGGCTAAGCAAGAAACAACAGTGAGTAAAACTCACCCCCAACTGTAAGAATGTCATGAACTTCAAACGATGTTTACATTGTAATTGGGGGTTTGTTCCTCACTTCACTCCTCTAAGGTTTCCATTCTTTCTTTCTTCCTGCCTGACAGCTGCTTTCACTAATAACCTATCTAGCACGGTGTTGCCATGCCACTCTTCCGTGTCCGGAGCATTAACACTTTGCAAGCTCGTTTGGAGGGGTCTGACACCCAGGCTGGTAGAAAAGGGTATATCTGTTCATCCACACCAGAGCGGAACAATTGTGAGCTGCATCCTTCTGGCAAAAACATTTCCTCTATACATTGCAATAATAACCCGTTTTCATATTATGGAATATAAATTTTAGGTGAGCCTGGGAGCATTCATTTTTTTCCATTGCAACTCTGGGATATTCTTACTAGCAATGGGCTCATTTTCAATAAATGGTGAAATAAAAATAATAAGCCCTCAATTGAGGGGAAAACAACACATGGCTCCTTTTGCCATTTCCCCTCTTCAGTACACTGCATGCATAAAACAGTGGTAGAAAAGGCAGTATCTCGTAGTTGGGGACTAGAGTGTTTTGATGATAGCAGTCCACTGAACCCTGGGTGCAATGTCTCAGCAGCAGTTAAAGGGTAGCAAGCTGAGTCGACTATGCCAGTAAATGTCTTCAAAGAAGGACCCAGTTACGCAATGTAGGGCCAAGGGTGAGGTGGTGCGGCTCTCCTCGCCTCCCTCTCCAAACCTCTAGACACAACAAGTATTGCTCCAAGTTGCCTGGAGCCTAGAGGCAGAAAAACTAGGGCAGAGTGCATCATGTCATGGGTAGTAGATGCATAAACCTGAGGCCCTTATGGGCCACAGAGGCCAACTTCCTTGTTATACAGACTAAGACAGGAAGAAGCTAGGTGCTGTACTTTCAAGTGTGAGTGAGAAATCAGAAGGAAACAGAATCCTCACACCCAGACATTCTGCTGTCCTTTGTGGAAACATCTGAGTCCTGAAAGACTCTGCTGAGATACTCATAACTATAATAGCAGTGTTAATTGTTTGAACTTGATGATTATACTCTGGCTACAGTGTACACTTTGGTAACAAGCACTGAAATATTTAGAGGTTAAAAAAAAAAGAATTAAGTAACTAGCCTCAAGTAGATAGCTAGATAATGGATAGATAGATAAACAAAGAAATGATAAAGAAATGATAGATAAATTAGACAGGCAGGCAGGTAGACAGAGATGGATTGATGAAGACAGACAGGCAGATCACAAGTAATAAAGCATATGAATAAATGTTAGTGAATGTTAACAAAGGTTTGCAGGTGTGTTTGTACTAATTTTACTTTTGTTTGCTTGTTTTTTGGTTTGTTGTTGTTGTTGTTTTGTTTTGTTTTTAAGACAGGGTTTCTCTGTGTAGTTTTACACCTTTCCTGAGACTCACTTTGGAGAACAGGCTAGCCTCAAACTCACAGAGATCCATCTGCCTCTGCCTCCTGAGTGCTGGGATTAAAGGCGTGTGCCACTGCCCGGTTTTAATTTTACTTTTTAAAGTTATTAAAGTTTGAAAATGTTTCCAAATAAAAGGTTTTAAAAACTTAATAAGTAAATCAAATTCCCAGGATCGTAATAGAGGCAAATTCCTCCAGGTCTCTGCCTTGAGTGGAACATATTTACCCTAGAAAACTTCTAGTCCCTTTTGGAGGCATCTGAGTTGAGAGAGAAGACTTTTTTAAAACTCATCTGGTGAGAGGGATTTATTGGAAATGTTTTGTAAAATACCATGAGTGAATCTACTGTTCTTGCTCATTCATAGCCATGACTGAGCATGTTTCCAGAGTCTGCTATAATTCAGGGAGAAATACGTGACTTTTCACAATTGTCCAGTGAATGCTCAGTTGAGAGCAGCAGCAGATAGCACACGTTATTGAGCGACTCACTGAACAAGCAGAACATATGTGACTACCTTGCCATTTGCAAATCATTTCCATACTATGTTGTTGGAGTCTCCATGTCAGATTTGACGTTAACCCTGCTTTGTAGTTAGAGAAATGGAGGTTCCAACAGGCTTGAAATCACATGGCTGTTAAGTAGGATGTTTTCTGAGTTCTGCACTCTGGCTCCATGCCATGTGCAGTCAGAACAGTGCCTCCTTCAGCCACCGTGGATCGTGTACATACACATGGAAGGCTACACACTGTGAACAGCTCTGAAATCCACGCCCTTGCTGCATATGACTTGTTAATCACATGATGAAATTAAATAGGGGTGGACTTTAATTTCTGGCCATGGCGTATTTCATTAGTTAAATAGAGGTGAGGACATGGAGGGCCTTGTTTTCATCTTCCTGTTCAGGTTAAGAATCCATGTTAGTTTTTGTCATAAAGATGGTACCAGTGTCCCTCACAAAGACCACCATAAGTTCTGTCACCAGTTCCCTTACAATGACCACCATAAAGTTTCTGGACACGTCGCTAAAATTCCTGCCCAAGGGGAGACATAGACAATACTCACTTCTCCTCCTAAGGTCCCAGTGTCCAACCAAGGCACAATTCCACTGAAGTTTACTCTTAGGAACCAATGGGTTTCATTGGACTTCCTTATAGAGACGAGGTGAGGGGTTACTTACAGGGCTGTGGGTGGTCCTCCCTGCAAGAGGCAGCATCTAGAAAGCCTTTACCAGGTAAGGATGAGTGCTTCTTCCCCATAGTGCATAGACGGAGGCCATCCCCCTACCCTTCTCCAGCCTGTACCCTCTAGCTTCTCCCTGAGATCAGAGTTATTTATAATAAGTGGTAGTACACTCAGCTGAGGGGCTTGTGACCATCCTCCCTCATCTATGATGAGATATACACAGTCACCAAGCCCAGCTGGGGTAATCCTAACTCCCCAAGATGGTGGTTGGTTTGCAAGATAGTCACATGCACCGGGCAGGTACTCAGATGACCTAATCTAACTTTGCCATGGTTACCGATGAGAAAGTTAACACCAGGAACTTAAAAAAAAAAAAAAACAAAAAAAAACAAAAACAAAAAAAAAAACCACCTCAGAGCTACTTAAATGCTGAACCGGAACTCAAAGGCCAGATAACTCATCATCAGCTCAGGTGGGTCTTTCTAGAGAACAAATGACATTTAGTGAAGGGTTTTTGATTGTTACATATTAAAAGATCTAAGGCAGCTTTTAAAAGGTAAGTAGGGCTGGGCATTGGTGGCGTAAGCCTTTAATCCCAGCACTGGGGAGGCAGAGCCAGGTGGATCTCTGTGAGTTCAAGGCCAGTCTGGGCTACCAAGTGAGTCCCAGGAAGGAGCAAAGCTACACAGAGAAACCCCGTCTCGAAAAACAAAACAAAACAAAAAAAGTAAGTAGGTTAAAAGGGACGTTTCTAGGTTGCCTATGTTGTCACTTCTAATATAAACATAAAGTTTAACAATTAAGCACTTTTTTTTTTCCCAGAAGGGGAGGGAAGAAAGGGTTGTCTGTTGCATTTTTCTTCCCTAATCACAACCATGTGAGAAACTAGAAAGAATCCCAGAGCCCTGAATGATTGCCAAAAATGAAAATGGGTTGAAAGAGCAAGAGCTAGAGGAGACACAGAAAGAGAGAGAGAGAGAGACAGAGAGAGAGAGAGAGAGAGAGAGAGGGAGAGGGAGAGGGAGAGGGAGAGGGAGAGGGAGAGGGAGAGGGAGAGGGAGAGGGAGAGGGAGAGGGAGAGAGAGAGAGAGAGAGAGAGAGAGAGAGAGAGAGAGAAATAGAGACAGAGACGCCATACACTTCCCTGGTTTTGGCATGCAGACAGGCTCAGCTCTTTATCAGATAAGAATGCTTTTATGCACACTGGGCCAATTTACAGCACACAGGAAAGCTTGTAGCTGGGTTCCGCCCACCACTTCCCATGGGAGTCAGCAAAACAGCCTCAGCCCTTCCATGCCTTAGACCAAAATACCACCAAGTCCTGAGATGAGCCTCTCTGCTCATCGTGCCGTATAACGGAGGGAGACCACAGTTAGCTCTTGACAGTCATGGGGGAAGAAAGGTGTGGGGGTAAAAATGATAAGCAGCAGCGCTGGCTATCGTATGGAAAGGTCATGAGGCATGAGCCACGACAAAACCCAGTATCACAGCCTTATTAGGAGGAAGGGGGAGGGGGGACGACGACGAAAGTACAGGCCTAGGAAGAAGCAGGTCCAGAAGCAGAGAGAGATAGTGTGTGTGTGTGGGGGGGGGGGGGGGGGGGGGGGGGAGACTAGAGACAAAGAGGAGGAGTCTGTGTCTGGCTTTTTAAGGATTCCTGTGGGGTTTTTTTTTTGTGTGTGTGTTGTTGTTTGTTTGTTTGTTTGTTTTCCTGAGACAGGGTTTCTCTGTGTAGCTTTGCGCCTTTCTTGGAACTCACTTGGTAGCCCAGGCTGGCCTCGAACTCACAAAGATCCGCCTGCCTCTGTGCACATGCGCAGGTAGGCTTATGGAACCACACCACACATGAGCTGGTTGCGTGACCAGCGCACTGATGACGCAAGACGTAAGACCCCTTGTTTAGCTGCTGAACTGCGCATGTGCGGTCATGTAGCTGGGGTGGCGGCAGAATCCTAACAAAAGGTCCATTCTTCGGGTGTTTACTGAGTCTATATGTGTGTACATACCCTAGTGCGTCTGTGTATGCCTTTATGTAGGAAGCCTTAACACATTTTTTGAGAGGAAGGGGTCACTGCTTTACCTATGCAAGCTAACTCTTTACAGTTACAGTGTTTTGCTTGTCCCATGCAAATGAGGTTAAAGAGTCAGGAAAAAACACTCAATGGAGCCCATCTCCATCATCCCTTCTATTGTTATCCTACTCTGTTTTCTACTGGGCTCTTCTTTGCATTCTGGGTTGCAGGGAAACATACTTCTTTCTAATACATTTTCCTAGAAGAAAAGGCTTGGGTAGGGTTCTTACTGAGATTCACTATCTGGCTTTAGGTCTTAGGTGAGGTCAAGTGGCAAAGCAGGACAGATGACACAGTGTCATTCAACTTCCTCAAATAACTTCAGTCTATGGTTATCTCCAGACTTGGACTCTTGCTTCCTTTCCCAACTTTGCTCACATCCTAAATATTCCTGAGCTATTAGAAGTAAGACCTCAAAGTCTGCTTCCAAGGGGCCACTATTCTCTACTAAGATGGTTAGTTTAATTGTCAACTTAACACAGTATCAAATCACCCCAGAATGAAGAATTGTCTAGACTTGGTTAAACTGTGGTTAGTCTATAGATTATCTTGATTATGCTAATTGATGTGAAGACCTTGTCATTGTGGGTGGCTCCATTCCCTAGGAGGGGGATTTTGAACTGTGTGATTGACATGCATTGCTCCCTGCTCTTGACTGTGGGTGTGCTGTGACCAGCTGTTTTAAGTTCCTCTTACTTTGACTTCCTTGGCAGTGGACCACAACCTGGAATTGTGAGCCAAATATGTCCTTTCTGCCTTAAGTTGCTTTTATCAGGCTGTTTTATCACAACAACAGGAAATGAAGCTAAGACACAGGCCATTAAGAAATTCTTTCATTCCATTGTCCTTCTTGGTGGCTCTACAAGACTGAGACATGAATAGGAGAGCTTTTGTCTCCTCTCATTCAAATGTCCTATCCCAAAGCACTGATACTCTGGCAAGGCTCATCATGAAGTCTGTTCAGAGGGCTCCTATGCCCCACTTAGCCCAGCACTACTGATGTGAAAACCACAGTTATAGATGCAAAGTTTATCTGGTCCACAGAGTGCCCCAGAGTCTTGTTGTCAAAACAAGGAAGCTCACCCCATGGGTGCTTCTAGGCCAACTTTCAGAATATACAGAAGGATAAACAAATTGTTATTCAAGGATGGAGCCCTTGAAACAGCATACCTATTACCCACAGTTTTGGAAAGGAAAAAGATATCTAGGTCTATGGCTGCAGCTTTGTCAATAACAAAGACAGATTAACAAGAGAAAAACACACATGTATTTAATACAAGTTTTAGGTGACACCAGGACCATTATAAGGAATTTAAAAGCCAAAGAACTAGCTACATGTTTGTTTTTATGCTAAGCATGGTAGAGAGTGCAAAATATTGAAGAAATACAATTGGACAAAGGAGTATATGATCCAATGATAATAAACAGGGCAGTTAGCAAGGCATTAAGTTTGTTTGGATTCCTGTCCTTGCCTTGTGTCTTCCAAGATAAGAACCCCTCTTACAGAAAGAAGGGTCTACAGTCTATTTCAGGGAAGGTCAAATAAATCCTTTTAGGTTTTATGATATACTTGGGGGAAGAAGGGTGGAGGGAAGGTCAGAATAACCTTCCTGCTTCTGCTGTTTTCTTAAATTCTTTCAGCTTGAAGTATTTGAGGGTTGTATGTCCTGGACCCCGTCAACAATTAGTGCAGAACTGAAAAGGCTTAGAACTTATTTCCAACCCCATATTATTTCAGGGTTGCAGTTCTGACAGAGCCAAGCTTGGGGCCCTTGTCAGGAGGGTCAAGCTGCCTTCTCAATGAACTCAGCTCTTTGTTTTTTTTTTTTTTTTTTTTTTTTTATCGTATTTCTTGCTGAGTAGAAGGAATTATTTATCTTCATGGGTGAAACTAGAGAAGGCCCAGCATCCCAAAGGCATCATAAACTATATGGCAGACTCCCTAGGAGCATGATACCCAAAAAGAGAATGACAGATATAGCTAATCATTCAAGAAATTAAAGGAGCCTAATACATTCTTCAAAAAAATATCAGAAATTAGCCAGGCGGTGGTGGCACATGCCTTTAATCCCAGCACTCAGGAGGCAGAGCCAGGTGGATCTTTGTGAGGTCAGCCTGGGCTACCAAGTGAGTTCCAGGAAAGGCGCAAAGCTACACAGAGAAACCCTGTCTCAAAAAACAAAAGAAAACAAAAAATCAGAAATCAAACACCCTGAAGAGAATCTTGCTTGACGTTTTAAAACCCATATCTCCATGCAATTCTTTTCAATAAAGCCTCTATACATCTTTATAACCAAGGCTAATTTTGAAGAATTTCTCTTCCTATATTTAAGGACATGAAATTGTAGTCTTGGACATTTCTTTTGTGTCCTCAGAAGGTCTAAATATACATCTGCAGTATCCACTGTGAATTCCTATAATAATCCTGCAGATAGAGAAAAATTATCCTGGAATGATCCCACAGCCAGTTAGCTCCTGCTTGCGATAAGAACACGTGTTTCTTGTCTTCCCCTCAAGAGCTTCATCCTCTATAATATTCTGTATCCCTAGAGTTCAACTCCATCAAGAATGCTAGATATAGTTAAGAGTTTTCAACTCTTTAAATTCGTCAAAGCACTCAAACTATTTCCTCAGGGAGAGTTATTCCAGGCATCTTCTGGGAAAGAAGCTTGACGAATTTGCACCATCTGAGCTATCCTTAAGACAGAGAAGGAAATATCAGTGTTAGAAGCAGAGAAGGAAGCCCCAGATGATGCCTCAGAACCCAGGAGTGAGAGCCATAGAGAAGACCAGTTGAGTCCAGTACAGTAAAACTTGATGGATGCACAGCCCAAAGCAAGAAGAGGTATCGTTCCTAGATTTCAATATTTAAAGGGGAAAAAAACCAACTAAATCAGCCAAGAGAAACGAGAGGAAAGTGCTTATAAGTGCCTCGAGGAGTCTTTGGGAAACTAAGCAGTTCTCTCTAATTAATACATATGGGATTTTAATTTTTCTCTTAAGACAAAAAAAAAGTACATCTGTGCAGTGAATCACAAAGGAGGAGGGAGAATTTCACCCTGAAAGATATAAAATGCATCTCCCTCGGAGATGGTGAAGGAAGGTGGACTTTGAGCAGAGTGACCTGGATGACAGCTGGTGGGTGACAGATTGGAACAATGGTTCCTTGAAGGAGTAACTAGTTCCATAGATAAAGGAAGTCTGACCAGTAATAAGAGAGAAGAGAGATGGGTTTAATGATGAATGTGACATTACTGGGAAATGACCTCTGTTATTATATCCTTTGAAAAAGAAAAAATGAGATAAATCCTAAGGAATTTGTATGTGTATGTGTGTGTGTGTGTGTGATTCAGAATCTGAACAATTATACAGTTGCTGTGCTGATTGGTTTTATGTTCACTTGTCATAAGCTAGAGTCATCAGAGAGGAGGGGGTGTCAATCAGAAAACGCCTCCATAAGATGGAACTGTAAGCAAGTGTGTAGAGCATTTTCTTAATTAGTGATTGATGGGGGAGGGCCCAGCCCATTGTGAATGGGGCCACCCCTGGGCTGGTGGTCCTGGACTCTATAAGAAAGCAGGCTGAGGAAGGCATGGAAAGCAAGCCAGTAAGCAGCTCCCCTCCATGACCTCTGCATCAGCTCCTGCCTCCAGGTTCCCGCCCTTCTTGAGTTCCTGTCCTGACTTCGGTCATGTACTATGATATAGAAGTGTAAGGCAAATAAATCGTTTTCTCCCCAAACCTGCTTTGGGTTATGGTGTTTTGTCACAGCAATAGTAGCCCTAACTAGGACAGCTGCTCAGTAATGAACAAGCAAAGTTACAATTAAAATGAGTCCCAAACACTAACTATGATACTGAAGGTCCGGGAAGAGAGAGCTTTGACTATGATGGATGGGAGTCTTTGGGATGCTGGTAATGCTGTTTCTCCACATGCATGAGGTCACACAGAGGGATGGCACTATGCAGAGATATGATGGGCTGTATCTGATAAGCCTAGCATGTGTTTTATAAAAGTAATAAATCTTGAATAAAATGAGAACTTTGGGAAAGCGAATATTCCAGTTATAGTGCTAAATAAACCAGACTCAAAGGTAGAGTGTTAACTATATCACGATGGAGTGATGAACAGCATATAGATTTAAAACACCGTCAGAGAACTGGAAATGGAAGCAAGAGCTCTCAGTCAGGTTCCAACCCTACCCTACTTCACAGTTGACGTGTTCCTATACAAACACACAGCACATCTTCAAGTTCTGGGGAAACCATGTCTCATAGCAGGACTCACATGCAACTAGAAGCCAATCATCATGCTCTAATTTTTCATTTTTCAGTTCAAGATTCCATTGTTTTTTGGGATGTATCTACATACACAGGAAGGAATGAAATAATATAACCATATGTGACATTTTAAGGAAGACTAACTGAGCAAAAAATAATTTGATTGCTAATTATGTGGCCAATCCAAGCTGTCATCATTGAAGACATGAACAAAAGTAAAAAGTTAAGAGTGAACCATGTAGACTCTGAAGGAGACTGATGTGGATGGGTAGTACACAATGTGCCTTGTATGCAACCTGGTGCTATTCCTATCTACAGTAACACCACAGGAGCTGCATGAACATATTATATATTAGAGTGTGATTTTGACCATCTCCTCCCATTTTTAGCATTGAAAAGAGAAACACTGTATTTACAATTTTGTATAGATTTTTAACTATAGGCTATTATTGCATAAAGATTTCTGATGGAAATCAAAGTTAGATGCCATCTTACAGGACATTATTCAGTAATACTTTCAAAGAAATAACGTACAGATGACACAAAGGCCCAGCATTTTGTGAAAACTCTACAAAGTTTTCCAAAAGGGGAGAGATAAAGGAAGAGAGACAATTTCTCAAGTTGAAGATCGGTGCCACTTGGAATAGATGGCAGTTAGTGGCTATGACGGAATAGACCAGGGACAAGTGACAAAGATCAGCCTTCAAGCAGCAGTGTATAACAAAGCGTGTTAGGGGTGTGGCCGTGATCATCAAGGTATGCTAACACCTACCTTGTTTTACTAACATTACCATGGCCTGTCTCTATCTCCCATGTGAATTCCCGTGCCAAACAGTAGAAAGCACCTTAGCGTCCATAGTTCAGCTTCATTCCCAACGCACATTGGTAAGTGTATTAGATGCAGGAGACTGGACAGTGGTCTTCTTCCAGATTCTCATACTAGGACTTTTGACCTCACATGGCACAAAGGGACTCTCCCCATGTACAAAGTGGCGTGTTGCTGAATGAGGTTTTGAATGAAGTTAATATTTATCTTAATCATAGCAAACTGTCTGGCTCCAAGGGTTGTATGTGTACATGTACTCGTGTGTGTGATTTTTTTAAAAGTTGAATTTGTTCCAAGTATAGTCTTAGGGACAGTTCCTATACATTTACACTTATGAGGATACTGGCATAAGAAGACACTTTGCAGTCTTTGTGAGGCGAGCAGAATGATCAGAAGCTAATATCGTCAACAAAACAGGAATTGTGAAATGCTCGGCATTTTTCTGTCAAATCTTCATTTGCAATGGCACTGGAAGAGAGAAGCAGGTTCCTGTGAAATCATGGAATGCTTGCATCACACACTGGCCTGGTGCATTATTCAGCTGCTACTGCCTCCTGCTCTCTGACACTTGTATGCCATGATGAAAACATGCCACAAGTACAATGGTGATCAATACAATTTGTCCGTGGTTCAAAATGGCCAAGGGGTAGCCTTGCGCTGCAACCAGGGAACCCTGGGCTTTCAGCAACAGGAGGTATCTTTCCAGCCAAGAAAAGCAGTGGGAAGTCAGGAGGTTGGATTCGTGGAGCGTCCCCGCCACCATTGCTATACTGCAGTTGCCCTTTTTAGAACACAAGACTGTTGAATCAGATAACATCTAAGTTCCTAATTCTGAATTTCTTGGACTTTGCATTTTATGTCAAGAACTTCATTGTTCTCTAAGAAGGAATTTGTTCCCCTTTTCTGGTTCTTCTGCCCTGAGTGTTTCAGGTCTTGACTTGAGGGTCTTTGTACAATAAAGAGCAAAAGGCACCTCCTTTAGCACCTGTGGTTAAAATTATTTCATTGTTTGGTGTTTGAAATAGCCTCTTTGACTCAACACCATAACTCTGACATAGCAGGATTTGTATTTAACTATACTCAAATATGGCAAGACTCCATGAAATAAGTGACTGCTGGTGACCTTGGGACAGTAACAGAGCAGATGAATTCCTTATTGTCTTTTCATGCAAGAGCAGAGACTTATCTTGGTTCAGCTTGTGTTCGATGCCTCTGTTGGCAGTTGGGCAGTGGGTGCTTTAAAAGGCTCAACTTGATATGCCACAATGTGGATTTCAACAGGCTCTCTGGGAGCTATATTTAACTCTTAATTCATGATTAACATGATTATTTTTTTACTTATCACTTCTCTTTGATTTAATTAACAACTGGTGTAAGTCTTTTTAGTCATGACACTAGCCTATTAATATCTTGAATCTTGAATTCAGTCTTAGAGGTTTAAAAGCCAACCTTTAGATGGGACAAGATTGTGAATGTTCTGCGGGCTACTGACTTTAAAGCAAATTCTTTGCAAGGCTGCATAAATTATTGATCATAAAATGGCTATGAGTGGTTCTCCAACTACAGATGCAACTACAGTACAATAATAATAAAATGCACCATAACCAAAATGAACTGTATTGCTCCATAAAACCTCACATAAAAACTTAACAAGCATTCTCATCTTACAGGATGGAAGGAGATGCCATCACTAAGATTTTAAGAGGTTAATTCTCCATCCAATTTCTTTTCCTTTTTATGCCTTTCCATTGCATCCAAAAAGCTGAGCAAAAATATTCAGATACTTGAGCTAGCTCGCCTCCAATATCCAACCCCTTCCAGCAGGGGCTCCTCATTCTTCCCAGCTTAGCATCTTGTTGCAAGGTGGGCAGGAACCGCCATAGACAGCATTTTTATTACCCAAACTGAGAAACAAAACAAACAAACAAACACAAAACATGTTCATAGGTATTGATATGTGTCCTGAGACCACTTCTCTTGAGCTGCAAACACACTCTTTTCCCAACAAAGCATGCAGTGATCTGCAACCCCAACTTGCATCAAGCTGTACATACACCATCATTTAAGCAAATGCTTATGGTCATACCAAACTACAACTCCCTAGCAACCCCTAGTAACTCCCATTTTGTGATCAAATTCATCCTGGAACATATCAAGGATCTAGGGACAAAGAACTAATCCAGCCTAGGCTCATTTGGGACACAAGTGTAGTATGGAAAATTGTGTCCTCAAAATAAAGTTTTATAGAAAACCTCATCTTTACCATCTTTTATGTCTATGTATAATTGAGCTTGTATACTATTAAAATAAGGTGCACCATAGGAAAAGACATACACAATGAACAAAGAGTTATGCAACCCAGGCCTGTCAATCAAAACAAGCAAGACCCATGCTTCAACCCTTGTCAACCAACTCTTTTTCCTCCTAGACCTCATAAAAGAAGACCCCCAACTAGTGGCTTGATGCTCTTGAGCACTCTAGCTCAAGGACCCAGATGCTCTTAGTACATCTGCCTGTACTTTTGATTTGCTTATGAATGACATTTCTTACCATTTTGCTACTTGTGTTTCTCTGATTCTTTGAACAAGATGCATAGAACCTAGAAGTATCCAGTCCAGAGAGACGACCAGTAACAACACTTTCATCTTATTGATCTGCAGAACCATGTCTTATGAGCAACAATGCACTTTTGAGTCCATGAATGACTGCATCTTGGATCCTTTTCTCAAAGCCACTCTTTAACTCATTAATATAAAAAATGAAAATTTCAATTATGTCATTATTACCCCATTATAAAACCATACTAGAGGACAACTTAGGGTGAGGCAGCTCTCTTCTTCTACCCTGGGGTTCCCTGGGATTGAACTCAGGTCCTCAGACTTGGTGGCAAGTAGCTTTAGCTATGGAGCTATCACTCCAGCTTCACTTACTTCCTATATAAATGCTCCCTGAGATGCAGGTCCTTTCTGGGCCTAGTAGCTCCTTTACCCCTACCTTGAGTCTTGCATTCCATGCAGAATGTTTACCTTCTTTTCTGTATCTTTAAGTCAGAAAACGTTGCTGCTTAATAACTCAAGAATGTCACAGCTTCTTTGAGATGCCCTCTTCTCTATTATGAGATGAAGAGGATGGATAACCAATCCAGTCTCCCATGGATGTAATTAGACAAGGTTCTCAGTTGAGGATGGAGACAGCATTGGGGATCTTGAGCTGAAAGGGAATTTATTGCAGGGTGTCTGGACAGCTTTCCAATTGTGGGTAAGGCTGGGGAGCCCAACTCGAGGACTGGAACAGGATACCTTCAGGACTTTATAAAGTCACATTCATGGATGAACAAACTGTACCAAAGGGAAACACTGGCTCTACTGATATACTACTCTACCTCTGTAGTCACTCCTGCTATGACCCTGAATTCTACCACCATTCTGGCTACCTCTGTCATTACGGCTATATTCCAAGTACAGTGAACTGATTCCATCTAGCCACCATCTTGCCATCCCAAGCAAAATGCAAAATCTCTAGACAGATCATCGTTTGAGCCACAGGAGTACACACAGAGAGAACCTAGGCAGCCCCAACTTAGAAAGGGTTTCTACCGTAGAGGACTAAGAATTGGGTACTTAACAGCACAAGCCCTCTACCAGTAAGAAATGTTTATTATAGACATCTTTTGAAAACTTCAAACTCAAGACATTGAAAGCAAGACTCCACCCATTTCCCCAGAAAATGTGTACTTGAGCCATTTGCTGCTTGTACTCGGACTGTGTGATCTCACTTCGGGAGGCTGAATTTCATTAGCTGCCTTCACTCACCAATCACATTTGTCTGATCGTTCACATTGTGGTCACTTCTTTCCTGTTGTCCTACAAAGCTTTGTCAGATATGATTGATGAGTGAATGGTATGAAGGCCAAAGTCACCACAGAGAGAATTATCAAGGTGGGAGACTCAATAAGCTTGATTTAAATTCTTCCTCATCTGTGTGATGGCTGTAATGGCTTTCCCATGTAATTTTCAATGAGCTTTCATTTCCAAATAGAACCTTTCCCTACCCCATGAATGCTAATGATGGGGAGCAGAACCCATGATTAAAGGCCTACCTCCTATTAGACAGGGATGGTGTTCAGAGTCTGTGCTGTCTCTGGTCTTTTATTCTTTCATTGTGAGGCAGATCACAGCACTCCAAACACTTACACTAATTACCCTCCTGTAACAGTATTCATTCAAATGTTGAAGTATTTCCATATGTTGATGAGAGAAACTCCCAATCAATTAGTTTTGCTTTGTATGTCCACAGGTCTGCAGGTGAGGCAGAGGTTAGGGTTTGTCACAGCTCAAATAGATACATTTTCCTTTGCTTTTGATTGTGAAACTCAGCACATCCCTCACAGTCACAAAACAATAAAGGAGATAATGGGATGTTATTTGAATGTCTATAAATATCCAGAGAGGATAAGGAGCTCCTTCACTACCCTGGAGCCCATGTGTCATGTATTCCAGTGTGTGGAAGTTGTTGAGTATTGCCTCCTATTACAGCCTCCATGCTGTCCTTATTGAGTTCCTCCCCTGAAAACACCAACCACTAGCTTCATTTGAAAGCAGAGCCCCCTGCTACCACCTTGGTGTTCCTCACCTCGGGATGCTACTCAGCTCTGCTTTACTTTTTCCTGTAACAATCTGTCATTTTCTAAGCTACTGCATAATATAATTTTATTTATTGTGTGATTTTTTTTCCCTCTCTCTCTTTCTATCTGCTTGGTTCGCTGATATCCTAAGAACCTCAAGCAGTACCTAGACTATCTTAAAGATGACATTGTTACATGTTAATGAATAAATCTCCAGATACCTCTGAGGCCAGCTGTAACAGTGGAGACCCTGAGACGTGCAGAGGTTGGGTGGGCCTCTCTGTGTGCTGCCGAACTTCTACTTTGTGGCCCCCTTTCACCTATAAAATCCTGCTTTTTCAAAGGCTGTACAATTTGATCACAGCAAGACTTCAGTGGTTCCCCACAGCTTCATGTATTCCAATTTCCTCAAGTAATTGCATCTTAACAAGGAATGGAGTCCCTAGCTAAAGGAATACAATTTTAATTGCAAAAATTCCACCCATTTTGTCTTCACACAGGGCTTGTATATTCTAGCAGGAGGTAACTTTAGCTTAATGAGAAGGAGACTCAATCCTTCCTGTTATCATATAGCATTCCTAATGTGTGCCTCTGCTGTGAACAGATATCTATGCAAAGGAAGTTGAGTCCTCTTTCTGAACTCTCTTCTGGAAAAAATATTGTTATGTGGGGAATGAAATAAACATTTCAGTCTAACCCAGGCACCCTGGGTTTCCTCTGAGGCTCTGAACCTACCTTCATGAGGTTCTGGACTCACCTTCATGAGGTTCTGGACCCACCTTCATGAGGTTCTGGACCCACCTTCATGAGGTTCTGGACTCACCTTCATGAGGTTCTGGACCCACCTTCATGAGGTTCTGGACTCACCTTCATGAGGTTCTGGACCCACCTTCATGAAGTTCTGGACCCACCTTCATGAGGTTCTGGACCCACCTTCATGAGGTTCTGGACTCACCTTCATGAGGTTCTGGACCCACCTTCATGAGGTTCTGGACCCACCTTCATGAAGTTCTGGGCTCACCTTCATAAGGTTCTGGACCCACCTTCATGAGGTTCTGGACTCACCTTCATGAGGCTCTGGATTCACCTTCAAGAGGCTCTGGGCTCACCTTCATGAGGTTCTGGGCTCACCTTCATGAGGTTCTGGACCCATCTTCATGAGGTTCTGGACCCACTTTCATGAGGTCCTGGATTCACCTTCATGAGGTTCTGGACCCACCTTCATGAGGTTCTGGGCTCACCTTCATGAGGTTCTGGAGCCACCTTCATGAGGTTCTGGGCTCACCTTCATGAGGTTCTGGAGCCACCTTCATGAGGTTCTGGGCTCACCTTCATGAGGTTAGGATTCACCTTCATGAGGTTCTGGACTCACCTTCATGAGGCTCTGGGCTCACCTTCATGAGGCTCTAGGCTCACCTTCATGATAGTTTGCTTTTACTTTCTTCTTTCTGGAAAATCTATGACTCATCATCCTCCTCATCCTCCTCTTCATCAACATCCCATGAAATATGGTGTTGAATTATTTTAAATTTCCTGCCCAAATACAGTAAAACTGTACCCATCTGCAAGTCATCACTGGAAACCACAATATCCTGGAACTGAGTCAGTAAATGGGCCCTAGCTGTTTCAAATCACCTTATTAAAAGTGTCTTTTCAATCCCTGTTTTCTTCTTGCTGTCTTTTACTCTCCAGCTGGCCTAGGCCCTTGGTGGAGATCCTTTGGCACAGTCTGGGTATTAGATATTGATGAGGAGAGGCAACCCAGCCCTGATGGAAAGGCCGTGGGCAGAGGAGAGCAGGACTAAGAGAAACATGAGCTTGCACTATTGTTTTCTAGGTAATACTATTACTACATTTAAAAAAACCTGATTCGAGAACATCTTTATGCTATTGTTACACTCGACTTACTGCTTGGCTTTGTATGGGACTTTCAAAAGCTTCCCCCTCCATGATTTAGTCCTTGACTATACTAAATATCACATAAGAAGCTTTAGATATTTTTCTGTATTTATTGTTCAGAAATTCCTAATTGATGATCCTTAATATGAGTTTTTCAAAACTTTAAAAAAAATTATTTTTGCCAAATATGGTATCACATACCTGTAATTTCAAGAGTCAGAAGGCTCAAACAGGAAGATTGCAAGTTCAGGCCCAGCCTGGGCTACATAGTAGGACTCTGTCTCTAAAACCAAGAAACAGTAAAAAATTATTTGAGTATACGTATTTAAACAGTTCTTTTAATCTTGAATTCGCCACTTGAGGGATTTTCTTGTATTTTTTTTTTTCCTGCATCTGTTTCAAGCCATTGAACCTCTAAGAACAATTCAGCAAGCATCAGTTCTTTACCTGTCCTAAAATATAATATCAACTCAGACTAATGAAGCAGATCAGGGCCTTGCTCAGCCAGCATCAGAGAAGCTTCCTCCTGCAGCAGATGGGACCAAACACAGACACCCACAGCCAGACATTATACAGAGAGAGGGAGCTTGGATCACTCAGCCCTAAACGGAATGTCTCCATCAATTCCCTCCCCTCAGGGCTGAGGGAACCCACAGGACAGGAGGTGGAAGGAGCGTAAAAGCTAGACACGATGGAGGACACCAAGGAAACAAGGCCCTCAAAGTCAACATGCACACACGAACTCACAGAGACTGAAGCAGTACAGGGCCTGCGTGGGTCTGTACCATTTAGGGGTCCTAGAGCTGAAAGAAGCAGACACACCCCCCCATCCCTAACCCAGAAGCTCTGCTGTTGCTTGTTTTTTACTCTTTAGTTCTTGGGAGTGCTGCCACCCAGCTCCCAAATAAATCACACACACAGGCTTATTATTACTTATAAATGCCAGGCCTTAGCTTGGCTTATTTCTAGCCAGCTTTTCTTAATTTAAATTATCCCATCTCCCTTTTGCTTCTGGGCTTTTCCTTTTCTTACTTCTGTATATCCTACTTTTACTCTTACTCAGTGGCTGGCTGTGTGGCTGGGTGACTGGCCCCTGACATCCTCCTCTCCTCATTCTCTTACTCTTCTATCTTGATGCTCCTTCTCCTCCCACATTTCTCCTTCTATTTATTCTCTCTGCCTGCCAGCCCCACATATCCTTTCTCCTGCCTAGCTACTGGCTGTTCAGCTCTTTATTAGAGCAATCAGATGTTTTGGACAGGCAAAGTAACACAGCTGCACAGAGTTAAACAAATGCAATATAAAAGAATTCAACATATCTTCGCATCATTAAAACAAATATCCCACAGCATAAACAAATGTAACACATCTTAAAATAATATTCCACAACATAGCTCCAACTGATAATCACTTGCCAATGTAAGTTTAGTTTCCTCCAAGGGAGTCTCACTGGGCAAACAAACTACTCTTAAGGGTAGGCTGAATGCCTAGCAATAATGGCCAACAACAACAACAACAACAACAACAAAACGAACTCAACAGCATCTTTGGAGGTTCCTTGTCTCATAATGTTGTGTCATAGATCTTCTTTTTAAAAAAATTTATATTATCATTTTTTTATTTTAACTTTAGTTTAATTTAATTTATATATTTTTCTTCTTTCTTTTTACCCTACAGGTCCTTTGCATATATATTATGTCTTCTAGCTTATGTTTTTATGAGATCTCTGAGCATGTAAACAAGTGGGTCTTTGTTTCTTGTGCCTTCTCTTGGGTTCTTTTCCTCCTGTTTGTTTTGTCCAACTCCAATGTGTTGGTTTTGTTTTATCTTTATACCATACTATATCATATCGTATCATATCATATCATATCATAATCTCATCGAAGCCTTTTGTTTTTTAGTGAGAGACAGAAAGGAGGTGAATCTGGATGAGAGGGAAGGTGAGGAAGAACTGGGAGGAATAAAGGGAAGGAAAGTGGAAATCAGGATATATTCTGTGAGAAAAAAATCTATTTTCAATAAAAGGGAAATATATATACATACATACATACATACATACATACATACATACATACATACGTATATATGTAATATCCTTACTAAGAATTTTGACAATTTCATACATGCATACAATGCATTTTGATCATATTCACCTTCAGCTCTTGCCCCTAAGTACTCACAGATCCACTCTTACCCCACCTCTCACAACTTTAGTATCTATCCATCTATCTCTTTATCTATCTATACCACTGATTTAAAATTGTACTGTCCATATCCACATACTCATATATATTCATGTTAGGGGGTATCCACTGGAACATGGTTGACCTACCAGGGACCACACACTTCAAAGAAAACAGACTCTTCCTCCTCCAGAAGCCATCTACTGTCGATAGCTGCCCAGCTATGGGTGAGGTTCACAAATCACTTCCATATTTAAATACTAACTGGCTTGATCTTGTGTGTGCAGGCCATTAAAGCTGACATGAGTGCAGCAGTTTCTGTCCTATCGAAAGACACCATTTTCCTGCCTGGTCCTTTCTGGCAGGCTCTTACATTCTTCCTACCATCTCTTCTGAGATTGTCCCCTAGTGTTGTTGGGTAGAGGGTTTGATGTAGATGTTCCATTGTGGATGATCACAGACCCTTGTTTTCGCTAAACGGACACAGTATCGAGCTGCCTTCTAAATTCTTATCTCTATGGCCACAGACTAGTGCAACCCTCAGGCCTCAGCAGAGAAGTTTCTTTCTGCAGTGAGTAGACATCAGCAAAGAAATTCACAAATGGTCAAAGAGCAGAGCATAAGTTTAGATCTTCTTCAATATTTCTATGTCTTTATTAAATTATTTTTTCATATCATGAAGTGACTTCTTATCTCATTCAGATGTTTCTGTTCTCTTGGAAAACATTTGGGCCCCTTTGAGTTGTTTTTCTCGATTAATAATCAGTCTTTGGAATTCTTGCATCCTAAGTTTTGTCTAGGTCATTTTGATTAGGGGTCATTGCTATAAGGTTGGTAATATTTTCAGGAGACAAGATGTCTCAGTTGTTCCTACTACTTGTGTTTTTGCGGTAGGCTATGTCCGTCTGGGGTTAGACGGATGATAAAGTTTTCGTTATTGCTCTTTTAGTGGGTGTGTTCTCAGTGTTCAGAGAGACTAGTTGTAGCTTAGTTGTAGTGATGTTAAAGTGGTGTTCCAGTCACCAGCCTCTACCTCATCTGCCCTTGTGGGTGGAGTCTAATCTATGGAGATTTGTTGAGGTCTTGATCATGTCAACCCAGGTGCTGGAGAACTATCTGATGGACTGGTATATTTCCGCTCTCTTTCTTCTCTAAACTGATCAGCCACTCCTTCGAACATGACTTATAGGTAGTCATCTTACCCAGTCCCTTTTTTAAATCTTTCTTTTCTTTTTAAAAAACAGGTTTCTAACTCCTTTCATATAAGATGATTTAGATTTTTTTATAAAAGGTATTTATTTTATGTATATGAGTGTTTTGTGTGCATGTATGTTTGTGTACCATGTGCATGTAATACTGAAGAAGGCCAGAAGAGGGCATCAGACCCTCTGAAACTCGAGTTATAGATGGTTAGCCTCCAGGTAGGTGCTGGAAACTGCACCCTGGTGTTTAATCACTGAGCCATCTCTCCAGTCCCTTCATAAGATTTTTTTTTTTTTTTTTTGGTCTTAACAAAATTTTTAGCATGTAAAAATTTTCTGAAGACCACTAGTCCAAATATTCTTTAAGACAAATTTCCTATGCCAATATAAATTTTCAATGTCTAAGGACTGTGTCATTTAGTTATTTATTCAATAAACATTTGATAACTTTCCATTCTAGGCACTGAGATCCCACTTAATAAAATAGAGACTTTTTCACTTATGCCAGTTCAAAAGACAGCAGTAACCAGGCCAGTTTGAGAGGGCTGCTGGAAGGAAAGACCACCAATGGAATGACCTCAACAATAAAAATAGACAGCTTGGAAGTCCCAGGAAGTTGAAGTCAGAGGTTCAGGACTCAGCAGAATCAATTCCTTCTGAAGGATGGAGGTGGTCTGTTCTAGCTTTCTTCCCCAATTACTGGTGGTTTGCTTGAATCTTTGGTCTTCCCTGATGCATAGAACATCACTTAGTTTTTGCCTTCATCATCATAGAGTGCTCCTCTTATGTCCAAAGTTGTCCCTTATATCAAAACATCAGCTGTCATGGACAAATAACCACTGTGTTAATGATTTTTCTCCTTGCTGTAGCAGAATGCATGACGGATGATAGTCCCCCAGAGCAAGGATGGCGTGCTATTGCTGCTCAGTACGCAGCAGCAGGAGCTTGTGACTCGTTTACATCATGATTGACTCACAGGCAAGACAAGACTGGAAGCCGGCCTGAACTGTATCCCTCAAGCCCTGTCTCTAGTGTCCTCTACCAGCCACCAGGACCCTAGGTCCCAAAGTCCCACGACCTTCCCCAAACGGGGCCAAACGCTGGGACAAAATATTCAAATACTTGATGCTAGTCAGCTAAGAATCACCCACATTCCAGAACCATGTACCTCCCAGTCTTCAGTGACTATGCACCAACATCCTGGCCCCCGTCATCATGAAGGTGACACATTTCCACCCTCGAGGCATATTTTTCCTATACACAAGCTCCACACTCCCTGTAAAAACACTCCATCATGACTTGGTCTGTTTCTCTCTCATTTTCCATCCCCACTCAGAGGCAGCCTTTTGGGTGTCCTCCCCTTCCTCCCTCATACTAAACCTCTTGCATGAGGTCTGTTGCGTGGTATGATTCTGGTGGCGTTTCTGGGCCCCAATTGCCAAGATGCTATTGCTGCAAAACCCTTTTGCATGAGCACATGGATGGCAATTCATATTTAAAAAAACCCTTAACAACAACATTTTCACTTAATAACCCCTACATAAACCATCTTTGGAAACAAGGTCACTACCTGAGGTATTCTGAGTAAGGAATTTAACAGATAAATGACATTTGATCATTTGAACGACGCAGTTCATCCCATGATACCCGCCTGTCATTCATGGTACCTCTCTTCATCTTCTCTTTCCATATCCATCCCATCTGCATGTCTGTCATTCTTACCTTAAATATGCTTTGGGTCTAGGGGTTTCCTTCTGTTGTGATCCTGACGTTTTACTCTGGCTCCCCAGTCACTTCGGAAACTTCCTCTGTTTCCACTCTAGGTCTTTCCCAATCTAGTTTCCATGCACAAGCCAGAGATCTTCCATAGTGCATGCTTGATTCTCTCTCTCTTCTTACAACATCCAACCACTTCCCATTGCCTAAGGAAAAACTCAAAACTCCTTGATGTGGCTTACATGCCATTTGGCTGCTCTTCTCCTCTCCAGTCTTATCCCTGTTGTGCTCTGAGGTTTAGCCAAGTAGCAACTTCTTTCAGTTCCTTCATGTCATCATTCTTCTGCCTCTGGGCATTGGCCATGCAGTTCCCAGAGAGGAGAGCTCTCCCAGGCTCAATTTCACCCAATGCTCCCTTACTGGCTTGACGTCAGTCTTTATGGTGACTAGCTTCCAGGAGGCTAATTCTCTCCAGTAAGCCCAATGGTAGCCCTGAAAATGATAGGCCCACATTTTACTACCTGCAGTCTATGAGCGTTCTCTCTTTTGGGGAAAAGGTCTTTTGTGCCTGTGTGTATATGTGAGTCTTGCCTTTGTGCATATATGTGTACCACATGTGTGTGCATTGCCAGAAGAGGACACTGTAAACCCTGGAAGTGGACATTAATGAGCCACTATGTGGGTGCTGGGAACAGAATCCAGGTAATCTACAAGAGCAATAAGTGCTTTTAACTGCTGAGCCATCTTTCCAGGCCCTGGAGAAAAAGTGGGGAGTGATAAAGGGAAATAGGAAATGCTTGATGTTAATCTCTGGGCTCCACACATGAGCTCATGGGCTAATATACTGCAAATACATCTCTCTCTCTCTCTCTCTCTCTCTCTCTCTCTCTCTCTCTCTCTCACACACACACACACACACACACACACACACACACACACATACACACTTTTTGTGGCTATGTTATGTATTGGGGTAAGACATGCAGCAAGCTGTGAATGCTGGGAAGGTAAGTTATGTCTGCTGAAATGGCTAAATCACTAACTCAAGGCCTGAGGCATGCCGATTGTACTTGGATTTAATATTAGCAAAAAATACTAATAATTCTCTTGACTGAATGAGTGTGTCAGTCAATGCCTCATTCTAGGTACAAATTGAATTCATAGATTTGAATAAAAATGCGGGGTTATGTGTGCGTAAACTATCCATCCCATAAGAAACATGTAATCTCTGTAGCAGGCAGAAGGAGCATGTGTGAGAGGACATTTAAAAAAAAAAAAAACTTTGACAGGCAGTGGTGGTGCATGCCTTTAATCCCAGCATTCGGGAGGCAGAGGCAGAAGGATCTCTGTGAGTTTGAGGTCAGGCTTATCTACAAAGCAAGTTCCAGGAAAATCAGGACTCAGTTACACAGAGGAACCCTGTCTCAAAAACAAAAACAAAAAACATAACAAAAACAAAAACAAAAACAAAAATCCCAACCTTTCCTCTTGTCAACACATTTGCTGACATTTTAAAAAATGCCACATCTTTTTTATTTAGAGTGGCAAAAAGCAGATGATATGATTCTTAATCTAGAAAAGTATGGAATATAGTGAGAGATGATTAGAACTATAGTTTTATTTTTACAAAGGAAATTCAGAAATACATAAGCAGCTGTGTATTGTCACTGACTAACAATGAGCCGGCAGTGACAGGACGGACAGTTTTACAAGTGGCACAGCTGCTTGTGTCTCTTTCCTACTGTCATAACTTGGCAATTTTCCATATGGCCACCTCTTTTTGTTTGTTTGTTTGTTTTGTTTTGTTTTGTTTTTCGAGACAGGGTTTCTCTGTGTAGCTTTGCACCTTTCCTGGAACTCGCTTGGTAGCCCAGGCTGGCCTCGAACTCACAGAGATCTGCCTGGCTCTGCCTCCCGAGTGCTGGGATTAAAGGCGTGTGTCACCACCGCCCTGCTCACCTCTTTTAGTTTCACAGACTGTTCTGTCTTAAAGTCCTTTTGGGCAGTGGTGCTCATGACCCCGTCGCTTTAGCCATGAGAGAGACTGGTCGGGGTATTCCTCACTCCCAGATGCACGGACTTGTTCAGTGATGAAGATATGTATGAAGTAGGACCAGTCAGATTCATTTCAGGGGCCGTGGTGCAAAAAAAAGCTTGGATGGGATGTGATTTTCTTGCTCTAGAAATGATGGAATGTAAGCTCTGGCCACCGTGGCCAGAAAGCAGTGAGAGTCAGCAGGAAGAAACCAGCCAAGAGGAAAACAAAATCAAGCCGTTTGAAGACCCAAGAATGCATTTAACTCTTTCTACTTATAGACCATCCTATTCACCATGAAGAACTCAAAATAATGTATTGAGAATATGGTGGGGGCCACAGGTGAGTAGATACTTCTAAAATATGACACTCCCCGTTTCAAGCTAGAGAAGTGTCATTGGGCAGTGACTTCCCACAAAGGACACATTTCCCAGCTCCTGTCATCTATGTGGAGACAGGCAATTGATTTGGGCAACAGGGATGAAGGTGGAACAAATGTGTTGCTTCACAGATGACGTGGTTAAGAGCCACATCTTCCATATCCTTCCATGCCTTCTGTTTCCCTTTATATTTTAAACCAACATATAACATCATACATGTTTATGCAATACTATGTGTTATTTCAATACTTTCATGTATTGCACAGTGTTTAAATCATGATAAATACATATTTCATTTCTCTGTGTAAAATTGTTAAACATCCCTTCTTCTAGCTGAGATATGCATGGTAATTACAATGTGTGATTATTATCTCTCGTTACTCTGCTGTACAAAAACCCAGCAGCAAGTCAGGACTGGTGTTGCTCGACTGTAGTCAGAGCCCTGGGAGGCAGAGGCAGAGGATAGCAAGTTTGAGAGCAGTATGGAGTACATGGCCAGATTTTGTCTAAAAACAAAAAGAACAGCAGATTGTCATCTCTACCTGTGGCCTAGTGTCCGTCAATCAACTATCCCCTTGCCGTCCCACCAGCGTTCTACCCTCAACTTCTATGAGATCAACTTTGAAAAATTCTGTGTTTAAGAGCACGTGTTGTCTAACCCTCTTTTGTTTGCTGCAGAGAGAAAATACCAATGTTTCTAAGGACATTTTTATTCAGGCTCCATAGGAAACGGAGGAAATTCTGAAACCAGTCTTGAATGCAAAGGATTTAAAGACCGAACTATTAAAGGGGCTTTAAAAAAAAAAATCTCAATGATGAAATTGCTGTGCTGTTTTTGAGCTTTAAAGAACTGGAAATGACTGGTCAGTGTAGAAACCCATTATTGGCCAGCCTTTGCAAGTCTGGAATCCAGTGCTCACAGACCACCCATGTGACCCTGGCCACTGGACATTTCAAGGTCTTGTTTGCAGCATGAGCTCCAGACCTCTTTCCAGCTCTCTGCCCCGACTGTATCCTTACTCAAAGCACTCAGTGATAACACTCTTGGACTGTGAGTCATCTGAGGCAGATTGCCCAGCAGTCAGGAGCAGAATGGACTGGTTTTTGTAGCTTGGAAACCTTTCAGTCTGGGGTTATTTGAAAACTGTATAGTTATCCCACACTGACCATGAAGCTCTTTCCACATGCCCTTCCTTGGCTGTTCCTCTCTGTAGATGATTTTCTAAATGGTCTTGTTAAATAAAAAAAACACAGAGCCAAATATAAGGGTGAAAGCCTTAGAGAGATCAGGGAAATAGGAAAAGCCACCAGCCAACCTTACCTCACCAACTCTGCCGCTTCCAAAAACGAGCTACATCCTGTCTACCCACATCTATATTCCTTGCTGTTCTGCCATCTGATTTGTTCTCTCCATTGAGCTACATCACTTCCTCTTCTACATCACTACACAGCTCTGTCACTTCCTGTCTGTCTGTACAGACCTCCAGACATCTGTGGTTAACTAGTGTTGGAATTTAAGGAGTGTCCCCCACACCTGGCTCTGTTTCCAGTGTGGCCTTGAACTCACAGAGAGGCTGCCTGCCAGTGATAGGATTAAGGGTGTGTGCTGCCTGACTTCTTCATTTACTTAATGGCTGGCCTTTTCCCTCTGACCTCAAGGCAAGCTTTATTTATTAAAGCACAAATAAAACATCACCACATTTCAGCACAAATAAAATATCACCACACCACTCTTTCTTTCCAGTTAGTGAAATTTTAAAATTGAAACTAAAATAAAATGGGAACTGTAACAGCATCTAGCAGGCTTAGGAAATAGTTGAACTTTTCAGCTATGAACTGAATAGTCACAAAAGTGAGTACAGTCTTAATTTTTTATTCTTTTAAACTAATTTTGATTTGGACATGAAGTTTAAGAGATATCTTATAGAGCATGTATTACACTCAAGGTTGTGATCAGACCCTGCCATAAGCCCACAGACTATTTGGTAAGTCCTCCCCACCCCCAACTACTCTCTCAGTACTGAGGATTGAACCTGTGGTCTGGTGTGTGCTAGGCAATCATTCTACCATTGAACTATATCCCAAGAACTCTTTTATCTTCGTTGTTGTTATTATTTTGAGACAGGATCTCACTCAGTTCCTCTAGCTGACTGTGAACTTGTAATCTCCCTGACATAGCCTCTTCAGTGGCTGGGGGTGTGGAATGCCACCAGGCCCAGATAGGTAAGATGTGCTGTGTAGCTGATTGCTGGCTGACCTTCTAGAGCCAAGGAACTTTCTCAAAAACTGTCCCCATGATCAGTTATTTGGAAAGATCCCCAGAGGTCATGAGGGCTGGATGTCCTTTGTTCTCTGAGTCAGTTGTTAGTGACTGGATTAATATGGAAAGACAGACAGATTGGAACACCACTGTTGAGCACTGATCTTCTTTCCCTCAGCTCTATGTGTGAGTGGCTAAATGTTTTTATTTGTCTCATCTTTACAGACCAGCCATGGACAATCTGGGTTGGTGGTGAGATGGCTGAGGAGGAGGAGATGAGGTTATCTAGGAAGTAAGGGGTTAAAGGACAAGGGATTCCTGTAGAAAGGGATGGGAATGAGCAAAAATGAGAGGAAGTGGAGAGAGGGAAGATGGACCCCATCGGCACTGAGCAGGGATGATGTCTAAGAGTGTACACAGACACTGTGGTGGTTGAAATGTAAATGGCCCCCATAGGCTCATAAGAAGTGATGCTATTGGGAGGTGTGGCCTTGTTGTAGTAGGTGTGGCCCTGTTAGAGAAACTGTGTCACTAGGGGTGGGCTTTGGGGTTTAAGAAGCTCAAGTCTGCCTGCATGCCTCCGTGCTTTCTACCATAACAATAATGGACTTAACCTCTGAAACTATAAGCCATCCCCAAGTAAAAGTTTTCCTTTCTAAGAGTTGCTGTGATCATGGTATCTCTTCACAGCAATAAAACCCTAACTAAGACAGATATGCACACATCATAAAATATTCTAGAACAACCAGAGTAAATAAAATATCACAAAGCATATTTAAATCATCTATTTGCCTACTCAGTCATCAGTCCAGCTATTGATCCTTTTATCCATCAATATAATAAACATTCATTGAGTTACCTATTATGTACAAGACAGCAAAATCAGTAGTAGGTCTTATAAAGAAGTACATCATTACTTTACATCAATATTTCCCAAGTCTTTTGTGATAATTTTTATGAATTCTACCGCTAATGCACACATTTTGAAGACAAGGAAATATGAACCACTAAGAGGTCAAATGACTTGCCTAAAGCTATCGAACAAACTACTTCAAGTGTAGTGATTAGAGACAGACTTTAAGTTTCAAATGTGTTGCCTCTGGCTAGCTAATAACTAAGGTTTGATTTGTCTAACACAATTTTTAAATTTTTTTCTTCTAAGAGACTCAGCAACAGGCTTATGCCCAAGTGGAAAGCTGGCAATGCCTGCCTTTTTTCTCAATCATTTCCTGTGGTGTGAAGCTCCACACATTTAATGCTAATTACCCATTTGATCATTTCCCAAACTTATTATCATGAGATGATGTCCTTGGTATGGAAAAGGCATATTTTCCCTCGTTAAATGGCTTCTTCCAAGTCAGGACGAAAGTAATGACACTAGCAACCCAGCTTCTTTAGTAAATGCCAGCCCTCTGGGTCTGTCTTCCTTTCTCCTGGAATAAAAGTGCTCCTCAAATCAGTTGTAAACACTACTTTAGAAGGGGACCACTGCCATCCAGGCTGCCGTGCGAAGGAATAGAGCCGGGCATCAAAAACTGATACTGTTAAGAACCTCCTGGAAGGGAGAGAAATACCCAGGTCAAAGTAGATGTCACATCGGGCTGGGCCAGCAGACACACAAAAGAGGGAGAGAGGGAGGATGGGGTAAAGGCCACGTGTGGCAATCACCAATCCCAGTCTGCCATTGCTTAGTGGGTAGAGATTTTGAGTCCTCTGGCTGGTAGTGATTTTGGCTGCTCTAGGTTTCCAAACAGTCGTCCCCCAGTCTCCTTCAACCAATTGAGATGGAAGCTGGTCTGGGCTGCTGCTCAATGAGGCAATAGCACTTCTCTTGGTTATTCACCGGCAGAGAATAATGGTCAGCCTGACATTCTGTTGTCACACACCATTGTAAATTGTAGACTAGGTGACAGCCATCTTCTTCCTATAATAGTTCTCCATCCTGATTTGTTTTAAGATTTCTCTGGGTTTATAGTCTTCAGAAGTAGTTCTCCAAGGCCTGGGGACTTCACTCAAGGTGACTCAGGCCTTAGTACTGACCAGTCACTACTGATGAAGACCTGAGAACCATATTACACACATCATACCAGGGACAGAAAGATATTATCAGGCCACCAGACATATCTGCAAGTTGTTATGGGGCCTGAGAATGACTTCACCATGAAGTCAAAGTTGCTTACTCTTTACTTGGGAAATGTGGAATTCACATTACTAAGAAGAGAACCATGAATCACTTTCATGGACTCTCTAACTTTGGAGATTTTAATTTTATTTTATTATAGCATGGTAACAACTTCTTGACCTGAGCTCTGCTCCTTTAAGAGCATGTGTATAGCATACTGCTGGGGGCAGTGCAGTACTGTGGGTCTCTAGGCTTCCCCAACTTGTAGAGCTGACTTTATGCTCACGGATTAACTACTACTTCCATGTTCTCTCTCTTGACACCCCTAGCAGCCACACTCTTGTCCTCTAAGTTTGACTAGTTTGGATTTCACATCTGGGTGAAATCATGCTCACACACTACAAAACACTGAGTAAGAATTTTAAAAGTCAAATATCAATGCAAAGATATATTAGTGGTTGTAGATGGAAAGGTTTAATGTTAAAATGTCAGTAATATCCAAAGAACTCCACAGATTCCTTGATTGCTTGTCTGTGCAGTTTTGGACTGGAAAAGAGAAATGCTAGTTGACTCAGTTTTGCTTATGTGTTTTTGGTCATGCTGGGGGTTGACCCAAGTGTATCCAACATCTTAGACAAGCACTCTTTCCCAAACCTACAGCCCAGCTCACCACTTCATTCTTCGTGTTTGTTTGTATGTGACAATTTTTACAAAATTGAAGCTAACATGAAATGTTTCCATGCTAATCTGAACAATAGGCATACATTATAAAAATAATAGTGACAAAAATCCTGACATTGCCCTGAAATTCCATCAAAAGTCCACATTCAATGACATTTGCTATCATGAACACATAGTACTTCTTATATTTGGTACAATTCTATTGGATTTGTTTTAGAAAGTAGTTGTCAGGGAATGAAAAGGGCAGACCTTGGACTTTATCTGTCATCCAAACAACAGATAGTATTCTCATGGTCAACTGAAAATCACTGAGTTATTTTCCCCGGTATATGAAGGTCTCAGTCACAACCACCGTAATGGAAACAACAGACTTTGTCTCAGTGAAAATACGGCAGAAGGCATCACTGTAAAGAGAGTCCCTAAGGGGTGTCTTCCTGACCATGAAGGCGCTGTTGTAAAGAGTATGTACTTTCTGATCGGCACCACTTCTGTGTCAGCAAGAGGTGACCGACTGAGGCAGACAATCCTCAAGATCAAGGCCAACAAGACTTTCAAAGATGGGGGAGGGGGAAGACGACTTACCAAGTATCTACTGTTTTGTTTTTTACATAAGCCAATCTTTTACTATAGTTGAAAGAAATGAAAGAAGAAAGTATTTTTAAAGCTTAAGACAGAAATTAAAAAACAAAAGAAGTTCTCAAAGTGATAATTCACTTATATCTGTTTAAACAGATCAAATCTTCCATAAAAATCTTTCTTTATTCTCTTTTTCATTCTCGTTTGTTTCTGGAAACTTCCTTCCCATTATGTAATCCTACACTACTCTTTTCTTCTCCTCCATTAGGTGTGTGATTTGGACCAAGATTAGGAGATAAAGTTGAGGCTGAAGAAGGAAAGTGAAGCGGGGCCTTTATAAAGGGCACCGATTAAGACACACCAATCTCTGACCAGAGAGTTGTCGAATGACTTTGGGCTTCGGAAAGAAAATTGCTTTTATGGTTTTGCCAGTTTGTTTTGTTCCTTTTAATGTGCTTTCTCAATAGACTCTTGAAATGCTACCCTTGACTTTGATGAAACAGAGAGAAAAGGGATTTTCCCACACTGCTAGACTAGTTTATGTTTATCATCGGATGAGGGGAGGCAGCAGGTATCCCCAGGTGCAGCATGGGGGTGAACGGGGCCTCCTGGGAAGAGGCGCAGGGAAGCTGACACGGACTGGGGCAGGTGTGGAAACACAGTGCTCTCTCACCCCTGGGTCTTCTTCAAACCCAGTAAGATTTCTTTAAGGGGTGTCTGCTTTTATTCTTCCCCAACTCAAGTTACAGAATTACTTCATCCTGCGCATCTGTGGAGGAGGAGGCTGCATTCTGGCAGGATGAGGTGCCTAGCCGGGTTAGCAGCGTCCTCTTGCAGCTCAGTTTCCCGGGCACGCTCAACATTTCCAGGTTCTCTGCAAACCCAGTATAATTTTAGAGAGTGGGACCACGGTGGGGGATGTCTGCTTCTCTCTTGTGCAGTCTCTTTTCTTTCCTGGATACTTTCTAATTTGTCTTCCCTCGATACAATTCCACTTTTATAATTCTATTTGCACAGTAGATTTTTAGTGTTGTTGAAATATGAAAAAATATACTTTCATCATTTGTATAATCAGATTGCTTTTCAAGGCCTGTTAATAATAGTAATAAAAAAAAAACAAGAAATGAGATAACTGTCTCCTTCCTCCCCCGACTTCCCATTTCTGAAAGTATGTTCACTTTTTAAAGGATTTGTCCTCAAGTTTCCGAGCAGCACACGGTTTGCTTTTTCAGCCTCAGACATTTTAGACTGCCCATTATAAGGAAGGCAAGGGTTTAGTTTCCTTTTTCTCTGTCTAGTGTCTTTCCACTTACATTTTCTACATAAACAATGTGGACATAATCATTTTTATGTAAAAGCCATTTAGAACTTGAGTCATGTGGGAAATACAATTTCTGTACTTCATTTTGTCACACAGTTGGCTTCACATAATTTCCTTAATTTGGGTTTCCATAGATGCCTGTGTTATTGTTCTTATCCACCCCAAACTCTGCCTCAGTTTCTCCATTCTTTAGTGTTCTCAAACTAAGCTTTCCCATGTTGTTCATCTTACTCATGTTTGTTTACTATTCCTTCCTCTTCTTCATTCCAACGTTGAGTAAGGTTCCAGCCTTCGTGTACAGAGGGGTGAGCACCACCGGAGTTCAGAGAATGGGGTCTCTCCCAAGAAATCCAGCTCCACAGTTACAGTGTCTCCAGTCCTTGTCTTTTTCTCCCAGGAAAGGTGTTTTTGTTTGGTTTTGTTTCCCTTTTTCTTTAGATAGTTTTGTTTTATAATCTGACATCTTTATTCAGTTTTCTCATTCCTGTTACAGTGTCTTTAATCCATTGTTTGTTTGTTGTTGTTGTTGTTGTTTTGTCTTTTTATTATGTTGAATGGGGCCAGTGTCTTTTCTAATTCCTCAGAGAACATCGATAATTTGCTTTTCCAGTTCTCTGCATGGATTCCATTTCCTGTATTGATTTTTGTTGTTTGTGAATGTTAGTCCCTATTTTTTTGTGTCTGACACTTTCTTTTGACCTTAGTTATCTTCTTATTTTTAATAAGGAGATTCTTAAAAGTTGAAAGACATCTCTAGGCATGACTAGTATTTGGGACACACAGCATAATCTGGAAACCCATGGCATCAGTAAACTTGTCCAGTATTTTGTTGAGATGCTCATATATCAAAGGAAGAAACATTGGCTCTCGTGTCAGGCACAGCCCTAGGCACCGATGCTTGGGGAGCTGAGGCAGAATGGAGACTTTAGCATTTACTTATTTTCAGCACATGTTGCCCTTCTTGAGTGCGTGTGGTTTTTGCCATTTCAGAATCTACTGGGTTCTTCAAATATGCCTTCAGGCTTCGACCAAGGCAAGGGAATGCTAGGCTCAGGCTTCATGGAGTGGGAGCTATTTGGAGAAGCTGAGATAAATACAGATGATCAAAAACTATCTCTGCTTTTAGTGCACTGTCATGCAAGAATCCACTGTGTTCCTGGGCAGCCAGTGTCTACACCAGTGTTTCTCAACTTGTGGATCACAACCCCTTTGGGGGTCGAACAACCCTTTCACAGGGGTCACCTAAGACCATCAGAAAACACAGATACTTACATTATGACTCATAACAGTAGCAAAATTACAGTTATGAAGCAGCAATGGAAATAATTTTACGCCTGGGGTTACCACAACATGAGAAACTGGATTAAAGGGCCACAGCATTAGGAAGGTTGGGAACCAGTGCTACACTTTAAGGGAGTTAGTTGTTCATGACCTTCCCCACTGACAGCATCACTCAGGTTTCCAAAGTCTGCAGCAGCATTTATTACCCATTCTCTTGTTTTCCAGCCTGCACAATTTTATTACCGTTTTTCCCTCTTCCTCATTGTTCTCATGAGTGAATGCTTTAAAGGATTTGTACTTTCATTTTAGTGAGGTTTCAGGAGAATGAAATGTTGCTCAGCCTACCATTTTTAGCAGCCACTGTTCTTTCCATCTCTAAAAATAATATTGTGAACAAGAGTGATGTGTAGCTTTGGGAGGTTGCTCAGTGCATAGCTGAAGGAAACTCTTCCCATCACAAATGTTGTACATTTGTTTATTTATTTTAATTAATCTCTATAAAATGACAATGAAGTATCTTGTTCAATAAATGTTGGTATGACCTAGCAATTGCTTATTGGAAGAAAGTAAAATTTCCTGATAAACAGATAACTTTAGTCTAATTTCATACAAATAAGCCATACATGACATATTTGAAAAAGATATGTAGACTGAGACTTGGTTTCAAAAATGTGTCTGAGTTTTAAGTCCTCATGTGGACCAGATGGATTTTTTTTAAAATGAATTGAGAATAGTTTCATAATCCAAGCAAATAAGGAGTTTCAGGTTTTAGACTGTGTAGACTAATAAAAACAATTAGTAGCTAAGCGTGTTGGCTCATACATGTAATCCCAACACTCGGGAGGCTGAGGCAAAAAGACTGTAGTTCAGGGCTAGACTGAGCTACAGAGCAAGGCCTTAGCAATGCCCCTCTCAAAAAAAATTTGTTAAACATTTTCAGATTGTTGACTCTTAGGGAAATGATCAAAGTTCTTTGGCCAGTGTGGTAAAGTAGGACTTCATTAATTGGTCATAGTTGCAGACAAAATGGTCTCCGATGGTTAGATCACCACTGGATTTCTTCTTAAAGTCATTTGATGATTAAGTCTTAATGCAGCTCCACCTAACCACGTCATCAAATCATCATAGAAAGAGCAAAAAGGGCAAACATTGGAGCAAACTGAAACCAAAATATTACCGGTGTCTTTAAAAAAAGAAAAATACAAACATAAAGAAGATAGGGGAGAAATAAAAAAGTGTTGCCCTGTGTGCTTTTCCAGCTGGAAGAGAATTGAACAGACTTTGGAATAGAGAAGAGATTTAAAGTTTCAAACATTCAGTTACAATAATGTGGCAGAAGAGAGGGAGGGAGCACAGTGTATTTTTAAAAATTGAAAAGAGACGTTTTTAACACACACACACACACACACACACACACACACACACACACACACTTCATATATGTGTGAGCCCAGTGGCAAACTTAGAGAGTAGTGGAGCTGGCTGGATCTTTGAACCTCCTCAGCTCTATTAGTGGAACTGGTCAAGTCATTGGGCAGATTAAATCCTTTAGTATACTGGAAACACAGCACTTTGTCTTTCATAAATCTGTTTATAACAGGTGGATGCAAAGAAGGAAAAAGATAATAGCTCACCCAGGATGTGTGCAAGCTGCCCACAGCACCTGAGATACATCTACAATATACTCAGTTACAAGCAAGAACCTGAAGCCATATGCCTGGGGAAATCCCCCAAGGCCCTACCCCTAGATGAAGAACTACAGGCAGTTAATGGCTGCTGAGATGGGGAGAGAATCAGTCTTCTCCTGGTATAATCCCTTGATAAGCTATCCAGTTCCAATTGGTCAACCCTAAACACATACACACATGAGCAACACTTAATGGACTCGTGTGTGTGTGTGTGTGTGTGTGTGTGTGTGTGTGTGTGTGTGTGTACATACCTGAAGCACTGATCTGAAACCAGTCTGGTTATAGTGAGTGGAACAGAGAAGGGTTTGCGATGTTCGGGGTGGGAAGCAGGGGCAGGCACAGGGAGGGGAGAGACTGAGAGAAAAATGCCGTGTCATTTGTGAGGAAGAAGATGCTGTAGGGCATTGTTCAAAGCTTCTGTCTGTGTCTTGTTAGCTCTGCAACCTTGTGTAAGTTGCACAATGTGGCTGAGTGTTGTTTTATCTATAAAATTGTTTTTAAAAAAGTATATTCAACCCCCAGAAAGAGAAACAGTCTTAGGTGATTCTTATGCACATCCAAGTTTGAAAAACTTGGCTTAGGTTTTAATTTGTATTATTTTAGAAAGTTGGCAAAGTGTCAAGAGTCAAACCTTGGCCTTCTTATATGCTAGGCAAGTTCTCTACCTCTGAGCCACATTCCCAGCCTTGAGAAGCCCTACTTTAAACCATATTTCATAGTATATTGTTACAACACTGAAGTCTTTGTTTTACAAATATGGGGAAGGAAAAGTCATAGAAATACATCATTTTGTTGAAGATTATCAATAGGTACCATAATACTTTCTGTTATCTTTGACAAGCCATGACATGTGTTGACAAAAATTAAATAAGAATGATTTAGTTATGGTCAGTCAGCTCAAGTTAGTAGTAATGTATTGATCTTTTTGAAAAGATGTCTTGTTTCTAAGAATCCATCTATCACATCTATTCATCATACGCTGAAAACAATGTGTTCTGTGAAGCCCTAGGCTTTCACAGAGGTATGTGGGGGCATCATTGTTAAAGGCGAGGAGTCATGTGTATGGACTTTTCTTGGCTTCTCAAGTCTCCATTCAAGTGTAAGTGCTCTGCTTTTGCCTTTTATGTTACTGTGATTTCCACAAATACTTAGTTTTGTTTTTTTTTAAGTGTTGGCATTGGTTAATCAATAACAATGGGTTGGAAATGGATGTCCTAAGTTAATAACTTCTTGAGAAATCAAATGAGATGGGCAGGCCCACTTCCCAGACCATTATAAAGCAATATCAGAAATTAGAAATAAAAGTTTAAAAACAAAACAAAATCCTCCATCTGCTTAGGCATTAAAATTACTCTTGCAACTCATTGTCAGCTCACTATAACAATCAAACTGCAACTGAAGCCTTTCTGAGAAGTAAACCATTACATTTTAAATTCTATAGGATGTGATCAAAACAGTACTCAGGGGCATAATCATGACTTCAAATACTCACATTATCACATGAAAATAAAAGAAGAAAAAAAGCAAACATTGTACCCAGCTATTAAAAATTTTCATAAGGAATTTTTAAGTGGGGAATCATAGCAAAACCTGAAAAACAAGAGAACATATGAAACTAGAAAAATATCCCAATTGGTAAATCTAAGAACTGAATTCTTGTAGCTACAGCAAAGACATAGGAGCCGGGGAGGTAGCTCAGTGGTACAACCGATGATGCTTACCCTACTCCCGGACTTGGGATTGGTTTCTCAACACCAAAGGAAGAGGGGAAAAGCAAATGAACAGAAAGAGCCAATAAATAAGAAACTCCCAACAATTCAAGATCACAGAATAAGATTTATAGAAGCTAGAGAGGTGGTTAAGAGCAAGCGGTGGTGCTCTTGTAGAGTGTCCTAGTTCCCAGCACCCGAATCCGGTGGGTCACACGCTCATGTAACTCCAGGTCCAGGGGATCTCTACACACATAGACACACAGATGTGCACATAGTTAATAAAAATTGGAATCTTTTAAAAAGATTTCTATAATCTTCAGTGATGTGTGGTGATAGAAAAGAGTTTTAATTCCACACCTAAAAGAGATAATAGTTTAATAAGAGAATTTGTAATCTGGGCAGGGAATATACATTAATGTCATGTATCAAGAAATAATGTGACATATGTATGAAAAATTCTACTATTATACAGGTGAAAATAACCTTATAAAGAGGGAGTCTACTGTTGCAATTATCTGTAGTAACAACGAATTAAAACCTTCACACTGTACCACAAAAAGGGAGTGTGGAAGAAATTATAGTATATTCACTGGGTATAATGCCATGTAATCACTGAAAAGTTATAGAATTATTCATGTGTTTATTATGTAATACCTTGGAAAGTGATGACAGCAGGTTTCGAAACATCAGTTCGAGGGCCTTTGGTAGATTAAATGACCTAATTAACATGTCAAGCCTTGGATGGAGAAGACATTCAGCAAAGTGTTAGTTTTCCCTCCCACACAGGATTATTTTGAAAGCTGGCTGGGTATCCAGTGGCTGGTCCAGGTCCAGCCTGCAGTCATTACCCTCATCCTGGGGGAACTGTTGGAGCTGCCCTCAACTTTGACAGTTCAGGAGAGCTAGTGTGTACTGTCTTTGCACACTTTGGTATTTTGTATCAGGATGCAGTGAGCTGAAGTGTGGTTTCTAGTGTGGTCAGGAAATGACGACACAGTGGTGTGTGTGTGTGTGTGTGTGTGTGTGTGTGTGTGTGTGAGAGAGAGAGAGAGAGAGAGAGAGAGAGAGAGAGAGAGAGAGAGAGAGAGACAGAGAGTGCACTACTTTTCAGCCACAGGTGTTTAGCACTGCGCCCATTTTCAGAAAAAGGCGGTTGTGTGAAAGCCAGAGTGCATCCAGGCTCTAACCGACCAATGTGTTGTAATCTGGGCGTTAGTCCCCCCCTCCTCACTCCATGTCAGCTCTACATGCCTGTCTTGTCCACACCCACAGTGAATGTGAAAGCGGGGTATAAAATTTCTCCACAAAGGAGAAAGCTGGGCATCCTGTTGGGCTGCAGGCATTCAGTAGAAGGAAGCCTCTCTCCCCAAGTCTGCGTGGTTGACCTTGGTGTGATTTCAGTCACTCCTCTAGCACACTCTCTAGTAGAAATCTGCAGCTGTTACAGTTGATTTGAAGGTTCTGTTGTGATTTGTGGAGGTGTTACTGGACGTGGTCTTACTCAGGGAAGCAACCACGCTGGACGATTTCAAATCTTTTGTCTGACTGCCCCGTCACGGGTGCCTGTTGTTTATGTCCAGTGCAGGTTTCAGTGGGAAGTTCTGTCAAGATTACAGGTTGCCTTACTTCAGTGACAACTCTTTTTTCCTGAAACTTGAAACACCATCATGTGGGGTAATAGCCTGCCTAGATTCTGTCTCCCCTACAACTGTAATGTTAAAGTCACCATAAGAATCCGTGGCAATAAGACTTTCGGATGTGAGCCTTTGATAGAACCCTGGCTTGTGTGGTGAGGCAAGCGGACTTTAAGACAAACACAGGGTCTCAGTCACCTACGACGCCACATGTGTGTAAGCCAATTAATGAAATATGACATAAATTTCACTCTATATACAAGTGGATTGTTAAAAATCAGGAGGAACGAGATTAGGGCAAAATGTTTCTGGTTTAGAAAAACCCAAACATCGGGGGAAATATTTGCAACATTTGTCTAGCTCCAGATAGCACTGGGTCAGCTTATCACTCTTTTGCTCACAGGTTGTTCCAGGAAAAGCAGAGCACATCGCAACCATTCTTGTCTAACATGATAACATGCTTTCAAATAAGTGGCCATCTTCAAAAATACCTTTGGGGAAAAACATTATCAAGCCCACCAGTCCCCCCAATGACCTTAGAAAAAAAACACCCTAGGGTATTATTTTCTTTGTCCAAAGCAACTCTGATACCTCTCCTCTGAGTATGAGGGATCATGTTCACTTCCATCCTCGGGTGTTTGTTTATTCCTGTTGTGAAGATGTTTGCAACTCTGGAGGTGGGGTGGGAGTTGGGATGGGGAGTGGGGGAATCTTGTCTTCTTAACAGTATTAATGAGTTGCTTTATAATACGCAGTTTTTCAAAGATTTTACAAGGCCTAAAAATTATTTATATGAAATACATGATTATCTGAAGTATTTTTAAATCCAGGGAGTCTCTAAACTACAGCGTGTGTCTTCCCCAAACTCTTCTAGCTCCCTCCTTCTCTGCATACAGGCACTGCTAACCAGTAATGACTTCACAAAGGTTCCACACTGGTAAACGACAGAGAACTAAAACTGAACCCAAGGGCCAGTCACTTGTCTGCTCTGCCACCTCGTCCAGCCTCCATCTGTCCTTGGTGACAAAAATGAAGGCTGGGGTGACGTTTGGTCAGTGAAGCTCTTGCCCTGCCATCATGAGGACAGTGGGCATGGTGGCACACTCTTGAAACCCAGTGCTGGGCAAGTGGAAACAGGCAGATCCCTGGGCCTCAGGGGCCCGCCAGCCTGACCTAGTCAGTGCACCCCACGTCTAGGTGGAGTCTTGTAGATGGTGAGAGGTAAGTGAGGACTGGGCCTGATTGACACATACCTATAACACCACCCTCTGCAAGGCTGAGACAGGAGAACCAAGAATTCTAGGCTAGCCTGGGCTACAAATCAAGACCATGTTAGGTTAGGGCAAAGAAACTGCTTTCCCGTAGACAAAGATGACTCTGTGGTAAGTTACCTGCCCTCATTCCCCTTCCTATAGACTGGAGGTTGTAAAGCTGCAGTCAGGAGAAGTGGGGAAGGGCGCCACTGGCCGGCCTGCTGTGCAGCATCTTGTGGATTTCATGGCTTTGTTACATCATCTTCCCACTGGTCCCCAATAAAATTAGGAAGCTACTAAAACACTCAGATCATCTACAGGCTGCTGTGGGATGTCTTTCTGGATGTTGTAAATATGTGGGGCTCCCATTGGCTAACAAATAAAGCTGTTTGGGCCTGTGGCAAAAAAAGCTTACAGCCAGGCGGGAAAAATAAGCAGAGATACAGAGAGAAGAAGGGCAGAGTTGGGAGAGACACCAGCCTGCCACAGAAAGAGCAACAAGATGTCACAACCACATGGCAACATACAGATTTATAGAAATGGGTTAATTTAAGATGAAATAGCTTGTAGCAAGAAGCTGAAGCCACAGGCCATACAGTTTGCAGTTAATATAAGCCTCTGAGTGATTATTTTATAAGCAGCTGCGGGACCATGGGTGGGAGAGATTCATCTGGACTTCTGGGCAAGGCAGGACAAGAGAGACTTTCCTCTAAACCAGGGGCCAGAGAAAATCTTTCCAACACAAAGCTCCCCAAGACTTGTTTTTCAGAACTGTCATTTCTCTTTATTTCAAGTTCAAATCGCAGTCTGTCGACTTCTGGGAGCTCACTTTTTAAAACAATGTTTCTAACTTAATGTCAGAGTCCCTTTCCCCTATTCTAAGAGGAGAAAGCAGGTGCCTTGTTTCACCCACCTCAGCACACCAAGTTTAGTATAAATCCAACTTACCAAATGTAATTTAAGAGCATAGGGCATCACCACCCCCAATGTGTGTGTGTGTGTGTGTGTGTGTGTGTGTGTGTGTGTGTGTGTGTGCATAATAATAATTCCATGAAGTTTCACTTTTCTTCCGTTACTAGTAGCTTGTAGATTACGCAGAGAAGTTTCTGGATGCTTTATCCAGTACAAGATAGTCCTCCTACAAGTCACACATACCTTCCCGACTTCCTATCCACTGCATTATTTACTGATCATGTACCCGGAAGAACAGACACTATAGACCCAGCTGGTCTCTGGAGAGTTCCCCAGGCTGCTTCCATGCCTCTGTGTTTGCTTTGTCTTTCTTGGGGATGCAGAATGCAGTCTCTTATTGGTAGCAAAAATGGCTACTGAAATTTCTCACTTCAGATATACCTACCATGCGCCGGAGGAGAGAGAATAGTCTCTTCCAGAGTACACACTTTAGAGCGAAGGGAGCCCTTGCTCAGAAGCTCTCATAAAACGGTCTCTGGAATCCTATTGTCCCCTTTCCCTTGGTCCAGGGACCTTCATGCATTGATGGAGTCAGTACTGCCATCTTGGTAACACTGGTGTTCCAAGTCCAGGCATGTCTTCTCCTGGTCCTGGGATGGGTCAGCTCACCTGCACCTAAGAGCTCCATGAAGAAAGGTTTGTGTTAGACTAATGGCGGATTAGTATAGGTCTGTTATGCCCTGAGGGCTTTGGGAGTAAACAAGAGAAGCAGAGTGTTGAGATGCTTTTCTAGAAAGCTGAATTTTGCCTGTGGCATGAGGGTGGTGGAGGCTCCATTGAAAAGCCCTGAGAGGGATCGTCTTATAGCACAGCTGACTTAGGGGCGGCTTCGCTGCCTTGTACTATGCTACAGAAATGACTGGAAAAGCTGCTGAGTCATCTGGAGCTCATAGAGCCCCGGAGTGGGACTTTGATGCCTTATTTGTTTAATTCAATTTATTTCCATTTTTTTTTTCCCCCAGGGTTGTTTTTGCAAAGTCCTGTGCATCCCAAGAGCAGTCACTAGAGGGCTCCCTGGGACACCTTTTGGAGCTGCCCCCTAGAGGTGGAGCTGGGAAAGGAAATGCAAAACTGACAAAGCCTTGGAGCTGATTCGAAGGTAAAGTGGGTTACCAGAGATTTCCAAGGGGCAGCCACAGAAAGGACAGACTGACTGACAGAGACCCTACAGACCAAGCATCAGTTACCTAGAAGGAGGACACGTCAAGCAGTTACTGTCCTGTAGGTAGCCACTGCCACACACAGTTGACAACCACTTGAAATGCAGCTAAAGCCAAACCAGGATGAACTTGTACTTAACACATGCCTTGTCTGGAAGGCTTGACAGGAGAGAATATAATGTTAAATAATTTGATCCTTAAATATTAATTACAGGTTAAAATTCTACTGGATAAAATGTATTTCACGTTGTGTTTAAGACAAGGTCTTGCCATAGAGCCCCAGCTGAACTGAAACCCCACAATGTCACACAAGCTGGCCTTGACCTCGCAATGCTCAGCTGTGTAAGTGCTGGAATTACAGATCTGAGCCGCCATGCCTGGCTCTCTGTATTTCTCATTAAGCAGCTTAGCGTTGAGTGTATCTGTGTTGACACGGTTGGATGGTGACCCTAATAAGGAGAGGGGACAGAAGGAAGGAATAAAGGGCTAGACACACCAAGAGCTCCCAGTTGCCAGATCCTAGTCTCCCAGTTCTGTTGCCTGGGGTCAGAATTCCAGCCTAAGATCTTGTAAGAGTGAGAAGATGGTGATGGTGGCAGCCATGAGGTCCCGGCCACTGTCAGCTGTCATCTTCATTACACTCAGTGAGGCTCAAGCCCAGCCGTGCCCCCTGGATGCCCTTGTCACCCAAATAGGTTCTGACTTGACATACCCATAGCTCCCTTTCCTCGCGCATAAACCTCGTGCCCGATGGACCTACCCCAAACTACAGACTAAAACATGCAGCCGATCAGATTAAACTCAACATCCAGCGTTCTAAATGTATCCCGTGTTGCCCGAGTTTCTCAGAACAGATGACTACTAATGTCTAACCCAGCTACAGGAAGGGGAAAAGACTGCATGCATTTATTTTATTTTATGTTTTTCTTCTCCAGCATAGAAGTGTTTGACCATTCAGCTTGGAGGCCAGGAAAAGCAGTTGTCGTGAGTTGCTGCTACTGTGTGACCTGTCTCTCTAGAGGCGGGCATGGCTGCGTTTCTGTGAACAGCATCTGCTGCTGCTCGACATGTGTCAGACAGGAGTGGTACACCGTGGGCCACCTCCTCCTTCAGCTCCTTCCTCTTGCAGGAGGCAGAAGTTCACAGCCTTTCATACCTTTTATGTAACGCGCTGACAAATGGATAATGGAAGCCGTTGAAACAGAGGAGTCCCAAATATGCTGACCAAGGCCAAGAGTCAAAGCAAACAGAAGTCGAAGCATTTGTGTGAAGTGATGACAGACAGATCTAACTCTTGAGGCATCAATGTGGCCCCACCTTAGAGTAGAAACAAGGCAGGGGCTCCTGATTAGTACTCAGGTCACTGTGGGCAGAGGATGACTGCAACCTTCTGGTGCTTCCGGGTCATGCCTCTTCACTGGCTCACTGCTGATGTCCACACCACTGTCCTCACTCACTTCAAGGCCACTTCATACCATATGCCTGTCTGCCCTCTCCCTTCCCTCTATCCTCTTAGATGACAGAAACCAAACTTTCACCAGCTGCCAGGCAAAGCTGAACCGTGTCTCCCACAATGAAGAATGACAAAAAGTATAAACTTTTCACAGTAGGCAGGCAGAGTTGGTATTGGACAGTGAACTGGATTTCATCCTAAAACACACACACACACACACACACACACACACACACACACACACACACACAAACACACACAGCAGAATTCTATGAGTCTGCTGACAATACTTTCAAATGGTGGGTTTTAAAAATAGCTGTGTTTCTGATACAAAGAGTCCCTCAGTGGAGAAGGGGGTATTTCTGATAAATGCACAGGTATTGGTAAGACATATGGCAAAGTTCAATCCCAACACAGATACAAAAACTCTTCTACAACATTCCCTTTTGCCTGAATTCTGTACATCCCTTCTGAAATGATAGCTACTCATTTGTCTTTTATAGAAGGGCTTTCAGACAAATTCTAGACTTGCTGAGATGTCATACCACTGAACACATCCAGACCTTTTATCTTGTCATGTTTCTCTATATACTATATACAGCCACTCACAGTGTTTCAACACATTGGGTGTTATGCCATCTAGAATCAATCTGAAGTGGACAGGAGGGTGGACTGGGTCACCCACCAACACTGCACCATTGGAAACTTCTTCCACAGAGTCTGGTATTGTGAGGGTTCCTAGAACCAACCCCCGAGGACACTAAATGATTGTCCAGCTCTAAAATGACCACAGATCCTTTCATCATTTAGGGTAAAGTTGAAGTACACAGCATATTCAAGGTGCCACCCATCATTTTCACTGACATAGTTAGGTATATTCAAAAGCCACAGGTGTTACCCAGGGGCAGCAGAGAGGGACAGAGAGGTGGTGGAAAGGGGACAGAAAGAACAGACCCAAAAGGTGTGGGCAGGTAGAACGTGGCAAAGGCCAGAGGGTATAATAGGGAAGCATTGGGCTTCTTCCAAGGTCAAGACACACCTATGATGAAGAAGGGTCATGCTCCTGGAGCTTCGGTTAGAGGCCAACTGTTCAACGTGAGAGCTATTTTGAAGCTCCAAGCTGGCTTCCTCCCTGATAAATATCAAGAGAAAGTACACAGTTCACTTTTCTTCTTGATCTCCTGGCTTTGTATTCCAGTGTTTGGCACTTTCACCAAGTCCCCACACCTTTGTTCCTCAGTAGATTTTGTTACTCAGATCTGTGGTACCATCTCTCAAGACTCCTTAGGTAGCTTGATATTATTTTTACATGCAGGCAAGGAGAAAAAAAAAAAAACTTCTCAGTTTTCAAATTATTTTATTTATTACCATACATTGAGTAGTGTACTTTAGAATTCTGGGGTCCTTGGGGATGGGAATGAAAGTCACAGCCTTGCTATTGTTTTAAGACTATTTTACATCACTGTTGGGTAACAGTGCAGCTTTCTTTACATGTGAAGAGGAAACAGGAACATTTCTATTGCAAGAGCCTGTCTGAGATACTGGAAATGCAATACCAGGATGTCAAAAGGCACAGGTGGGGAATTTTAAACACAGGGATGCCTTCACCTCTCAAAATGTAAAATCATGTTTTTTAACCATAGTACTGGTTCCATACAATGGATTTTCTTTTTAATGTAAAACCACTAATATATATGAAATTAAAATTTACCCAAGTTTTGACTGGTAAATTATAGGTTGTATTGACTCACTATCTCTAACACTCATGGAATAAGGAAAGCTAAATGCTGTTTTCCCATTGGCTGGCTTGACTGGTCTTCAACAGCTGTGAGAAGACCAGTGTGGTAAACAGGAAACCATTTCCATGGCAACGGGCAATTCAACTTAACTTTTTAACACATGAAGAGGTAATTACTTTATTTTTTAGTTCCATTTTTAAAATGTTCGGAGTTCATGATAGCAGTGAGGACCTGTGGGTCAGGCATTTCCTGGTTGGTAATAACAGGCTGACTTAAGGTCACCGAGGATTAAACATTGTGCCAATTTTTTTTGTTTAATGAAAAGAAAGCTGTGATTTTTTTTTCTCTCCTCTTCCTGAAGTCTGCAGTACAAATAAATGACAGAATTTCATGCTCACACACATGGTGTTTTGATTTCCTGTAGATGATAACATCAGGGTGGGGACTGATAACCACAGGGTGCTGGAGGGTGGAGCTCAGGCAGGCCCACATTAAAGCCACAGGTGGGTCCCTGGCAGATCAGAAGATGAACCTGGGCATGGGGAGAACAGACGAGATGTGGAGGAGAGAAGCTGGGCCGACTCCGGGCAGAGGAGAATTCTACAAGAGGCTGTGATCTGCCGGTGATTTCTAGAATATTCCACAGAGCCAATGTCCTAGGCAGCTACCTGGGATTGGTCCCCCTCTAACACGGAGATTTTCTCCTACCTACCAGGAGGTAACCTTAGCAATCCACACACTTAAAAGTTCCAGGCCAGTCTGTCTTCGCCGGCTGCCTTGAGAACAGGAAGCAATAATGAATGATGTCATTGTCTAAAGTAACAGTACACACACAGCTCTGTGCAGGCCCCGCATGCACAGCCTGGGCACTGTCAAAGCTAGCGGAGAGCGAGCATTGGGTCTGTGGAGGCAATGGGAGGGCACTGGAGCGACCCTCTTCACTTCTCCCACGCCACGGGCCCCTCCTTTAGCCGCACAGCCAAGCAGAGAAGACGGAGGAGACCCTCCAGCTGCCTCGGGCTGTCTTGGGGGGTCTCCAGGCCCAGGAAGTGGAAGAACCCACAAAAGCTGCCGAGGACAGAAAGAGCTCTCCTACCTGCCATAGTTCTTCCCGGTCCAGAACCCGTGTCCTAAAGGCTCTGGCAACACAGGGAAGGAAAGAAAGAAGGGAGGCCAGAGAAGAAAGACTTTCCTCTCGTAAAAATGAGACATGCACAGTGTAGCCACAGAAGCCTTGGAATCCTGGAGCCATCGGTGGGCATGGTGCTTCCCCAATGGTTGTGGTTTCAGACCAGATTATCATCTACGCTTATTTAAAAAAAAATACTGAACTTTATTTTATTTTACTTTATTTTATGATTTTATTTTTGAGATATCGTTTCGCTATGTAGCCTAGGCCATCCTCAAACTTTCAGTCTCCCAGCCTCGGCCACTAGAACACCAGGCTTACAGTTTTTCCTTAAACATAATTAGGATGCCAATCTCCTGGACGTTGGAGGGAGGGTGGATGCCATGACAGAATGTCTCAGGAATTAGGGTAGCCTGGAAGGGACGTAGACTGCTACCATGTGCTCGAAATGACTGTACTTGCATTCCTGCAAGAGTTTTGTGATCCTTGACCTCACTGGTCATAACAACATGGATACTCTAGAGAGAAAAGGCTGTTCATGGCAAGTCTGTTTATTTCTATTCCTGTATCTCATCACAGATTTTATTGAATCTGATATTAGGAGCGGTTCTCCCTACCTCCAACATCAGTCCGTCTGCACTTTGCTGGGTCCATGTACCTGTCAGGACCTATGTCTGTATGTTCCTGTCACACTGTGGATCAATCTAATGCAGAACAGGTCCATATTGTCTTGCTTTTCTGATGCTATTTCCAGATCAGGCACAGGGTATGTACTCTGTGGGTCCAAAGGCTGCAGAAGACCAGGTCATCCATTTGCTTCTTGTTGCTTGAGCAGCTTAAAGTTCCTTCTCTTCCCACTGACTCTCCTCCAGCTCAGAAGACTCACTTTACAATGGCAAACTTCGAGAGTCTCTCTTACTAGTTCTTCTATGGCATGCTTCCTACAGAAAAAGTCTTGCAAGTCACCACTGTCATCCCCAAGTTCTTTCATTATCTAACGGGGAATTTGTCCTCTTTTCTCAAGGTATTTCAGTTACAGGCCTTGACTTGGTTCACCACTGAGCGGGGAGCCAGTCACTCTGCTCTAGGCATGAGCCTATCCCACGCCCTCCCTATGTGTCTGTTCACCAGCTAGGCTGACGTTATTGTCGATGTGTTCATCATAAGTAATTTCATAATAATCAATTTTTCCTTATAAAACATAAGCAGATGATGCTGCTTTATGCAGCTGACGTGAACAGCTCAGAGAGCACCGAGCCTCAGGGTAAGCTAGAAGGAAACCAGCAAGCTTGCAAACCTCTTGCTGGCAGAGAACGTCTTTTACACGTCTGTATTTTTCACAATGCCATGAACACAGAGACTCGAAAACATGGTTGAGAAACACACAGTCTGAATTAGGGATTTGGATTTGGGGAGGGAGGGGTGACACATGAGCTGTGGCCCTTCAAAAGGGGTCCAGGCACAAACCTGTCCTCTAGAGCGGTTTTCTGTTCGAGTTGAGCTCCTCAGGACGATTAAAACAGTTTTAACAGTAAATAAATAAATAAAGGCAGGAAGGAAGCTTTTTTGACCCGACTCTCATGCGAACTCCAGGCAGATTCCTTAGAATGACTAGCAGCTGCGTCTGACATTCTGCCACAGGGAAGTGTCAGCAAGACCAAGAATAGTAGCAGCCTGCCATCTCCGAGGTTTTGACGTTCTCATCTAAAATGTTAATTAAGGAGTCGCTATGCACAGAATGAAAATAAAAGTCAAGGAAAGTAGCAAAGGCAAAAAGTGCAACTGCAGTCGTGTTAAAATCCAAAATTTGTTTTCCTGGTTGGTACATTTTGGCTCTGAACATGTTCTAATTAGCAAATAAGTATGTAGCTATGGCCACCAAATGAGAGGGAAACCCAGTAGGTAGGGGATTTTTGTTTTCTGTTTAAAGGTTATTACCAAAATCAGTTGCTCAAACAGAATCAGATTTTGATTGATCCACTAATGACTGAAGTTACACTTCCAGTTCATACATTGCCAAGTTTCCTGCTTATGTTTCCCAGCAGAGAGGTTAACTCAACAGTCCTGTCGTAGTGAAGGTCACAGATGACTTCACAGGATATTAATTTTTATAAATTAATATTTGTGGTACAGATGTGATCACAATATCTCCAATTGTTATTAACTTATTGGACATGTAAATACTTTCATTTCATGATAATATTAGAATATGAAATAGCAGTAGAAGGGTTTTTTTTCCCAAGACAAGTTTTCTCTGTGTAGCCCTGGCTGTCCTGGGACTAGATCTGTTTTCCAAGCCGGCCGCTAACCCAGAGATCTGCCTGCCTCTTCCTCCTGAGTGCTGGGATTAAAGGTGTGGGCCATCACTCCCTGCAAGTGGACTTACTTCTAAACCTATTTTAATATACATATATCTAAGGGTTGTACATTAGCATTGTATATTAGTTGTATATAAGGGTTGCATATTAGTTGTACATTAGGATTGTATATTAGTTGTAATTAGGGTTGTGTATTAGCTGTATATAAGGGTTGTATATTAGTTGTACATTAGGGTTATATATTAGCTGGGTGTAAGGATTGTATTTTAGTTGTGCATTAGGGTTGTATATTAACTGTATATGAGGGTTGTATATTAACTGTATATAAGGGTTGTCACACTGGGACTCTTGTTCTTCCCAGAATCATGAAGCATCTTGTGGATAGCTGCAAAATTAATCTTTTTTTTTTTTTTTAGCTGAGGATCAAATCCAGGGCCTTGTGCTTGCTAGGCAAGCACTCTACCACTGACTAAATTCCCAACACAAAATTAATCTTATTAACCAAACAACTAACAGCTCAGTTGGGGGGCGGGGGATATGCTAGCAGCAAAGGCTGCAGGGAGTTGAATTTGTCCTTTCACCTTTGATGAAAGGTGACATTTCAACTATCTTAAGAATGTGTCAGAGGGGTTGGGGATTTAGCTCAGTGGTAGAGCGCTTGCCTAGCAAGCACAAGGCCCTGGGTTCGGTCCTCAGCTCCAGCAAAAAAAAAAAAAAAAAAAAAAAAAGAATGTGTCAGATAGAGGAAGTGAGCCACTCAATAGAGACAAAGATAATGATGGCAAATCAGAGAAATCAATGAATCAACAGTACTTATTGATCAATAGCACCGTCTGATTCTACATAATCATGACATTCTTTACCCATGCTTTCTACTAAGCATGTGAAGGTTTTATGTGAAATGTACCTAGTAATTTTAGCATGTTAAGAGCCATTAAACACTGTGGAGATTTTTAAACACACTAGTAAAAGTTCCAGGTTTCCAAAGTGTGTAACTTATAAATCTTTAAGGCAAGACATTGCTTCTGGCATTAAAATACTACAACACTTGAAATTTCAAGACATTTGCTTACACAGATTTCTCCACCACCAATTTCTTTTGAAAATAGATTTTAACTTTTTTTTATTCATTCCTGTCATACCACCTTTATACTGAAGGGAAACTTTGCATTTAGGATTTACTTGTTAGCTTTTCGTCACAGTAGCAAAACCTCTGAAATAATGACCTCATTAAGAGAAAAGGTTGGTGTTTGGCTCATGGTTCTGGAGAATCTAGGCTATTATCAGTAGTCCCACTGCTTCAAGGGTCTGATAGGCATGCCAGATGGCCGTCGTGGGAAGCTTGTAGCAGAGTAAATTGCTACCATATGGCCAGAAAACAAAAGAGAAGGAGGGAGGGGTCAAGGTCCTCTGATTTCTCTTGGGGGCACATCCCCAGTGACCTAAAGACCTCCCTTCAGATCCTTCCTGCTGCAGGCTCACACCACCTCCCAATATTAATACTATATGGGCCTTTTGAAGACTTTTATCTAAATCATGACATATGCCTAACAAAAAATGTTTTATTGCAAAAAGATGGCACTTTTATGAACCATATATGTATATGTATGTATGTATGTATGTATATATATATATATATATATATATATATATATATATATATATATATATATATATGCCTTTATATGTGTGTGTGTGTGTGTGTGTGTGTGTGTGTGTGTGTGTGTGTGTATGAACAGAGACAGGGTATCAATCTAAACTTGAACTTACTACTCTGCCTCAGCCTCTCCAGTTAGCATTATAGGTGTGGCCCACAGTGCTCCAACCTATATCGATTTCTTATGGTTAAGTGATTGGAAGCTCCTTAAAACTCACCAAAAAGGCCACACACCATGCCATTAAAAAAAATTCATTTGCAGGTGGCAAGACATTTCATTTCTCCCACAGCCCACAATTACGACTGAGGCTCTCTGGAGGCATCTTACACACATCTATAAAGCCTTTCTTCATCCGTGCCCTCCTTGCTGCTGGCTGCTGCTCCAATGATTACCCCAGAGAAAACGGTCCATGTCTGTCACCAGGGCTGTGATCTTTGGTGATGATGTTGATCCTTTGTCTGCTGACCTGCATCATGGGCCTCACAGTGTGTTGGGGAGAAAATGAGTGGTTTAAAAAAGACAACTGTTGGGTTGGACCACTAAAACAGACAGGTGGAATCTCCTCAATTCCTTCTGAATCTTTCCCTTTTGTGATTTTTAATTTTTCATTATTTTCAGCCCAATGTCCCTGCCTTGCAACACCTGAAATACTGAAGCTGTGGAGACAACCATTGATTCACTGTTTTGTTTTCCTCTTCAAAACCACAGAGAATACAACTACTTCATTGCTAGAAAACAAATCAGAAAGAAGAAACCCAGACAACCTGCTAAGAACTAGTTTAATTTTATATAGAGAGTATTTGGGGGTGGAGGATGCATGCATCCTGCGATACATGGGGCGGGGCCCGAGGACAACTTGAAGCGGTCCCTTCTTCTTCTACCCTGTAGTCCCGAGACTCTAGCTCGGGTGGTCAGGCACAGTGGTCGGTGACAACACCCACTGAGCTAGCTTGCCAGCCGCATCCACTATTCTTAAAAAGTAAGTTGGCCAAGGCCTAGTATGAACAAAACCTTGTTGTTGGGTAAAACAGATAGAGAGTAAATAAATTTTTAAAAATTAATATTTGTATGGCTGCAAAACTAGCTGAGGATAAAACTGAATCATCCACAAGGAATAATAGGAGTGTTTAATAAATACTCATCTTTTTTAAAGTTCCCTCGTCTATTCACGCAAAGGCAAGCTGACATGTTGTTGTTGTTTTTGTTTTTTATCATTACCTTTTGTTTTGTTTTCAAATTAAATTTCTTATGGTCCGATTGATTTTAGGCACCACCTTTGCCCCAGTTCCGAGTTACTTTATCCAGTTCTGTAATGGGTTCCTTGGCCTGGCCTTTTACAGAGAGCCTACATCCAACAGGTCCTCACGTTAGAATGTAGCCCTGCCTGCCAGGTGACAGACACCAATCACTAAAATTTTCTGAGTACACACTGTCACCTCTTTCCAGAAGTTTGTCCCACCTGCCTTCTTTCCTTTTTTGGATGGACAACCGCATGACTGGGAAATTTTATGGAGTTGCATGCTGGGTAAACATTAAAAACATCTACAATGAATAGCATCTTATATATTCTTAAAAATTACACCCATCATAAATCATTTGCCTCTGCCAACAAACTTGTGAATATTCAGGATGGGATTAGCCTGACTGTTTTACAGATGAGGAATAATGAACTTTGAGCTAGAACAACCCTTTCCACAACTTAAGCTCATCCCCCCCGATTTTCAGAGGAACTTGTGGCAATCCACACAATTTCACTTACTTTTTAAAAACAGAGACATTCCACCCATCATTCCCATCTAATAGACTATTTCAGGACACAGATAGACAAAAGACATTTTATTAATATGAATTTGTTGGTAAGAATAAAACTTTATTACTGGTTCAATGAGTGAAAACAGTGTGACTGCCTTGCATGAACTCTAAATTTGGGATTAAGAATGACAATTCTTCCACTGTGGTGTCGCCCTGTGTCCCCCATTCCCCCCGCATCTCCCCCCCACCACCACCACAATGCTTGGCATACTAAGCATAATAAGCAGTCATGAAGGCAGACACCTTGTGATTCTTGCCCTTTATGGCTTTGTGATCTCCTCCTTGCGTATAGGCTGGACCTAGAGACTCGCTTCTAATGCGTAGAAAATGGATGAAGGGATGTCCCAGTTAGTTCTATGCCAACCTGATGCAAGCTAGAGGCATTTGGAAAGAGGACTCTAGACTGAGGAAACACCTCCAGAAGACTTGCCTGTAAGCAAGGCTGCAGTGCATTTTCTTGACTGATAACTGATGTCAGAGGGCCCAGCTCACTGGCAGCAGTTGTCTCCCTGGGTAGGTGATCCTACGGTGTATAAGAAAGCAGGCTCAGGGAACAGTGAGGAAGAAGGCAGTAACCAGGGCTCCTTCAAGACCTCTGCTTCAGTTCCTGCCTCGAGCTCTCTACCTTGAGTTCTTGCCCTGACTTTGCTTGATGATGGAGTGTGACCTGAGGGTTGTATGCTGAAATGAACCCTTTCCCTCTGCAGTTGCTTTTTATCATAGTGTGTTATCACTAGATAGAAACCCTAACTATAAGAGAGGACATGACGTCATTTCTGAGATTTGGTCCCAAGGTCACTGTGGAGGTTTGAATGAAAATGGCCCCCATAGGCTCATAGAGAGTGACACTATTGGGAGATGTGGCTTTGATGGAGTAGGGGTGGCCTTGTTGAAGGACGTGTGTCACTGGAGATGGACTTTTGAGGTTTCAAGCCTAGGCTCAGTCTCTCCCTCTTCCTGCTGCCTGTGAATCCAGATGTGGAACTTGTAGATCCTTCTCTAGCACCATGTCTACCTGCACACCATCATGACAATAATGGACTAAACTTCTGAATTTTAAGCCAGCCACAACTAAATCTTTTCCTTTCTAAGGGTTTCCATGGTCATGGTGTCTCTTCATAGCAGTAGAACCCTAACTAAGACAGAGACTGTGACACCCATCTTGGTAGCACTCACACTTTCTGGCTTGACTTGCTTGTTTATTCTCATGAAGCATGCTGCCATGTTGTCAGTTGCTCTGTGGAGAGATCTACCTGGCAAGGAACTGAGAGTCACCCCAGTCAACAAGTCCTAGAGGAAGTGAATTTTGCCAGTAGCCTCGGAGAGAACACTTAGGGCTGATCTTTCCCCAGTGAAGCAACAGATGAGTACAGCCGTGGTTCATACCTTGACTGCAGCCAATGGGAAATCAGAACCCTATGGACTTGTATCTGAACACCAGACCTAGAGATGGTAGGTAAGGATGCTGCCATAAGCCACCAATGGTTGGAATAATTTGTTCATGTAGCCATGACTAACTAATACACCAAGTAAGTGGCTGCAAATGGCTCTTGAACACTCTCCCCTGGCAATCCCTGGATGCTTTTGAATTAAACAAAGAAGGCAGTCAAGGGACACATTAGTGCATTTTCCAATAAAGTCAATTGGCTCTAGAGCAGAAACCAGTGAGGATAAAGCCTCCAACATGGTCGCCTGTGTAATAAAATACATTTAAATGTGCTTTTGGAGTTGGTTATAGTGCAAACAAACAAACTTAGAAAAAGTGGATTTCTTTTTGGTAAATTATTGGAAGATGATACATCATGGAGAAGCCCAGTTTTGAAAATTGGACTGGCTTGGGGAAACTTGGTTCTCTTGTAAAACTGGAATCGTAATTGCTTACCTCCTGAACTCTAAATGATGTCCATGCAGTTCAGTGCCTGGCTAATAGACAGTCCTTTGCCTTGCTTTACTGCAGGCAATAAACTTGAGGGCCAGAAAGGCAGAGTGACCTAATGTCAAAAGAGGAAGGCTTGGGATTTATTGCTAATTTGATTCCCCAAATTTCCAAACTACTTCGTGGCAGATTTTGACTTATAAATTCCATTCTCTGTTTTTTTCCACATCATATAATAAGCCCCAAACCTCAAACCTTCTATGTCTACGTACAAGAAGACCTCACCATGGGACTTTTGCTAAAACTACCAACCCCAATACAGTTCAAAGTACAGTAAGAACAAAGGCTTTAAAGATAGACAGAAAAGGCAAGTTTGGCACTTCATTTGGATGAATCCACATTTAAAATGCTGCCCTGCTCGACTCAGCCTTTTCTCCACCCTCTATCTTTGATTTTGACATTGATGGAGAAGCTTTCAAAAGAACCTCATAGCTCTGTCAGGTAAAGCTCCTAATTTGAAGGAACAATACATTACAAATGGCACTAAGATGTGGTGATTGCAACAACCATCCTCATCTGCCTCATCTCTATCCCAAACACGTCAGCTTGTCATGTTCTTCCTTTTTGTATTATTAAAGATGGTTGCAAATGAGTGTGTGTGTTTGTGTGTGTGTGTGTGTGTGTGTGTGTGTGTGAGAGAGAGAGAGAGAGAGAGAGAGAGAGAGAGAGAGAGAGAGAGAGAGAGAGAGGCAGAGACAGAGACAGAGAGATCTAGGACAAGAGGAAGGTGTACGAAAAAATGAACCAGTACAACTGTGCCTGAAAGGAAACATGAAAGTTTTTTCATAATGTTCATAAGGATTGGCTCTTTCTTCCCTCATCCTTGGATCTGAATGTCTTGATTCACAAGATAAAGAAACCCAGGGGGAAACCTATCTGCTTTCAGTGCTTCTTGAGAGGTTGAAAGTAGCGCAGGGCATTGCTTGACCACACCGATCCCTTTGCCTGACCCTGTGAAGACTGGCAAGGAGAACCCTGGAGGTGCTGACCCTGCCTTTCCCTCACTTTGACAGTTAGTCCATCCCCTTTCAGGATCCTAATCCTATTTCAGGAAGAATTCTGTCCATCCAAAAGGAAGGGGCGCTGTAGAGCCAGGTTAAAAAGAGACAGAAGGCACATACCCTGCAGGCTTTCTTCCAGTCTCTTACCATTAGACCATACACTTGTCAATCACCTTTCCATGCAGCTCTACAGGCTTCCTCAAAACAAGCACAAAAAGCACAGTTCACTCTCAGTCCTCAAGTCTCCAATCTGAGGACTCCTGTTTAGTAAAGAAATCATTATTTTTAAATAGGAGAGTGGTGGTTTTCTTTGGTGTTGCCAGTTCTCTTGAGTAGAGTCATATACCCATCTTTCAGAAGAAACCTTTCAATTCCCCTAGAAAATAAATGACAGAAAGGAAAATCCAAGACCGTGTGTAATTCCTTGCTGTCTCATTTTCCTCCCTTTTGCCCAGAGTGTCCATGTTACTGAGGTGCCGTGCCTCTGACTGTTCCAACTGGCAATTGCCACCCTCAGCTAAACTTCATTGATTGCTGTCGCTACAAAGCTTCAGTGTTCCAAATAGAAGGGGTTTGACTCGTAGCAAAGAATGTATTCGCCCAGACTTTTTAGATCTTTCACCTCTCCTGAGTTTGCAGCATATAGTGGGGAGATGTCACAGCCTGACATCCACCCATGGTCCTGGCAGTAGCTCTCCAGCTGGGGCTCTGTCCTGCACACTGCATCCAGCTCAAACTCTGAAACTGCCCATTCACTCAGTCTTCAGACTCTCTCTGGTCAGGTCCACCTCCCTTCCACACCACTGATCAGTCTGACGGCTAGAGATGGGAGACTCCCATTTATACCTCCCCACAATTAATCCCCTCACAGCCACAAGAATCATCAACAGAAAAGACCTCAAAACATGAGTAAACACATAAAACTCCTCAGGTCACCTGTCTACCTACCTTTCTTCCTGTCTTCAGTTTCCTGTGCACCATGGGCTCCTGCCACTTCATCACATGCTCCTGCCACTCACCTCTCCATCATGTGCTCCTGACACTCACCTCTCCACCATGTGCTCCTGACACTCACCTGTCCATCACATGCTCCTGTCACTCACCTGTCCATCATGTGCTTCTGCCACTCATTGAAGCCAAGGTTTACCTTTTTTCCTTCCCTCTACCTGCAACACCTTTAACCCTGCCCTCTAAAATCCCTCTAGGGTTGGATGTAATACATATTACCTGACGTAAATAAATGACTGATTAAACACAGAGCTCATTTGCTCCTTGTCCGTTCTACTGAGGAAGTCCTTTGGGAAAAATTTCTCATAAGCATTTTTAGAAAGGACCTACCACCTTTTTTACACACATTTTAACTTCCCTCTTAGGACTTATCACAATGTAGACTTACTATTCCCTTTGTTAATTTTGTAGTTCACTTGTTTATTGCTTCTTTTCCATCAGAATGTAGTTCCCTGGCCGAGGATCATTCCTGACTTCTTTGGTATTATACTCTTAGTGCTAAGAATGGCACAATGCCTACTGCACAGTTGATTTTCAACAAATGCTTGTTGAATCCAATGAGTAAACTCAAACTCTATCTTGCTTACCCTTTATTTCATAACCTATAGAAGAAACACTGAATTCATTGCATGATCACCTGATGTCAATTTGCTGTGACTTCTAGTCTATAGTCTTGGAAACTAATTTGCATATTAATTTAACTGGAGTTTTCTCCAATCCTGCCCAACCCCACAACCCCACAACTGTTTGTAAAATAATCGCTCAGAAGCTCATATTAATTAAACTCTTGGCCATTAGCTCAGGCCTACCACTGTCTATCTCTTACACTTAAACTCAGCCGATTTCTATTAATCTATATCTTGCCATGTGGCTCGTGGCTTACTGGTAACTTTCATCTTGCTACTCATCATGGCAGCTGGCAGCATCTCCTCACTCAGCCTTCTTCCACCCAGCATTCTCTTATCTCCCTGTCCCACCTACACTATCCTTCCTGCCTGGCTACTGGCCAATCAGCGGTTTATTTATCAATCAGTCATAGCAACATATATTCACAGCATACAGGACATCCCACAGCATATTAAGTAGAGTCTGTTCTTTTTAGTCTCCATATGGACAGTGTTTTCCCGAAATGTCAGCCCCTACAGTTCCTGAACATAATTCTTTTGGATACTTTCAATTTGTCCCTCAAAGTTCAGTCCAGGGACCAGGGAGATGGCTCAGTGAGTAAAGAGCTTGTCATTCAAGTGTGAGGCTGTGAGTTCAAATCTCCAGAGTCTGTGTACAGCCAGGTACAATAGTGTGTGTCTTCTATATCAGCACTCCTATGGTGAGAAGAGAGGCAGAGACAGGAAATCCCTAGCAGCCTGTGGGCTGGCTTACCTGACATGTACAATACAACAGCAACCAAGAAACTCTGCCAACGAGGCAGAAAGCTAGGATCAATACCTACAATTATCCCCCTGGCCTCCACATGGCATGTGTGCATCTGTCCTCACATAAAGGAATATACACCTCCCACCACCACAGTCAACAACAACCAAAACTAACCAACCAGACAAACACAAAAACCCTCAGCTCAGTTGCCTCCTCTTCTGGGTACCACTCGGAGTACTTTCTCCTTCTATCTGCCTGGTTCTTGGTACCCACACACTCCCCATCCTCACCAAGCATCCAAACTGGATGCTCATCATCCTCAGGGTTGGTTTGTTGAAGGTCAAGAGTATTTCTTCTTACTCTCTGTGCCTTTACTGCGTAGCGCATAGAAGAGGATTATAAATGCTCTTGAGTAGCCTTGAAGCTGCAGCGAATGGTGAAGGGTGTAAGGGCCCTGTTATGCCGTGTGCGTTCTCTCAAAGGAACTGCTGTACAAAGTCAACCAATACTTAGTGACCAATCTAAAACATCCTGGAATGTGGCTTACGTTTGTTTTCTATGAGACCAAAGCTGTTGCAAATCTGTATGACTCAGGATCATCATCTCTAGCCATATTGCATATGCCCCAGGCAGCTGCTGAACTATTCTGGCTTCTCCCTTGCAATGAAATGTAAGCCCTGGAATGCACTAAAATTGCCTTATCTGACGTAGAAGGCGTAAGGCATGACACAAATGAACTGAAGTCTGGGTGTTAGAAGAAACATGGAATCCTGAAAAGTGTCAGGCCTGGCTAGTAGGCCACTGTGAGAAGTATTCAGCTTCTTGGATGAACACACCCAAAAGGATTATCTTGCCTTTGAGAAGATCTTAATCCTTTCCTTCTTCCATATTGGAAAGAGAGGGAAGAATATATTCTAGAAACGTATTGAAAATAGTAAAGACAGCACCTTACACATGCCTGTGTCTGTTTAGACAGCGTTTCAGAACTGTAGGAACCATTTTGTTCACAAGAACAAAACATCATGGAAAATGTAAATCTGTGTGGTTGAAAAAAAAAAGTTAGTCGTGTATAGCCAAGTTTCTCAAAGTCCCATGTGATACATTTTGTTGAAAATACAGATCTCAGACTCTTGGAAGACAGAATGATGGACCCACCCAGGTATAGGCTGGACCCACCCTGGTGCAGTCTGGACCCTGCATTTTATAGAGCTTTGCAGAAGGCTTCTGTTCCCTTCAGCTTAAGAAGTTACTGTTAAAGTACAAGGCCATGGAGGTAACTTCAGGACAAGTATCCTTGGGAACAGGTAACCAGAGGACTTTGGCAGAACTGAAAAGGTACGTTATTTTAGAGGAAAAGATTCAAAGAAACTCAAGATCCTGAATCGAAGGGGCTGAAGTTTATAGTTAGAAAAAAGAAGCTAACTACAAAGGGTGGCCTATTTTCCCCCATGGAGGAAGAAGGACATGTGGGTGCAATTACTATCTTCAAAGGGTTGTTCCACTCGTCAGTAAGTAAAAAAGACAACAATCTCACGTATTAGAAATGCAATAGTCATATCTTGTTTAAAAACCTGCTTTTAATCTGTTGCCACCTGTGAAATTAGACTAAAAAGATCAAATGTTAAGGCTATCTAAAAGTGCCCTGGGCAGAAATATAATTAGGTTTTAATTAGGATTATTATTTAATAGTCCCTGTGGACAAGCCTGGAGAGATAAGCCCACATCAGTGGCAGGAAGTTCTGAGCATTTCTTAGATTTGCAAGTGAAGCCCAGTGTTTTCCAACACCATAGAAATTATGTTGAGCAAATTTCTAAACCTGAATGAATGCCGCAATTTATCTCCCTTTCAAGAACATTCCAAATGCTGGAACGTCAGCAGATAAAGTAATGTAACGTTTGGACTTTTCCAGCTCGGGGGCATCTGTCCGCCAAGTTCTCAGATAGACCACAGGAGGCCGAAGATACAAAGAGAGAACCTAAAATGTCTAAGATGGCCCTTCTCATGGCTGCCATACTGTGCCATGTGATACAGCACAGTATTATATTGTTTTATTTAATTCTACGTCAGAGAAGCCACTCTTCGTGAAATATAAAAAGGAAAGGTCTTTAAATACAGACAACCCTTCTCTTCCTTTCTATTCATCTTACTGCTAGTTTTATACCAATGAAGAAACTTAACAGTGTAGATATATTTAAGAAACCTAATAGTGTAGATATATTTTTTCGTACACTTGTGTTATAAAGATCTTTGGTATTTATGTGTTAAAGTGGTTATTGGAAGGAAAATACACTCAGAATTAATACTTCAAAGGGCAGAGCATGGGGGCTCTAGGCAAACGCCCATCTGGAGATGAGATGTTAACAAGGGCAGACCATGGGGGCTCTAGGCAAACGCCCATCTGGAGATGAGATCTTAACAAGGCTCGAGTTTTCCTTGGTTCTACTCACATGTAATTTTGGAAACCACTTTCAGGCAGATGAAAAGAGCCAGTATGAGGAAACTGATTCTTTCTCTCTCCTTAAATTACCTGCCTCACTCAGTGTTTCCTTGCAGTTGAATAAGATTATTGGATGTTTTCACTGAAAAGATAGCTGATACTTGCGGGATTCCCCAGTTCCAGCAGTCTGTGGCCTCCAGCAGTGAGGTCTTGTGCCATGGTGGCCTTCATCCTTTTGTGCCAGGAATGTGTTCTTTCTGGAATTGGCTTTTCTATCAAGTTTCTTATCCCTAAATCGTGTCTCAGCATTCTTGTACCTTCTCCCAGGAGCTCACTCTTCTCTCATGAAACCCATGAATGTCTACAGTTGTTCTGACAGAAACCTGAGAGGCATCTTGACTCTTCCCATCACCTGTGTGTACAGTCCTGTCAAGGAGACTTGTCACTTTTCTTCCCCAAATACACATTAAACTCTTCTCGGTGACATCCTTGTCCAAGTTCTTATCATCTCTTGTGTGATTGCTGCAAACCAATAACCGAAGAAGATGCCCATACCTCTCATCTTAGAATTTTCCCATAGCTTCCACAGAGCCACCAGAGTAGTGGTGCAGTATAAATCCTGTGCCTCATTTCTGCTCACCACCTTTAATGACTTCTCATCACACTTAGGAAAAAAAAAATCTGCTGGTCACTGCTGATGATCGATCCAGCATTTCCTCTGGACTCAGGTCTTCTGGAACCCTGATCACCTTCCAGATGCTGTTTATCCTCTCTCACTAATTTTATAGACAATATTCCTTGGACCAAAGTGGTCCAGCCTCCTCTTCAATAAAACGTACTTTTCTGTGTAGCCCTCCTCATTTCTGACTATTCAGCTCCAGAACTACTTTTTCAAGAGGATGTTGTGCTTCCTCCCAGCTAAGTCACATTTTTTTCCTGTCGTCAGTTGATTATTTCAATCTGTTCCTTGATAGTGGAAGGAAGGACGGCTCACCAGATATCTCTAGATTGGTTCAGAAAACACTTGCAGTGTGAGTGAATAACTGAGACGTGTTTACTTTTGATATTGTTAGATAAGAATTTAAAGTGCCAAGGGACAAGGAAGCAGGTCAGCTTCCAATTGCTTCCCCATCAGATTTTAGTTTTTCACAGAAGATCTTCAGTGAGGAAACAGTAACACCGGGGCCCTGAATGTCCCCCCTTCTTCAAAGTTCATTGTCCTGGCCCAGGAAGAACCAATCAAACATCCCTGGGCAATTTGCTATTGAATCAATGCAGAATGGATATTTTCCCTATGGTGAATGGCATTTCCATCTTTGAAATATATCATCACACTCTTCAGAGAGAAGAAGGCCACTGAAGGGCAGATGGTACAGAGTTGTTCAGGTTCAGCAGATACACCAACCCTCTTTGTTTTTTAATATCCACTTGCCTGGTTAATCTTGACTTTTTCAGTACTCGGTACCCAGTTTTATTCCTGTGATTTCTGTTTTAAATGATTATAGGACTCACAGAGAATTATTTTCTTGAGCCTTTCAGATTAAATAGCCCCCAGAAGGCACCAGTCTGAACTATAAGAAGTGCTGTGGGATGTCCTGTATGTTATGAATAAATAAAACACTGATTAGCCAGTGACTGGGCAGGAAGTATAGGATAGGCGGGACAAACAGAGAGGAGAGGCTGGGAGGTGGAAGTCTGGAGGAGACACCAGCCTGCCAGCCAAGGAGCATCATGTAAAGGCAGCAGGTAAAGCCACAGAACACCCGCAGCAACATACAGATTAACAGAAATGGACTGAGTATAAGAGTAAGAACTAGACAATGGTAGGCCTGAGCTAATGGTCAAGCAGTTTAAATAATATAAGCATCTGTGTGTTTATTTTATAAGTGGGCTATGGGACTGGTGGACCTGGAGAGAAAAACTCTAGCTACAAAGAAGCATGTTAGCAGCTTGAAGGGAGGTTTTCAAGGATGGAGGTCTGAACTGCAGAACTTGGAGAATAGTGCCCAGCCTGATTGGTAAACAGGTGAAATAAAAAGAATCTGGTATTCAGGAATGAGGCATCTGCATTTAATACCCCAACATGGGCTTCCTCCTTCCTCCCTTCTTCTCTTCTTTCCTTCTTCTCTCCTTCCCTCATCTACCCCGTCTTCCCCCTTCTTTCCTTCCCTTTTTCATTCACTACTTCTTTTGTTTTCTTTTTCTGTGTCCAGTACTAGTTATGTTAAATGTTGATAATATAATATTGTTCACAACCAATGTGATTCTCAGCAATGTAAAGTTAGAGCAAACCAGGAGGTCAACTTTAAACAAATAATTTTGTCAAAGAGTGATGTATGCCTGCCATCCCCATTTCTTTGAATGCTATGGTGAAAAGATCACTTGAACCCACAAGCTAAAGATCCCAATATATCAAGACCTCACTTTTAAAAGATCAAATAAATTCACAAGGTAGTTTAAACACAATGGTGATAAAATACAAATTTGTGAAGATTTAAATGTGAATGAGTTGCATAAACACTCTGATTTGAATAATCAGGAAATGATATTTCAGTGCCCTAAAGGATGGCTTTTCTAAATGCTGTCTGAGAAGTTTACAAATATTTTTGTAAGCTACACTTCCAAGCTGTACAATATTTAGTGTCTTCTTTGCCCTTATCATAGACCTAATATGGGAACTCAAGTTCATTGGTCTTAAAAATACAGTTTCTCTCTTTGTCTTCTTATACTGCACTAAATTCAATCTAGAACCTTACATATGCTGTCTACACACTCGTGTGTGTGTGTGTGTGTGTGTGTGTGTGTGTGTGTGTGTGTGTTGGAGGTGTGTGTGCATGTATATGTGTGTATATATATATCTCTGTGTGTTGTGTTGATGCATGCACAGGATGATACAGAAACCAGAACAAGACATCAATGTCTTCCTTTATTGCTCTTCACCTTGATGCTTTGAAATAAGCTTGCAATTTAGGCTAACGTGGCTGGCCAAAGACCTCCTCTTGGTATATTCCTATCTCCACCTTCCAATGCTTGACTTACAGGCATGCACAGCCATGCTTGGCTTTTTGCAGAGGTGCTGGGGATTTTAACTTGGGCCCTAATGCTTGCAGGGCACACATTCTCACCCACTGAATTATCTCCTGTTGAATGCATTCAACAGGAGATAATTGGTCTTATTAAATAAAAAGCCAGAGACAGATACAGAGATGAAAACCTGAGAGATCTGGGAAATAGGAAAAGTCACAAGCTAACCTCACCTCACGGACACCTCAGTCTCCAAAGAGACCTACTTCCTATATACCCACGCCTATATGCCTTTCTGTTTTGCTCCCTCATTTGGTCTCTCAGCCTAGCTATATCACTTCCTCTTCCTGCCCAGCTCTGTCACTTCCTGTCTGTCTGTACAGACCTACAGATCTCTATGGTCAGTGCTGGGATTAAAGGCGTGTGCCACCATGCTTGGCTCTGTTCTCCAGTGTAGCCTTGAACTCACAGAGATCCAGACAGATCCCTGCCTCCCAAGTGATAGGATTAAAGCTGTGTGCTACCATGTTTACTTATAGTGACTGGCTTTTTTCTCTGATTCTCAGATAAGTATTATTGGAGGTCATAGTAAATTGGGGGACACAATACGTCACCATAATCTCTCAAGCCCCCTGTTGTATATCCATGTTTTATAGAAGTCTGTTGGTGATCACACTCATATTCTGAGCAAATGTGTAATCTCTGTGATTAGGATCAGTCTGCCCCCAGAATCTAGAAGGTGCTCCAACTATTGTCATTATGGTCAACAGATGACCCTGTAACAATCCTTTCTTTGACTTCCTCTAAAGATTAGTTCTTATGAAAGGGAAAAAGTCTCATATTGCCTCTAAGAAAAAAATAAGGTGGTTGAGAATAAGAAGAATATCACATGTGGCAACTTTTTTGTAATATTTTATATCATTTGAAAATATCTTAAGATATTGGTGTATTTTAAATTCAAATGATTGATTACATAGATATATGTTTAGTACATTATCTTTTCCACAATATTTGAAGAATAGGGTATCTTTTTTGGAGGAGAGGCTGGGGGTGAGCTGGGGAGAATGCTGGGGGAGGAGAGTGGGAGTAGAGATTGGGGTAAGATCTGTGGTTGGTATGTGGAATAAATAAAAAAATTCTTAATTAAAAAAAAAAAAGAAAAATAGAGTATCTGATTTAGGGTGTGTCCTAGTTAGGTTTTTATTGCTATAAAGAGACACCATGACCATGGCAACTCTTATAAATAAAACATTTAATTAGGGGGGCTTGCTTACAGTTTCAGAGGTTCAGTCCATTATCATGGCAGGGAGAGAACATGGCAGCATGCAGGCAGATATCGTGCTGGAGGAATACCCAAGAGTCCTACATCTTGCAGGCAATAGGCAGACAACTGACAGTCACACTGAGGAAAGCTTGAGAAAAAGAGACCTCACACCCCACCCCCACCGTGACACACTTCCTCCAACAAGGCCATACCTCCTAATAGTGCCTTTGGAGGCCATTTTCTTTCAAACTACCACAGGATGCTATTTAGTTACCCACCAATGAACTAGTTCATGTGTTAACTACTTAGCTAATGAACGCATACACCAGGACACACCTAGATGTGTGCTAAGAAATGTGATATGAAGAGAGTGTTCTCCAACAAAGAGTGGCCAATTCCTCCGTGCATTCTCTGGGTTGTATCTTCCTATTGTTAAGATGATTTCTTCAGAGGCTAGATAGCAGATACATTTATGGAGTGTTTAAAAATGGCCAATTTTCATCTGGATAGAGACCAAAAGCTTCTCATACCCCTCTCTTCATTCTGAGGATCATTTTTCTTTCTAAGACTATTGCAGCCTGATTGCATTTCTTGCAAACTGGAAGCTTTTTATAAAGTGTTTGTGTGGATACACTTGATGAAAGGAGTGTTAAGAACTTGTCATATAAAAATGAGCTTGGGAGAACGAAAGACCAAGTTCTAAGAACGAACATCTTTTGTATCAAAAGTTGGTAGGTAACGTTTCTTGTCCTTGATCCCACCTCTAAGTCTGAAGTGTCTCACTTGTGAGTTTTGGGATAAGTCATGCGAGTTTGCCTTTTCACTCTTGTCAAAGTGTGGTAGTTGTCTGAACAGCAGCTAACTACTTTGAAGAAAAAAGGACAACACGAGCTGCCAATGTCAATGGCTCAGTGAGTCACAAATTGAGCACAATGATGAATATGAAGGCTGTGCATCCCAGCCACTTCCTCTACCTTTCGGGGGCTCAATGATCAGTCAGCTGCTGACCTCAGTAACTGAGTAATGCCAAGAGATCAAAGGCACCCCATTTATATAGCCAAAGAGCAAGTACTATCTGCATTTACCAAATGTGTCTTTACTGTTGTGTCTTTTAATGCGATTTCACACAGCCCTCAGAAAGCATCTTCAGCTAATTCCTGAGGGAGCAGTGTTGTAGCTATGAAAAGGCTCTCTTCAAAAACTCCCAGAGTTCTTGTGTTGGAGCTCATGTACTCATAGTTGTCATGGTGAAGACAAAGAAGACAATAACCAACAAGACAGAAATGACTGGAAGCCAGGAGCCTCTTGAGTTTTGTGCCATTGTTTTGAATTCATTAGCAGGAGTGACATTGTGTAGACATTGTCACCATTATCACTGGGGACGAGCTAATTGCGAATGGCTCCCTCCTCTACCTCTGAGTTGTCTCTGTGTGTCACTGCAAAGTGCTTCTTCTTTATAAATGTAGGGGTCGGTGTGGTCAAAGAGAATTTTCTAAACCTACTTTCTTCGCAGTCTGTTCTTCAACTTGAAGGGCAATGTGGCAGAAAACAAATGGACAGAAATAAGGGCCCTCATCAGGCTGAAATCCACTGTGGGTTTTTTAGTGATTTTCCCCCTGTGTCGTGTGGGAGACTGTGGAGTTTAAACGCCTCTTCTAATGCATTATTCGCTGCATGTGGAAAGGGACGGAGTTAATGCTCTCATGATGGGCTGCCCCGCAAAGAAGGCTTTGGATTGTCACTCGCATGGAAATGCAGTTGGCAGTTTCAGCACGCAGAACGCCTCTGAGACGCACTTCATTGCCTCATTGGTCAATCTTACCTCCGTCTTCCTCACACCTGTTCTCCTCGGGAGCTGCGAGCCGCTTTGCCCAGGTCCCTTTGGGGAAGGCTTCTTCTTTGTCCAGGGTTAGGTTCTGGAACACTGGAAAGAGGGGGACCCACCAACACTCCAATCAGCCAAAAGCCACACAGACACAGAATTTGCCTCAGGGGAGACATGAGTCTAGGGAGTGGCAAGCCGCAAGTGGATAGAGCTGGCAACCACATAACAAAATAGCAGATACCAAACGGCCTCCGTCTACCAGTCAGGTTCGACTTCCTGAGGATGGAAGACAATGGTGGGAAGGACGATCATTCAGTGGGACAGAATCCATTTAGAGCGATGTCTAATCACTTCAGGGACTCTTCTTCTTCACCCCTCGCTCCCAGCCAGCATCTGTCTACGTTTGTGTGGAGTTAAGCACAGCACGAGAGCACATTGACAAGCGTGTCATTTTAGTCTGAATGCCTCAAAATGATTGGCGAGGGAAAAGTTTTCTCTTGGCTTCAACTCTTAATCTGAGGGGGGGGGGGCGGGGGCAGGAATCTGACAGAAAGCTACTTCGGCGCTGAATCTAATAGGACTATCCTAATGAAAGGGATGCTTTTAGGATGGGAGGCAAGGTGTGGCATTTGTCATCACTAATTAGGAAATGGTTAGTCGGGCCACCCCAGTCCATCACTTTCCTTCCGTGGGATCTTGCAAATCTTTAACATCTTAGAGTCTGCTTTCTTACTGGTGCAATAGGATAATTCTTAAACTGGGGCAACCTGAACGCCACACGGTGTAATGTGTGGGCAGCGTTCCTTGCCTGAGCTGACTTACACAATGACATTTGTGTGGAGTACAAGTGGTTTCAAGTCGGCTGCAGCATGAGCTTGACCTCAGGGCACTGCTGGGTAAGAGGCAATCCTAGAGAGCAAGCACTGCACTCTGCCCAACACGTGCCTCAAAGGGGCTCGCACATTTCCTGAGTGAGACCGACTGTGAGTGTAAGCTGGGGAAGGGAAGGCTTGTTGGTCATGGGGGCTTTCGTTCCTGCCCATTCTTGAAGGTTTTCTTCCTTGAGACTTCCTCCACTGATCTCATACTGTATTTGCCCCTGGAATACACAAGACATCCTCAGCCATAAATTCCTTAGAGACTCTAAGTCTCTGCTTTACTCCTGAGAATTTGGTTGATCTGTCTCTAGTACTATATTCACAGATAATTCTCTTTCTCTCTCTGAAATATATTTGTTAGAGAAATAAGTTAATTGGGTGATTTGGTTTGCAAAGCATCCTACATCCTTCCTGTACTGAAGATTTTGCTACTTGCATTCCATGCTTTTAACCCTTCCTATACCAGGTACTTCCTGTAAAGCAAGAGCAAGATGTATAGATTCTGCCCAACCAGGCTTGGTGCTCTGTGAGAACCCCATAGAAGATACTGTGGGCTTTCCATCTTGTTTCTGGGGCATGTGTGTCTATGGCTTTTTGTGTGGTTGAGATTGATTGGTGATATTTAGCTTTGCCAGCCCTTGTGGAGCTGCCTTTGTTAACTCAACCACTGGTAGACATTTAGGTTTAGTCATTTATTACATGAACGCTACAACTAACAGCCTAGTGCCTGCATGCTCTTGCCAGTGCAGCTTAGGAAGAAGTTTCTAGAAGTAAGATTACCCTCCATGAGTTTTCAGCATTTGGCACCCACATGATAATATGTGACAGTGTCTGTCTTCCTTCAGCCTCGCCAAGGGAATATGTTGTCACACTTTTAGATTTTTGCCAACCATTGGCCAGAATTAGATTTCATTGTAGTTTTAATTGCTTTTCTTATTGAGTGAAGTTAAACACTCTCAATTTGAGAGTAATTTACAAGACTATGGATACAGGCTGATAGTAGGACACTTGCCTAGTACATATCCTCAGCACTACACACACATATACAGCATATATCAGGTACATCCTCAGCACTACACACACATATACAGCATATATCAGGTATATTCTCAGCACTACACACACATATACAGCATATATCAGGTACATCCTCAGCACTACACACACATATACAGCATATATCAGGTACATCCACAGCACTACACACACATATACAGCACATATCAGGTACATCCACAGCACTACAAACACATATACAGCATATATCAGGTACATCCACAGCACTACACACACATATACAGCATATATCAGGTACATTCTCAGCACTACACACACATATACAGCATATATCAGGTACATCCTCAGCACTACACACACATATACAGCATATATCAGGTACATCCACAGCACTACACACACATATACAGCATATATCAGGTACATCTTCAGAACTACACACACATATACAGCATATATCAGGTACATCCTCAGTACTACACACACATATACAGCACACACGGGGGTGTACAACACACATACACAACACCTCCAACACCAGCACACATGCATATAACATAGATACACTATATACTAAATTATTTCTTTCCCTTCCTATTACTTCTAGATTTTAAGTTGCAATTTGTGCAAGTTGTCCCATACCAGGTTATAGAATAATTTACTTACGGTCTTTTCTAGAATGTATATAACATCTGCTTGCATTCAAACCCCTGGCTGATTTTAAGTGAACCCTGTGGTTTGGTGTGAGGCCCAGACTTGACCTTTCACACATGCCTTTGTCATGTGCTGGTGCTGCCCTACCCAAAGCCCAGTCTCCCAGCCCTCCCCTTCCCCCGCGCTCCCCCTATCTGAAGCTGCCTGTCAGGCCCTGGACCTTTTATGCAGTCAATTTATTTCTGAATTTTCTATATTTATATTATATTTTGTTCAGTCTTTACCTATTTACATGTTAATATTATGTTTTTTTTCTTTGTATTTTATTTGTTTTCAGTTTTGTGAGGCGGTGTCTGGCTCTGAAGCTGAGGCTGGCCTAGAATTTACCATGTAGCCTAGGTTGCCCTTAAAATTGTTTTTTTTTTTTTTTTTTTTTTTTTTTTTGAGACAGGGTTTCTCTTCTCTGTGTAGCTTTGGAGCCTGTCCTGGATCTCACTCTGTAGCCCAGGCTGACCTCGAACTCACAGAGATCCACCTGCCTCTGCCTCCCAAGCACTGGGATTAAAGGCATGCGCCACCACCACCTGGAGCCCTTAAAACTCTTGATCCTCTTTTTTTTAGCCTCATGAGCATTGGGATTACAGGCCTGTGCCACCATGCCAGGCTAATTCAGTGTTCTCCTAAGTATGTATGTATTCCTAATCGTGTGTGTGTGTGTGTGTGTGTGTGTGTGTGTGTGTGTGTGTATGTGTGTATTTGATAGAGTTAGGTTCTCTTAATCATTTTTAAATCAGCTTCTTTTTCTTTGTTGTTTGATTATTCTTTCAAGTAAATCTTAAATTTTTTCAAGGTTTGGAAAACAATTTACTATGTTTTATACATTGAACATATGAATTAGCTTAGGGATAATTCACATCTTTATGAGATTGCCTTTTTCTACAAAAAGAGATGATATCCGACTTCATTATTCTAGCTCTCCTTCTTCATCTTCAACAGTGTCTTAGGATTTTTGCATCATGGCTTGGGTTGCTCTGCTCTGATTGGCTGAGTCTCTCAAGCCTCTGGCTCCATGTTTCCCATCAATTTAGAAAATTCTCTTTCTCCCCCACCCCAGCTCTCTGTCCCCCTCCTTGCTCGAATTCCAACTCTATAAATCTCAGATATTTTTTCAATGTTTGGGATCAAATTTAGGTGTTTCTGCATACCAAGCAGGTGCTCTGTCACTGGGCTGTGTCCCCAGTCCTATAGTTTTAAAGTAATAGCCACTATTATAAACATGTTTCCAAACCCTTTTATTTGCCTTATTTATTCCCTTTCATGGTTCAATTTAGATGTGTTTTGTTGGCTGTCTTAGAGTACACAGATCCTCCCTTCTACCTATGTATAGCTATATATACATATAAGTTGTTAGCAAACCCATTGATTGAGTTTATAATGTTAGGTTTTTTTATTTTATTTATTTGTTTACTTGCTTTTCAGTTAAAAAATGTTTCTTTTCTTGCAAGATTTCAATTCTTAATTTTAAAAATCTCTTTCCATCGTGCTAAGCAAGCTCTTTGACTCATATGAATCATAGCCATGTAGTTTTTGCTAATTCTAGCGTCTGGATCAACAATCCCTAATTGGTTCTCCCAGATTTTTCCATCATGTGGTCTGCCTCATGATTTAGTTTATATGGGACACTGCCAGTGAAACCTCCAGTTTGCTTTCCCTCTACTTGGCAGATCATGTTTTAGTCCAGCTATGTGCTGAGATCATTAGGAGTTGAGTTGTAGTTCTAAGGAGTCGGTGTATCTCTGGCTTAGTCTCTACCTTACAAATAGGCTTATATTAGTTCTCTATTCCAAACAAATTACCACTAACTTTGTGGCTTGAAGAATCTTGGGATGAACAACTCACAGCTTTGTATGTCAGGAGTCTGCCCCAGCTCCCCCTGGGCTGAGATCAAAGGGTGACCTCCTTATTAGGGAGGAGCCACCTCCTCAGAGCAAGCCTTTGGAGGGAGATAATTTTCGTGGTTTACAGTCTAATTCCATTTTCAGGGCCAGCTGTGTAGTGCCCTTGGTCTCTCTCTTTCTCTGCTTCTGTAATAACACTGCTTTTTTTTTTCAACCTCTGGTTTTCCTGCCTCCCCTATAAATACTCCTGTGGTGACATTGAACTAATATAGGTACACTATTATCGTCTCCTACATTAAAATCCTTAACGTAGTCATATCGTCCAAATGCCTTTTTCTAAATAACATCTATACAGTTTGAGGAATTAGGTTGTGAATATCTTTGGGAGTCCTTATTTTGAGCATCAGAAACTCACCAAGTAGGCTGAACAGTTTAACAAATAAGAATACAAACTATGAGTTCAGCATGTTCTCAGTGGATCCTGCTTGGCCTCTCAAAGTCCCAGATGTAGGTAAATCTCTTGAAGGAAAACCCACACTTTGCTAGGCTGGGATTTCCCGCCTTGCGTGATTTCCAGTCCCAGCAGGATTTCAGGCCCTAGTGTCTTGGTTTTGAACTTTCAGCCCAGGGAATTATGGTTCTCTCTGGTGGTTCCTCTTTTCTCCTGCAGTGTCCCTCTGGGCAGGGCACACAGCTCTCAGCTCGCTTTCCACTGCCCCGCCTCTTCCGTTGTCAGCGTTCCTCTGACGCACATCAATAGAGTTTTAACAAGTTACTGTGCAGGAAGCCTGGGTAGCTGCACACTGCTAGATGAGCCCAATCCTTCCCACAGCCACCCCAGGGCTTTGCCCAGGATTACCTCTGCTGAAGCAGGGGCTGGTAAACCGGGCAGAAAGAGTGGAGGCAGGATCACTGTGCAGACGGTGTGGCTGGCATACTAGGAACTGACTGGGCCTCAGAAGCCTTGCAGGATTATTCAACCTGTGCTTAAGCCAAGTATTTCCTTTTGAGCACCAGCAAGCTGTAAACAGCCATCTCCTGCACACTCAGCTTGCCTGGGTCTGGCCTACATCTTCCTCTTGGCCCTCAGTCAGGCAGCAGCATGACTTTCCAGGGTGCTATGGTTTGGACCTGCAAATTTTTTATTTATTTACTTATTATTTATTTATTTTCTGTGGGGTATTATGTATGAATATTCAGAGAAAATACTGTAGCTTACAGATAAATACAAAATGTCCTTTTACAGGGAAAAGCCCATGACGCCTCAATCTTGCACAGAGAACTACAGGCGACTGAGTAAAGTTGGGAGTGGGAGAGGTGGTCCTCCCCAGGAAAGAGCACGCCAATTGTCTGTCCAGTGCCAGTCAGCTCGGAAAACATACACACAAGTAACACATATAAGGTTATATTTGGGAGTGTATATGCATATACAAATACATAGATACGTGCAATAGCAATTAGTGAAATTAAGAGGTCAGGAATTGGAAGGACTGTAGGGAGAGACATATGGAAAGGTTTAGAGGGAAGAAAGGGAAAAACATAACTGTGTTACAGTCTCAAAAATATTTTTTCATTAAAAGAATTAATTTCACAACCATTTTGCCAAGTCCTTGTTCCACCTCCAGAGAACTGGTCTTGATTTAGGGATGGTAAGGAAATGGAAAAAAAAAGATAGACAGACAGACAGATGGATACAGGGATTAAAAAATCTGGAATCAGGTGGTATAGGCTCTTGGGCTGGAAAAAAATGTCAGCACCCCTGGCAGCACAGCCTGTTTATTAGGGAGTTAAGAGGGAGGTAGGGTTGTTAAGTGAGGCTGCCAGGTTACTGAAGGACAGCTGGATCAAGGAAACAAGTTTAACTAATCTCAGCAGGAACAGTTGTCTCTGCAGGGGAACAGTCTTCAGGCTATAAATATCCAGGGGTAGAAAGCTACGGTAGGCGTCTTCTGCACACACACTATCAATAGCCACACATGAAGCAGAAGAAAGCTTTGCCATTTCCCTCTGAACGCCCCCCCCCCCATCACTAGGTAGAGGCAGGAGGCTTTATCATCTTTCTGCAGGTCTGAGACTCTGGGGTTCTTGACATGAACATGCCCATGTCAACAGCACACATTCACTCCGAACTTCACTCACTCAGGGTTTCCTCCACTCCCCACAACCAACATGTAATGGGTGGACCTGGGATGTGGTACTGCGTTAAAAACTAAGAAAATCTGAATGAAATATAGACTTGATTAAATAGTAAGCACCACTAGATTCATTAGTCATGTGCACTGTACCAGTGTGAAGACATTAATAACAGGATGTATTGGGTACAAGGTGTATGAGGACTAGCTTTACACCTGTGAATAAGAAACTGTATTAAAATACAAAGCTTATTTACAAATGATTTCACATATAAGAAAGGTGTGGAAAACAAAGGGGGTGGGCCTGTCAGTGGTTATACTTCCAGCTCAGTTGATAATATCAACCAAATACAAAGAGTATTCTATGGAGATTTACAGAAATTGTGCTAGAAAAGCATCCTGATTAGTGCAAAGGAAATGGAACTTTGCAAGGAAGAAGGTTACAAAGCTTTGAACCCAAATCTTAACTAACCTGCGAATGCTGAGAACATTCAGTGACTGAGACCCCACGGAATTCATGGCTCCTGAAATACTACAAGCTGGGAGCCAAAAATATTTGTGGACTAATTTATGATTTCATTATGGTGAGTTCAACCTATTAGAACGCAGAGTTCTGCTCGGCTCTTCCAATAATAGCAACTATTTCATTCAAGTTTTTTTTTTAACTGAAATGTTGGATTATTTGATTTTTATGAAAATTTTTATTATAAATCATTTCAAACCAACACATGAAAGTAGAGAGGACATTATAGCAAGTCACCCAGCCTCACAGAGCCCAAGACTCACCACTGCTGACTCATCTCTCCCCTCCGCTTCTGTGTGCCTTCCTTTTGAGTGTGTTAAAGCACATCATGGACAGCGTTTTCAACCTTACTTTCTGTGAATAGTTATGGAGTACCTGCTGATGGTACAATGCTTTAGGACTTCAGACCAGGACAAGAGCATAAACACAAGTAACATATGTTATCACTGTAAAGGAAGAACTTAGACGGGACCTTGGGAATTCCACTTCATAGCACTAAGTGACAAATGATGTGTAATGGGTACACACAAATTCTTATAGGTTCACAGTAGGAGTAAATGTCAGCCAGGAAGGCTGAGAGGAAACTGAACTGACTTAGGCTGCAAATATACCCAGGGTCATGTGAGCGGCAGGAAAGAGGAGTGAGGAAGAGGTGGCCTTGTCTCTAAGCCACTGATTCACAACCTGTGGGTAGCAACCCTTTTGGGGGATCAAATGACCCTTTCACAGGGGTCACCTAACACCATCAGAAAACACAGATATTTACATTTGATTCATAATCATAGCAGAATTACAGTTATGAAGTAGCAATGAAAATAATTTTATGGGTGATGGTCACCACAACATGTGTTAAAGGGTATTAAAGGAAAAACCAAAACCAAAGACATTTTCAATGATCCTGGCAAAACTAAACCATTATCAAAATTTAGTTCTTGAATGTCCAAGTCTGTATTTGTATCACAAATAACTGCTGTGTTTGAAGGTTTTGTAAAGTGGGAACATTTGATTACAGAATTAAGTGTAATGTCAGAAGTAACAAGTTGAAGGATGAAGAGTTGAGAGGCAGAGGGAATCTCAAAGTGCAGAAAGCCCATCTTCAGGCTGAGTACAAGGAACCAGGAGGTGAATGAAAGAAGCAGTCATCTCTTGGTTTTCCTCAGTGAAGCAGGAACAGGATCCCACCCCAGAATTTTGAATAGGACTTCATTGGCAGCAGGGGCATCTGTAGGCAACAATGGCTCCACTCTCCAGGTCCTGCCATCCATTTTCCAGGCAACTAACAATTGGCTAAGACTATTTGGTTCCTTTTGACCAACGCCTTGTTGAAATGATTTGTGCAACACATGCCACTTCCATGTTGAGGCATTTCCAGAGCTAGGGACACCTTCTTCCCTCTCTCCCCGTCACAGCAACTCTGGAAACCACATGGTGAGAGGTGGCATCACAAGGTGGGAGGAGCCTAAACCGCAAGGTATTACATAGAGGAGAGCCCAGCCAGGAGTTACCAGTCATCATTGGCCTGATATACAGGCTTTTGTTTTGCTAACCACTGAGACAAGGTCTGTTTGTTCATGTAACACAGGGTGGCTTATCCTTATGGGAACCACACTCAGTGTCCAGTGGGCATAGACAGTTTAAATTCATAGCTATCCAGACCAAGGGATCTCTTGTGTGTCTCTTGGCGCATCAGCTTGATTTCTGCAGCTAGACAAAACTCTTAAGACAACTGCCATGTTTTAGCACTCACCTCATAGGACAGAACATGTTGAACAAAGATGTACAGGGTGTGAAAACAGATTTGAGGAAAGCCTTGGAGGTTGACTGTTTGGAAATCTCATGTTTCATACAGAACAAAAGAAAAACAATCTTAGACACTTTAGTTAGAAAAACAAGACAGTGGTCCACAGAGGCAGCTCTGAGAAGAGCTTTTGATTGTTCAGGGTCATCATGTTCATTGTGTACAATAACAATGCAAGGGCTGAGAAGAGCGAGTTCCCACAGGCAAAGCTCTGCTTGAGTATCAGGATACTAACTCAGATACCAAGCCTATTTGAGAGGGATGCTTACTGCTCAGTTGTTCCCCAAAATATTTTTGATCAAATATTCAGTTTCAAAGCAGCAGTAGATGTGAGTCCTTGATACGGGAAATGTTTCAAAAACAACATAATCATAGAATCAAGTCATTTTAGAGGCGATTTTAGGGTATCATAAACCCTAGTTCTTAGAAAAATAAAGCAATCCCTGCCAAGTGCATTGATGTCTGATCAGCAGGTTCCTACAAAACTGAGGGGAAGAAACACAAAGGAAATATAAGTAACAGACTAAGAAATCATGACAGAGACTAGAATTTCATAATGTTTTCATAGTACTTAAATACTCAATTATAATAAACCTGTAATTTCTTGCTATAGAAGGTAATAATTATAATGAACATTTGCACAGCACTTTAGAATAAAAAGCATTTTCCTATATAGCATTCAATTTATTTCTTACTACTGTCTGGGGTGTGTGGTGTTACCAGTTCTATTTGCTACAGACACTACACTGACTATCACACTAACACAGGAATTATGCTGCGTAGTGACTGCTCCATTGAGTTCCTCAGGGTGTTAAAGCCAAAGTTGGGTCTAACTACAGAGTGGTCAGCTGGACCAGAGGGGAGTTTCTTGCTTCCCCTCCCCTGACCCCTCATGGATTATCTGGTTCATCAGGTACAGTCCTTTCAGTACAAGCCTAACAGACTAGAATCTAAAGTCACTCAGTTCCTATACTTTTATAGAAATTTTAAGTGGTTTTGTACCTCCTCAGAGATAGAATCTTAAAATGATCTCTGAGGCCCATTTCTTTCTTGTTCTGGGCAAAAATGCTTTGGCAGACTCCTCAGGGAGGCATGTGTAACGTGCAGGGGGAGGGGGGATGGCTGAATGGAAGATCCGTGTGTTATATCTGACATCTCTCAAAAAGAGACGCTTCCCAATTTAGATTAAGTGTACAGTCATATGTCACTCAACAACCCAGACACCTTGTGATCCACACAACCTCAGGCAGTTTATCCAAGCACACCCACATGAGTGTCCATGCTGTTTTGTGAGCAACTGCAATGCTGTGGAAAGCATAGCATTTCCAGACACCAAGGTCAACTGGGACAACCCTCCTTTTCTTTTCTGTCACCTTGTGCCCTGTAGCCTGTCCTGCTCACTCAGGTTACTTGTCTCCTCACCTGCCTTAGCCCTTTACCTCACCCCTCAGCCTATTTTCTCCCCCAAGTCTATTCACAGGGGAGCACCCTAGGATGAATCATTGCTGGGTTGTAGAAAATAAGAACCTGGAAAGCACATTTATGTTTTAAGCTCACCTACTGCAGGATTTATCTGATGTAACTTCTAAGGATGAATCTTATTGCCCCAAAATGAAGCACTAACTGAAAACTTTTAAGGTTTTCTTTTTAATTTATTCTCTGCGAATTTTCTTCAGAATGAACTTTTAAAGTGATGTAGGCTATTAATAACCAATGTTCCAGAATATGAGAGTTCACCAGAGAAACACATGCAAAGTAACTTTTTGAAAAGTTTAGAGATTTCTTCCTTTCTCTACTTTTCTGGCAGCTGTTAATCCAGGTCTCTCAAAGTCTCCCAGCTTACATGACCTACAGAGTATTCCCCTGCTTACATGTTCTCAACCTGCAGATGCTCCATCACTTACAGGTTCACAACTGACCGAGTCTTGACACTCAGAAGCCAGGTGTTTCACTCAAGGCTGTAGATAGAGAGGGAACCTCCATGATATACACAGATAGATGAGAAGAATGGATGGATGCCATGATTTTAGCAGCTGAAAGGACTAAGACACGTTGTGTGCAGGCTGCAGACAACAGCACTGGTGGTGTAGTTTAGCAAGAATCTATGGACATTTGAAGATCAGGGCGAGGCTCCTGGGAGGGGCTGCTGAAAGTGACAGGGTGTGGCAAGTGTCAGTCTGAAGGCCCTAGAATTGGAAGCTGTGATGCTTTCAAACAACTAAAGACAAATATCCCAGTGTAAAATGAGAGAGGTGATGCCCAGCCACATTGGGGATAGAGTGGGGCATGTTCTTCTTCACTCAGTCTACTAATTCAGAGGCTAGTCTCTTCCAGAAACTCTGTGGTAGTTTGAATGTAACAGCCCCCATAATCTCAGGGAGTGGCACTATTAGGAGGTGTGGCTTTGTTGGAGTGGGAATGGCCTTGTTGGAAGAAGTGTGTCACTGTAGGGGCAGCCTTGGAGGTTTCCTATGTTCAGAATACCCTCCAGTGAGGCAGTCAACTTCCTATTGCCTGCAAGATGTAGGACTCTCAGCTCCAGCACCATATCATGACGATAATGGATTGAACCTGTGAAACTGTAAGTGAGCCCCCTCAAGTGAATGTTTTTCTTATAAGAGTTGCTGTGGTCATGGTGTCTCTTCACAGCAACAAAAACCCTAACTAAGACAAACTCTTTCATAGGCATATTTACACAGAAATGATGTTTTATCAGCTATTGGGGTAGCCTTGACATAAATTAGCCATCATGACAGTTATTTTGCTGGTATAATTAAATATGTGAGAATATTAACTAGATCATGAAATGACCATCTCTTGTTCCTCCTAGCTCTACTGATTAGGGCCAAGTGTGCTGTTTATATTGTGTCTGTCCTGTTATCATTAGCCATGCTATAAATGCCAGGTATAGTGTAGGATTTATAACTTAGAAATAGATCCAAACACTCAAACTTTCCTCTGGGGCTGTGATGGCTATTCTGGTTGTCAACTCGACTACATCTGGAATGAACTACAATCCAGAAATGGAGGGCACACCTGTGAGAGATTTTCTGCTCAGTTTCAAGTGGGCAAATCCACTTCTAGTCCAGATCTTTGAGGTGGGATGACATACTTCTTTGACCCAGATCTTATGGCTGGAAGACACAAGCCTTTGATTAAGATCTTGAGACAGGAAGATGTACCTTTAATCTGGCCACACCTTCTGCTGGAAGCCTATATTAGGACATGGAAGAAGGGATCTCTTGTCCTTCCCCTGCTTGCCCTCACCTTGCTAGCACATCCACTCCTTCACTGACATTGGAGTCTACTTCTTTGGGATTGTGGCATCTACAGAAGACCAGCTGAGACACCCAGTCTTGTGGACTGAGCAACTACTAGATTCTTGGGCTTTCTTTTCACAACTAGCCACTGTTGGATTAGCCAGACTGCAGCCTGTAAGTCATTCCAATAAATCCCCTTTATACATAGAGAGAGATTCATTCCATAAGTTCTGTGACTCTAGAGAATGCTGACTATTACAGTTGTTCTATTACTATTTTGACTTTACTGTAAAAATCAATGGCTGAGATATGGGAAAATCCAAAGTGGTGGGGAGAGCAGTCTTAGAATATTATTGACAAATGATGTATTGATAAAGGTCTCAAGGAAAGCTTTCTCATGTGGGAGAAGTGTGTGGCATGTCAAGAGATGGATATTTTCTTCTAATGAGACAGTTTCCAAAAGGTACTGAAAATCTGTTACTATACCTCAAAAAATGGGTATATGTGAATCAAAATGAACACCTCTTAAAGAGTGGCTACAGACTTCATAGGTTTGGCGATGAAAGTACATTTGGAAAGTGGCAAAAACAAAATGCTAAACCTTTGGTGGGGTAAATACATCTTAAATTGAGCTTCTTTGTCTTAGAGAGGCAACGATGTAATTAAATTTATTATAGAAGAGTTGTCATCATTATTTATATAATGAATATCACATGGTTTACAATAGTTATAATTCAAACACAAATGGAAATAAATAGGTATTTGTTGCTAACTGGCTTCTAAACCGGAATTTCACACAGTTATGTACATTTTCTTCCCCAAATGAACAAATTTAAAAACCTTTGGGTGTGGTATGCTTGGGGACAAGGAAGGGTAGGGGTGGGGGTAGATGCATAAATGTGTCAGTGGTGCACGCACAGAGGTCAGCAGACAACCTACAGTGTCAGTACCCACCTGCCATCTTGTTTGAGTCCTCATGTTCCACCAGGGTCCTTTATTGCTGCAGCCATTCACTTCTCTGCACTCCAGTACTCCAGGCTAGTTGGCCTGGGAACTTCTAGAGATTCCCCCATTTCTAACCCCTCCTTCCCCAATTCCCCACTGGGATTACAGAAACATGCTCCCCTGACCAGCTTTCCACGGCTTCTTGGGATTTGAACTCAACCCACCCAGTGCCTACCCAGGAAGTGCTTTATCCACTGAGCAATTTCCCCAAGCCTTCAAAGTGAGTGCCTTTAAGAAGGATGCTTTGGGTTTGTGATGCCAGGCTGATTGTAACCTCAGACAATGCCCTTGTAGCATGTTTCTGAAATCCTTTACATCTAAAAATCATGGTTGACTTTGTGGGTTGCTTTAAAAAAAATGGTGCATGATGGGGCTGGAGAGATGGCTCAGTGGTTAAGAGCACTGACTGCTCTTCCAGAGTTCCTGAGTTCAATTCCCAGCAACCACATGGTGGCTCACAACCACCTGTAATGAGATCTGGTGCCCTCTTCTGGCCTGCAAGGACACATGCAGACAGAATACTGTAAAATAAATAAATAAATAAACAAACAAGTAATGCATGAAAATTAAATACATTAATTAGCTCACTTGTTTTTACATATCTTTAGCTAAGTCATATAAAGCCTAAATGTTACCAGTTATGAATTAGTACATACAGACACACAAATACCACACAGATGCCAAAACAAATTCAAGAAAAGAAATGTACACCACCTTTACTAGATTCTTCTTGTCGACTTTCTATAGAAATCTTTTGTGTGGGGAAGAGTGGAGTTTGAGACAGGGCTTCTCTGTGTAACAGCCCAGGCTGTCTTGGAACTCACTCTGTAGACCAGGCTGGGCTCAAACTCACAGAGATCTGTCTGCCTTTCTCTCCTGTGTGTGTAATCAGAAGTTTTTCTATGTCCCGCCTGGTCCCACAGCCACTGGGTCCCAAGTAAACAAGGAGAGGCTTATATTAATTACAAACTGTATTACCTATAGGTCAGGCTTTTTGATAGCTTGCTCTTATAACTTAACTCAACCCATTTCTATTAGTCTATATGTTGGCATGTGCTCATGGTGTTACCAGCTTGCTGGCATCTTGCTTCTCCTTGAGCAGCAGGCTGGCATCCTGTTGACTGTACCCTTCTTCATCTCATCTTCAATTTGAATGTACTGCCTTACGTTATCATGCCCTACCATATAGGTCAATGCAGCTGTATTTATTATCCAATGGGAGCCACACATATTTATAGCATACAGAAAGACATCCCCCAGCATAAGTGTTGGGATTAAAGGCGTGTGCCACCATGTCCTGGGTCTATAGCAATCTTTCTCAGAGACAGTTGATTGATTTTGGAAACAAAACATGGCCCGGCCACTGTTATATGTCATAAGTTATATGCAACTTCCATCTTTGCCATTAGTCAAAGAGGCCAAGCAATAGGCACAACTGTTTCAACATCAACAATAGCAAAATCCATGTTGAGACATGGCTGATCTTTGCTAAGCTGGAAGAGGAGGGCGAGTTGGTGGCTGCTGCATGACCACACTGGAGCTAATAGCTGCAGAAAAACTCAAGTGTACCCAGATACCCCCACTCCATACTCTTTACAAACCATGGCTTAAGGGACAATGTCTAGAAACTTGGAGGCTGAAGAGATGGTTAAATCGATAAAGTGCTTGCCAGACAAGTATGGGGAACCGAGTTAAAATCTCCAGCAAGCAGGAAATAGCCAGGCATAGTGGCATACATCTGTAATCCCACAGCTGGGATGGTAGAGACAAATAGGTTTAGGACATCATTGGCCAACCAGCCTGGAAAAATTGGTGACTTCCAGGTTCAGTGAGGGACCTTATCTCTAAAACTAAGGTGGAAAGCAACAGAGAAAGACATTTTGTATCAAGCTCTGGCCTCCACACCCATGCATGCTCACCCACACATGTGGATATACTCATGTACAATTGCACATGGTGAGGTGGGGGAAGAAACGTGTGAACAGTTACCCAGAAAGATTGACTCATAAGAACAAGTATCACCGAGAGCCTGTTTTCCGTCTTACCTGAAGCCAAGGTTGTCCCTCAAGCACAGGAGCAACAGAGCCCGTCTAAGTTCATACCCTTTTTGGCATGTCAAACTCGGGCACCCACAGCTCTGAAACAGACATTTCAATTTCCAGCAGCTGGATAGGAAATCCAAACACTTTATCTTGAGTTTTGCACATACAGGACTGAGAGAAGAGTGGGGTAGGAGGATGTGGGCATAGCCTGCTTTTACTCTCTGTTTTTAGAAGACACCTTGTACCTGTTGGTTCCAGGCCTCTGAAATATCCAGGTGTGGTTGTTCCAATGAATGGTTGTCCCTGAGTTGGTCTCTGGGTAATCCTCTGTTTGGTTAAGTACAAATCAAAGCATGTTGGCTCCATGGGTGCCTCCAGGAAGACAGTGGCACAGGATCATGAGAACTTAAATTCTGCTTAGTAGGAGGCTGGGATGATGTGGTATGAGAACAGGTTCTGAGGAAATAGGTCTACGAGCTACTTTTAGAAGCAAGGATGCATGTACAATGTCATAAACATCAGGCTTTCCTCAAAGAGCTGTGCTTTGTTCTGTCGTAATGATTGGTGTATGTGTGTTCCTGTGTGAGCGCACATGCATGTCGATGCAAGACATAGATCTTCTTCAGTCACTCTCCATCATTTATTTTGAGGCAGAATCTCGCACTGGACCTGAAGTTCGCCAAATTGGCTAAGTTGGGTACTCAGCAAGCTCCGGGATTCTCTCATGCCCACCTCACCAGCACAGGGATGGCAGGCATGCACCACATCTGGCTTTCTTTCTGTGGATGCTGGGGATTGAACTCAGGTCCTCATGCTTGTGTGGCTCTTTACTGACTCGTCTGTCTCTTCAGTTCTCTCTTCACAGTTACTGACACATTGATGAACCATTTGCAGAGGTAGTTACTTAATATATTTTGATATCTAGTCCCTATTGTTTATTTGGTAATTTTAAAATGCTCACTTTTAAAAGCATAGCCATATTCATTTTAAGCAAAGCTTGTTCAACCACTACCCCTGCTTTGCTATAATACCACATACTTCAAATATATATTTAAAGGATATAACTATGAAAGTGTCAGCATCATTTCAACCCTACATCCAGATTTGCCTATTGCCTTAATTACCTTTCTATTGCTGTGACAAAACACCATGACCAAGGAACTTAAAAGAAAGCATTTAATTTAAGGGTTAACAGTTCCAGGGGGTTAGAGTTTGTATCTATCATGGCAGCAGGCAGGCAGCCATGACACTGGAGAAATAGCTGAAAGCTTACCTCTTGATCCACAAGCACAGGCAGAGAGTCAACTGGAAATGGTGTGGGCTTTAGAAAACTGAAAGTCCACTCCCAGTGACATGCCTCCTCCAACAAGGCCATGCTTCTCAATCCTTCCCAAATAGTGCCATCAACTGGAAAGTAAACATTCAATTATATGAGCATATGGGAGCCATTCTTATTCAAACCACCATACCTAGCCACTCTTTTGGAAACATTGGCATTGATATGTTTCCTCATGACCATAAAACTCTGTAGTCCCCTGAGCAGATGCCTGTGGCATATGTGTGCTAAGGGATTATTGAAATGAATGATTTATGACACTTTAAAATTATAGTCTCATAGAATTGTTAAGAAACTTGGCTTCATATTATTCAAAGTAGCTAACATTATCTGTTATGAGAAATAGACACACAATCTTAGTGGTTAAAAAAAAGGGGGGTTTTACTTCTTGATCCTGGTGCCAGTCTGTGGAACAGGAAGTGAGTGAATGAGCTTTTCTGCTGTCATTCACAGACCCAGGCTCCTTCGCTTTAGTAGCTCTGTCTTCTTCTAGGGCTTTGTCCTACATTTCAATTAATCACTAAATGAGGGAAAGAAGAACATATGAGCAAACATTTGTTCCTTACTATGTTCACCTGAAAATTATATCTCTTCTTTACTGTCACTGGCAACAACTGGCCACAGCTCCATCCAAATGCAAAAGGGCTGAAAGATGTAGCCCAACTATGTTTGAAGAGAATATCGTGAAGAAGAGGACATCAAGGAGAGTAACAAGCTTTAAAAGTCACAGCTACAGACAAATGTTTCTAATTATTTTATTTATCTGTGGAGGAATTATTATGTGTCCAGCTCAGTCTGAAATCTAATGCTGTGTAGAAAAGGGCACAACCCCTTTGAAGAATGACAGCCTTTGTCACAGGAGAAATACAAATCAGTGCATCAAGGCTTAATAAACACATTTTAGTCATTCAATACAAATTTCAAGATAATGGTTAAAAGGAGGAGTCTATCTTAGAATAAGTCAGAAAGAAAAGAAAAATAATCCTCTGCATAAAATATGTCAATTTCATTCATCCAGCCATTTTGCCTGCTTGTTCTTTCAGTTATACAATATAGCAACTTTAAAATATCAGTGGCATATTAGTCAGGGTTCTCTAAAGGAAAGAACTTATAGAACATATATGTATATATATTCATATATACACAAAGGCTGTCTCTTGAAGGAAAGACCAAGGATCCAGTAGTTGTTCAGTCCACTATACTGGATGTCTCAACAGTCCCAAGTCCCTTTGGTGATAAAGTTGCAGGTAAGTCCTAGAGAGCTGCAAATTTTCATTCCATATTGGAAGCCCAAAGAATGAGGTTCTAATACCAGCCAAGGAATGGTTCAGGAATAGGGTAAATGAACTTGCCAGTGAAGAGTGAGGACAAGCAAACAAAAACCAAAAGCTTCCTTCTTCCTGTTATGTGGGCTGCCACCAGAAGGTCCAGGGTTAGGATGGGTCTTCTGACTTCAATGGATCTGGATTTAGGGTGGGCCTTCCACTTCAAATAATCTAACCAAGAAAATCCCTCACAGGTGTGTCCAGGTGCTGGGATTTTAGTTAATTCCAGATGTAATCTAGTCAAGATGACAACCAAGATTAGCCATCACAAATGGCTATGATGTGCCATTTCTTGCTGGTGTTTCATACTCAGCATGAGCTAGCACAACTATCTGCTAATTGTGCCCACTTGTAGATCAGCAACTATCCTCACAAACGCTCCTGGGAACACCTAAGCAGAAAGAAGAAAGAGAAATCTCTGCAGATATCTCTCTGGAAGAAATACACATCATGACCATTTTCAGCTTGTTAGCCCACACAATCAGGTGGTCACACCTAACTTCAAAGCAGACAGGCAGAGCGGTAAAGAACTGAGATAAGAGTAAATGCTTTTCCCTTAAACATTTTTTGTTTTGTTTTTGGTTTTTTTTGTTGTTGTTGTTTTTTTTTTTTTTTTGGTTTTTTGAGACAGGGTTTCTCTGTAGCTTTGGAGCCTACAAACCAGGCTACCAGGCTGGCCTCAAACTCACAGAGATCCACCTGCCTCTGCCTCCCGAGTGCTGGAATTACAGGCATGTGCTACCATCACTGCCCAGCTTCCCTTAAACATTCTTAGGAGAAGATACAAAAAAAAGCAGGACAGGGCTGATGAGAGATGTTGTGTGACAAAACTTTTCCTGGAGAGATGTTGCATACATATCTACTCACCCCATATAGAGCGTCCATGACAGACCAAAGTGTGAATATACCAAAGTCCACTTTGGTGAACAATGAGCTTTATTAGGGTTATTTACAATAATAGAGGTGAATGGTTACTTAAAGGAGGAAAAATGACTCAAGAACAGCTGCATCACCCAAGCCCACCCCAGCATGGGTGACAGCTCATAAAAGTCAGGAACCTGGGGCACACTGGTTGCAGAGTGTCCTTTCCAAATAACATGGTTGGTCTAAATCTCTTCCGGGCAGCTGGGTTGATTTTTGTTTCTTCCAGGTAGCTGGTCTGGTCTCAGAGTCTTCTTTGCTGCTTGGCTTGTCTGAGAGTGACTCTCAGCTTTTATTGCTTACTCTTGGAGGGCGGGGCATAGCAAATCTTGTTGGTTTCAGGGACTTCCTGAAGCTATTTGGGGTTGTTTACTTTCCTGCTTAAGGAGCTCCCCTGTAAGATGGAATGTTTCATTCTTAAGGAAACCATTACACAACAGGAGGACAAATGGAAATCTGTCCCCTGATGACCTGGAGACTTTTTTTTTCTTGACTGGACAAAGACCTGGATTTCTTTGGCAAATCACTTTGTTTATAAATGAGTGGAATCTCTAGGTTACCTAGAAAATATCATTGAATAATAAGTGGTTTTGTATATTTGCTTTCTGCATTTCAACATAGTATTACTAATCACATGACCATTTGGGATCTTCTCTTAAGAGACTCACAGAATTTAACATATAAAACTGATTTCAACTTACAGAGTGCCAGAATGAGATTGGATTTTAAAGAGAAGTAGTTCAGTTCTAATGCTACAAATGCTAAAGTGCCCCAGGTGTCCCTTACTTTGTATACAACCTTTCAAACAACAGCCAACAGTGAGTGCCAAAGTGTAGCTGGAAGTTTTCCTGCATCCTGCCTGGTTCTGCAGCTGCTCAGACCCAAGTAAACACACAGAGGCTTGTATTAATTGCAAACTGGATGGCCTGTGGCTCACACTTCTTGTTAGTTAACTTTTATAACTTAACCCATTTCTATTAGTCTATAAGTTGCCATGTGGCAGTGGCGTTACCAGTATGCTGGCATCTTGCTGCTCCTTGGGTGGTGGCTGGCATCTCCCTCCCTCCATTCTTCTTCTCTCTGTATCTCTACTTGGCTTTCCCACCTGGCTGTAAGCTTCTTGCCATAGGCCCAAACACCTTATTTACTAACCAATGGGAACAGCATATATTCATAGTGTACAGATTGACATCCCATAGCAGCAGATGCAAGAATGAAGCCAAGATCTACAGTTGTCAACTCCCCTCTGTCTGCTGACCACAAGAGATCTCCTCTCAGTTCATTTTGTTTGTTTGTTTTTTGTTTTTTTGAGACAGGGTTTCTCTATGTAGTTTTGGTGCCTGTCCTGGATCTCACTCTGTAGACCAGGCTGGCCTCAAACTCACAGAGATCTGCCTGGCTCTGCCTCCTGAGTGACGGGATTAAAGGCGTTTGCCACCACCATCTGGCGATCTTAACTCTTCTTTATCAATGAGTTCTGGAAATGCAAAATCCACATAATCCATATCCTTGTCTAGAAACAGAATGTTCTTCTCATTCTGAAATGAGTCAGTCCTACCTTCTCACACTTGAAAGAGCAGCCTTTACCTTGCTTTTGTTACCGTGTGTTAGTCTTCCATTTCCAGAGCCTTGCATGGATGATTTCTTTCACCCAGAATCATGCATTTTAAACTCATCCATGTATTTGTCATTTGTTCCTCAATACACTATTTCACTGACTTCTCTAGTTGTGTACACCATGCACCAAAGAAGTATCTTATTTTCACCTCTTTAAAAACGATGTCACCAGTGAGTGATCGATATCAACAGGTGGCAGAAATGAGAACAAACCATGATGAAAGTGAAATCTGACATTGGACTCTCATCAGCTCAGTGGGCAAGGTCAGCCAGTCTTATTCAGACAGCTCTCTTCCCACTTAATATTTTGAACACACGTATCTGAAAATCAACATTGATACCATAAATCAGCCATGTTTGTTTTCAAAAAAATGAGGTAATGTTACATTTGAAAGTCTTCCTGGAGATAAGTAGATGTCTCATATAACAACCTTGCAGTTTCATCACCAGTGAGTCTGCATATCAGAAATTATATAAAGAGAGTGACTCACCTTCACCCAGAATCCCAAGGATCTTTTTAACTCAATGTGTTTCAGCATTTTGTAACACTTACTAGTGCCTTTGCAGAAAAGGTTTAAGGATTGTATGATATAGTTTTAACTAGCCAACCATCACACAACACTTGGAGCTAATCCTGCAAAGAACATACAGTAAAACTACAATGAAAGCCATAATGCATGGCAGAGAGTGAGGGGGCACCTGGGAAGGCAGCAGCAAGATCGACCTTCCAGTGGGGACTCCATGACAGCATTTACTGAACTTAGGACATTGGAGGTCTAATTTCACCCAAGAAGAATTGGACAAAAAACTTTGACATTATAAAGAAGAATCTTTGGCACAGGGATTCATTGCCATTAAAGGTGACCCTCCATTTAAGTTGAGCTGTGAAACTTGGAGCCCTGGTGATTAGCAACATACTTAAAGGGGTATTTATTTTAGCCCTAATTCATCCTTTAAATATTCTACTTCAAACATTTCAATATACACACTGTTTTAAACAATATATAACTTATGAATAAAAATGTGTATGTAGTCATGCATATATGAGTAAATAACTATATTTACATACTATAATAAGACTCTGTGTAGCTATGAGTAAATGATTATTTTTATGTATTTATATACTATAATACAGTGTAGCTATGAGTAAATGATTATATTTATGTATTTATATACTATAATGCAGAGTATAACATTAATATCACTAAGCCCATTCTGAATTTTCTTTCTTCTGTGAAACAATTTTCACCCCTGAACTGCAAAATGGCGAGAATTGAGTGCCATGAACGGCTTCACTGTAGGGTCAAGTTCACTGTGTGCTAGGTCATATATAGTTTGGCCTCAGAAGGAGTCCTATAAAATAGCCATTTCAATGCACATAATGCCTTCTTGGGCAATGGGGAAAAATGGAATATTCTTCCAATTTGCATAGTACTTTACTATCTAAACATGCTGGACTCTTAATCAGAGACAGATCTATGTAGGCATGACTTTCTATTTTGGAGCTTAAATTTATGCCACCTCCATGAACTAGTTTATTGTTTTACTGGAAGGTTTAATGAGTAGGAGGAAGAGAAAATAGAAACAGAGAAAATGGGGGGAGAAGCAGCAGCTTCAAGTCATCAGAAGTAAAGCTGAGATTATTTTTAGAGAAAGCAGCAGCCGATGCCACCATAACAAGCCTCCATTGTGTGCGTCACTTTGCTTCCAGAGAACTGGAGGCTTTTGTGGCCAGGTCACACAATGAGTCAGCACCCCATGAGGGACACACGCTCCTTCCCCATTTCTTTAATTGATAACCACCTTCTGGGGCTCTCCTCTGAGGGCAGGGATCACTTACCCATCTAAGAAATTAAAGGGAGAGTTTTAAATGTAAGGGGAGGGGTTTCAGTAACAAGAAAAGAAATGGGTGGTGCTCGAGAAGGGTCGACAGAAAACATGACAGGCTGTTTTCCAGTCAACTTGATTTCCTGCTGTCACTTATCACCTCTGCAAGATGTAATTGGTTTTCATCAGGTGGCACCAGACCCCAGCTCGATGATCACCTCTTGCTTGTTCAGAATGTTCTTAAGTGTTTCAATTTTCTCCCCATGGTTTGTGTCGCTGACGCTGCTGCTCCATAGAATTGTGTTTATTCAGGAAACAAAGCATTTGCTGAGAAATTTTATTGTGTCTGTGTACTTTACAGACCATACCTTCTGAATGTGTATGCGATAGAGGGTCTCCATGTGTACACATTACAGGTATGAGTGTTGGGTAGTGTTCAGGTTCATATGGATTTGTTTCTGTTTGGCAGAGTCCTCTGTGCCAGAGCTCCCAGCTCACTGCTTTCAAAAAGTAGCTCCTCCGAGCCCCTCATCACACATGCTGATCTATTGCGCTGTGGATCTACACTATCATTTTCCACGCAGTGGATGCTCAGTCTCTCCAATTGCTGCCTTCTTTGGGAATGTTTACTCATAGTAAGTACATCTTAATTGCTGTGACTGTACAGCTGGAATCCTTACACCCTTTGGAAGGCAGGCCTGCCTATAGATAGCATCATGCACTTCGATGGCATCATAGAGCTTATCTGCCTGATTCATTTTTCATTTCAATTAATAGATCTGGTCTCCACTTATATGTCTGAAGCTGTTTTAAACTCTCCAGTACACAAAATGTTCTGACTTCGAATGGCTTGCATTTTTTTTGTAAAGAAATGATAGGTAATATCATCATTAAGTAGATATAAAATAAAGAAGTAGAATGTTAAACAAGGTAGTAGGTTTTAAGTACTATGGAAAACAAAATACTTAATTAGTGACACCTAAATCAAGACTACAAGAAATGAGGGAAGAGACCCTAGAAAGACTGGAACTTAGATAACCAACACAAGAAAAACTGAAATTATTGCTTTTTGCTGTTGAAGGGTGTAATAAAACCCCTGTCTCTAATTCAGGGCTCTAACGTCTTCTTTTAGTGTGTGTGAGGCTGACTTCATATCTCACAAGAACTGTGTGAGGGCAAATTTAGTCGTATCTGTTGCACACTTGGCAGTCCCAGGAAGGCACTAGGAAGTCGTAACTGTGGTTTTCCTCACTTCCTGTATTATCTGTTTCCCAGTAGACCTTTCCTCTCCCAGTGGCATAGGCTGTGTGGGAACGAGGTGACTGTGGGGCCTTGTGTGTCAGGGGCAAAGGAAGAAAGCACAATTGTGACCAGTAAAGGTTGCAGAACTCTTTGAGACAATAACATTGCTTTCCCAAGTCCTGGTTTTATTTCTTTCGGTGTGTTTGGGAAATGATGAAGCTCACAAAGATTAATCACATCACAAAGTGTTTGGGATTGGAAAATAATAAAGAACCTGGCTTCTGCCCTCAGAAGTCTATTTGTTTGTTTGTTTGTTTGTCAAGACAGGGTTTCTCTCTGTAGTCCTGACTGTCCTGGAACAGGCTGACTTTGAACTCACAGAGATCCACCTGCCTCTGGGATTAAAAGTATGTGCCACCACCTCTTGGCAGGCCTCAGAATTCTTTTTTTTTTTTTTTAACTTTCTTTTTATTTATTCTTTGTGTCTTTCACATCATGTATCCACTTTCTGCCCTTGCAAGCCCACACCCCAAATAAAATAAAATAAAATTTAAGAGAAGAAAAAGAATAAAGGAAAGAGAAATCTCATGGAAGCTATAGTGTGACACAGTGAGTCACACACAGAACCCTTTCATCTGTATGTCTTTAATTGCAAGTGTTCATTGCAAAGAATCATCCGTCTGATTGGAGGCCCCTGGTTTCTACTGTCAATGCTGGGCCCCCACTGCGAGTCCTCTTGGATATCCTGTTGTTGCCCTGTGTGGTGGAGATTCTTAGTAGCTCATCCACCTGTCTTTCATAAGCTCTATTCTCAGCAGATCACTGTTCTGACTTCACTATAACTAATGTTGTTTGCTTTCCTGGAAAGGTGTAATGCAAACTGACAGACTGGCTCTAACCTGAACATGCTGTCAAAGCCTTCCTACAGTAATGATGATGCAGGAACCGACCAGTGTGATCTTTAGACTCGAAATAACCAAGACTCTCTCTTCAGGGAAGAAACAGGGCCCCCAGAAGGAATCCTTGACTTGTTAGCCCTTGGCATGGAGCTCAGCTCTAGATGTTGTTCAGTACAAAATACCTCCCTTTAAAAATCTTTGTAATTTGTGATATGCAGGGCATAAGCATGCTGAGGTCTCCGTGTGTGTGGTGTGCATATGTGTGCGTTATCTGTGTGTATGTGCCTATGTGTAGAAGACTGTAAGGAGGATACAGAAGAGAAGAACTAAAATAGGAGGCATTACCAAAGCTGTGTTGGAAGAAATACTGAGTCAATGTTATTCTAGGCAGTACACACAAATTTCAGCCAGAAACTGGCAAGACGGTTGTATTTTTCAGATGAGCAAAGTGCATATTTTCAGGATGATGGAAGAATATTTCAGCATTAATTTTTAAAAGTCCTTTTTATTGGTGAAAAAGTGCCAGGCTCACCCAGGCTGAGGTGAGCCACCACTATTTGATCTGGACTGAACTCATCCTCAAGGGACCAGGCCACTCCCTGGTAGACCTGTCTGCACTGGAGGAGAGATGGTTTCTTGTGAGACGGTATGGAATGAACCACACATCAACTAGATTTTCTGCCTGGTTTCACTGCAGATCACCTGGCAAATTTCACTGCCCCTTCCTGAAGACCACAGAAGCATCTGCAGCCAGTCAACTTGGAGGGCAAGGAATATCTGATGTCTCAAAGCCTGAGGCGGCAGCCAGTGGCTCTGGTTTCAAGTTGCCTTAACTAACTTACTGACAACTCTTTAGCTCCATTTTCCTGTCTGTGAAACATTTTTGCTCATTCGGCTAAATTTAAAATGTGGAAAGAAAAAATTCTACAATACCTATGAATCAACTGTTGGAGGCTGCTTCAGACGTCTGGGTCTCTCATAAGACACCTTTCCTATGAACTGCCTCTTTGCTCTCAACCCTCATGACTGCGCCCTAGCAAACAGGTCCTTCAGTGTGATGGTGGGCTCCTGGACAGTTAGCTTAACTGAGGTAGATGAGGGGAGCCAATCTCATATTGTGCTGAATGTATTAGTATCTTTCTCCAGAGGAAATAGAATCTGAAATACCACTTGGGAGCTTGAGACTTAAAGTTTAGGATTCTGAGAGTGTTCTGGAAAACCAGGGACAGACTGCAAAGATGAAAGAGACTTGGAAGAGGGTGTGGCTAGGAGGTGTCTGCTGGTCCCAGCCCACATGCTAATTCCTCATTCCAAGCATTTGCACACCACAGTCCCTTTTCCTGCCCTCAAATTCTGAGCGATAACCTCACATCCTTTCAACCAGTCCCTTTTTAGTGTTTGCTGGTTGGAATGAGTTTTGTTCCTTTAGAAACAAACAACCTCCTAGTTTGAAATCAGACCCTCAGAGACACCTGTTTGGGAAAAGCTATCACTGTCAAAGATGTGAAAGGATTTGTAAAGGGGTGTGTGTGTGTGTGTGTGTGTGTGTGTGTGTGTGTGTGTGTGAGAGAGAGAGAGAGAGAGAGAGAGAGAGAGAGAGAGAGAGAGAGAGACAGAGAGAGAGACAGAGAGAGAGACAGAGAGAGAGACAGAGAGAGAGACAGAGAGAGAGAGAGAGCACAATTGTGCATAGTTGAGGTTGGGCATCACCTTTTGCTGCTTGTCTCCTTACTTTTGAGACAGGTATCTCCCTGAACCTGGAACTTACCAATGTGGTTAGAGTGTCTGGCCAGCAAGCTCCAGGGATCCACCTGTCACCAGCTCACCAATGCTGGGATTGTAGACCAGCACAGACATGCCCAACGTTATGTTATGGATTTGAACTCAGCTTTGTGGTGATATTGTGTTCCCCAAAATATTGTGCACCCTAATAAACTTATCTGGGGTCAGAAAACAGAACAGCCACTAGATAGACATAGAGGCCAGAAAAGATGGTACACACATCTTTAATCCTATCACTTGGGAGGCAGAGATCCATCCTGATCTCTGTGATTTCAAAGCCACACTGGAAACAGCCAGGCATGGTGACTCACGCCTTTAATCCCAGGAAGTGAGCCTTTAATCCTAGGAAGTGATGGCAGAAAGCAGAAAGGTATATAAGACGTGAAAACCAGGAACTAGGGTGGTTAAGTGTTTAGGCTTTGAGCAGCACAGTTCAGCTGAGAGGCATCCAGTCTGAGGAAACAGGATCAGCTGAGGAATTGGCAAGGTGGGGTAGCTGTGGCTTGTTATGCTTCTCTGATCTTCCATCGTTGACCCCAATACATAGCTTCAGGTTTGATTTTATTAATAAGACCATTTAAGATTCATGCTACACAGCTTTTTATGCTTGGCATACCATATCAAAATGCCAGCTCCTTTTTTTTTGGGGGGGGGGGGTTCTTATTTGCTAAGATCTAGTCAATTTAGAAAATTTAACTGAGCAGAAATTCTGAACAAGAATCTAGGCCCCGGGTTTTACTACATTTTTTATTTTTGCCGAAACACTGGGTGATGATCCATTTTGCACCACTCAGAGGCTAAACTGGGCTTTGAGGCCTTTACTTAAATTTGTGTGTACACAGGTGCAACACATCTGGCTTTGGCCATGATGACTCCATGTCCACATGTAAAATGCCATTTGCATTACCAATGGCCCATCCAGACTGTGCTGTAAAATGGGCCAGAAGAATCTGAAACAAACATGAGCACCACAGTCCAGCCTTCCCTGGAGTGTGAGAAGCCAGGTTACTGCCGTTCGCAGGAAATTTGAGAGAATCATGACTATTTCTGTCAGCCTGAGGTTGAAAGTGAAACCCTATCCAGCCATCAAGGTTTGCTCAACTGGAGGCTGATGATGGTGGAAAGAAAGTACAGACTTTACTCATAAGTAATCCTAGGCCTGTAGGTGGTACCTAGCTCATCATATCATCCAAGGCCTCCCACCTCTCTCTGTCACACACACACACACACACACACACACACACACACACACACACACACCACGTGGTGTGTGTGTGTGTGTGTGTGTGTGTGTGTGTGTGTGTGTATGTGTATGTATGAAGCAAAGTCAAGTACACTGTTTCAAAAAGATCACTAAAGAGTTTACCTTGTGGCCTTTGAACAAGCTGTATGTCTTTGAACACATTATAAGCTACTCTGGTCTTCAGTTTCCCCATCACAGTGACCCACAAGCTGAAAGACAAAAACTACATGATCATCTCATTAGATGCAGAAAAGGCCTTTGACAAAATCCAACACCCCTTCATGATAAAGGTCCTGGAGAGATCAGGAATAGAAGGATTCACCTCAACATAATAAAGGCGGTTTACAATCAGCCATAGGCGACATCAACTTGAATAGGAGAGAAATTCACAGCAATTCCACTAAAATCAGGAACAAGGCAAGGCTGCCCACTCTCTCCATGAAATCTAGTACTTGAAGTCTTAAGTAGAGCAATGAGACAGCTGAAGGAGGTACAAGGGATCGAGGTTCCAAATCGAAAGGAAGAAGTCAAAGGATCTTTATTTGCAGATGATATAATAGTAGACACAATGACCCTAAAATTTCCACCAGGAACCTCCTACAGGCGATAAGTAGTTTCAGAAAAGTAGCTGGATGCAAAATTAACTCACAAAAATCAGTAGCCCTCCTACATAAAAATGACAAAGAAATCAGAGAAACATCTTTCACAATAGCCTCAAATATTATAAAATATCCTAACTAAGCAAGTGAAAGACTTGTATGATAAAAATCTTTTTTTCACCCCTTCATACATTGAAAACATTGAAGAAAGAAACTGAAGAAGATATCAGAAGGTAGAAAGACTCATGGATCAATAGGTTTAATATAGTAAAAACAGCCATCCTACCAAAAGCAAGCTACAGATTCAACGTAATCCCCATCAAAATTCCAACACAATTCTTCACAGATCATGAAAGCACAATTTTCAGCTTCATATGGAAACACATATGCAAATAGTCCAGAATAGCTAAAACAATCCTAAACAATAAAAGAACCACAGGAGGTATCACTGTCCCCCGATTTCCAATTTGTACTACAGAGTTATAGTAATAAAAACAGCATGGTATTGGTATAAAAACAGACACATTAATCAGTGGAACTGAAATGAAAACCCAGACATAAATCCTCACCTGTGGACACCTGATTTTTCTAAAGAAGCTAGAAATACACACTGGAAAAAAAAAGACAGCATAAATATTTCTGGTCAAACTGTATGGCTGTATGTAAAAGAATCCAAATAAATTCATGCTTATCACCTGCACAAAACTCAATTAGAAATAGATCAAAGATTTCAACATGGAACCAGATACACTGAACCTGATAGAGGAGAAAATGGGGAATAACCTTGAACTTATTGGCACAGGGAAAGACTTTCTGAACAGAGCATGGTTAGCACCGGTACTAAGATCACCATTTAATAACTGGGACCCCATGGAACTGAGAAGCTTCTGCAAGGCAAATGATACCATCACTCAGACACAACAGCAGCCTGCAGAATGGGAAAAGATTTTGACCAATTACACACTCAATAAAGGGCTGATGTCCAAAATATATAAAGAACTTAAGAAACTAGATATCAAGAAGACAAATAACCCAATTAAAAATGGGTCAGAGAACTCTCAAAAGAGGAAATGGCTGAGAAACACTTAAAGACATTTTCAACTTCCTCAGCTGTAAAAGAAACGCAAATCAAAACTATTTTAAGATTTCATCTTACACTTGTCAGAATGGCTAAGATCAATAAAACAAGTATCCTTGCTGGCAAGGATGTGGAGTAAGGGGAACACACTTCCATGGCTGGTGGGCGTACAAACTGGTACAGCTACTATGGAAATCAATATGGTGGTTAGTTCCTTGGAAAAATGGGAATGGATCTACTTCAAGATCTGGGTTATCCCACTCTTGGGCATGTACCCAAAAGACACTTCATCCTGCCAGAGAGACACTTGTTCAATCGTGCTCATTGCTGTCTATTCACAATAGTCAGAAACTGGAAACAACCTAGGGACCCCTCAACAGAAAAATGGATAAAGAAAATGTGGTACATTTACACAGTGGAATATTACTCAGCTGTTAAAAAAACAAAATAGTGAAATTTATGGGTAAATGGATGGAACTAGAAATATCATCTTGAGTGAGGTAACTCAGACCCAGAAATAGAAATATGGTATGTATTCACTTTTATGAGGATATTAGCTGTTAAGTCAATGATAACCAAGTTGCAACTCATATAGCCACAGAAGTTATGTATAGAATAAGGGACTAGAGGGAACAGAGAGGTCTTGTTAGGAAAGGGAAATAGAGTAGATAGTTATGGATGTGGATGGATGGGGCAGCGGCTGGAACAGAAGTATCGAGTGGGAAGAGTGTGGGTGATTAGGGAGGAAATACTAGGAGAGACAGCTAAAATTAAGACCATTTCTTCCTAAAATATATACTTTTATGAAGATGATCTAAATGAAATTACTAAATAATGGGGAAGACAGAGCCCCAGCTGGTCATCTCTCGTCTGCTAATGAGGATTCCAGTACCTCTAACTGAGTGTTGGCAAGGGGGTCCTGTAGGAATCCCCAAACAACACAGGCTGCTAAGACTACAGGTTGCTGTTCACAAAGTGACAGCAAGGCCCCCTTGCTGCAAACATTACCTAAACAACTCATTGAACATGGAAATGTCGAGCTGGTGACTACATAGAGCCGCCACCCCTACTTTCTAGCATCTTCGGTACAGGAAGGTGCTCTGCACACCACCAAAAGAGAAATGTAACCATGAGATGGAACTCATACCAACACTGTTCAGATGATCAAGAACTTGAGACTAGGGCTGGAGAAATGGCTCAGTGGTTAAGAGCACTGACTGCTCTTCCAGAGGTCCTGAGTTCAATTCCCAGCAACCACATGGTGGCTCACAACTATCTGTTATGGGATCTGATTCCCTCTTCAGTGTGCATGAAGACAGGTCACTCATATACATAAAATAAATATTAAAAAAAAAAAAGAACATGAGACTAGATAGACCAGGGACCCAGGGTAAAACTAAATACTATTGTTCTGAAAAACAGAAACAAGAAAATGTAGCAATAAAATGACTCTTAATGTTATTCTTCTATACTCATAGATCAGGACCTTGCTCAGCTATCATCAGAGAAGCTTCCCCCTGCAGCAGATGGGAACAAATACAGAGACCCATAGCCAGACATTATGCAGAGAAACAGAGACCTTGGGACACTCAGTCCTAAAAGGGATGTCTCCATCAAATCCTTCCCCTCAGGCTCAGGGAACCCTGTGGAAGAGCAGGCAGGAAGAGCGTAAGAGCCAGAGGGGATGGAGCACACCAAGTGTGGGAGGCACAGAGGTTCTTGTGCTCATGGATAAGTACTAGTGGAACCAGGAAGGGTAAACATGCAGGAGAGATGGAGAACCTGCTTTCCACAGAAGGCTGGGAGTGGAGGTGGGTAATAGCTTGGTGACCTTTGCACTATCTGTATGACCAAGATCACACCAGATCCTTCCCCAAACCCTTATCATGAGCTTGTTTTTCTCAGTCAATCTATAGAAGTTATCTTTATGGAAGATGTCACATGTGGTCAATCTACAGCAGCCATCTTTATGAAAGGTGTAACATGTATTTTACAGAGTTTCAATGTAGTCGTGTCTTAAGCTTTATTGTGCATATGGGATTGAGTTAATTATTCCAGGGAATTTTTTCACCAAATTGTGCTGCACTTAAATATGTTTAAGATAAATACTCCGGGTCAGACTCTCAAAGTCTGAAACAACACTGGCTATTGAGTCCTGTTGAACCAAACTGCCTTCTTATCTCATGTGGATCCACAGTCTGCTGGCCGTGGTTGTCACCGAGACCCCCACAACCAAGAAAACAAGACCCTGTAAATCAACATGAACAAAGCTCACATGAACTCACAGAAACTGAGGCAGCATGCACAGGGGCCTGCATGGGTCTGCACCAGGTCCTCTGTGTATGTATTATGACTTCCAGCTTAAGTGTTTTTATGGGAGTCCTGAGTGCACAAACAAGCGGGTCTCTGGTCTCTAATTCTTGTGCCTTTCCTTGGGCTCATTTCCTTCTATTTATTTGTTTTGTCCAATTCCGATATGTTAGTTTTTGTTTTATCATATTACAGTATTGTGTTATTTATAGTATATTATATATTTTATATTATTACATTATATTATAATACCTTAAGAGCCTGCTTGTTTCCTAGTAGGCAGAAAGGGAGTGGATCTGGATGGGAGGAGAGGAGGAGAGGAACTGGGAGGAATAGAGGGAAGAGAAACTGTAATCAGAATATATCATGTGAGAAAAAGTAATCTATTTTTTTTTTTTTTTTTTTTTGCTGGGGGGCAGATACCAGATATGCATCATGGAAGTATGAGAGAGTGTTCTTGGCTAACTGACATTCTCTCAAGTTTTCATAAATTGAGATCTAACAGGTAGAACTTAATTTGTATACAGAGTAGCTCAGGTGATCTTCCTGGAAAAAATTGTCAACATCAAATGACACTATTCCTATGAGAAAAATCCCTGTGCCTCAAAATATGTCACCTTGCTATTTTTAAAAATCTTAAAGAGTGGATCCAGGAAAACAGAACACAAAGCTTTTCCCCTGAATGATAATTTCATTTTAGTGCAATTTGTTACTTTTTTTTCATCTTTGTGTGTGTGTGTGTGTGTGTGTGTGTGTGTGTGTGTGTGTTTTCTCTGTTGCCACTTCTCTCCATGCCACACACTTCCCCCACAACCTGTGGTTTATTTTAGTGGAGTCTATTGGCCAAGGTCAGGGTCATAGAAAACACAATACCTAATTTTCTCTTCAAGGCCAGTGGGATGGAGTTCTGTTCCATATCAAGGAGACAGCTGGTAAGCATGGCGCTCCATAGTGCATGATGTGGTGCCAGGGTAGCTCTCAGAAGATACGCCTCCCAGGGCAGAGATTGATAGCTAGGCTTTCAGCAGCAGAGCTGCCCGAGGCTCCTACAAGAACTGAAAATACCTATTTTCTCTCCATTTTAGCAACCAGACTTCCCCAGAGACTCCTAAATTAACAAGTGTTTTCTTTCCTCTCCCTGGGCCACTACTGACTAACCATGGTAGAAGTTTCACAACTGCCTGGACTTTCAAGCTCCAAGAGAGCTGTAAATAGCACTTAAAGATGCCAAGACGCAGAGAGATATTACATTCATATAGATCTCATAGTATAATCCTGGCCTTATAGCAACCAGCACTTCCTGTTCTAATAACCTGAGTCGAGGGACCCCCAGGAAAGCAGATGACCCAAAGTACCCTTTAGTATCTATGAGTTGAGAGGTCCAAGAAATGCTTCACAGCAGGACGCAGGCTTGGTGCCTTTTCTAAGACTGTCTCCTCCTGCAGAAAGGAGGCTTCTTCTTAAGTCTTAGTTCTAGGAAGCTGTTCCTGCTGTAACTTTGAAGCCTCAGTGTCAAAGAGGAGGTCCTCTTCCTTTGGGTAGCACATGAAATGATCATGTCGTGACTGGGGTTACTCTCCCAGGAGGCAAAAGGTATCTTCTCTGAAGATCTAACTAAGGAAGGGCAGGTGCACACCGGGGCAGGGCTTCGGAAGGTGTGGTCCTCACACAGGCGCAGGCTTTAAGTTTGCTGAGACGTTGAAAGCAAAGAGAAAAGGGGTTGGATATCCGTTTGCTCTCCACCATCTGCATGTGCTGGCACTGCTAAACGCTAGTCACAAAACACTCCTGTCTGAGACACGTGGGCTTCTTTTGTTTTCTTGTCTGTGCTTTAACAGAGTAATTGCTGAATTTATAAATCCAAGTTGATTTTACATGTAAAATACCTACAAAAGCTTCAAGTTAGCACATTTCAATTAAGAACTATTTAACGAACATGGTAGTTTCTGTATCAGTTATGGAGAAAACATCACGTTCCCAGCCAGGCCAAGCCATGATGATGACTCAGCTGTCCATGGTCCTTCAGCAGAGTTTATGGCTGGCGGGTCGGAATCACCCAAACTCAACCTCAACAGCGCCCTGAACAGACAAGGATGCATTCAAAGTGATAATGTGACAACGAGAGAGGATTGTCATAACAAAAGAGCTCACACTGAGGAGCTTAGGCAACTGAAATGCAAACTCTCACTGTTCTGGAAGCTGTCAGAGCTTTGGTTTCTAGCAGGGCTCTGTCTTCAGCGTGTGATTAGCTTCCCTCTTTTTACAGCCTCCTGACCTTTCTCTGTGTGTGGAGATTGGGAGGACAGCTCTGGTCCTCCTACAAGGCCTCAAACCTGTCAGGTTGGGAATCCACTTCAGGATCTAATTCAACCTTTACTTTCTTCTCTAAGGTCCGTCTCCAAATACAGCCAACTGCGGTACATGCATTGTGGGCATGGGGACACAGAGAGCTCACAACAAATCCACCAGTGTAAAGAATGAGAGACAGAAACGCAGTTAACGGTTACTTGTCGTGATTGCACAGGGTTTGTATTTTGTGTAAAATTTAAAACTAAGCAATACAGTACAAAGTGCAAAGCGTGCTATTTTTGTTGGACAAATGAAGTTTTAGTTCACACCTAAGGTAGAATATTGCCTCTGGAGAATTCTTTTAAGTTCATTTATTCTCTATGAATTTTTATTCATAGTTGTTGAACTGAAACATAGCATCGACTACTAATTTGGTTACTTCTTGTATTATTATTTTTAAGTCTTCCAAAACACACACACACACACACACACACACACACACACACACACACACACACACACAAAACATTAGCCAAGACAGAAAATCTTCCCTGTATTTCTTTAGCAGATTTTTAAAAATTTTACTTAAAGATTATAATTAGATATAACTACCCCTAAAACAAACCCCATTGGAATGTTTTCATCATTGGGGAGAAAAATGAAAAAAAAAAAATCTAAGCAAGACACTCTATTGAGACCCCGAGGTCTCAGGTTTGTCTGAGCTGAGCTTGTCTGCAGAAAGTGGGGAGGTCCCTGCTCTGATAGATGTGGAGTTTGGGGACTGTGAACAAACCCACTCTTACCTAACCAGGGCTCATTTTGTTCCAGTTTTGGCCTCTTCTACCCTGTCAAAAGCATTGAGCTCATAACAATGGCCTACTGGGACTTGGGCCTAAAGGTCCCAGCCATGGTCACCTCAATTGTCAGCCCTTGGCCAGCTCTTAGTCCTAGCAGTGATGTCTATTCTCAGGGAAATGAACTCAAGGAAAAGACAGCAAGGACCTTAGAGACAGAGTCAAAGGATGCTGGCTGGGAGCCTTGAAGACCCCACATGTAGGTCTTGGTGAGCAGGACTACAAATGGCTTCTTTTCCTTGGGTCTGCAGCTGTTCACAAAGGAGATTGGCTCAGTAGTCCTCCAGTGTTAGGGGACTGACAGGCAGGATAGGCCTCCTAGTAGATATGACTTACCTGTAAAACTGAGTTATGCAAGATGTATTTTGCATAGTTTTCTATTTCCTAGCTCCCTAGATGGTCTGACTATCATGGATCTTAAGTGCCAGATCCTGGAACTACCATAAAACAACAACATCAACAAACCATACTGAAGATCTTCTAACCTTTATCTTGATTATCTATCTAAGGAGCTCCTTTTTCTGTCCTACAATAGCAGTTGGAATGACATAAACTAAAGTCAAAATTTTACACAAGTTCTAAAAGAAAAACATCCTCTTCTTCCTCCTCTCCCTCCTCCTCTTCTCCCTTCTTCTTTTGGTATTTGGACCAAAACAACCTAAAGATAAATTCAGCCTTCAAGTACCTTGTATTTATGCATCGACATCTCTACATTTGACAGCTACAAACGTGTGTCCATGTTTGTAAATGTGTGCTTGCATTACATGTTTGTGTGCTCCGGTGCACACACAGGTATGTTTGTATCCTTGGCTGGAAGAAGTCATATCGAGAGTGCTTTGTTTTGAATACTGATGCCTCATCTGGGTGATACTTTTTTTTCTTCTCTTAAAGGTGTCAGCAGAAGCTGTGAGAAGGTACATATCAGAGAATATAACATCCCCTGAGGGAGTTTTCCAAGGCTCACACTTGAGGCGCCAGACTCCCATATTTCAGAGTGGGTACTTGACAAGCTTTGTTACCTGATTAAGCCTGCATGTGTTTCTTTCTGGCTTATTACTGTCTGAGGCACTGTGTTGTGAAATGAAAATTACTGGCATTTCCCTGCCAAATTCAGTGATTCAGAGAATTATGAATTAGGATTCTTTAATTATGGAGATCAGCACCTGATAGGATAATTTCAAAAGCAAAGTTAACCACATATGCTCAATTTGTTTTTAACTAATTCTATTGAATTACATTCTATTTAAAGGGTCTTATTGGTCCCATACTAATAAACAGCTTCATAACAAGGAAACAAGGAAATAGACCAAGTTCTTTGTGGAGAGTCACCTGAGTCAGATAATGGGAAAGTGAGGTTTTTAATGCAATAAAATTCAAACTGTGATGCTTCCTTTAGGGTGTTCCTTTAGTAAACCATTACTTGGTATTATTCTATACAATACTTCAAAAATATTTAGCTGCAAAAAATAGTTTTAATTGAGAGCAAAATTTTTTTAAAAAATTGATTTGCGGGGATAAAAATGTAGAAGACTGTTTTAAGGCCAGATTATTTTCTTTGACTTCCACTGATGTTTAAATCTTTAAAGAAATTGCTATGTGATGTTTACTGTATACGTGACTGTTTCCTGGTTAATCGACACCAAACAGCTGCAGCAGTAACTCAGCGCTACACAGACCACTAAGGCAGCTTCCTTAACAGCCCTGCATGCTGAGACAGAGTCCAGGGTTGAAACACCGAGGCTATTTAGTTTTGTATCATTACACCTAAATGACTTTTTCATTATTTAAAGCAAGTATGCAAATAGTAGAATTTTTTAAATATACAGAAAATAGAGTCAAAATAAAAACATTTGTCTCCCTCTGCCTCCATCATCTGAAGACTATGAATAGTGTCCAAATCTAGTTCCCTTTGTGGCACTCTTATATTCTAAGATGCCTCTATACTTTTTTTAATGCCTTTATTGGCTTTTTCTCTTTTTCTTTTTAAACTTTATTTTATGTGCATTAGTGTGAAAGAGTCAGATTCCCTGGAACTGGAGTTACAGACAGTTGTGAGCTGCCATGTGTGTGCTGGGAACTGAACCCGGGTCCTCTGGAAGAACAGGCAGTATTCTGAACAACTGAGCTATCTCTCCAGCCCCTACTTCTATACTTTTTAAGAAAGATGAGGGTTTTTTTAAGGTCTGAATAACATCATACAATTTTCTAGGCTCCTCCTCAGAAGCAACCCACCTTCGCGTTTCTCAACCATGCTTCCAAGGGCTTTCTGAGTACTTATCTATGTGATTTTCAAATAGAGTTCCACAACACCAGCTATGTCTGTGTTCAGCCATCGTGAACACAAGCATGGAAATACTATAAACAAACTGCAGGCCTGTCCTTTAGAAATACTTTACATGAGGCTCAGCAATGACTTTCCCTAGAAAACCCTTGAGATACTGACCCTCTCCCCCCAACCCCCCATGATCCCTTCCAGGAAACTCACTGTCTTTTGCACTATGCATGGAGCCTTTGCCCACAAATCACGTAGCCAAGGACATATGTCTAACCTCCAATAAGCTGGGAACCTTGCTTTGGTATTTGGGTGTCCTATAGCCCAGTGTTTTGATTCTCTGCCACTGTGTAAATTCATTCCAGGCAAGTTCTCCTTCTATAACCTTGTAGCACTAAACTGACATCACTTTTTAAGGAGGCATCCAAGCAAAGCTCTTTACAGAGTAAAGAGAAAGCCTACAAAATAAGATAAAATAATCAAAACCATGTGTCCCATTAGGAACTAATATCCAAACTATATATAAGAACTCAAAAAACTCACAAGATAACAATAACTCAATTCTGACACCACAAAGCAATCATAAATGATAAAGAAAAGAATGTGGAATAAAATGCTGTGGTCATTTTCATGTCTAAATGCTAGTTTATTTGTTTTGCTTATATGAATTCCCTAAGTTTCCTACCATGTATGAACAGGTTGATATGCAAAAGGAATACTAGTTTTGTTTTTGGTTTTTCGAGACAAGGTTTCTCTGTGTAGTTTTGGTGCCTGTCCTAGATCTTGCTCTGTAAACCAGGCTGGCCTCGAACTCACAGAGATCTATCTGCCTGGCTCTGCTTCCCAAGTGCTGGGATTAAAGGTGTGCACCACCGCCCCTGCTGAATGCTATCTTTTTAAATCGCCATTTTCGTTCCCCTATTTGGAGGCACAACTATTCTTGGACTCAACACCATTTAAAGCAGCTGTAACTTAGAGAAAGCCTTGAGCACATCTTCATGTATCATCTGCTGAAGGACGGGTGTGCATTGCTGAGCACTTCAAAGCTGTGGTTTTAGCTGTGCCCCACCCACCAGTAAAATGTAAGATTCTATGAGATCCATTCAAACTCTTTGCCAGAGATTTTCTTCTGCTCTGCAGGTTTCCTCCACTCCACTGATTGTTTTCTTGTTGTACAGCAGCTTTTTAATTTCATGGAGTCCCAGTTTTCCAGCGTTGGGCTCATTTCTGTGATTGTAGAATCTTTTTCAGAAAATTCTTGCCCATGTAAATGCCTTGAAGTATATTCCTATAGGAAGTCTCTCTTCTCCCCTTCCTTCCTTCCTTCCTCCCTCCTTCCTTCCTTCCTTCCTTCCTTCCTTCCTTTCTTCCTTCCTTCCCTCCTTCCCTCTCTCTCTCTCTGTTTCTTTCTTTCTTCCTTTTTTTGTGTATGTGGGGGTGTTCATTTTTGGAGACAGGGTCTTACTATGTATCTCTGGCTTTCCTGGAACTCACTCTGTAGACCAGGCTGGCCTCACAGAGATCTGCCTGCCTCTGCCTCCCTAATGCTGGGATTATGGGCGTGTGCCACCATACCTGGCCTTCCTCTAGGCGGTTTCACAGCTTCAGGTCTTATATGTGTTCATGTGTGTGCGTGGTAGGGGATGGGTCATGAAACTAAGAAAGGAACCATGGAGGGAAAAAGGGAATCTCAGGCTCCTAGAACATTTGACAAGAAAGCAAAGTGGGGTGGCTATTGAGAAGAGGAGGAGGACCAGCAGAAAGGGAGTAGGAGAGGAGAGGGCAAGGTAGGTCAATGGGAACAAAGTCTGTACAAAAATGCCATCATGAGGCACATTACTTTGTATGCTAACTATTAAAAAGCTAATTAAAAGAAACCTTTTAGTATTTCAACTTTGGAGGTGTCTTTGGGTTTGATGAAGCCTTTCTCAGCTCTTAAGTGAGTTCATCTTGAGGTCCTAGGGTCATGGAAAACCTGGTATGCAACAAAGCCATACCCAGCCCTTGGTTTTTAGGTTCTTGTCTCATAATTGAAGAATGAAATCCATGGAGCATAGAGGACGAGTCTTAGAAGATGTCTACTACAGATGAAGCTAAAAAGCAAGAGAAGACAGAGCTCTTCTGTATCCAGTAGATGCAGTCCCTGAGATGTATACAGTAGGCACAGTCCCTGGGAATGGGGTGCCATTGAGTTGTTAGTCTTGAAGCTGGAAGAACCTGGGTGAGGCATGGGGACAAGGGGCGAGCTGGTCATCACGGTTGGCCCAGATGTCAGATGTCGGCTCTCAGTTTCAACCAGGTCATCATATACAGCATCTAAGCAAAGGGTAAGAGATCCAAGGAACCAGGGAGCAGACTTCTGGTGTTGTTTGTGCTTTTGTGCTTGTCTGTGTCTGTGTAGTGTTTTTGTTTTGGGGTTGGGTTGTTGGGTTATGTCTTTTTCCTCTCTCTCTCTCTCTCTCTCTCTCTCTCTCTCTCTCTCTCTCTCTGACAGGGGCTAGCTATGTATTCCAGGCTGACCTCCAACTCCAGATATTCCTGCCTTGGTTGCCTCAGTGCCAGCATTAAAGGTATGCCCCACCATACCCAGCCAAAATCTGGGCCTTTATAGGTATAAATGCAAGGATTTATAGAAAGTAGAACTCTCACACAAGCAATATTTATTTTCATTACTTAATGATAATTTCGGATTATCCATTTAAACCATTTTATTATGTTAATTTCAAAAGTTTTCTTGTTGGGAGGGGACATTCTTATAAAATGGAAACTGTGGGTGGCCTAACTGAATATGCCTTATAAAAAAGATAAATAAAATGCTAAAACAATGAGCAGCTCTTACCTTCCAAGTGCTTTAGTTAATCCTTGGAAATAGGAGACTGTTTTAAGGATGTTGCATCAACACTTAAAAGCCACGTGGGTACCCTGTAATACAAGGGAACAGTGATTCAAGAGAGCTAATGGTTCTTTTGCAAAGTGCTTTACTTATTCCTGGGGGAGGCGGATAAGTCATAAAGAAATTCTGGCTCAGATACTTGTGGGTTTACAGCTGCCACATCCAGGAAAGTCAAAGTGAAGTTAAGCCTTACAAAGAATCTTGCCAGTGTGCTTTATTTAGTCCTAATTGTGGGTTGGGAAACTGAGGTCCCTGAGAATAGACTTGGACTTGCTCTAAAACACCCATCATTAAAACTAATCAAATCCAGCATTAAAAACTAGATTTCACATGAATGTTTCATGTTTCATTTAAAAAAAAATCAAAATGTGTTCAGTTTTGTTCACATGCTCAGAGTACTGGCTAACATACTAACCCCAGATATTTGGACAACTTGGCTTGATTTGTAGAGTGTTTTGAAGTTTAGCTCATCACTCCTTTCTCAGTAACATGCAGTTTGGGTTCAGAAAGGCAAGCAGCTTTGAGAGTCCATCATCACATTTATTTTTTTCACTAGGCCGTAAGAAGCATATCCACTTCTCTAGTTCCTGGCCCAGATTCAGGATGTAAAATCCATGGCTTTCCAAACATCTGTGAATGTCAGCAAGATCCAAATCTGCTTCAAGAGTTCTATGTTTTTGTCTGAAAAATCATGTTTTCCCTACCAAGCGATGACCCAAGATCTGCTTCAGCTATCATACCTTCATTTTAAAGTGATCTCTCCAGGCCCTTTGCTGGAGTAGTTGGAAAAAGCTTGGGTGGTAAAGGCCAACTGCAAGGTTACTGATGCTTAGAAGAAAGAAGTATTTGATTAGTGGGGATCATTGAGAGAGACTGAGTTAGGGATTTTTTTTTTTTATTGCTGTGAAGAGACACTATGAACACGGCAACTCTTATAAGGAAACATTTCACTGGGGCTCCCTTAGAGTTCAGAGGTTCAGTCGATTATCTTTATGATGAGAAGCATAGCTGAAGTAAATCAATAATTTATTAATAAAATCAAACCCAATGCCAGTTATTGGGGTGAACGTTGGAAGATCAGAGAAGCAGAACAAGCCACAGCTACCTCACCTCAACAGTTCCTCAGCTGGTCTTGTTTCCTCAGACTGGATGCCTCTGAGTCCTCATCCAGAATGGATCTCAGCTGAACCGTGTTGCTCCAAAGTCTTAAAGCTTAACCAGCCAAATGCTGCTAGTTTCTGGTCTTCATGCCTTATATACTTTCTACTTTCTGCCATCATAATAACTGGCCTTGGGTTTGATTTTATTAATAAGACTCTTTAAGATTCCTACTACATCTGGTACCCAACGTTTGTGGTACAAATTCATGAAAAAGCTGCTTGCCTGTGGCCTTGTGGGCCCCAGCTCAGACCTGAGCTACACTCGGCCAGCTATGGTGGCACACGCCGGTTGGATTTACTAAAGGGGCAGAGGCAGGAGGATCTCGAGTTTGGGGCCAACCTAGGAGAAGCTTTGGCCGGGGCTGAGCCACAAACAGTAGTGGAACTATGGAGGCAGCGGCTGCTGCTCCGAGTTGCTGGCTGTTTCTCATCGTGTTGGTGACTGCGGTGATGCTGCTACCTGGGACGAAAGGTTTACTGCTACAAGTTCAGAGAAGAATTGCCAGGACCATCGTGTTACAAGAAATCTTGGCAAAGGTCAGTTTGGAAAAGTTTGGCAAGACAAATGGTGGGGAGAAATTGCTGTGAAGATTTTCTCTTCTAGAGAAGAATATTCATGGTTCCAAGAGCCAAGAGATAGACATTTATCAAACTGTGATTGCTCCAAACCACAGAAGATGCACACACACACACACACACACACACACACACACACACACACACACATATCTAAAGGGAACCATGACCATGCCTAACAGCAACTTTGAAATCTTCAAAAGGATGATGGGACTCCACAATGATGATGCCACATGGACTATGGTAAAGCCATTAGCGCCATGGAAAGATTGACTTTGGACTACAAACTGCTAAGAACAATTTTGAGATGGTTAGCTGAGATGATCCAGCCTGACAGACTACTTGAACAAGGACTTGAAACAAGCCCTGCACTTTCTCATTATGCAGCTGCTGGACAAATGATACAGGACTTGACAGTTAACCCCCAAAATAGAGTTTTTGCTTAAAAAAGAAAAAGGAGAATATAGATATGAGGTAGATCACTGAATCTACCCTGAGAAAAAAGATAAAGAAATAATAGGATAAATGGGTAGATCATTGAATCTACACTAAAAAGAAAAAGGGAAAGATATAAAAATGACAAAAGGTAGATTATTGAAACTTTAGTGAAAAGAAAAAAGAGAGAATATGAATATGATAAGAAAAAAGATCAAATTTTGAATCTACTTTTAAAAAGGAAGTACTTGTTAAAACAAGGATAAGTAATGAAAAATTTTTTTGTCTGAGTTTATCAATTGTTACTGGACTGGACATTGTTATATATAATGGAATTTTTTGCCTGAATCTGTCAAATGTTAATGGACTAGACATCATTAATGTAATCTTGACTGTGTATATTGTATATACTTATTGGATATGATTTTTCTTGAATTAGTTATAAGCTTTTTTTAATTTTAGACAAAAACAGGGGAAATGTGGTATTGTTTTCCCAAAATTATTGTGCAGGCTAATAAACTTATCTGGGGTCAGAGAGCAGGACGGCCACAATATTAAATATAAGGATAGGCAGTGGTAGCACACGCCTTTAATCCTAGCATTCCAGAGACAGAAATACCTCCGGATCTCTGAGTTCAAGGCCACATTAGAAAAAACCAAGATTGTGACAGATGCCTTTAATCCCAGAAATCCAGACTTTAATCCCAGGGAGTGACGGCAGAAAGTAGAAAGATATATAAGGCATGAAGACCAGGAACTAGCAGCATTTGGCTGGTTAAGCAATTTGGCTGGTTAAGCTTTAAGGCTTTGGAGCAACACGGTTCAGCTGAGATCCATTCTGGATGAGGACTCAGAGGCATCCAGTCTGAGGAAACAAGACCAGCTGAGGAACTGTCGAGGTGAGGTAGCTGTGGCTTGTTCTGCTTCTCTGATCTTCCAGCGTTCACCCCAATAACTGGCATTGGGTTTGATTTTATTAATAAGAACCGTTAAGATTCATACTACACATGGCAGCATGTAGGCAGACCTGATGCTGGAGATGAGAGTTCTACATCTTGACTCAGAGGCAACAGGAAGTCAACTGATTGGCACAGTAAGGGAAGCTTGAGAAAACAGACCTCAAAGCCCACCCCCACAGTGACACACTTCCTCCAACAAGGTCATACCTCCTAATAGTACTGCTCCCTTTGGGGGCCATTTTCTTTCAAACTACCACAGACCAGAAAGGCAGGTAACTGTGTACGACTGGTAGTTATGGAGTCCTCTGGCTCATTGGTGTACCAATGATCAGGGAGACTATCCCATGAGGATGATAAAACACAAAGAGACCTGTATTAGACACAGATTTTGAGGAATACTTTCAGACTCACTTGGAGTTTCATGAGTACTATGCACTCAGCTTCTCATCCCTGTAACACAGTATCTGAATACTCAGTGTGTAAAGGGAAAACATTCATTGTGACCCACAGTGTTTTTCCCCCAGACTTCCTTACTTTTACTTTTGTGTTTGTGTGTGTGCCTGAGTTCGTATATACCGGGTCCATGCAATGCCTGAGGAACCCAGATAAAAGCACTGGATCGCCCTGGAACCAGTTACAGATGGTGATGAGCTTTCCTGTACCTGAACCATGAGCCTGAACCCAGGTCCTCTGCAAGAGCAGTGAGTGCTCTTAAAACTGAGCCATTTCTGCAAGCTCTGTGACTGTTTTATAAGTTCCAATCCATGACCAATTGGCCTGCTACTTTGGGCAGTACATCATGGTCCCATCTCTTCTACCACCTCCTAATAGCACCTCTTGGAAAACCAGTCCTTTAGTACACAGTGCTTTGAGGAATACTAAAGACCCAAATTATAGCATATACATAGTATCATGTCATATTTGATGTTTGTTAAATGGGGCCCTTTAAAACACCAAAATGAATTTGTTACTTCTCAGGCTAAGCTCTCAGTTGGTGATCAGGAATCCTTGTACTCTCAATTTCTTCTCTATGTAAAAGTGACAAATTTAGTAGCATGAATCTTTTTTTCTCTCTCTCTCTCACATCTTGCCTGTTTATTACCAATAGCTAATGTGTGCAACAGAGAGAGTTGCTCATTGTATCATGAAGCCAACCTTGTTAAGTGTGGGACCTTCCTGAACGTCAGTTTCCTCCTGTGACATCAATCATGGGTCTACTTCAGATGTCTGCTAAGTGCTACACAACATAGTCCAATACAGAGCTTTTAACCTAGTTCTGAAATGCACCTAAGATTTAATTTTAAAAAATATAACATTGATTAAGTGTTTAGTATTTGGCAGGTAAACTTCTAAACACTTTATATATCTTAACTCAGTTAATACTATCCTTTCCCAACCTTACAGACAAGGAAGTAAGCCTACAATTTGTTGGAAGTCCAAAGGATGAATTAACAAATTTGATAACAAATTTTAGATGTAGAAGTAAGGCAAGCAACACTTGAAATATTACCTTTATTATTGGTAAAGGCAATTAGAAAAAAACATCCCTAGATCTGCAACCTTGCTAATATCTATACCAGGACACAATGTGTCCTTCCTTTTGCAGACATCACCAGACCATCATCACAGTTTTCTCAGAGAGCAAGCAGGCTGTTTATCACAGGCAGCAGACATCTGCCTTGCAGGAAGTCGAAGCTGAAGACAGAGCCAAGAATAACAAACTGAGCATGTGCAGTTCCTCTCAAGGCTCCTCTGTCACACAGTCCCTCCTCATGTGGGGAGAAAAAACATAATGAGGAGGAGAGGAGGTAGACACTAGGTGAATAAAAGTATCATAATATGGAAAACTGTATCCAGAGTCTAAGAGTTTCTCCAAATATCATTGTCAATGCCATCCTCACCATTGATGTCATAACTGACATCATCGTCATCCTCAGGTCAAGATCCATTTCTTGATATCTAGATATGTAGATCGAGATGTAGAAATCAGTGAATCTAGACCTACAATCATGTACATCATGAGGATTACAGACCTTAGTTAGGAGTGCTTCTTTTCAAACATACAGCTAACTTAAAGGAAGTTTACAGGTGATGTGTAACACAAAGCACGTGGAGTGATTTAGTCCATGGTACCTGTGGGAAGTCAGAGAAAAAAGAGAGGTGTGCCTGGGGTAGGTTGCTGAGCCTTGCCATAAATGCGGTTGCTCACTCTGCTACATGAGACTGGTTCTCAGGTCACATACAGTAGGACACATACAGAAGTTCCAAGAAAGACTGATGTAAAAATATTTACAAAGAGTTTGAATTTGTAGTAGTTCTAACTTGAAAGACTGTAGTCACAAGACAAAGAACTTTGGAAGTTGTTTTTATGTTTATTATCTGTGCTGTCCCAGGTACATTTGTAGATGGTACTATTTTAAGGTAATAGTCCTGATTTCCTAACTATGCTTTATGCTGGAACACTTAGTAGTAATAACAGGGATAATATAACTCTAATGTTGAACATCTGCCTTATAAGGAAAATGGCAAATGTCACCATACGATACACGTGGTTATTGTTTTTCCAAATCCTACAGTTCGTGCAAACACATGCACTCTTCATTGAATCATGTTCACAAACTTGAAAATCAGAGCACTGACAAGTACAAACACTCAAATCATGTATAACAGTGTTATGTTGAGAAAGCAAAGCACAGTGGTAACAGAACAATCTCCATTTGGCATACTTAATTATACTGGTTTGTGGCAAGGGGATCAGATAGAATTTGGCGAATTAGGTGATTAATTATAGCACCAGTTTCTATCCCCTGTGTGTGCTGATTGTGCTTCACTTTTCTGTGCATCATCTCGAGTCTTCAACCCCCAGAGAGAGCATCACCCCAGTGTTTGGGCTGAAGACACTATACATAGGCAGTTGTCTATGGCCATACAGTTTTAACAACTGCACACACTCCAGAATCCAAGACTCTCTGGCCCCAAGAGTTCATGCTAATTCCCTTTAGGCTTCACACTGTGTAAGGTAGACTTTGCTTCTTTTAGTCTCTCACTATTCCCAGAGCCTTGATTTGAACTCAGAAAAGACATGAACTACCTGGATGATGAATCTTATTCTTGTCTTTTTCTCTCAAACCAATCCTTAAATCTACATGTCAGGATGGCACCATAACCCACACTAAAACATATTAATAACGATAATAGGAATCTTAGCCACTGTTCTATTGCTGTGAAGAGACAGCATGACCAAACAACTATTATTATGAAAGAAAGCATTGAACTGGGGGGCTCGCTTACAGTTTCAGAGTCCATTATTATCACGGCAAGGAATGAGACCGCATGAAGACAGGCTGAGAGCTACATCCTGATCCGTTGGTAGAAAGAGCAACACTGAGTCTGGAGTGGGCTTTTGAAACCTCAAAGCCCAAGGTGGCACACTTTCTCCAACAAGGCCACACCTCCTAATCTTTCTGAAATAGTGCCACTCCCTGACGACTAAGTAGTCAAATATATGGGCCGGTGGGGGAGGGGCATTCCTATTCAAACTACTGCAATAGGGAAAAAGACAAAAATTCAAAAGAAGACAAGAATGAAATTAAAATCAACAGAGTGTGTTTAATAAGTATAAAACAAATGAATAGAAAATGTAGGATCACTATACGAGCAATTATATTTAATATTTAATAACAATATTAAAAGATAAAGACAATTGGATTAGAATTTCAATATTCTACCTACAATTATTTTTATTCTTCCCTCTTCTCTGTGTTTTAGAAGTGAAAAATTGAGGCTCAGAGCATAAATAAAATTGCCACAAATACAGCCAATAATTCACCATGCCAAGAGCTGAGTTCCAGAATCCTCTCTGTGGTGGTTAATATCGACTCAGCACGGAGTAGGTGCCGAAACTTGGCAAGCGCTTGCCGGTGGTAGGTGATGGGGAAAGCCTGGTGCATTTGGGGAGTTCAGGATGGTAGAGGCTCCAACATCCCAGGAGCAGCAGCTGTGGGAACCGGAGGTACTCTGAAAGTGTAAAGGAAGGAGCGACATCGAAGGCCACAGATTCACACTTGAAGCAATGCAGGAAAACTCTCACGACCACGGCAGCTCTGGTGAAGAGTAGGAAGAATGCAGGACTGAGTGTGCTGGACATGTGTTTGGTTGGAAGGTGCCAGAAGGTAAGAGAGGAAGGGGTGGGGTAGGCTGAGGAAGGAGGCTGTGACGATGGGAACTGGGGGGGTCTAGGGAGAGCAATCATGGGAATAGAGGCCAGGCACTTGCCCGAGAACAGGTATTCGGGGACAAGAGAGGGAAAGATCTAGAAGGATGCATTGGAGAGTGTGATGGAGGGCCAGGCAGTGTTTAAAAGGTCTCCTAGAAATAACCTAGGGGCAAAACTGAAGTAAATGAAATTGATTGATTCCTTATGGTTACATTTGGGGAGAAAGATCCAGTAGGCTTCAACTCAGTCCTCATGTTACCTGAGTCACCGTTAGCATAAGACTATACAACTTTGATCTAAGATCATTTTTTAAAACTATTAGATTCCTCCAGGTAACAGATTGCTTTCTCTGAATCATTCCAATTTTTTGTTGTTGTTCTAAAATGGAGAGGAGGAAAATAGTTAAAATTAGCCACCTTTTTATAATGCACTTGCTGAAACCAATTAGTAATTATTTTTTAACATAGCAGTTGGTGTGAGAGTGGTGATAATGTATTTACAATATAAACTTAGCATCATTAATGAGATTGTTATTTCTATATGAAAGTGAGGCCGTTAGAAGCTGCTCCCGTGATGACACAGAAAGCCAGACCATTTAAGACTCTTAAGAAATGGCCCGGCAATTATAATGTGTGGAGTGTCATGTACTTGAAGAGAAATGGTGTGGGCAGTTTTCCAAGACCTTCTATATTTTAAAAAATAATACTTTTTATCTTAATAGTTAATGTTGTTGAGTCTTTAACATCTCCCAGGCAAGAGTATAAGTCTTATACAATAAAATAAGGAGATGGGTAGAAACTCCCCGGCTCCTGGCAATAAACACACCTTTTTGTACTAATTCTTGAGCAGTCTAATATTAGCCTTTTCCCTCTAAATTCCCATATTTGGATTCAGAGTGAGACTTTCTTCTCACTCCTCATTTAGTCTATGCTGGCACTAGTTCCCCTCTGTCAGCTTGATATTCAGCTTGGGTCTGACCTAATTCTGCTCCGGCGATGAACACACTTTTTGGTCAAAAATAGTTAAGAAGAAGGAGAAAGAGAGAGGAGCAGGGAAAGCGCCACACCTTGCTTGCATTGGTGTGTCTGTTAAGGCATCTGCAGCATAGATCAAGGCACAGCTGTCTCTTGGCATCTGCAGGAAGATGCATTGTGTTCACATTTAACCTAGGCATGTGCAAGTCTTCCTGTACTCTTTCACCCATCTCTAGATGCATTCTCAGACCTTACATAATGCAAATGCTTTATAAATATTGTATCGCTTAGAGATGAACGACAAAGGGAAAGCCTGTACAGATTCAATACAAATGTAATTTATCCAGAAATATTTTCCACTTGGAGTTGGTTGAATCCACAGAAGCAGAAAAACACAGCAACAAAGAACCAACTGAAATTTTGCGATATTCTGGGTACAGTGAGTGCTCAGTCACCCTGCTTCTCAGACCTGTGGTTAAATTTAACTCACCCCCTCACCCAGACACACAGAGACGTCTCTGAGTGAGTTTAAAAGGCATAGGTAACAGAGTTGGTGGTTCCTGCCCTCTGTGTGAGATTCTCCAGAGCTCTTCTGGGAACCAAGACCCTTGCTCATAAGTAGGGTGTCTTCTGATGCCACCTGTGTGTCATGCCATGGGGACTCTCTGAGATGTCCAGGGAATGGGAGAGTGCCCTTGGGCTCTGTCTTTGCTGCACACTCCACTTGCAGCTGAAGCATCACCCCAGGACACAGCAGGCAGCCTCGGAATTGAGACAGCCATAGTTCAGCTCAGACTGTGGAAGACAGAATTGATCATTGCTTTTCCATTTTATAGTTTTTATTTTGCTTTAGAGCTCCATTGTAAGAATCACCCCCAATGCATAACTTTGCTTTGCAAGAGCCTGTGAGTTGCCTGTAGGCCTGCAGTCCTCACTACCCTTTTTTCCTTACTGAAAAGGTCAGTTTCCCCAAGCACAAACCAGCCAGCCAAGGCCTCTGTTTCCCAGAGCTGATTATGAACCTCTGAAGAGATTCTGACAAGTAATATGTAAGCTAAAATATGTTGTGGAACTCCCACAATACTTCCTCACTCCAGCTCGCTGCCTAAAACACTGGCACCCTCCTCATTTACCTAATTATAGCTTTTTTCTTTTCTTTTTTCTTTTTTTTCATCTCTACTCTGTGTTCCTTAGTAAAAATACATCAAGAACAACTTAAAGTCAAGGAGTACTTTTTCAAGCAGCAGTGGTGTGTGTGTGTGTGTGTGTGTGTGTGTGTGTGTGTGTGTGTATACTCATGGGTACACATGGACACACTTGGAGGCAGCTGTAAGATTATAAAAGTAATGAAAGAAACAGTATCCAACACGAAATGAGTCAGGATGTGAATAAAACTTACTTGGCAGGCATAAGAACAGAAAATGAACGAAACATACATAGATACAAGGCACATATATAATACATATATGTTAATGTATAGTTTGACTTAATTTCAAGACAGGTGTCTATAACTGGACTCTGGTTGTCATTTTCCTGTCTTGTCTGTTCACAAGAGTCTTAATGTACATGTTCATCCCTGATATGCTCAAAAAGGCTGAGCCAGGGAAAGGTTGGTACCCCCTTTAGAGACACCAAGAGCCATGGATGTTCTGCTTCCAGCCATCTGTGTGTGTGTGTGTGTGTGTGTGAGAGAGAGAGAGAGAGAGAGAGAGAGAGAGAGAGAGAGAGAGAGAGAGAGACAGACAGACAGGCAGGCAGGCAGACAGACACTCCACCCAGGAACTAACAAGATCTGCGCCAGACATGGTTGGTTCCTCTTTTTTTTTTTTTTTAAGATTTATTTAATTATGTATATAGTATTCTGCCTGCAGATCAGAAGAAGGCACCAGATCTCATTACAGATGGTTGTGAGCCACCATGTGGTTGATGGAAATTGAACTCAGGACCTCTGGAAGAACAACCAGTGTTCTTAACCACTGAGCCATCTCTCCAGCCCTGGTCCCTCTTTTTAACACCTGGTACCGCCATCTCCAGCTTAACTGGAAAGTTACTGAGATGACTCCCTAAGATAGAAAATAAATCATTAAAAGACTGTCTAACAAATTCTTTCTAAACACCAAGCTTCTTAAAAATACAGGTGTGTCTGTAACTCTCTTTGTAATGTTCCTATAATACACATAAAAGAAAGAAAATGTTCCTACCATCATAAAGGATACAAACAGAATTCAATTTCCCACAATAATGCTAATACCAACAGCAGTTGATATAATAATATTCCCAGGGAAATAGAATTTAATAGAAAATGTTTGAAAATTATGGCAGCAAAAGAATAATGGTATCGATACTACATGCAAAAATCACATTTTGGCTTCTGTGTTGTGTAATAGCTGGCTAAGCCTGGGTCCCACCATAAATTGCACAGCATGTCAGTAATTTGAGAAAGAGTGAGTGATTTGGAGAAAGAAACCTGTAGTGGGTAGCTGTTCCAGCTTTGACCTTGAAACACTGTCCCTAGTGTGACAGCAGGTAACTGCCACACCTGCCTATGACCTGCCCCTGGGGCATGGCTGAGAGGGAGCCCCTTAAGACTCCAGGTGCATCCATGCTGGACCTTTCTAGACACCTTGTGGTTCTGGAAGCTGGATGGTACCTAATCTCTCCCAGATCCTGTAACCAACCCCTATTGGCTGTAAGTTACCCCAGAAATAAACCTCTCTTGATTACCAGATAAATTATATGGAATTGCCTCATTAATTTCAGTTATAGGAACCTTGAAAACCATTTCTGAAGGATTTTTCACTGTTTTATAATCAGCACAAAAGTAGCAGAGGCAAGGACAGCCTGCCAGAGTCATGGCTTTCCACTCGCTCTGGGGAGTTGTAACCAAGAAGTTGTGGGTGGGTCTATTCTGATTACTCCTACATAGAGTGATTTGGGTAGCCATGATGTGTGCCACAGAGGCTTGGCCACATGAGAACTTTGCTTGTGGTCTTCCATGCTCGAGCATGAAGGAATGATAGAGATAGGAGATGGAGAAACCGAAGCAGAAACTAGTCATGGCTCTTGGACACAACATAGAGTGTCAAACATGTCTCAGACTGGTCTTTATGGGGGGCGGAGAATGTGCTATATCAACGAAAGTTGGGCTTTCCACTATCTCTACAGTTATCTTCTACCTAATTAGCATGGCAGGCTATGAGGAACCATGAGCCTCCCCCTCCCCCTTGATAGGGCCAAGATTTCCTTTCAACCACAAGAATTAACAAGAAGGCTCTTTAGAAAAATGTTTTCACTTCTTTGTTCTTTATGCTTTTTCTTTTTGACATTTTCCCAATAATGTCTCCTTTGTACCACCTTCTAATCCATCAGAGATGGAGGCTGTTACAGAGAGGTGAATACTGAGAGGGGCTGAGCTGAACCACCAAGGCGCTCTTTCTACCCCATGGTATCCTCACTCTTCATCCCCAGGGCTACTGGGGTCAATTCCCAGACTTGCCAGTATTCTGGATGGTTAGTGGGAGGTAGCTTTGCATAAATGGCTCTGGCATCTTTTGAGAAAGGATAGCACCAGGGGCTTGCTGCATAGAGGGATCGTAGAGCATGTAGGAAAAGCAACTTTATTGTGTTTGCTGAAAAAAGGGTTCCAAGAGGTCTAAGTGTGCCCAAGCCCCTGGCCACCCCTGACACTTTCTGAGCTTGTGAAACAGAATAGCTACCACTTCTAGTCTTCCAAGAAAAGTCAAACACTGCACAAATGGCGGCAGGCCCTTTGTTTAATCTCCCTGGAATTTGGATTCTTGCAACTTTCGAGCTCCATTTTGTTAATAGGAAACTTGCTTGAGAAAATATCCATGCTGGGGCTTTTCTGTTGTGCCCTTGAGTTCAGATTCAGAATGGAGTCTGTTCCAAATAATTCAGGTGACATGAGCACACAGGTGAGTGTACATGTGACTGTGTTCCTAGCTGATCTCATACCAAGTCATCTAGACCAGCCCTTGAAAAGGGGTCCCCTGCATTTTAGGGAGCAAAACCTGGTTGGTTATTAATTCGTCTCAGTGCTGGAAGACCAGTCTCAAGGTGCTGTGACACACCAAAGAAAGAGGCATCCAGATCTCAAATCACTCATGGTACAATCCACTGGGCACTTCCTGGTGGGGGTTCGGTCTCTGGCAACACCAATGTCAGGTGAGTTCCCAAACTTAGATCCGAAAGAGCAACTTTCTGCCTTCAGCTAATATCAGAATGAATCAAATCCCTGGAGCTTTAGCTCTGTTGAAAGGGTCCGTACCCCATCCAGTGGCTCTATCTATTGCAATTTATGGAGAAACTATGTGGGAAAACTAGCAAGGTTATTCCTGACAGTCATGGTTATGGTTCTAGATGGCTGCTGTCATGTCAAGCTGAGTTCACACAGTTACAGATCTGTTGAAGGATTTAGCATGGGGAGTGCAGGGTCCTTATTCTTACAGCTGCTGTTTGAGGATGATAGCAATACTGTGCTTACAATGCCCCTAAGTGGGTCCAGCTTCTAACTCTTCCCTGCTGTACAATTTTGTAAAGAGAATTTTCCTCTCTATGCTTCAGTTTCTCCTTCTGATGTATGGGGACTGCAATGATACCTTCCTCACAAGGTTTTATGAGGACAATATGAAAAGAATTTAAACTCCTTGATAAATCACTGTAATAATAACTATCAATTTGTACTGATTAATATTGCTAATAATTAATTCTATCAGTAAAATGAAGATTGCATTATCTACTGAATTTAATAAGTTTATAGTCATCTAGGGTAACTGCATTCATCTCAAAAGGTCTCTAATGAGACTGAGTAATCTGGAGATCTGACAGAACATGGCCTGATATAACAGATGTGTGCCATTCACTTACCTGTCTCTGGGTTCTTATCCAGGTCAAACCAATGATATCTGCAGGTGTTCAGCTCATGCCCCATGCTGAACAGACATTGTCCTTTCACAGGAGCCGTGTCCATTCCTCCTTTTCTCTGACACAACAAGGAGAAGATACTAACATGGTAGACCAGGCCACCAGCCTAGCCTTGCATTTTGAAGGGCTCATTTTGGCCCCTGCTAAAACTATTGAAATTTCTGTGAGATGTGTAGCATGGTTTTCTGGTTACTCTGTCCTTGGGTTGAATGCTGACGTCAATTTCCATTCAAACCTACAATGCCTTCACCACCTTCAAGGATGCTTTGATATCATTAGAATTTTGTAGCTGAAGTTTTCTCCAGTCCTGCCCAGCCCCACAGACCCCACAACCACTTATAAAATAACCACACAGAAGCTTATATTAATTAAACTACTCGGCCATCAGCTCAGGCCTACCACTGACTAGCTCTTACACTTAAAATCAGCCCATTTCTGTTAATCTATATATTGTCACATGTTCTGTGGGTTTACCTGTTGCCTTTACATGCTGCTTCCTGGACAGCAGGCTGGTGTCCCCTGACTCAGCCTTCCACTTCCCAGAATTCTCCTCTCTCCTTATCCTGCCTACACTATACTTCCTGCTTGGCTACTGGCCAATCAGCATTTTATTTATCAATCAATCAGAGCAATACATTCACAGCTTCCCCAGCAGAATTTCTTTCATACATTCATGTATGTGTGTGCTTGCATACGAGTGTGCATGCCTATACGAGTGTGTGTAAGTTCACTTATGCATGTTGGGAGAATTTGTGTGGATACCGAAGAACAGTCTCTGGTGTGGTTCCTCAGGAATATTCACCTTGTTTACTGAGACAGGTTCATTCGCTGGGGTTCATTACATAGGCTAGCCCACCTGTCTTTGCCTCCCCAGTGCTGGGATTACAAGTATGCACCACCCTGCCTGGTATTTTATGGGGATGATGGGGATCACATTCAGGTCCTCATGTTGTACATCACTGACTGAACTATCTCTCCAGACCCCACAAATCTATTCATTCAACAGTTGACTTGCATCAGCCCTGTTCTCACAAAGGGGACTGGCTCTCCATTCCTTTGGGGCCTCCACATACCTGCCATGGAACCTACAGCCCTTCCTGGCAGCTATTTGCATAATTGTCTGTGGCTTCTCTTGTGCTATCAGCACCAGGGATGCTTCTGATTAAACTCCTGAGACTTCTGCTTTTAGAAAAATGGACAATTTTACACAGTTTGACCTAGAGTGGGTACTCAGTAGAAATCTACTGAAAGAGAGATTAAACTTCTACAATGACTAATGAATATTAAATAACACCAGGATCTTCACAGACATGGGTCTAGCCACTTGAATACATGTGAATCTCTTTTTCATTGTTCAGTTGCACTTTGATAAACTTTTAGGTTTTATCTATAGATTGTTATTATTGTTACAACAAAATAATATTTCATAATATTGTTTTCAAATATTTCATCATAATATTGTTTTCAAAGTGTTGTCTAAAACAATCTCCAGATTAAAAAAAATAGTCCAAAACATTGTAAGGTTCAGTAACTTATTCAATGTTTTATAATTAATCCTAACATTTCCTGAAATCCAAATACATTTCTATGTTCAAGTCTCAGTCCCTAAAGTTACAGAATCAGTTTTCAAAGACAAGCACAGGCCAGTGGTGGAGGAGGGGTGGGCAGGTGCCTGGTTCTCATTTTTGCATCCTCAGAGACTGTCCCAAATCACATCTTGCTCGTTGACTCTTTGATCTTCTGTAGCCAGAGAAGCAAAGCGTTGGGGCTCCAACACCTCAGGTATAGACAGCTGCAGTGTGGCCAACTTTGCACTGAGCTGGGACCTAACGTGTTGAGAGTCAAGTGTCTACCTCCCTGCTCTGATGATGAGCCCCAAGGAGCCTTGTGGACTGTGTGATTGGAACAAGTATAAAATGAGAGGCTTAGAAAGGCTGGGCAGATACTCCTATAGAGGAAGGAGGCAAACATGAAATGTGGAAATGAATGGAGGAGCAAGGTGGGGCAGGATCCCGAGAACGCACTTGCTCAGCCTCTGCACTGTACCAGTTGCCCCACTGTTTCCAGACCTCACAATTCTTCAAGAGAAGCTGTAGATCATTATATTAAAATGCCTAGTTTGTGAAACACAAGATAATGTTAACACACAATCTATCCCTGCGCAGCCAGGCAACGTAAGAGAAATTATACAGAAAATCAAAGGGAGTCCTATAGTCAAAATACTCAAAGAAAAATCTAATTTTAAATACTTTTACTTATCATTCCTGAGAATATTCTGGTGCCTGTTGGAACACATGTCCCAATTTTTAATTTAGAAAATACAGCTTTGATACTTCTAATTTAATTGCCACTTTAGACTGTCTTAGATAGTAGTCCCCCAAGTCCCAGAATCAAAGAGGAAAGAGGCATTTGTGTTAAAGGGAGGGATGCAGACTGAGCTGCTCGGTGTTTATTTTAAAGAACAAAGAGTGTGATGAACTGCTTCGTTGTTTTCCAAATCTCAACCCCGTGATTCCTTAGCTTTCACTTGCCTGCATCTCCCAAAGACAAATGCCAGGCAAGCGCTGGACCACTGGACCGTTGGACCGTGGGTTCGGTCCTCAGCTCCGGGGTTGGGGGAGGAATAAAAAGAAAATTACTACCCCCTCTGAAAGTTCTGAACCAGCAGCAGCAGGGTGAGCACAAAGCTTCCTAACCCATCAACAGACCCCAGCGCTAACTTCCCGAGATTGGTGCACACCTTCCATGGGAGAGAACGTGCAGCTCGGCTGTGGTCATAGAGGCACAGTGAACCCAGCAGAGCACAAAGCGAGCGGCAGGCAAACAGGTTAAATCTGAGGAAATCCTTATTCTCTCTTGGCCTTTCACCCCAACTAGGGACCTCGGGGCATTTAAGATCTGCTACATTCCCCTAAGGAGACAGAAATAATATCTGATGAAGTAAAGTGTTTGAATGGGAAATGGACAGATCGTCCGTTCCAGAGCTGAAGCACTCACAGGATAATAATGTCACTGCTTTTCCTGGTGTCACATGCAAACATGTTCAATAGGCCAGTGGCACAGACACAGGGTGTCTTCAGAGGCCCGCTATGGAATATGGGAAACAACAACAGAAATTGCTTCTTGTGCTCACCCAAGTCAGATAATTACACTGACTGCCAAACATCCAGGAACAGAGCACTAGAGACCTTTTTTTTTGGGGGGGGGGTCCTTTGTGCATGCCCCGCCTTCTCCAGAATCAGACTAATTTGTTCCTATTTCAGCCAGCTCCAGCAAAGAAAGCAGGTGAAGGAGAGTAAGGAGAATGAATTGTCAGCATTATTGGAAAGATTCATGATTAGTCACACTCACTCACAGGCAAGATCCTTGCCAGACACCACACCACTCATTAGCAGACCTGAGAACTGGCATGCCTCCCACAGCTGAGCAACAGCTCAGGGCCTGGCGCGCCCCCAGGGACCCACAAAGCCCTATGTTCTCCCACACCCTGCTAACAGGCCAGTTTGGGCAAGCCTGGGTACAGTTGACTACCAGGATGCTAAATGACTTCGTTTTATGTTCTGTGTTGCTTATAATATACTTATTCAGGTGTTCAGCTGGTATGGAATCAAGATGGCATCTCTTTTTGTTAGGATGAAACAGTTACCTGCCTGGAGAAGCCATGCTTCTCCCCAGGTTTCCCGCAGAGGACCCAAGGACTGGCTGGTTTACCTGCCTCGCCTCCTCCAGCTAGAGCTATTCCTCCCGGGGATGGAAGCTTTTCATCTGTCTTCTCAAGTGGCAGTAATCATAACCTAAACTGTAGGGATGGCACTGAGGAGCCCAGAGCATCAAGGACCCAGGAGACTGGGCAGGCTGTGGGGAAGCCAAGCGACTTCCTTCGAAGTGTCAAGCAAGGAAGAGAAGCCAGGCCCTGCTCTTTAGTTTGGTTTCACTACAGCTGTTGGAGCCTTACGTGAAGAGTCCATTTCTAGTTAGGACAGCAATCCTTTCCTGGTGTGATGAACACTGCTGTAGAATTATGACTCCATAAAGTTAGAACAAGACTAGGCAAAGAGAGCTGCCTTCTGTTAGGATGTACTCTTCATAGAGGATCTCACAGTGAAGGACACAGGGCTAAGATCTGTCAATGAACACAACAAGGCGTCAACTGTGGTGAATCATGGCTAACATGGAGCCGTGACAGTTTTGTTGGAAAGAGAAACACAGTCAACTGCACGCTTAGTTCAGGCATCCCTCATGTAAAAAACCACTGCAACATTGGATGCCAAATTCTTATTAGATGGCAAACATATAGGCATGCTTGCTTTGATTTATGGTACCTGAAAAAAGGTGACCCTGACCTTAAAAAAATCCAAGTGTGAGAATTGTTGACAGTGACCAAAACACTCACGCTACATCCACTCTTTTAAACTGAAGACACTTTACTGTGGCTTCTTCATAAGAGTGCATGGTGACGATAGGGCAAATGTGATAAGGCCTCAGAAATATTCTGCTGGGCTTCTGGAGTTTTTCAAACTCCCTACAAAACTGCTAAGCACTCCATCTAAAAACAGTATGTGGGGAAACTGCTATAAACGCAAAAGGCATATGTCAAGGGACATTCAGCTTAGACCAAGCATAACAGCTGGACTGCTGGAGAGTCCCAGCACCACTCTGCCTCCCAGGGAAGGACTAGCGGCCCCGAAATGACAGCTAGTTATCCAAGGTGGTTAGAGGCGCCATCTCTCCTAGTTAGCTTCAGCTGTCAACACAACCTAGAGTCGTTTGAGGGAGTCTCGGTCGGGAAATTGCCCCATCAGACTGTTCTGTCCTCGTGTCTATGGGGCGTTTTCCTAATTGCTAGTTGATTTAGGAGGACCCAGCTCACTGTGGGTGGTGTCGTCCCTAAATAGGTGGGCCCCGGCTGTACCAGAAATGGAGCTGAGTGTGGGCCTTACAGCCAGCCAGTGTGCCTTACAGCAAGCCAGTGCACCTCACTGTTGCTTTGGGGTTTCGGCTTCTGTCTCCTGAGCTTCCGCCCTGATTTCCCCCAAGAATGGATTGTGAGCCAGAAGTATGAAAAGAAATAAACTCCTTTCTTCCCCAACTTGCGTTTGATCATGGTGTTTATCACAGCAACAGAAAGCAAGCTGGAGTCCTTCCCCTTGTGTGAGTCTCCCTAAGCCCTCCATTGTCTGTGCTCCAGAGTGAAGGGGCAAAGCTCAATGGAACAGTTCACTTGACCTCCGAAGGAATTTGCGAGTTGCCCCAAGGAGGCTGGATGACTATTTAGGACCACAGTGCTCAGCTCCAGCCTGGCTGTTATGTGTATTATAAACACATACCAACCTGCTTCCCAAAGAGTCTCAGATGTATGCCTACGGGTCTACCAAGAAAGTGTTCCTTGTTTTCAGTATTTTCATCAGTCAGCCATAGGCTTACCAGTGAAAGTATTTAGGGAAAATTCATCTGTATTGAGCTTTTTTTCCTCTTTGTATAGACTTTTTTCCTCTTTGTTCACCAAACAATATACACAACAGGTAGTATTCCTATAGTATTTACATTATATTATACACTATAAGTAATACAGACATTTATTTAAAGTATAGGAAGAATGCATGTAGGTTATATGCAAACACTGTGACATTTTATATAAGGGACTTGATATCGATCTTAGAGTTGGATGTTTGAACAGGATCCTGGAACAAATCGCCCATGACACCAGCAGACAGCTCAGCTTTTAGGAAAAAATGATATTTTTCATACTTTTTTTCCAAAATGCTGTAAAGGGCTCTAAAGTGAACTAGTGACATTGACCTCTATGAGGAAATGGTTTTCTCATTTCACAGAGACTCAGAGAACCACCATCATCACACCATTAGGACATGGCAGAGCAGGGGCAGGAACCTACAGTCTCATGGGTTTAACCACGATGTTAGTTAAGAAATGAGGATACGATTCCCTGTGGACACAGGCTCTTGTGCAGCCAGTGGACTTCTGAGAGTTTGGGAGGATTACTCTCTAGTGACCTGAGGACAGGCCCACACAAGGACAGATAATTTGAGAAAATAAGACTGTGGGGAGTAGGGCCTTGTGAACAATCATCTTGGCTTGGTTTCCAGTGACAGTGACTCGGCATGCCACTCAGCCTCTCTAGCTTCATTCTCGACATCTTTATAATAAAACGCGGGAGTCCATGCCTCACAGCATTCTTGAGGAGCTGACTCACAGAAACAGAACTGACCAGGGGCTGACCAATAGAAATGCTGAGTGTCTGGTGAAACGAGGTCACTAGTAGAAGGGAGAACATAAGTTTAAAAGGAAGATTTTACATTATCGTGTTTGTCATGGAAACTTGTAAACCACAGAGTGAAATTCTTCTTAAAATTTGCTTTAGAAGAGTTGCTTTTTCTCTGTTGACTACAGCTATCACCTTTGCTTAGTCTTTTTCTCCCCAGGATTTGGTAAATAATTCGTATTTATCAAGTTACAGCGGAACCTAGCTATGCCACACCCCAGCTCCGAACTCCCCAGCGGCTCCCCTGCATCTTCTGCAATCGTCTGTGGAGAACGCGCCGGTGGGAAACTGTGGCCAGAGCTTCTATTTCTGCCCCTTGAACAGCTCAGCCTTGCCTTGCCCTTTCCAATCTTTGTCATTTGCACGGATCCTGCTCCTCACAGCTTGGACATGTGTTGACAGGTCTCTGGCTGTGAGCCTGCTTTCCTCATAGAGGCCCAGTCCCTGTAAGAACTGTATTTTTCTCTTGTGGTGAAGAGTAATTGGGTTCAACTGGCCAACATTTGATTCTGATGAGATGAACGGCCTGATCTGGTTTGGGCCTCTGTGAGCTGCAGGCAGGAATGAGCTGAGCAGCTAGATGTCCTCTGGTTGTCCAGTGCATACTCAGGAGACATTGTGTGGAAATTTCTAGAGAGAGGTGGGTTCATAGGCTGAGGAGGGAAGGAAAGGATCTGGGTATTTGGAGGACTCAAAAGAGCTGGCTGGAAGCCAAGCTTGATCAAATCATAATCCAACCTACAGCCATGCAAAGGTTTTGATGAGAGTGGATAGGAGCACAGGCATTCAGTGACATCTGCAAACCCAAGCTTAGGCGATACTGTGTGGGACGGGATGCTGGAAAACACTGGCAAGGGGAAATGAAGAGGTCTGCTCTCATGATGTTGTAAAGTGTTTGTGGTCAAAAAGTCACACATTTTGGTGAACAGTCAACCCAGGTAGTCTTTATCAAGAGTAAACTCTATGGGCGTCTTAATCATCTAAAAGTAAATTTTTTAAAAAAAAGTGTGCCTTTAACTATCCAAATAAATCTATTTCTTCTTTTTTGTTCCTAGATAGCATTAAATATTGGTCCCGGCACCTAATGTACCACTAGGATGTGAAAAGGGGAATGGAAGGGGTTATACCCCCAAAACTGTTTTGCTCCTGCATGCCTTTGCTATTGTTCCATTGAGACCTCCGCTCATATTTCACACATTCAACCTTTGCAGAGCCTGGATCTCTCAGTTCCTTGGTTTTATAATCCCACCAGGTCAGCAGAGAAACAAAGGGATGCTAGAGTGTCAAGGGCACCCAGGAATTCAACTCTGCTGAAGATTGCCTCCTCCTCTGACCAGCAGGACCTCTGTCCCTCCCCTATGGAGAACTCTCTGCTGTTTGGTCACTGGAGGGTAGTTGAGATGTCCATCTGTGAGAAGCTCTTCATTTTAACTAGTTACCCACAGCCTGCCAGAAGTAAAATACATTGAGATTTGGAGGACCGTAAAGAGCAGCCAGTTGCTAGAAGTCACCAGGGTAAAGTTATTGTCCTATCCAAAGCTTGGACTAGGTGTGTGTATCCACATGTTACACAGCAGGAGAAGAGTGTGGGTGGATGCCCCTTGCCTTCTGTTCAGGAGCCTCTGTTGGATTATGAGGAAGTGCATCTCTAGGCTATGAGAGAAAGGAAGTCTTCAACACTCCATAATTTTTAAATGATGAGTTAAGACATATTAATGACTCCCCAGATGGGCAAAGTTTCCATTGGGACGCAGGAGTCATCAACCTAGGAAGAGAGTCCAGTGCCCTCAGTGGGTGCCAAACTGGTTCCCAACTCAATAATCCTCTAGAGTTAAAATATCTCTTCTGGGGAAAGGCTGTCCCAGGAGGTGGGATGAATCACTGTAACAAGATGGACACAGCAAAGAGACCAAGTCATGGCTGACCCATGAAGAGCTGTCTTAAGTGGGATTCAGTCGTTAAGTTAGGACGAGGAAGGAGCAAAGAAAGAGACTGAAGGTGCTCTCATCTAAGCATCTGCATGCTGCTGTACATCACCACTGAACCTTTCCATGTGCGCACTCACGCTCTTCAGTGAGGCTTTCCTTCATCGTGTGACCTTTGCTCCTTCTCCAGCATGTGGATGCTGTCAAGCTAAATGAAAGGGAAGGGGCATCCAGTGCTAGATCAGCAGATAAGTATGCCTGAGGGTAAGTGGCATGGGCAGGAATCCTACCATCCAGGCTGGCACTGCATCATTTAACTCTAGACTTGGCTGTGGGATTGAGCTGGTGCCTGAGGCGAGGAGTTGTGTGTTCTTTGTCTATCATGATGTTCCACAGATTGCTATGGATATCGCTCTGTATAAATAAAATGCTGATTGGCCAGTAGCCAGGCAGGAAGTAGAGGTGGGACAAGTAGAAAAGAGGATTCTGGGAAGTATAAGGCTGAGGTGGAGAGACACTGCCAGAGGCCGCCAGGACAAGGAAGATGTAAGGCACCAGTAAGCCACAATCCACATGGCAAAGTATAGATGAATAGAAATGGGCTGACTATAAGAGTAAGAGCTAGACAATGGCAGGCCTGAGCTAATGGGCAGGCAGTTTAAATGATATAAGCATCTGTGTGTTTATTTTATAAGTGGGTTGTCGGACTAACAGGGCTTGGCGGGGGCTGGAGAGAGGTCTCCAGCTACAACAGATGATGTTTGTGACCTTCTCATTCTGTACACACTCCCTACAGAGGCTTATTCACAGCCGTGGAGGCCTCAGTTGCCATACACACAGTCTACAAATGCCCAATTCCAATCCTTAGGTCAACAGTCCCTCCTAAGCATCACTTTACTCAATAAACATTGATAGAGAGCCTGCGTTGTGACAGGCCCTGACCAAGCCAACCGAGAACCAGACCCAGGGAAGTCTGGAAACATGGTGCTGGCTGACGAGACTCAGGTAGGGTTTTAGGTCTACTGCTGACTTTATTTTTTCACTCCAACTTGTAGTGATAATAACAGCAATATAACTTGTTAAAACTCCATCCACCATTTGTTGGAAATTGAACAAATTACTTCATTCCAAATGTTCAATGTAAAATGCCTTTTGGCCCCCAGAACATGCATCATATTATGCTTCAGTTTGAATTCATTTTAGCTCTTAAACTCCAAGTGATGTTATAAGGCGGGTAGGGAGTATTTAGGAGATGATTAAGGAACCTGTGCTCATAAGTAGGGTCAGTCACCATATGAAAGGGTTTAGGGGAACCACTGTGTCCTTCTTCATCTTTTCCTTCCCTTATCAGGTGAAGACATGTCTTCATCCAGAGGACACAGCGAGGAAGGTACCGCCCTGGAAGCAGAGACTAGACCCTCACCAGACCCATCTCATGAAAACCCCTTAACCACAAACTTCTCAGCCTATAGAATTAAGAGAAACAAGTTGCTGTTTATAAATTTACCAGTTACAATTGGTTGACACTTTCCTCATGCAGAGCAAGCCAGACTCAGGCATGACCCCTCAGAATATGTTCTCACCACAGCTTAACTGACAGAATGACAGACCAGCTCACACCTTGGGAATAGCATGTCATGGATCATTTTAGCAATGCTACTAAGATCAAAGTGCTTTGTCATCCAGCTTTTATATTTATGATAAGAAAAATAAGGTGCTGAAGTAAAACAAGCTTACTACTTCTCTTTATACTTCCATGTCAATTAAGCAATCCTTAAAAAAAAGCTACATTTTAAGCTCATAATCAATCAGAGAATTCTCTCTCTCTCTCTCTCTCTCTCTCTCTCTCTCTCTCTCTTTTAAACTGAGGATCAAATCTGCACCCTACTGCTGAGCTAAAATAAATCCCCAACCCAGAGAAGGCACATAGTGAGAATTTTCAATATTATCTAATTAGAAATGTATATACATAGAGAGATTGAATGCTGGTAGTTGGTTGTTGTTTACTCTTTTGGGGGAACCTGCCATCCAACTCCCAAATAAATCACACACAGAGGCTTATTCTTAGCTACAAATGCCCAGCCTTAGTTTGGCTTATTTCTTGCAAGCTTTCCTTAACTTAAATTATCCCATCTGTCTTTTGCCTCTGAGCTTTTCCCATTCATTCTCTTACTTCTGTAAATCTTACTCTTACTCCATGGCTTGCTGTGTAGCTGGGTGGCTAGATCCTGGATTCCTCCTCCTTCTCTGGCTACTTCTTCCTTCTCCCAGATTTCTCCTTCTATTTATCCTTTCTGCCCGCCAGCCCTACCTATTTCTCTATCCTGCCTCACTATTGGCCATTCAGCTCTTTATTAGACCATCAGGTGTTTAGATAGACACAGTAACACAGCTTCACAGAGTTAAACAAATTCAATATAAACAAAAGTAACACACCTTAAAATAATATTCCACAACAGTTTTGAATTTATCATACACAACCATAAACTGTGTATTAATTAATGCCTGTTTACTGTTCTCACTGATTGACTTTGTAACTGCCACCAACTGGAAATTACAAAGTAAATGTCTCCCATTAAAATGATGTTTTCATCTGTTTCATATGCTGGGATTCTCCACTGTATTTTACTTGGGGAAAAACATTTAGTTCTAAAGAAAATTTAAAAACCAGAGTATACTGAGCAATTCAGTGTCCCTCCCCCACAGTCCTTGCTGTCTCTTCAGCCTCCGTAGCCCCCATCCCTGGACATACATGCTTTCCTCTTTCTACTGTGTGCTCCACCGGAGTGCCCAGCCCACGGTTCACCTTCTGTGCCTGCTGATCATCTCACTCCAGCTTCTCCAGGCAGAAGACACACATGGCTGTGGAAAGGTTCATCTATGCACTTCCTGTGCTGCTGTACATTTCTTGTTGGCATGTCTGAATTCCTACATGGGAAGGGCTGTACTTGACATATTTAAGTTCTCACTGGCTGCCCACTGCCAGCCATATACTATCTACTAAATAAATGTGTGACCAATGAACGAATGAGTAAATGAGCGGTATAAATAACATTTGGGATTCAGTCCTTAATGAATTTAAGCATTAAGCTCTCAAAACATTCATGCCTGGTATTTACTGCTTCCTGAGCTACCCTCGTCCTATGAATGGCCTCATCTAGCCTCAAATAAGCTCCCTGAGGTAGGTAATGTAATTGTCATGATAATTTTTCAGACGAGAAAAAAAAAACTGAAGCACACTGAGTGATGTCACTTGATCGAATTTTCATGGTTAGTAGAAGGGAAAGTGACACTCGGACCCAGGAGCTTTTCTGCTGTGTGTCCTTCCCAGAGCACATGCTACTTTCTGCACAGAGAAGCCTCCTCACAGGAAACTGGGTACCTCCCGGTTCCTCCAAAGGGTGAGAACTGTCTACCGGAACAGACACTTTAGTCCTCTGCATTTGATGGTCCCAGAGTCTACTGGATGTCTAGGTACTGATTCCAGTGGTGTCTCTTGTCACTACCAAGCCAGTGTGTTTCTCAGTAGGCCTGTCACTGGAAAAGCCGAGAAGAGAAGCTGAGGGATCATGAGTCTTGAGCGCCATTGCAAGTGCTCCTACTGTACACTGGCTGGCTGGAGTCCTCTGACACCGGTTAGTAATCTTTAAAGTGAGTCAGTCACCCTAGTAAACCACTGGCTGGTGTCAGAATAAAAGAAATACACATGAAATGCCTGGTCTATTAAATTTCCTTTCTTTCTCACATTCTAATTACTTAATTATAATGTGCTGTGGAGCTTGAGAGCAATGCTTGTTAGAATTATACCAAAGGTTGGTATAAATGAGATTCAGATGAGGCATTCTGATGTGATTTTCTTGGTAGTGCTGAGGTGTGAACAGTCTTGTGCCCATTAGGGACATGTTCTACCACTGAGCTCCATCCCTGTTGAGATGCGCCATTCGAGCTTCAAGATGTCTTCTTCTAGCAGGTGCTTTGGCAACACTGAAGTCCTCTTGCCCTTTTTCCTGGTGTGTGTCCATCTTCCAGCTAGGCAAGGCTGGGCCCTGTGGTACCCCTAGTCTTTACCCGGCTCTCCACGTGGTGGCAGTACAGCACACTTCCTTAGGGCGGAGCTAGACCCAGCGCCCAATCTTTGCTTCTCAATCTCCTCCTTTTCTTCGGATGCAAATTATCTCATACTTTTAAGTAATAGCAAATATTGTTTGTGTCTATTTTGAAGCAGTCATTCAGAATGACATGGAGCTTTGCCAAAGTCCAACTAAACACATTTCATCAGACCATTTTTCATAGGGAGGTTTTGCCTTACACAAAATTATCTACAATTAAAACTGTGGAGAGATTTTCAGACTGTGTCACAGCCTTTTAGAAGACAGAGATTATCCACTTTTTTCAAAAAAATCAATTTATAATGCTAGTAATTTTCTCCTCTGTCCTGCTATCATAAGGCTAGTGGTTGTGGGATTTATTATTATTTTTTTATTTTTTATTTTAAAGAGCCCAGCTCCCATCTCCCAGTAATGCTCACATAATGGCCTGTTTCTAACTTCAGCCCATTTTCATGGAAGTAATTACACTGCTCACTTGGGCAGTCAATTTGCTACAGAACCGAAGAGGAAGCGATTGGGTTCCAAAGGAAAAACAGTCCTTCCATGGGGTACGGTGATGGGAAGAGGGTGGAGAGAACACCGATTTATGTGGCAGGGAGCTGCAAACACAAGTTTTAAGATAAAATATCATCAGACTAAGACGACAATATCTGAAGTGAATAAAATAATTATTAGAGCCCATGGTTAGAAGTTCTGAATGAATAGCTCTCTATAGTAACTCATAGTTCATACAGCAATATTCCAAGTGAATTATTTCATTTCTTTCATAAAATCCTGGAAAGGAATCACAAGACCCCATGCTTAGGACATAATATAGGTCAGCTTGTCCTCTCTCTCTTTTGAGGAAGATTTAAACCCAAACTTCGCCAAGCATATCAAAATCTACATTAGAAAAATCATAAAATAATCTTGAGGTCAAGAACTAAGTGTGCTTGGACTACAGCATCAAATATTTTGTCACATGGGCTGTGTGGAATTCAGTCAGTCAGGAGACTCTGGTACAAATTGGAGTTCTGTGCCTTCCCCATTCTGAGAACACAAATAACCTAAACCCAGGCTTCTTACAGCGACCATTGTTGACTGACAGCACCCTCCAAGCCTACTAACTGTTGTTTCAGCCGCTGGTCACCCCCTCTCACCACCTGTCAACCCCCTCCTGCTTCCCCCTCTTACAACCCCCACCCCGACTTTCCCCCCACAGAAGCTACAGAATGCAACCCTCTAACAACAATCTGGTTTTGTTGTTGGTTTGGTTTGGTTTGGATTGGTTTTGATTTTGCTGTTTCAAGATAGGGTTTCTCTGTGTAGCCTTGGTTGTCCTGGAACTTAGACCAGGCTGTCCTCAGTCAGGTTAGAGATCTGCCTGCCTCTGCCTCCTGGGTGCTGGGATTTGAGGCATGCGCCACCATGCCGGGCTAGCTATCACCACTCTGCAAAAGGGCATCAGAAGACTCGCAGATGGGAAGGGACGGGAAGAAGGTTGGGTCTGAAGAGGAGCGAAGAGTGTGGGAACCAAGGGCAGGGGCACTCCTCTTTTCTTCTGTATGGGTGCAGAGCTGGACATGAGGGTGTTGCTATGACTTGCAAAAATGACCCCATGATGCGGTTGGGAGGCAGTGGAATCTTTAAAAGGTAAGGACCTCTGCTGACCACTAGGGGCATGCCCTTCTTTCTCCTTTTCAGTCCAACCATGGGGTAAATAGATTAGATTATCCCACCATACCCTCCCTACCACTGATCCAAACCATTAGAGCCAATTGGTTACAGACTGAAATCTCCATAACGCTGAGACAAAATAAAACAAACCTTACTTCTTTATAAGTTGATTAATTGGGGGATTTTGTCACAGTACTGGATAGCTAATGAGCACACAAAGCTCAGCCTGGAAAGTCAAATTGTAGACTGAGTGATGGGAGGCCTGGAACCTGCCACTATCTGGCCATGTGACTCCAGGCTACTTCTTCACTTATTTGGTTACTCATCCAAATCAAATAGGGTGTAGAGACACAGAATCTCAAGTCAGGTACTCTGAGTTCCAATCTTGATTCCTCAAACGACCTGAGAAGTTATCTAAAGATGAATGCAAATATGCACCGGTGTTTATTGAACTTTGAAGAATGCCAGTACCGTTCCAGTGCCATCCAGGAATTAACCCAGGCAGTCTTTGCAATTACTAGATGAGCTTAACCAGTTAAGCTGCCTCCCAGCTCCCCACAACAGAGAAGAAAGGCGGACCCAACGTGTTTCAGTGGCCAGCCAGAGCTCCCTTGGCTTGTGGGTGGTACTTAAACAGATAGCCAGTCCTGTTGGAGCCTATGGAAGAAATGCCTGCAGCTCAGTGACCGCCCCATGGCTAGCACACGAATCACTGTCGACCACAGACTGCTGCTCCCTACAGAGCCTCCTCTACCAGCTCTCTTGTCAGATACAGTCAAGAAAGACTTGCAGCCTCCAACCCTACTCCAGAAAGGTTGCAGAGCTCCTGTTCCTCCTGGTTCCAAGGATCAAGTGCAAAGGATGACGTGTGTAAAGATGGATAACAGGTGTGCTTTTGAACGCACAAAATAAAGACAGAGTTACCATTGCTTTATTTGAGCAGAATCTGATATAATTTCCTTGTAAAGGAAAAACTCAATCCCAAAGATACATTTAGCTACATGGTTTTTTTGTACAAATCAACATCATCTGGTGTTGTAGCAAGTGTCTAAAATCTGCTCCATTTGCCAAAATAACCAACTTGGGTGTAATCCTTGGGCTCGGTGCGGTAGCTCCAGCCCTGCTGTCGTTAACTCTGGACACTGAGGGGAACATGACCCTCTGCTAAAAGGGCACAGTCTTCAGTGTCTTGCACACAGTGCCTGTTCCTTCCCCCTGTTGACTGGGGGTTCATAAAGACTGCATTGTAGAGACTGTATTGTCAGTGTCTTCCCGAATGTATTATCTATCACCCTGGCTTCATCTGTGCTATCAATTTTCAGTTATAAAAATCCCAGGGCAGACACAGCAGTGGCCTCTGCTCCTTTGTATGTCCAAGAACAAACTCCAGACATCCTGTGAACCTGATAGAGTGTATGACGATGCTAAAGAATGTCACGGCTGTTTTGTCACAAAAGCAGATTTTCGAGAGAGATGAGACCACAGCAGTGTGCTACTAATCTGATTAAGTGTGTATTTCCTGACCATGGGACTCAAAGTCTAGGATGGACATTTGCTGCTATGTTACTTTCGACAAGGGTCTTAAACCCTTGGACTACTGCTTTATCGTGTGTAAAATGGAAAACAGACTACTTGGCAAGCACTTGAAAATGTTATTACTTCATATAACCCTCACTAACCCTGCATAGGAAATGCTCCCCACTTTTTAATCTCATGAAGAAGCATTCAGTTTCATGGCCAGCTCATCTAAGTCCTCCCAGTTGGTAAACACCAAGGTGGAGGCTCAAATACAGCTCCTTCCATTTCAGAAACTTCAAACACTTGGGCTCTTTCCCCTTCTCCAAAGGCTGGGGATCAAGAAGGGCTGCTCCTGAGCTTGAGAAACCTCCACAGTACACATCAGACCTTGTTACCATTCAACTTCCTCGACCTTCTCCTTGCTGTCTGAACTCTGAACCCAAGACTTCTTGATGTCCGTGTTTGCAGGTCAGTGCTCAAGAGCGTCTCAATAACCATTTCACAGGGAAACAAAGCCAAACAGACTTTAAAAGTCAGAGTGTGGCCCGTGTTCCCTCACCCCCACCATGTGCTGGAGGCCAGGTCTTCAGTACAAGAGACCTTCAGCAGGAAGTACACAGAGCAGGAAGGATATTCCTAAGAGCCCCGCAGCTCATCAAGGGGGTAGGTGGCCCCCAGAGAAGCCTTATCTAAGGAGATTTGGCACTGAAATTCAGGCATGAGTCAGAACATCCTATTTCTCCCAAAGGTTATACACCCAGGGGAGCTGCTGGCACAACCAGGGCCACTTGGGACTGTGGCATTCACTATGAAGGACCAGCACCACTGGCTGGGTAGCCAGCGACACTGGACTCTCACGTGGGCTTTTGGGCCTTAAGTGTTGAGAATGGTGCCTTCTGTCATCATACTCTATACTTATGCCCCCTCCTTTCTCTATTTCATCATCCATCCGCTTATAAAACAATGATTGTTTAATCCAAAATCGATTCTGCCTTGTGCAGTTAGGATTATTTTTTTCACCAAGACTTCATCAGATACCCCCTCCACCAATTCTTCCATTTTTACTGAAGGTAATCTCTTCCCACTTTTCTGCCTGTTTTAAACACTTACTCTTAGAAAATGTATTTTCCTAGTGTCACCCCAGCAAGATGCTAACTATGAACACTCCTTGTGATTTGTATAGTTCAGTGGGTTAAACAAATGTTCAAGCGATACATCTGGAGTAAATACCCCGTTAGAATAAAAGTCCATGACCAATGATAGGAGACACTTAGTTTAGTACCCAAAGCAAAAACACAGTGGCACTTTATAATCAGAGCAATCTGGTGTGGTATGGTATGAAAGAACCCCCCCCACACACACACACACACAACACACACACAAACATTCACTGTTAGTGCTAATAGGGCAGCTTGCTCACACAGCTACACAAAATTTGAAGGTGACTCTCTGATCATAGTCTTTTATTGGGCTTTATTTTGTCTTTTTCAGAAGGAACACTGAGAGAGAACTGCTCCCTCTTTTTCCCCCATGGTACTCTTGAGGAGGGAGAAACAAGAAATAAGTAGATAGAAATATAGAGAAAAGAGACAGAAACACAGCATAGCCTCGGGAGGGCCTGGGTCAAAACCCACCAGCCCCTTCTGTCTCTACTAAAGGGCCTTTAAAGGAATACCAAGGGATGGAGCAAAAGACCTCCCCCAGCACAGCCAAGTGCAGACCATCCCAGACACCTGGTGACCTTGCACATGGTCAAACGATCCCCTAATGCAGCCCTGCTGTGAAAAGCAAACTCAGATCTCACCAGGAAACTTCTGTGGGCTCCCACAGAACACCCAGAGTATCCATTAAATAAATACTTGTATTTCTTTTAATTATTACTCTCTGTGTGTGTGTGTGTGTGTGTGTGTGTGTGTGTGTGTGTGTGTGTGTGTGTTCAGAGGACGACTTTCAGCAGTTGTTTCTGTTTATCTCTTACGCTGTGGGTCTTGGGATTGAACTCAGGTCCTCCGGCTTGGTAAAGAGTACCTTTACCTGCTGAGTCATCTTGCCTGCGCTAAATACTTTTATTTTTAACACTATAAGATGACTCCACACTGAGCGGAAAGCAATAAAATGTTGACATCTCACTGTCTTGAGCTCTCATCATTACCTGATCTTCTGAGCACCTGGAAATTCTAAAGAGAACAAGGAGTCAGCTGGAAACTGATGCTGGAAGAGGCAGGGAGGAGGGTGCGGGTGAGGGGTGGCTGGAAGAGACTGGGTTGAAAGAGGCCAGGCTGGAGGAGGCGGGGACTGGAAGAGAAGGGCCTGGCACCCAGCCTATGTGTGCCTGAGCCCAGGCCTGCTCAGGGACCCTCTGCCCTCTGTGGAGTGTGTGTGCTTCTCTTGTTCTTCCTGGACCTCCTTCCAGGGATGCTCTCAATGTCTCTGGAGAAGGGCCAGTGGAAGCCATGCCACCATCAGCTCCCCAGAAGCTGATTTGCAGAGCTGGCCATGAATGGTAGCCTTTCTATCCCTTTGGAAGTCAAGTTCAGAGACCAGGAACTTCATCCTGCATTAGAAGAGATGCCATCTATCAAGCTATGTTTTTAATATACAGAATGCTAACTGTGCCATATAAAGCCTTCAGAGCAAAACCAGAAGAGAGTGTTGGGAAGTGTCATCAAAAGACAGTGTTGCTTCTTCTCGTCCTCGGCTTTCATAAATTGCTAAAATTATCCCCGGCTCCTCATAGCATTCTTTGCAGTCCCATATGGTTTATGTGCTAGCAATCGAGCAGTTCATCAATCTGTTTACATACTGATGTTATGTTTAGGTTGATATTTGACTCTCAGAGCGTCGCCTTGCAACAGATTTATAAATGACTACTCTGCAGTAATAGAAGAGATGTCGGACTAAATGGAAAATAGTAATCATTCAACTACAAATCAGGGCCCCTTTCTTGATATTTACACACACAACATCACATATTTACATACAAGCACAAGATCTGGCTGTGTCAGACTCCCTGACATTTTCAACTACATCAAATACTCCGTGTTGATTTGTGAAGCAGCAACTGAAGTTCCAGATATAAACAGCCAAAGACGTAGCTATCGATATGCACATAAGATTGTGCACTTACTCTCTTGCTGTACTCGTCTTTATCTCTCGGTATATGTCACAGTGGTATTTAAAATTTGCCAGGAGACATCAACAATGATTGGAATAAATAGCCTTTTTTTTTCCGATTATAGTACCATAGAATCTTAAAGTTGGATGTGACTTTAAAGGTTATTTGCTCCAGCTTCTAAGCACATACAAGAATCCCCTCCTTTGCAAACTTAACAGGTGGTTATATGCCCACTTGAATACCCCTTGTGATGGGAAACTCACTTCTCCACACAGCTAAATGTTGATTAAATCTTTCTTATATCAAGCCAGAATATGTTCCCAGTAATTTCCATATCTGATAGAAATGGAACCTGTCTTCCTGGTCAAACTAGCCCCTTTATATTTTCCATCTAGTAGTATGCCAAGTTCAGATGCTACAGCATCACTCGGCTGGCCTTGGCCTGCTTGTTGCAAGAAAGAAGGGCAGAGGGAAGTGTGGTGAAGACAGGAGATAGTGTGAGGAGGGGAAGGAAAGGAAAGAATGAAGGAAATAGGTATAGTCCCCCATGATGAAGCCATTACAGTTGTTAAACAGTTGGTCTTACCCTGAAGTTTGAACACTGGTATTCCATTCTTCAGTCATCATAAGATAACTTGCTGCAGACACCATGATCTCCTGGATATTACATCTGAATGATGTATGCTCTACATGTCCATCCACGGTATGTAGCCACGATCGGAATGTTCCCGAAGTCAAGTCTTTGTTCTCTTTGGTGACATTGTCATACCTACACCCCCACCCCCCCCCCCCCCCCCGGCTTGTTTGTTTGTTTTTCACTAATTGCTTAGATGTCATGATTTCTCACTCTAGACATATATCTTCTCCTCTAGAACTTCGCTGCCCACCCTCCCTGCTGTCCACATGGGCCTTCCTCTTTGGACTTCAAGTGACTGGATTGTTGGTTGTCATCTCAAATCCAGCTCTGGCCTAGGTCACCAGAGAATCTTCTTCTAGATGTTAAACTAAGACCCATGGAGAATATACAGATGGTGGTGGGACATAAATGATAAGCTGTATCCACCAAAGCTGGGGCAAACATTTCTGCTGAGAAGTGAGTAGAGAAATCCGTTTAGAGAGAGAAGGGAATTGTGAATGAACAACCAGAAAGCGAAGAAGTAGAGACTCTGTGGGGAGAAAGGAAGAACAACGGAACTGTTCTAGTGCCTAGTCTGGCTTTTCTGCTTGCTTGTGTTTTGTTCCAGTTAGACAGCCACCAGCCATGGACCCTCACTCAGGACTCTCACACAGCACTGTGCATATGACGTACTTGAACATATTCACATACATGTGGATGCCAGAAGTCAGCATTATGTGTGTGCCCTAATTGTTCTCCACCTTGGTTTTTGAGACAGGGTCTCTCACCAAACCTAGAACTCACCGATTCAGCCAGGCCAGCTGCCCAATAATGCACAGGGATCCTCTTAGCTCCATCTCTACAGCCCTGGAAGACAGACACTGTTGTGCCCAGGAGTTCATCCTCATGTGTGTGCAAGCACTTTATAACCTGAGTCACCTCCCCAGCCTACCTACTGAATTTTATATTCCAGAAAACAAGAAATATCCTTATTTCTACTGATTTTGATTATTATTTTGTTTTATTCATGTTAATTTTAGTTGTTTATTTGTTCATCATTTTGGTGTCTGAAAACTTCAAATTGATATCTTATAATGTCTCTCTTCCTACTTGCAAGCAATATACCTCAAACTCTTCAGGCTAGTGCCTGTGTGGGGAAGGAAAAGGAAACAGGCCATAACCTGGACTTTATAAGTCCATTGTGAGCTCTCAATTTATCTTGGTATCTTCAAAAACTTACAGGTTGTCTATCTAATTATCTAGACAAGTGCCTGTTCTTTCAACATGCCTTTTTATTTATCTTGGTCAAATCTCTTTTCATCTAAAAATCACTTTTTTTTTGGTTTGTGTTTGAAGAAAATGGATTTCACATAGGCATAAGGATAGTTGTCCTCTTACATGTGGCTTAACCCACATGTGTGACTCCACCCCTGTTTTCCAAAGCCTTTGCTCCGTATCTTATCTTCATTTTCACATTGCAGAAAGCCAAAGTCTATTGTTTAAAAATGCCCTTGAAAATAAGGATTCTTCACTTTTTAAAATTCATTAAGTCTGACTACACAGACACACACAGACACACAGACACACACACAAAACACAGCTAACTGCAGCAAATAGTTATTTGCTGTGTTAGGCTGTAAGTTAAATACCTGCAACATCTCATGTAAGCCCCATTATGTTATGAATTTCTGTTTAGTAATTACAATTATTAATTTGTTATTAATTTTATTTTATTTATAATTATAAGAGCATTATAATTTATAAATCATTATTTGTAATTGTTATAATTTTACATTTTCAGTTATTCACATTTTCAGATAAAGACCCACCATTTATATGTTATGGCTTGAAAATGGCCCATAGCTAAAAGATATTAGATATCCAGTCATGATTTGCCTCCTAAATAAATAAGGCCAATCTAACATTGCCTCTCTTAACCACTATGTTCATGATTCAATGCCTCCCAACATGTCTCCTAATAAACCCTAAACCATCAAATTTGTTAAGTCCGTGATTGATAGACACAAATTCTCCAATTCCTCATGGGTTTATTCAGTGCTGCTCTTAGAAGCTGGTTGTTCAGTGCAAACACATTTCTACACTGAAATGATGTTTTAAAAATTACCATATCACAAAAAATACTTTACACATAAAATTGTCATAGTAAAATCCAAGCTTATTACAAATTTCCAGCACTCACTTTTACCTACACATTCTTTCTTCTTAAACTTTGTTCAAAAATAATTACAGCCATGTCATCATTAAAGCACATCCATATTGAAGGAATGCATTATCCAGGTCCAATAATTCTTTTTATATACATTTTTAATTAAAAGAGATTTAGTTCGTTCATCTTTATTATTATCATTCATCTTCATTCATCTATTACTAGGCATGCACGTAATAGACATACTATAGATAAATGAAAGTATTTAGTGGTGAGATGCTGGAGAACCCTACGTCCTGGGCTGATAAGGTAGAATGGTGGGGAAGGCTGAAACAGATTCTAAAGTCTGTTCATTTTCATTTCTAAGACCAAATACCCAAGAAAACTGGCACTCAAGCTGCAGAAGTTTCTTGACAGCATAGCTGTGAGCGAGGCACAGTAGCCTGCAAGAGAGCTTTCAGCAGACCAAAGCTGTTCACCTCAGACCACTGGGAAAGAGAAAAAGAGGAAGACACAGAGATAAGACATGCTCTTCAAAAGCACACCCCATTCCACAGCCTACTTTCTTCAGTCAGGCCTATATAATCCATTGATGTGGTTAGCATCCTCATGATCCAATCACCTCTTATAGTCCCACTAGCTGGAAACCCAGCTTTTAACACGTGAACCTTTTGGGGGGATGCTTCCTATTCAAATCATAATATGGGGCTATGCTGACCTTCACTGAGAGAGCACCCGCTGTTTTATGAGTTCAGAGGGAAGGCAGGTTGAATTGATGATAAACCTGAAATTTGTAATAAGGATTAAGGATTATCCTGGTGTTACAAACCTGTGATCCAGTAGCCTAAAGCAAGGAAATCAAAAGTTCAAGGCCAGGCTGGGCTTCAGAGTAAGTTTAAGGCTAGCCTGTGTCATTTAGCAAGATCTTGTCTCAAAATAAAAGGTCAAAGAGAACTGGGGTTCTAGCTTAGCGACAGAGCATTTGCCTAATACACCTAAGACCCTGAGTTCAAGCCTCATGTTTGAAAAGAGAAGGAGGAAGAGGAAGAGACAGAAGAGGAAAAGGAAGAAGAGGAGGAAAGAACAACTTACTATGTTAACTAAGAAACATGGGTAGCTCCCCATCACCAAAGTTAATGAGAAAAGTTTATAGAAGCTTAATGAAGATGAAGTTTGTTAGTAAACACTACTCATAGGCTTTACTCATCTCGGCTACTAAAGAACATGTGCTGGCTAGTTTTATGTCAACTTGATGCAAGCTAGAGTCATCTGAAAGGAGGGAACCTCAACTGAGAAAATGCCTCCAGAAGATCAAGCTGTAGGGCATTTTCTTAATTAATGATTGACGAGGGAGGGCAGGGCCCAGCCCACTTTGGTGGATGCATGCCTGGTCTGGCGGTCTTGGGTTGTATAAGAAAGCAGGCTGATGAAGCCTTGAGGAGCGAGCCTTGAGGAACGAGCCTTGAGGAGCAAGCCAGTAAGCAGTATCCCTCCTTGTATCCTCTCCTGCCTCCAGGTTCCAACCCTGCTTGAGTTCCTGTCCTGACTCCCTTCAGTGATAGGCTACAATATGGAAGTGTAAGCTGAATAAACCCTTCCCTCCTCAACTTGCTTTTGGTCTTGGCATTTCATCACAACAATAGTACCCCAAACTAGGACAGAGCATTTACCCAGGATTTGAAGAGGAATTCTTCTAGCACACACAAGTGACCTGTACTGGGAATTGCTACAACCCATGAAAATACTACTGTAGCCACCTGGCTAACCTTAGGCCCATTAAATTGATGGTTGCCATCATGTACTTATGTTCTTCCCCAGGGCTTCGGAGAAAGAGAGTTAATTTTAATTTCTACTCCACAAATGTCCTCAGTGGAAATAATAACAGCCTCTTGCTGCAACTAGCCCATGTTTAACTGACAGGTCCGGGCCTGACTGATGACTAAGGAAACACTCTCTTTCTTCTTCCCAGGGGTCCCCAAAGTTTTTCAGGATCCGAGTACTCATCAGGAGCTAAACTTTCACATACATCCTAGACAAAATATCTTAAAACCAACATATGTGCACACGCAGAATTCTCTACACAAATGTTTCTAACTTTGTTAATATCCACCCCAAATGAGAAAGAGCTCAGTTCCCTCCCATTGGTGGATGGAAGACAGGCTATTACACAGTCATGCATTGGACCGGAGCCACACACAGGGAACTACTGATTGCACCCAGGTTAATTTCATGTGTGCTACGCTAAATGAGAAGAGCGAGACACAAAACCCTGCACACAGTGTGACTTCACAGAGAGGGGAAACAGAAAAGGTAGAAATCCAGTCAGGAATCACTGATGGCCACAATAAGGCTGCCACAAATCTTGACCTAAAATAGCACAGGGGATTTGGGAATGAGATGGAAGTATTCTGTTACTTGATCATGCCAATGTTCACACAATAATAGATTGACGAAACTTTTAATATCTATATACCAGGAGGAATAGCTTTTAGTATATATAAATCTATTTTTTAAGTGAAGGAAAAAGTTCAAATGGCTGAGATTATATAGCCACTCTTAAACCCTATAAATATTGAGGTAGCTTTTTCGACTGGGAATGATTAAATTGGTTACTGAATAGGGGGTCAGGACTGGACCATATCACCCAGCAAGGCAAGTTGACGGATGTTCTGAAGCCACAGACAGCACTTGTTGGAACAGAAGTCCGAACTACATCTCTAGAAGTTGGGAACAGTGTACATTCTATATGTACAACAGTGACGCAACAGCTCGTCTCTCAGGGTTCCACGTGACTGGCCTTTTAAAGAACTTCCTAACTGGGATTACATCCCTTTGCTTGGGGATGTGGCTTGGCCAGGTTGCAGCATGGCTAGCACTGGGGTGTAAGACTTCCGATGTTGCCCTTGCTGGTCTGGTGATGGCGTTTAGATGATGTGGAAGCCCACCACCCTTCCTTTGAGTCCCTCACCAGAACAAAATAACTACTAGAGAGAGAGAATGCTTTTATCTCCCGATAAAGACAAACACTGGGGTAGATGATAAATTTCTGAAAAAGAAACAGAAAGAAAATATCAGGTTTTTCAATTTTAATTTTTTTAAAAACCAGAATGGTCAGGCTGAGTGACATAAAACCAAACATCTGATTCACAATGGGATGCTTCAGAGAGGAACTGAGGTGCTTGGAGCACACAGTGAAACTATGGGGTATTTGGAATTTTTAGGTAAGTTGTCCAGTATTTCCCATGTGTATTGAGCTTTCACAAATATTTAACGGCACACACGTCAGTGATACGGTGAAGGTATGCAAAAGTTGGATATTTGCATAAGCACTTCAGGGTGTCATGAAGTTCTGTTAGCGGCTATGAAACCAGTAGATTTTCCCTTATAAAAGAATGAGCAATAAATCAAATGTCACACACATCCTCCTGGCCCGACAGACCCCACTGCTGTATTGCACAAGAAGCATAGGTCATATGATGTTTGGGGTTGGCATAGGAACAGTCTTGGAAATTTTCAGAGCAGCAGGGGCAGAAGGTCAGGGCATTTACAGCAGAGACAACGCTTGCCGTGACTGCTGATAAATCACACGTCCTGGCTAGACCCTCTCCTCTTTCTGGCACACTGCCTAGGAGTCTTGTGTGGTTCTGAGATAGTCGCACAAAACATATGGCATCTTTGCAACACGCCCCCGTTTGAACGCGGTCCAATGTTCCATAGTGCCTGCAGGGAAAACCAAGGCCCAGGAACATGGAATGCAGGGTTAGTGAAGGTGAGAAAATGGGAATAGGCATGGGTCATTTATTCACACAGCAGCCCGTGCTCAGTCCCGCTTGGGGGCAGACCAACACGTGTTAGAGGCACAGAAGAAAGGACAAGAGTGGTTCACATCTGTCCACATCTGCCGTCTTATGTGATGCCTGCATCTCCCCCGTCCTCACCTTTTGGCACAAACCGCCACTTTGCCTGTCCCTGCTGGCAGCAGGCTCACATGTCAGAGGGAGGAAGAAGGAATGAAATGAGGAGATGTGGAAGGCCCATCTTCCTTCCCTTCCGAGGGGCCAGGGGAAGCCAGGCAAGGAGTCAGAGAGCTGGGATGGGAAGAGGCCCTGGGGAGTGCAAGAGAAAGAAGAGAGGCAGGGGACCTTCTAGAGCCCCAGATGATGACAGCCACGCCCCCAGTTATGCATCTCAGTGCTCTCTGTCTCAGCTAATCTTCACCAGTTTTCACGTAGAAAAGTCTGTGTCCTCTGAGCAAACCCAAGGGTGGCTGCTGGCACCTGCCTCGGGATATTTTGTAAGTCCTCTGATGCCTCCAATGAGTGCCTGGCTTTTGAAAGTACACGTTAAATTATACTACTTTTTTGACCAGGGTTTTTTTGTAGTTGTTTTTCTGTTTGATTGGATTGGTTTTGTGTGTGTGTGTCTGGGGGGGGGGGGTGCTTGTTTGCTTGTTTTATTGTTGTTGTTGTTTTGTTTTTGTTTTGTTTTGAGACAGATGCTTGCTGTTTAGCCCAAACTGGAGAACTTGTTATTCACCCAAGCAGGCCTTGAGTTAACAACCCTCCTTTCTCAGCATCCTAGGTGCAAGGATTACAGTCATATAGCTCCACGGACGGCCATGATTAGAGTTCCTAAAGTGTGACTTTTTGTGTAATTCGTTTGGGCAACACTTGATGGGGAAAGTGTGACGAAGCCAAGGTTCTTGGAGAACATTCTCCATTGATGCTACCATTGTCCTCTGCATTTGGATGAGCTGAGTGCAGAGGTACCAGAGCTAAGCTGAGTTGAGCAGCATCCGCCCCAGGGAACCTCCCAGCATTACCACTCCTGGGAAGACTTGCAGGGTGGAAACAAAGTCTTCTCTGGGCCGGAATTCCTTCTACATTGGAGAAGGTGATTGACTCACATGAAGATAGAAACAAATAAGCCAGTGAGAGATGTTCTTCCTGGTGTTTTGATTTCACATAGTGCTGGGTTCTATGGGGCCCACAGGAGGGAAGCCCATGAACTTCGTCAGGAAACACAGCCGCCCAGTTGTCCTCATGACCTGCTTTTAATCCTGTTTCTCAAGAAGGAGCAATTTAGCAATTTAACCTGTGGGCACGTCTGTGCCTTGACTGCATGTTATAAGGGCAAAGCAGTAAGAATCTCTTGACTTGATTCAAATCTAATTTACAGTATTAAAAGCACAACACATTCTACAGAATTTATGGGCCAGGGCTGTGCGTAGGCTCTCCAAATCTGCCAGTGTTTGTTCAATCAAGACGCATTTATTGAGTACCTACCGGGGGCCAGGCTCTGCATGAGGCAGCAGGGCGCAGCTACAGTCGCATCCTTGATCCTGCCTGGCCTTAAAGTCTCTGCCACTTTGGAAGGCCAATACATATAACATAAATCTATTGACAGAAGTCTCTTTAGGGCATTTTACTCCTGGAGAAGTAAAGAGTGTGAGCTTGTCCATTGAGGAGGCTACCAGTTGAACAGTTCCATGAAAATACATAACTTACCTACATACATACTTGCTATTTGGGGTCTTATCAGGTGGATAGCACTTAGCCTTTTGTTCTGTTTTCCCAGGTCACAGAAAATTTCAGACCTAAATTCCAAAGGTGACTAAAGAATGAATGCCCCTTATTTCTGTGATTTTAAGCACTCTGGGGAAAGATTTAGAGGCCTAAGTGAATAACAATTAGCCGTATCTTTCCATCTGACTGGATGATCAGATGGTGTTTGCATTCCAGTAAGGTTATCATGCACATTTTCCAGGGTCCCTGATTAGATAGTCAAGCCAGCCACAGGGAAACCAAAGCAAGTGTGCATTTGTCTGGAGTAGGTGAAAGCTACTGAGAGTACAGGAAGACAAATAGATACAGGGAATCAACAAGCAACAGAAAGTTTTAGGAGATGGCCAGTCACTACAATTTCTTCATTAGACCAACTAGTTGATCCCACATTACCATGCTGCTGGTGATTCAGGTCAAAGGCTACACAGCATCAGTAGGGTTCTGTAAAAAGGTAGAGATGTTTATCACTTCTAACTTACTTTACAAACTAGGTTAGGTGTAAGAAATGTTGCCCATTAGAAGAAGAGGGGGGAGGAAGAGGAGAAGGAAGAGAAGGAGGAAGAGGAAGAAAGAGAGAGGGGGGAGAGGGAGGGAGGGAGGAATGAAGGAAGGATGGAAGGAAGGAAGGAAGGAAGAATGAAAAGAAGGAAGGAAGGAAGGAAGAAGAATGAAAAGAAGGAAGGAAGGAAGGAAGGAAGGAAGGAAGGAAGGAAGGAAGGAAGGAAGGAAGGAAGGAAATGGTCCAGTTCCACAGTTGCTTCAACGACTTGCCCATGAGGTCATAAGATCCCAGATGATGAATACAGACAGCCTAAATCGCCCCCATCCCTCTGCTTTGTGGTCATTTTGCTTTGCTTTTGATTTTCTCTTTCTTTCCTTTTCTTTGTCAAGGGTACAGGAAAACATCTGAGAATCGTCACTTCTATTTTTATTTGTAAATCTGAATTAACAATATGCCTCTTACAGCACAGAAGAAACAGCAGATAGACAAGCATCCCTGTTGGATGAGGACCCTGCCCACTTTGTAGAAATGAGGGTCCTGGGACACCCCTGGCATGGTCGCCCTAGAGAGGAACCAATTCTCAAACAATTTCCAAAGAGATTCTTGGGCAGAGCATCCTTCCTGCCCAGCCATTGGCTCAGGCTGAGTCATTTCCTTTAGTTTCATAGGAGTTTTGGCCTGGGTTGGGAGGAGAAAGGAACCATCATTTTTTTTTTTCTACTTCAGTTTTCGGGGCCAGAGGCTCTTCCCTGGCCAACTCAAGCAAACCCAGTTGGTCAAGTTCTCAGTATATGTTACCTCACCCTCCTGCCAGTGCCGAGCTAGGCACAAAAAGTTGAGGCTTTTAGATCATTTCCCATCCCTGCCCTGCAACAGTATTAGTAGAACTGGGAGTTTGCTTGACCAACATATCATTTGACCAAAAATTAAGCCAACTACATCAGGATCCTTGGGTTTAGCGTCTAGGAGTGTGTGTAATACATCCATCCAGTGATCTGACTGTGCTCACACTTGAACAGCCATCCTAAGTCAGAAAAATCAGATTTAATTGGTGTTCCGGATGAACCGGTAACTGATAAAGAGGGTAAGGTTGGAATTCAGTGTATGCAGCCAAACATTTGATGGAGCTCAGGGAATCCTGCAGAAGAGGAGGAGAAAGGATTGAAGGAGCCAGAGGGGTCAAGGACATCACAAGAAAACCCACAGAATCAACTAACCTGGGCTCTTAGGGACTCACAGAGACCGAACTGTCAACCAGGGAGCCTGCATGGGACTGACCTATGCCCTCTGCATGTATGTGACACTGCGTAGCTTGTTCTTCTTGTGGGACTCCTAACAGTGGGAGCAGGGGCTGTCTCTGACTCTTCTCTCCGGACCCATAGACCCCAAAGAATGTGGTCCAATGTCACCTCTCCCTGCTTCTCCTCCCATCCATATGCCGCCCTCACACACCTTTCATTTCCCCTAGGAAAGCAGAAGTCAGATTCTAAATAGAGCAGGTGTCTTCCCCAAGGCCAAGCTCATGAGATAAGCGACACCCCACCCCACCCCCGTGCCTGCCCTTCAGGAGGCCCCTTGATCTCTGCCCTCCTGGATAAACCTGGTTCAAGGTTGCCCAGCAGCCTGACTTCCCAGCCATTAGAAACAGTGATGGATTCATTTTGAATCAGGGGCTACTGAGCTGGGAGCTCAGGTGCTGCAGAAATGGCAGGTGGTTGGAGCTGACTTGACAGCAATTAAATGTACAAATCTTTGATTAGGCTCCCAGGCATGGAGTCATTAGCAGCCCTGAAGGGACCAGCTTGCTTTCCACTGCCTCATTAGCTGTTCCACTGGTGTTACTTTAAAAAGCACTGGGGTGGGGGGTGGGGGTGGGGGGACCTCTCCTGTACAGGATGAGGAAAGATGATTGACAAAGTGGGGATAGGGGGCAGGGGGGGGGATTGGGAGGGGCAGTGCAAGCATTTCTAGCTGAACAAACCTCTGGCTGCTTTTTTTCTTCAGTGTGGTCCCTGATGTGACAGATTTCTGCTGGACCGTACCATATATCCATACCTGCCTCAGTTGACTCAGGAAGGCCAGACAAAGCTTCATCTTAGGGAAGCAATCTGCTGGGGTTCAGAGTCCCAGACTACAGAGAAGCTACTGTACATCTTTGCACTTTCCTGGTTGGCGATGAGGTCTGGGGTCCAAATTCCACTTTGGGCTTCATGAAATCTGTCTTGTGTTCTGCACACCCTAGCCCCCTCCACCATCCATACTCATAGCTGCTTTGAAGGTTTGCTGGGTAGTACTGGAGCATAAGAGACTGGCTAAAAACATCTGTGCACATTAAATAATCTTCCCAACAGGGGGCTTTTAAACAAAGGGACTGTGTTTCCCAACCTTCATGTACAATTCTGGGTGGCTACTGATTCCATATGAAAATAATACATTGCAAATTTATTTTCATTGCTCTCCATCTGCTAGTCCCTGAATTAATATTTGCAAAGCTCTGAACGTGTTTATTGATTACCTATTAAAATCCTCATGTAATTTGTGTGAGAAAGCTATAACAAAGGATAATCTCCATTTTTTTTTAAAGTTAGACTCTATTATAAAGAAGCATCAAACATCCCTTTCCTGGCTTGCTTATTTATTTGACAAACAGATGTCATAGTTCTACTTTGTTTAAGCATTTTATCAATAAAAATACAAAGGATAAGAAAATATAGAAATGATGCTGACATCTAACAAGTATTTTATATGTCTTAACTCATTTAATCCATACAGGGTCTGTTTAAGACAGATGCCATTATTATTTCCATTTTAGAAGTAAGGAAGCAGAAGCACACAGAAAGGTTAAGTAACTTACCTAAGGTCACACAGCAGAGCTGAAATTCGAACTGCTGACCACAAACACCAAAGCCAACCATTCACACACACACACACACACACACACACACACACACACACACACACCATAAGTAGAGAATTTTTATGACAATTATTATGTGTCTATGGATAAGAATTCATTCTGGAAATGACACTTGATCCAGGCTTTGAATTATAAATGAAAAAGTCATAACTGTTTATGTGACAAGAGACTTCACTAAGACACTATATGGTAGAGGTTTTTAAAACAAAGACACCCAATATATGAGAATCTTGGAAAGGAAAAGGAATCTGAAAGTTGGGAAGAAGGATTCTATTAGGAAGATGGGAACTATGTGAATCTTTAGGAGTTGATTGAGGTAGGATGTAGATACAGGGAAGGAAGGGCAGGGTGTGGAAGGACAGGACAACACAGATGACGAGCTCCAGGGAGATCAGTGCTGGCCGCCCTTGGAAGGCCAAGATGAGCCTAAACAGGAAGACTGTCGAGCAAGAGATTATATCTAATCCTAGAAAATTGCTGAAGGTTTTAGGAGTAGGGGATTGAAGTTCACATGACTTCTGGAAACCATGGAAGGTACTAGAGAAATGCAATCAAATTAATAAAATGAAAAGAGAGGGATTGTTTTTAGAAAGAATAACAATCCACCACTTGGAGTTTTTATGTAGATGATCAAAGATGCTAAGAAGAGGAATTCCTTTGTCAACTACCTGTGTTCTATGGAGGCAGTGCTGTCTTTAACAGCATTTCCTTGGGACATTTAAGTCAGTGATCTTTTGTCCAAAGTTAGGGTGATACCCAGCCTATCTGTGTGGACATCAAATGGGACAAGCCCACTAAGAGAATTCTGTAGTCTGCAGTTGCTGAATAGAAGGAACTCTCCTAAAATTTTCATCAGAGAAGCCAGAGAGCATGCCCAGAGCTTCTTGAAGCCCCGAGATGGTATGAATCACTCATCTAAAGTGCTGGGCTCCCTCTCTGCCTTCTGCACTGAGAAGCAGCCCTAGCCAGGGAGAGGAAATAAGTACTGCTCGGGTGTTGCCAACAGCTTAGATGGGCGGCTGGACTGGTTCAGGTAGCACCTTGCTGACTATGTCCTGGAACTTTCCAACCAACCTGCTAGCTTCTCTTAGGCCATGGACTGTTTCTTTAGAAAATCATCTCCCCTCACATGTATTAGGGGACTAACTGGGTTCATTTCCCAGTGTATGTTCTAAAACTAGCTTATTTAATGATACCCCTGTTCTTTCTGGTCATTTCTACTGAGAGTTGGAAGGCCTTGCCTCTGCGGGTCTAGGGAAATGTTTACTCCTCCAATGATATCTTTGCTGCCCCCAGGTACAGAATACTCCTTTACTAAGAATACATAATAACTTTGCTCGATTGCTATGGGAGGTCATCCAGAGATTAGGGGGGTGGGGTTCCCAAAGCTTTAAAGCTAATACATAACCCCAGGACAAAGAGAAGACAAAGTTAAATATATTGGTTTTCATAATTGTGAAGCACAGTTAAAATGAAAATGGGCTCTTATCCAGTTAAATAATAATGATTAGAACACACGTAATTGCTTCTGAGGTCATTTTTTTTCCCTCTAGCCTTTTAAGGATAAACAAGAAGGCAAAAAGGATCATTGTTAGTATCATGAGCCTGTGTTCCTGGTTGTTTCCTGAAAGTAGTGTTTGCCTAGCATCCTAATTGTCCTACATTCTGACTTTCCCTGAGCCTAGAAGGCCAAGATGTAGTCCTGAAAGAAAGTGCCAGCCATATTTCTCATTTTGTACTCAACCTCTTAAAAGAGAGGGGAATAGCATCGCCCAGTAACTAAAATGGGCTTTAACAGATTCATACATTGTTGAACCAAGCCTTGGGTCTGATGTTTCACCCATCTCTTGTCCTTGTTCAACATCTTTTTAGTGGGAACCCCAAATCTTCACAACTTTCCAGAAAGGCCTTAATAATCACCACAATTCACTTAGGGTACAGAGCCTGTGTTTTTGTGTTATTAAAAGGTTGCTATTAGTACCTGCAAAATTTGAGGTTGCCCATCTACAAAACATTGAAACACACTTACCTTCTTGGCAGAGTTTCACAAATGGGGGTAAAGGGTCGGTTCTGTTTGCCTGGTTGCTCTGGTCTATCAAAATTTCTTTCTGCACAGGCCCTTAGCACTGTGCTCATCTGTCTCCTTGTGAACTTTAACTCATCAGCTCCATTCTTTTCATTTGCCTCCTCAGCATCCTCCTCTTCATAAGTTCATTTCTATCCAATCAAAAGCTCCTGCTAGCTTTGATATAATGTAGCAGATAAAATGCTTGCCATACTTCCTGATGACCTGTGTTCAATCCCTGGAGCATACTCACTCAATGGTGGAAGAAAGAACTAACTTCATAAAGTTGTTCTCCGACCTCCACATGCACACCGCAGCAGGCATACCCACACATGTACATCACACACAACAACAATAATACTACAGTAAACATTCTTTGATTTTTGCCAGAGGAGAAATATTGAGTATCCTATGTATTTGTTACCCTTTCCATTGCTATAACAAAATACCTAACAAAAGCCACTTAAGGAAGGAAGTGCGTTGTTGAGTGTGACTCAGTTTAGAGCTGATGTCCACTGTAGTAGGGGAGATGCGGCAGTGATACCTGAGGTAGGAATAGGCTGGAACAAGCAGCTGGTCATACTGCATCTACAGTCAGGAGCTAGAGAGAGATGAATGTTGATGGTCCATTTGCCTCCCCTATGCTTTTTCCCAGTCCAGAATACAGACCATGGGATGCCATCCACATTTAGGATGAATCTTTCTGTCCTCAGTCTAAACTTCCCTGGAAATACCCAGTACCTAGAGATGTGCCTCTTAGGTGACTGTAAATCCAGTCAAGTTAACAATAAAATTTGCTGTTAGTCTCTACAATTGCTTTCCGCTACCTTCCTTCTCAAATCTTTCCACTTTTCCTTTTCTCGAAATATCTCAGATAAAGTCTGGATCCCCGACTCTTCTTCCTGTCTCACATTCTTTGCTCTTTCTATACCCCACTTCCTTGCTAAATCAGTTAGCCCCTTCTCGATCTTAACTTAGTGGATGGACAGATGGTATGCGTGATGGCTCATCCCTCGCATCTTCAAACTCTATTTTCGTTTCTCTCACACCTCACACTTCCATCTTTTTCAACCCCTCTGGTATACATTGAGATTTTTCTTCTTTTGCTCCTTGAATGGTAGGATTCTGAATGTTTCTTCCTTGATCCCCCCTTTTTTTCTCTCCTTGCATTCTTTCCCAGGAACACCTCCTATTCTCATGGTTCCATCTAACATTATGTTGGCGATATCTAAATCTTTCCACCTGCCATCTCCCGGGAGGCTTCAAGGAGGCCATGTACACCATGTCTTTACATACCTTCTCCACACTCAGCTTTTCTAAACAGCCTTGTCTTTGTCATCCTGCACACGCCTCTTTTAAAGGTCCCCCATATCAGTAGGTGGGTCACTGTTTACTAGTCACCTAGGTTAGGAACCCTGAGCATGACCTTAGTTTTTTTCTTTCCTTCACCAATGCCTACCACGTTCACTACCCAGAGTTCTCCAAAAATGTTCTTTCCTTTGAACTGTCGCCCACTGTTACTGTCACCTACTGGTCTCAGCCTTCCACCTTTCACCTGGGAAGTAGTAATTTCACCTATCCAACCTTGTTGCCCAGTCTTGCCTTCCTCAAATCTGCAGTGACCCCCCCCAAAGAACCATTTAGTTTGCAAAACTGGTCATATTGTCCTCATGCTTAAATCCCTTTTTAAACAATCTCCCTAGTAAAAACTAGTGGTAATGCTTCTTTATTTATTTTATTCCTCTAAATATCCCTGTAAGTGTTCTTTTTTTGCCAATATTTTGTATTTAAGACTTTGTATTTGAAATTCTTTGAGAATTTCACACAGCACATTCTTATTATATTTCTTTCCTGCCCCTCAAGGTAACACTTCACCTAATTGTCTATATCCTTGGCCTCTTAGTTTATTATGGCATCTTGCTATATTTTGGGTGTTGACTGTCTACAATAGGTTCATGGTTTGACCCATTGGCACCATTTAGATGTGGCAGAGATCTTAAGAGTTGCAGAGCTCCCCATCAATGCAGACATGCCCCTAGACTGGCTAGAAAGACTCCTGTCCCCCTCTTCTTCCGTTCTTTGGCTCCCTGGTGAAGTAGTGAATGAATTTTCCCCATCATATCCTCCTGTTATGATACACCACCTAACTTCAAGGCCCAAACAACTGGATCCCCCAAAATAGACCTTTTCTCTTTGTGGCGTATATATCTGAGTATTTGTTATAGTAACAAGTGGAGTATCACACTCAGTTTCCACATTTCCAGAAACATTAAGACACTGGTGACTGCCATTGTTATCACTATCAATCACTTAACAGGGGTTATTAGTGGGTTTTCACCACACACCAGGCACTAGGATGATCTGTGCATATGCACGACATCATTTAGTCCACACAGTAACCCCGCCTAGTGGACACTTCCACAATTCTCGTTCTGCACAAGGAAACTGGGTCAGATTGAGGATAAGTCTCTTGTGAAAACTTGCACAGTAAGTGAGGCCCTAGATGCTAATCTACCTTTTCGGCTTTTCAGGCAACTGATCACCTCCCATGACACCACTCCTGAACATTTGCCCTGCCTCTGGCCTTTCCGGCTCCATGTTCTGGCTTGTGCTGTCTTGCCTAGCTTCTCCACCTTTGTGGTTCCTTTACCAGCGCTTTCCATGAGTCTCACACAGCATGTTGTATCTGCAGCCTGGTTCCCCTCTCCATTTGGAGAGTCATTAAAACAAAACTAGTCCTCTAGTGTCATGAAGCCCTTCCTCATAGCCTGGACTTGCTTGTGACCAATCAACTGTTTTCTCATTCAGGACTTGGTATATTTGGCTCTTGCCTCTCCAGGAAGATTATAATCACTTTGAACGGTTTACATTTTTCTTTTATGGTGCTCAGTTAACAAGGTATAGCTTTCTTAATTCTCTTTAAGCCTGTGACTTTTCCCACCCCTCATGTCTCACTGCCACTGAATGGTTCCATTCCACTAAGTGCTCCCTACCACGGTGGGTGGTGCTCCCCACCACAGTGGGTGGAGCTCTCTGAAACCATAGTGAAAAATCACTCTTCCCTCCTTTAAGTCAGTCTCTCCAGCAGTTCCCCTAGGTTATGCTCAAAGCAGGGGACTTTGTTAATTCTTCCTCGTCTGGTACTTTCAGACTGTCACAATCCTTGCCCCATGACATCTGAACTCTGCTCTAGACAAGCTTGTGGAGTTCACCACACAATCCAGTGCTCCATAGAGGAGTTTAAGCAAGATGACTGGACTCCTCTCCTCTGGAGTCTCCATTTCCAAAAACACCCAGGTCAGCTGCTGGCCCATAGGCTAAGGAAATCACAAGAGCTCACATTCTTGTTATCTTAGCTCATTTGCTGTTGCTACCACACAATATCTTAGAGGGAATAACTTATGTCCACATGTTTTATAGAATCCTGGTTCTAGACCCCGGGAAGTTTAAGTTCTGCACGGGCTTCTCCTTTGCATCTCATGGGGCTCTTCTTGCCACCTTAAACAGAGCAGAAAGAATAGGATGTTGTGAAAGAGCAAGCATGCTCCATCAAGCCTCTCATCTAGCCACAAATGCCATCATATCATGGGGTTCCTCCCTTATAATCTGGCCTAATCTTAATTACCGCTTATAGGCCCTACCTCCAGACAGCTTAACATGTGAACTGAGGGACTGCCTTCTCCACACATTCAAACCATTACACTCATCTTCTTCTGGTAGCTTAAACAAGGAAGCATGAACAGACGACATGTGTATAGAGTGCCCACGACTCTTAGAAAATGCCCACAAAGATGTAAGACATAAATAGCAGCTGCCTCTATGAAAACCCGACAAGATTTGGGGCTGGAATCAAGTCAAACCAAATGGAACAGTTAACACACCCTTACAAGGTGTGATGAAACCAGCTTATTTGTGGTTAGGTGTTCCATTTGATAAGCTTTATGATTAGCCGTACAATGTTGTGTACCCAGACGGGGGGAGGGGGAGGCTTGTGAATTCGGTCACAGGAGATTTTCCTGTGGACTTATCCCTGTCAAGACGTTGAGGGACAGGACTCAGATAGGAGATGGAGCCTGGATGGGTCTTGGGGTGAGGTGTTTGGTGCTCGGCATTTGAAAGGACATGTGGTAACATGGGTGAAAGTCCTGGCTGACATGGGAACATAATAAAGAGAAGTGACCATTTTCTGGCTAACATTACCGGTTGACAGAACAGGACCACAAGGGTCTCGGGTCACCCCACTCGTTTACAGGATCACTCTGTACAGTGTCAACCTGATAAAGCAGGGTTTGACAGACGCTGTCCATGCCATCATGTTGCTGAGCGCTCACCGGGCTCCATGCAGACTGTTCTAAGTGCTGTGTAATTTTAGGTCATTTAAGCCTCTCAACAACCCCGTGCTGTGACTCTTATTTCCCCTAATGCACATGAAGAAAGTAAAGCCGAGACACTTTTCGAGTTCTAGCTGAAAGTCATACAGCAACAGAGGCAACCTGGATGCTAATCCATGCAGCAGCATCCCCGCTGGGGTCTCTGCATCCCATGCCTCCCAGTTCTGAGGAGAGGTGTAAGCATTTCTGACCTTCCAGTCCCCTTAATCCTCACCACCACCTTACGAAATAAGAGCTATCATGGTCTCCTACCACGGATGAGGAAAGGGAACCCGGGCACTGGTTCTAAGACCAGCTTGTGAAGGCAGATTCAGGAGAAAGGCAGCGGCCCCCTGGTCCTGCAGCTATGACTTTACCACTGTCCGAGGGACTGGACTCCACAGAGAGAGGAGTGGTGTAGATAAGACTTCTCCCATGAGCTGCTGAAAGATGAGTCTGTGCATCAGAACAGAACCTGGGATGGGGGTACCCTGCTCACCAATGCTCCCAGGCTACCCTGGAGGCTCCAACAACATCTCTGCTCTGTCTCTCTAGTGCAAGGCATCCACTTTCTCTCCTTTGGGAGCAGGCGAGGCGTAGGCACCTTGCTTACATGGCTGACCTTCGGACTTCTACATTGTATGCAAGCTGAACTGTCACGTGCTGCAGGATGCACTCTCCTAGAAAGGGACTCATGAGGTCCTGGTGTGCACAACGTTTTCTGATCCTTTCCTTGCCTGTTATTATCCCCGCTTGCCTTGCCAGATTTCTCTGTGCTAACCAGTGGTTTTGGTGTTCTCCTGTGGACTAGAGTCTCCTTGTCTTCCCACTTGCTTGAGGTTAGTAATTGGAATTGAGTATGCAACTTCACAGATGCACCATCTCCGTCCTGCTTTAAAAATGTGGGTGGGACCAAGTGAAGGTAGGCAGGTGCCTCTTTGTCTGCAGGTTGCCTGGTGAGGGGCCTGTGAAGGAACTCAAAGTAGGATGGTCTATGTCTGAGCTGGAAGTCCAAAGTCACGATCCCCCACGCCTGAGGGAAACGCTGCATCCTTTCTAGATGAGAATTCTAAATGGTTTGCATTTGATACAAGAATCTCAAGAGGCTGGTAGAGCACACAGAGACTGCCACCGTCAAATGTGACAGTTTGAGGTTATGCTATGCAAATTCGTTTGCTCCAGGAAAGAAGCAGGAGGGACCAACTGAGTGTGCAAACTGTGACCTGGAACCCTGTTGCCTCGGTGGCTGCTGGAGCCCCATCACTGGCTGGCTGTGTGGCCTTGAGCTGGTTGGTTTGTGAATGGCAGCCTCCTCTGCAATGTGGGACCATGGGATCTGGGTCCATCTTCCATAGCCACCCTATGTAAATCACTGGCACATAGTGAGCCCTCACTGGGGGTTCAGGATCCCTGTTAACTAAGAATTAAGTCACAGAAACCTCTGAGCACTGGTGGTTAAGGAAGAAAGATTGTCAGAAGGCTCTAAAGACCTTCTCAGCCTAGCACGTTTGACTTAACACTTTCTCCCAGAGTCCTTTGCATCACTTGTTCGTTGAAGCGTGTTTACCTGTTAACATATACAAATAACCTATTATACACAATCCATAAAGCTATAAATTACCTTCTGAGAGAATCTTTAAAGTGTTTTACATGCACCCATGCAACAGCATGCACACGGTGGGCAGAGGACAAGCTTTGGAGGGAGTCGGCTCTCTCCTTCCTCACACAGGGTCAGAGACTGAACTCAGGTGATGCTGGCTTGGCAGCAAGTGCCTCTCCCGGCTAAGCCACCTCACTGGCTCCAGATTTTCCTTTTGGAAATGTTGAAATGTTTTGCAATAGACTATTTGATATTTGATATATGTTATTCTCTCTCTAGAATTTTGTTTTGAAGTTTCCAAACATGGGAAAGGGCCACTGGGATCAAAGAGACAGAGTCAACAGCAAAGACCACTTAATGAAAACACCTAGCGTCTTCCCCTACAGGTTCAGTGTCTGGGGGCAATTTCCTGCCTCTTCTTTTCAGAGGCCAGACTGATCATGACCACTGGCTGCCAGGGTAGAGAACCGCTTCAGATGACATGACACGTGTCATCCTCTGGACTGCCTCACAGGGGCCTCCATAACCCTTCCTCTTCTTCCTGCAGGGGTGGCATGCACAAAGACTGGAAGGAAGTGGGGCTATTGGAGGGGGAGGAAGCTCCAAGGCCGATCTTAGGGCTTTTATGGCCTTGATGAGGAATTGATTTCACACCCACTGTTGAAGCAGGCTCACAGCAGAGGTGTTCGGTCTGGGGGAGCAGGGGGCAGCACCAGCCTCCTGGGTAGCTCTGTGCCCTTCTGCCTCCTCAGCTGGTAGCCATTCCATGCTCTGCACAGACCTCACAAGAGAGAACCTAACATGTTTGTTTACCCCGACTCCAAACTCTGAAATCCAAAGCCTTCTGAGCTCTGGCAGGACACTATAAATGGAAAATTCCACACCTGACCTTACATGACAGGCTGCAGGGAAAGCAGGAGAGTATGGAAAATATTGCAGACAGGGACCTCGAGACGGTGCAAGCTGTGTCCACGAAAGGCTGAAAGTGAAGTTTGGGATTTCCCCTTGGTCTAACCCCCAAGACGTCTCATTATGGATATGTAAATATCCCAAATTTCAAATTTTGAAATTCAGTCCACTTCTGCTCCAAGTATTTCTGACAAGTCTAACATATAAAGACTTCTAAGGAAACTCACTCATTTACTACAGGGAACGCTATAAAACAAAGAACCAAGATGTCAGTAGAGAGCCCTTAACTAGTCATTCACTCTAGGTCTCTGACTCTGGAGGACGAGGCGGCCTGCAATGGTCGCCAGGGCCAGAGGAAAAGGATGGGGGTGAGAAGTGTTCTCCATACTCCAAGTGACACCACCTCAAGGCACAAGGTGGTATTATCTTCATTGCATGACTGATGAACTGGCCCGGCAAGGTCAAGCAACTCTTCCAGCATCACACAGCTCACAACTGACTGTTAGGACTCATATCCAAGTCCACCTGATAGTGAACCACCGGGAACCATCTCAGAGGCGGAGAGAAGAAGCAGGAGTTGTCCCCGTCTCCATGACAACAGACTCACTTCAACTCAGCAAGAGCTGAGTTTGTATGTTCCCCCAATTTGGCTCAGGGCTCTTCCTGTTCTGTGTATCTGCCAAGGGGAGAGGTCAGGGACCAGGCTGTTACTGTTGTTGCTGCTGTCTTTCCTTTACAATTCTGTTTTTGAACATTAACCTTGACTTGTCACAGTCACTGGTCTCCCCACAAGGACATACCATAGCTGGTTCTTGGCTGGCCAATGGTGGCCTGGCCTCTCAGAGGTCTGCAGGAAGGGCCCCTGTCTCCTCCTCTTCCTTTTCTATGCTCCTCCCCTTCCTCATGGTACAGTGAGGGTCGTTCCTGCCTGAGCAGCTGAGCCTGTGCCTCCTCTTCCTCCCTATGGACATGCCTAGGACTGCTTCCCACTGCTGTGCTGTGGATATCGCTCTGTGTAAATAAAGTTCTGATTGGCCAGTGGCCAGGCAGGAAGTATAGGCGGGACAAGAGAGAAGAGAATTCTGGGAAGTAGAAGGCTGGGGAGACACTGCCAGCCGCCGCCATGAGAAGCAACATGTAAAGACACTGGTAAGCCACAAGCCATATGGCAAAGTATAGATAAGCAGAAATGGGTTAATTTAAGATGGAAAAAGCCTGCCACAGCCATACAGTTTGTAAACAATGTAAGTTTCTGTGTGCTTTCTTGGTTGGGTCTGAGCCACTGTGGGACTGGCGGGTAAGAGAGATTTGTCCTGACTGGGCCAGGCAGGAAAACTCTAACTACACTGCTGGGCACCTGTCCGTGGGTCTCGGGGATCACGGTGCGGTGACAGTGGTAAAGGTAGGCACAAGCAAGCAGCCCCTGGACCTTGGCATGATGGAGCATTAGGAGGAGGCTTTGGTTGGGTGGGGCTTAAGTAAATCCTTCACTGTTGTCTCTGGTAGGACACAGATCAGGTGAGTCAAAATCCAGGCAGGGCAAGGGCAAAGAAGGGAAGGAGTGAGGGCTCCAGGGAAACCTGGTAGGAGAAAGAGACTGGTAGAGGCAGAGTGGGAGGCAAATGACTTCAAGGCGGATCAGGAGACACCGCATAATATTATGCTCCTGATGGTGACAGCCACCACAGCAGCATGGTGGGAAGTTCGAGCCTCAACGGAAGACAGTGGCTCCTCAGACTCTTCCTGGGCTTAGACCAACAGGGTGATGCATCCCTGAGCTCCTAGATTGATCTGGAGGGAATTTGGTCATGCAAGAAAAAAAAAGACAGCCATATAATCAGAGGGCTGGGGCTCTGAGGCACATGATCATGGACCACAGCCTAGCCAGTGATCCAGCCCATCATCATCACATGTGCAGAATGACGTCCCAATGCTCTGCACAATGGTTGGAAAAATGGCTCAGCAGGTAAGAGGTTTGCTATGTAAGCATTGAGAGTAGAGTTTGGACGCCCAGAACCCATGTAAATACCAGAGCTGAAAGAGGGTTGGCATCTTCCTATAATCCCAGTGCTCAGGAAGTAGAGAGAGATTGAGAGAGAGAGAGCCAATGCCCAGAGCAAGCTGGATAGATGGACCAGCTCAATTGGTGAGCTGGGTTCAAGTCTAGGAATTAGAAGGATTCCCTGGGAGACATATAGGGAGAGGGGCCAAAGCTAGGTAATAAAAGGAACAAAGTTCCAAGACAGCTGGCATCTTCATCCTGGGGATCTGAGGCAGCTTCAAACAAAGCCTTGCAGGCTCTGTCTCCCACCAGCAGGCTCAACAAGTTCAAGGCCCCTCAGGACAGGATACACAACAGATGTGAGCCCATCAACCATCCGGTATTCTTCAAACTGACCAATGCTAAATTGGGGGGCGGGGACTCTTCAGAGACTTAAACATCTCCACCCCTGAAAAGAGACTGGCGTTCTCTGCTTCCTAAGTCCTGTGTGCCTACCCCGACCCCATCAGCTTTGCTGAGGTCTTTTACTCCATGTGCCTCCTGCGTGTATATGTTTCCTCTTTCTTCAACTACTGATTCTGTCTATGGTGTTTGAGATTTCTCTGCTGCTACCTTTCACAGTCAAGATTTTTCCTGCCTTTTAATCCTTTAACTGGAAGAGAAAATGAATACAATCAAGACCTCTAGACTGCATCACAAGCATGACTCTGCCTCAGTATATAAGCTGGAAAGTGATTGAGGAAGACACCAAATAGCAACCTTTGCTTCTACTTGCATGCTCACCCGCATGCAAACATACATGCACAGGCAAAACAAAACAACAAAATAATTCTATATCCCAGAGCTTCGATGGGACTCCTGGTTGACGGGCACCAGGCTGTGCTGGCAGAGTGGTACAAAGGGTTTTGGGGAAAGCCGGGCCCCAGCCTCTCTCTGTCTCTGTCTATCTCTCTGCCCCATCTCCACCACACACACACACCCCTACATGGTGGTCACGACTGGCATCCTTTGGCATGTGACTGTAATACGTGTAGAACACTCCCCTGAGCTTTTTGCATACTCTAGCAAGCTACTGTATGTGAGAGGATAGTACCCTGATACCCTGAACATGGAGTCACTGGGTCTGAGATCAGGTGGCCTGGGGATCCTGGACTTTGTGGCAATGTATGAAGTAGGGGGGGGGGGGTCTTGTGAAGGGCGGTGCCCCAGGCCTGTGAAATCTATGCTTACCCTCAGTAGTTACCATCAGAGAACAGTAGAATGGATTTTTGAATGAATGACTGAATCTCCTACAGATTCCAAGGTCAAAGCTAGCTACCATCCACCTCTGCCATTACACTCTCCAAGCAAACTCAACGACGAGCTTTCATGACAGGTGTGTCTTTAGGAAAAGCAGCAATTAGAGTTTCAGTTCTGGGGCCTGAAACTGTAATTTCATGGTACCCCTGATATGACATTTTTGGGCCCACACCAACTACTTTAGCTGACATAACAAGCTAGTGTTGAGAGTGCATTCATGACTGAGTAATCAAACTCATTTGCTGTCTTTAAAATGGAGATAATTTCACATAGTTCAGACAGAGCCCAATTATTTTGTTGTTGAGGAAAGTGAATTGGCTTGGCCTTTGGCAATTCGATCGGTTGCTTGGCAATCAACCTGCCAATGGTTTCAGCAACCCCATTTTTCTCTCCGATTTTAATTGTAGTATTGGAATAAAGGAACGATCCATCCATCTGCTGCCTTGCACTTCCAGGCTTGATTTTAAAAGTCAATCCTCAGCCCTCTTTTTTCTAAATTTCAAGGAATTAAGAGGAATCCAACTATTATTTTACATCCCTTGTATTCTTTCTGTTCACCCCTCATCTCCAAGTCTCCTAAAGATCCCTATTCTCATCTTCTTAAAAAGATATGGAGACTGTGGAAAGCGTCCCTATTCCCATCTTTTTAAAAAGATATGGAGGCTGTGGAAAGCATCAACAAAAAAATGTGCTGTCTTTCCCATTAAAGAGGCAAATAACACAAAGTGCCATTAAAGAAATTGTGAAGAAGCCATTTGGTAGAAATTCAAATCCCTCCTGGGTCAGCATATCTTGAAATTGGAATATATGCTCAAGTTTCATGTTTTCCTAGAAGCCATCCCACCACACTGTATTAGGCAATAGTATAAGAATTTGAGACTGAGCACTGCCCACTCAGAGTAAAGCACAGGACCCCTGGAGTGAGAAACTCAGCAGCCCCCACTGTCTGTGGCCACTTATGTCCTTGCTTAAGCACAGGGGCACACCAGGTGCAGAAGCAAAACTTTCACCTTGCCCAAATACTTTGGATTTTGTATTCCCTCGAGACCCAGACGTATTTCATACATATGCGTTAGGATTTCTTGGGTGCTGTAACTACAAGAAACGGCATTGGTCTCCACACACTAGGTCTAAATTGACTTTGCCATGGCTGCTTTCTCACTTGCTCATGGTCAGCAAGGCTTGTGTTCCATCTGGACCCACTATCTGAACTCTGAAATTTCTCTTCTCTCTGGCCTCTGTCCTCACTACCATCTTCTAATCTATGTCTCATTTGCTTTACCCCAAAATTTACTATTTGGATTTATTTATTAACTAACCAATTTATCCATCATTTTAGAAATATTGTATTTTATCCTGCATAATTTACCAAAGCCACTTCAAAATGTCTCCATAGTCTAAGTGCCTAATCACAATTACTAAATGTATGACATTTGCCTATGATTAGAACTGTTGTTTCCCCCTCCATTTTAACTTAGCTTTTAAGTCTTGACTACCCACGATGAAGTTCAGTTGAGTTTTTTCTAAGTAACATTCTGCCCAGAGTCCTTATCAAAATATTAAATCTAGGTATCTCTTCGTTACCTTTGTCCCCAAATGATTTGACCGGAAGTAGACAAGTGCCTCAGGCATGGCATCCTGGGCTGATCAGGTGCCCCTGGTGAAGAGGTGAGTTCAAAGAGGGATCTACTGTGCCAGTCATAGTCCCACCCACAGGACTTTTAGTTGAGAAATATACAAAGACTCCAGACGTTTTCTATAGAGGCCAAGATTGAAAGGTACACTGGTAAGGCTGTGGGTAGCCTTAGTCATCCTCAGTGAAGGGCAAGCTGAAACGGTTTTTAGAAAGTAGAAACTATAATTAAACAGAAAATGTACCCGGGAGAAGTCTATTAAAGCAAAGATGTTGAAAGGAGAAGCTAAAGATTCTAAATCAGGAGCAACAGGACCCAAAGTTGGCTGAGGAGTCTCATGAGAAGCCATGGAGACTAGAACTCCTGAGAGTCAACTCCCCTCCAGCTCCAGTCCCCTCCAGTTCTAATCATGGGGGACCTCATCTGAGAGAATGCCCTCTGTTGTATGCTTTGTTTCTTGCAACTCAAGAAGCACCCATCCGTTGCTCCCTCCTGAGTCTGGACCACAGAATAACAGACAGGAAGTGTTGCCAAGGCATCACTCCTTCTGGTACTTATCTCATTGCAACCCCTTCTAGATGGATGGGCCACTTAGTCAAAGACACCCTCTCTCAGTATTAGCTTCCCAACAAGAAGGCTTGAAAGACCCAAGACAACAAATAGGCCAGCAAAAGTGCTGCCTATGTGCACTGTGTGCTCCCTGGCCCACCTGGATGAAGGCAACTCTGCTGCCTGCATCTGCATTTTGACCTCTTCTAGGAGCCTTTCTGCCATTCATGAAGCCCACCCTCTGTTCTGTGACTCTGGTTTCTACATGAGTCACAGGTGTGCAGACACAGAAGCATGCTCCCAAATCTGAGATGTCTGAAAATTCTGAATGACACCCTGCTTCTTCACCTACTGTTTGTATTGTCTGCCCAACAGCACGGCTTTGAGTGCAAACAGAGATATGAAATCAGCAGTGTTATGAGCTCTGCCCAACCTTGGGCATCTGCAGGGGAAAAGAGGCTGATATTTCATTCTGTGGGGGGGATCAAGATGAAGGAACACCTGAATCGGACTCAGAAATGGATACCCTCCCCTGGAAAGGCTGGAGACAGCTCTGGTATTAGTTCCTCTTCTTTCAAGGAAGACTGTAGTTAAGATATCCTGATGTGGGATAATGCTTTTGTATACTGGTTTAATAAAATGTTGATTGGCCAGTAGCCAGGCAAGAAATATAAGCAGGATAAGCAGACAAGGAGAATTCTGGGAAGAGGAAGGCTGAGTCAGGGAGATGCCAGCTCACTGTCCAGGAAGCAGCATGTAATGACACACAGGTAAAGCCACGGAAAATGTGGCAACATATAGATTAACAGAAATGTGTTAGTTTAAGTGTAAGAGCTAGTCAGTGGTAGGCCTGAGCTAATGGCCAAGCAGTTTTAATTAATATAAGCCTCTGTGTGTTTACTTGGGTAAATCAAGGGTTTAGATCTACCACCTCGTGTATCAGACAGGTAGGTAGTCATCCTCCAGTACACCCAGCCAAATAATGAAGTCTTGGTAGTGCCTTAAGTGGCTATGCTGGACCACTGGCTCCTATCGCCAGGGCTTTCCATGTGCTCACACATGGGGCTGATTCCAGGGAAAGCTATCCTGCCTCCATCTCTTTTGCTGGTAGTGGTGACTCTGCCGCTGTCAAGATGACCTCCTGTCATCTATACAGGGCCAGCTCTGTGCCAGAGATTGTGGTTTCCTCTCATAGCCAGGCATTCTGAGGTCTCAGCTGTGCCCCTGAATCGTTTCCAACTACGTCAAGGATTCCAGTTGGCCATGCTGCAGGCCTGACTCACAGTTCCCAGAGAACACCCACGCTCCAGGTACTTCTTCAAGCCAGGCTCCTCCTCCACCTCAAAACACAAACAAAAGCAGCTACTAGGTTTACTGAGCTCTTCTTAAAGACACAGGCCTGGAGCTGAGTGGAGCCTTTGTTTCCCCTGTGGAAATGTTAAGAGAACCAGTAGGGCCCCCTTTTCATTGTTACAAAACATGAGGCCAATCTTAGAAAATGCAATGTCTGACAAGGGAGAAATTGACAGGGCACCCAAGGCCAGACCTTGTCTTTTCTGCTCTAGCCTTGGAGATACTGTTTCAGAACATCGAGGTCTGTGTAACACACACGTGACTACATTCCACATAGATATGACTACATAGGTATGTCTACGTTGTTGTAGTAGAAACCAAAAACCAAAGGAGAAAGGTTTGCATGTGGGGTCTTGTCTAGGAATGAAGAAGACCTTCATTAGCTAATTAAATGATCCTGAGAAAAATCACTTCCCTTCCCCGGGCCTCATCCGGGAAGTTAAATTCTCACCAACATCTTTGTAACTCTAAAAGCTTTTGATGCAATATTACTACTAGTCTCTCACTACTGTCAGAGTTTACTTTCGCTTTTAGACAATTAGTTCTTATTTGCAAAGAGTCACAAATTGGCCCAACCCAGAAGGACCTTTTATTATCTTCCTTTCATGCAGCTGACAAAGATTTAGAAGTCTAGGTGAGGAAGCAGGTAGTGAGTGGGAGTTGAGAAAGTGAGCCAACTGCAGTATAATTGAAACCTTCCCCTTCAAATAACTATGACGAACCTGTGGTAAACTGTAAACAGAGAAACTGCAACAGACAAAGGGGGCTGATTCTGGTAGAAGATGCTGACTAGCAAGAAGAAATGGAGACATGCCCCCAGTGAAAAAGTCAGGGAATTCGGACATTCTGGTGCTCTCAATAGAAAGTAAGCTAGGGAGGCAAAACTACCACCTAGCTAATGGAACTCAGAACTGTAGGAGGCAAGGAACTGAAGGCAGCAGAAAGAAGATGTGGTATTTCAAATGTGGGAGCTGAACTTTCCCTCATTCCCTTCAAGGGTTGCTCTGTGACTAATAGGAAATAGGTCCAGCCTAGAAGGGTGGGAGACAGAGAAGGGGATGCATTGCTAAGACTCTTGAAGAGCTTAGGACGCAGAGCATGGCAAAGTAGATCTTGAGGTCTTGAATGAAGTTCAGCCTCCAAAGTTGTGGGTTGAGGCGTGTGGGGTTTATAGAGAGAAGGTATGATTCTTAGTGATTATGTGTGGACCTCACAAATAATGTTCAGTGGTGATTACATGTGGTTTTCTGGGACTCAAGTTTCTTCATGTAAACTTGAAGTGATTGTTTCATAAGTGGTCTTCCTAAAGACATCGAGAAGAAGAAAACAGTGCCACGGGTGATAAACCAACAACAAAAACCAAACTATCATGGGGACGTGGTTATTGCTGCCTTTGGTAAGTCTAAAGTTTTTCAGATTCTGTCCACATTGAAAGAAAAGCCTAAATATAGACAAAATTCAGAGTTCACAAATCTCAGAGGCCTTTTTCTCTACAGTGGGAAAGCCTGTCTTTGTCCCCCAGCAGTCTGAATTTTCCATTTCCCCTTTCAAGGGGATTTGTCATGGATCTGACCTTCCCTATTGAACTCGCCTATTTTCTCTCTTATTCTCAGCTTAACCCTTGATCACCCTCTTTCCTAGCTCTCTGCAGTTCTAAAGATGGAAGCAACAGTCACATTTCGCATCTCTAAAGCTGCTAACGTGCTCTTTGGCTTCTCATCATTGACTACTGTGAATGTTTCGTACCCAACACAACCATCGTTTGCTCCTTCTCTCTCTTGCCCTCTGACTTTGAATTCATGGAGACCAGCAATGGTCCTTTCCTAGTCAAGTACACTTACGCCATTGGGTAACCATCTTTAACATGTCTTTCTGAATCTTCTCTCTAGCTCTGGCTGTATAAATACATTTCGATCTTTCATATGCATTGGCTCCTTCATTCTGTGTCTACCACTGAGTATAAATCCAAATGGTGTCAGGGGTCAGACAGCAACGTAAGTGACAAAGACTGGCCAGGGAGGGACTAGAGCTAAGGCTGTCGTCAGTGATATGGAGTTGACTGGCCCCTCCTTAGCTTTAATCAATGAGTATAACCTCTAGCAGTAAAAGAACCTCCTTTCCAATAATTAGAAAGAAGCACTTCCCCCCCTTACACATGCCTGTGAAGGAAACCAGATGCATGGAAGGGTTGGGATTGGGGATGAACTGGATGCTTCTCAGTTCTGACCACACTGCTGCTTCTCTTCAGTCACATTGGCAATACGGATCCTGAGGCCACACCTTCCTACATGACATTGGCCATAACCCCACTGTACATAGTGCTGCTTGGTGCAGGAGGGAGATATGTGTGGCTTATGCCAAGGAAGACTGTAGGAAAGTGCTTTAGGGAGCTGAGGACAAAATGGAAGGGAGCTGCAGACCAAGGGACGCAAAGGACCCTGGAGAGTGAGTGCCAGCTCTGCCTTGTGGACTGCAAAGGACAATCTTGGGTTCCCGAAAGTACTGGGGGTGGCTCAAGGGCATCCCAGGCTAGTCCATCCACCTTCCATCCACCGAACAACCCACAGCTCCCCTACCCTCCCCCATGCTCCTCCTCCTTTAAGAAGTCTTAGCTGCTGTCAGATTCCAGCAATATCCCGCTCCTTTCTTCCTGGGTTCTGCTTACCAAGTTAGTGGGCACTGGCCAACATCCGCATTTCAATTCCCTCAAAGATGAATTCTGGTTGGTCTAGTTAACCATTTCCCGACCTGACTGAGGCAGTTTTTCTGTCAGGTGACCTCATAGGCTACAAGCCCGGTAGGTCCTGGATTCCTGCCCAGTGCCTGCCCCAGGTCTGCTGAGTTAGTTGCCTTGGGAAGTGGAGGGACCAAGTGCTGGAAGCAGAGCTTGATCAGATGCTCAGTGTTGCCGTCTTATTATGAGCCTTGTTGAGCCACACGGTGGCTAATACAGGAAGTCTGTATGCACTCAGTGAGTTGGCACCGCTAGGAAATGGTGGAAACTTATAGGCCAACCAGTGCTTGAGTAGGGCAGGCATTTCAGAGGGAAAAGGGTGCAGTAAGAGTTTGTCTAGGACTTGGAAGAAACAGAAAGTGTTCTGCCCCATTCTGCTCTGAGAACAATGGCATTATGGGAATAATGCAACTAGGAAAGGCAAAATCCAAGAAAGTTGAATTTTTTGTGAGGCTGTGAAACAGCACCAACCCCCAGCCTCAGAGCTGTAAACCCATGAGGAAATAAAGGGATCTGAGAGAAGGGAATCAAACTATCAGACTGATAGAGAAAGCTAGCTTGGGGGCCGGGTAGAGCAGACCCATCAGCAAACAGCCCCCGATAATGTGTGCAGAAAATAGGGAGGTCACTCTACTGTTAACATGCAGAATGTACTCATTTATTTCCACTGACCCCAACGGGTCTTAAAACAAGCAGGCAGAGAGCAGAGCATCATGGCCTGTGTGACCGGGGAAGCCAGTCACAGCAGTCCATTTCTCTGACCTTGGCTGATGCAGTCAGTCATTCCTTTTTACACAAAGGTGAAAGGACCAGACTTTTTACTGTGGGGCTCAGAAAGGAGTGCCTGGTGCCCTGCTTTTTACAGTTAAGTTTCTATGCATCGCTTCCAAATTTCAAGGAGATAATACATTTATAAAGTATTTATGCACCACCAAAGTACACTCACTAAAAACCATGCCCTCATGAGGCCACATGGTGATTAATTATGACAGTTAAACATGTGTGCTGAAACATTTACTCAAGGGGGACTCAGGCTTAGGTGAGAACTTCTTTATGAATCTTACTAATGTCTTTCTCACGTAATAAAACTTCAGCATGGAAACGTAGCTAAAACACCAGCTTTAATTATCTGGCTGAGAAATAAAACTTCTTACATGGAAACATTTAGAAACCAACTCTGGAGGTGGATTTCTAGACACTCTGAGCACCGAATTGCCTTATCTGGCATCATATGCCAGCTTGGCTCTGCAGTGGTGGCCTCCAGAGAGAAGGTCTCCCAGGCCGGGACAAGTGAGCTGTACTGCCAGCTCACTACAGGTATGTATCCTATGAGAGAAGCCGCCCTCTTCTATCACCTCCTGAATCTGCTTTAATCTTTTCAGACACCTGGGAGCATTTCCCTGGGGGCGTCCCCAGCTGGTGCCCCACCCTGACACCTGGAAGGTGATAGTGCCACCAACCTCCCCCTTGCTCCCACAGGAGCAAAAGGAGACTTGGTCTGGAAGCAGGTGTTAACACCTAGAGAAGGCAACAAGTTCAGAGCTGCAAGGATCTGTTACCCTTTCTACAGTCAGAGCCGATTGCTTACAACATATCCGAGAGCATGTGCCAGGGCAGGATTCTCCATTCCTCCCTAGGGAGTAGTTGTTAAACTTCCAGCCATCAGAAACACTGAAGGCTTGGTTAAAACCAGAATGCTAGGCCTCAGGCCCCTGCAGTGTGGCTGCTGCAGGCAGGTGAGGCCCCATGCCGAGGGAAGCCTGCTTCTCTGGAAATTCTGTGTGCAGCCTAGCTGTACTTGCCGGGATGAATTTTGCCCTTGAAAACTCTTCACAGCTTTCATCAGAATCTTGAAGTGAATTAATCAAACCAAACAAGAACAACACAAAAAGCCAGTACCTGTAAGAACATCAAGTATGTCAAAATAGTGGGAGGAGTGTTGGGATTCATGAAAAAGTACAAAGTACAAACACATAGGACTAAGCGAAGTTACCTCCACAAGATGCGCTCAGCGCTGTTACCTAAGAGTAGGGCATTGGTTCACTCCCAGTCACATTGAAATGAAGAGATTTGAATAGGAATTAATAATCTCACCCTACAGGAATTTATTTTTAATTACAGGTAATTATGCTGAATTATAACAAGATGATTTGAAGCGTTATACTAATTCAGGAGTAATAAAGCATGAATTACTGATGTAATCTTTGAAAATGTAATCTATCAATCAACACTGGAACAGCAACAGACAAAGGTCATGGTCTGACATTGCTGTTTTATGGTGTCATAGTCAGAACCGCCTTCAACTTACCCTCTACAAGCCCCCATAGGGCAATGACAGATCCAAACAGAGGTCTACAACCCTGCAGGCTGCTCTAATGCCTGGTCAGACCTTGGGATTCCTTCATTTCCCAGAGACTTAATTCTCACACAAGCACAAACTTGCGTCCAGTCAGAACTTGACTCACATTGCAGCTATGACCTTGGCTATCTGTGTGACCTTAGTGAGTTACTTCAACTTTTCGAAGTCTCAGTGGGTGATAGCCCAACAGCCAAGGCCGTTCAGAGAGTTAGATGACATCATGCATAAAATGTCTGGCAAGAACGGCTCCAACAAATGAGATTAAAGACGGAACTGGCCCTGACCTGCCATGTTGCTAACAGAAGGATATTTAGCTAGCTGTTATGTTTAGAAACTAGAAGTCTTCCAAGGAACCTTCCAGACTCTGGGTTATTTAACAGGATGGAGCTGCCTGGTGTTCATATCATTGAGGTTCTATGAGGTTCGACGCTTAGAGTGTGAAGTTGGCACTACCAAAGCTTGCAGGCCAGTGGAAGCCCTTTGTGTCAGTACTCAGAGAACTAATCTCACTGACTAAACATCTGCCTATTGTAATTTTTTTAAAGGTAAGAGACCACAGACCACAAAAGAAGGACAGACACACAGAAGAAGAGAAGACATGGACAAGAAACACCCCAACACAGTGACAGCTAATTACTATAGCAGTGAGCTGCTGCTGGGCTGCTTGCTCAAAATCCAAATACTCCATGAGGAAGGAAAAGACACCCTCAGGAGCATCATCTACCAGTCAGTTTTGTTAGCCTGCTATTACATAAGGAGAGAAAAACAAAACAAAACAAAAAAATGTTTACTCAAGTTCAAAGAACCAGTGGTTAGGAGAGTCAGGATCAAAATCCACACCTATCTTACTCCAAATTTCACATGCTTGTGCTTAGATCATTCTGTCTTTACCAAAGCAGCATACTTCTCCTGTCTTACAGTATGGTTGCTGTAAGCAGAAGACAACAAAGATGGTGCCTCACTAGGGAAGAAGGACCACACCATGCCAGCAATAACGGAAGAGGTCAAGTGCAAAGCACCTTCCTACAACCGGAACGAAAGTCAATGGCCAAACACACAAATCCCATGATACAAAATGTACGATCAGTCTCAGACTGGAAGACCTTTATCTTTTCTGGTGTCCACAAGGCCAGCTAGGCTAAGATAAGATGCGAAGGGCCTGCTGGGGGCAGCAGAGAGCTGGAGCTATATAGAGCACGCAAGGCCATCAAACTTCCATAGGAAAAAAGTCAACAACAACTAAACCTGTTACCTAGAGGGTTTGTACTGATCTTGAGAATGAGGCTCAGCTTTACTGAGATAAGCCTGCAGGGAGGTCTTTTTCACTTGGGCCCAGTCTGACATTGGTATTTCAGTCGAGTTGACAAGATGGTGAGTCAGAGGACCACAGAGAACTGATGGTGTGGGAGACAAGACCTTCTGTTGATGGAGTCCTAGGGCTCTGACCTGCTCAGACCTCTGGCTCCATCAGCCTTCAATAGCATGTGGCCATCACACGGACCTGGTTCAGCTTTTCCCATGTTTCTATGTGGCAGCAAGAAGACACCAGCAAGACAGTCCAAGTTGTAGGGAAACATCTTTGAACAAAGGCACACATCTAACTTAAAAGAAGCATTTCTTTTTCTATCGGTGTGTAAGGGAAGAATTTTTCCACATTTCCTCATTACCCACTCACAAGCCAAAATAGTCTTTCACTCCAAGCTGCTTCCCAGAGCTGTACAGGGTAGACATGAGCCTTTTTTTTTATCCTTTAAGAGGCTTAGAAAGCAATAGTTTATAACTAATAACAGTAAACATAATCCACTGTTCTCATCAATTGCTCTTGTCAAATCCAATTCTTGTTATTAAAGCTTTGATGTAAAAGAAAGGCCTGTGTGTATGGCTGAGTGAATGAATGAATGAACAAATGAATGCTGAAGGACTGTTGATGATTGATAACAATCCGAGTGTTTCTGAATATAGTCAGTGAAGCAGCCTGATTTAAAACGCATCACTCTCAAAGATGAGCTCAAAAAATCTACCTGCATTATAGCCTGCTCCTCACAGTGGATTCTTTTATGTTATAAATATTAGACGTTGTCATAGAGGAGTGAGTGGGCAGACTTTGGGAGACAATGGAAGTTAAACTGACAAATATTATGATTAATCTGGAAGTCTAGGGCAAGGAGAATCCAGGACAGGGAGTTCTTAGAGTTTTCTGGAGGCACCAAGAGGCAGAATGGCCCTGAAGTATAATACCAAACAATGGCTTGTCTAACGGGGGTGGGGAAAGGGGGCTGTGAGAAGCGGAGTTCTCTCTGGACAACCAGGACCAGCCTCCTAGGATGCAGACAAGCCAGCTGTCTTGTCCCAGGGACAGCTATTGCCTTACAGCTCAGCTCTCAGCATTCTTCCAGGAGTAAAATAATGAAGATGAGTGGATGAAAGAGGCTCCCCAGAGTAAAACAGAATCCTGCAAGGGCAGATCTTAACAGTCACAGAAGACTTTGATAGCTTGTTTGGAATTCATGTGTAGGTGGCAAGGATCACTGGACATTTGATTTCCAACACTGATAAGTCCAAAAGAGCACTTAAGAAAATAAATCTGAGAAATATGTCCAGATTTCATTGGAAGAGCCAGAGCAAAAGACAAGAAGTCCAGGAAGCAGATTAATGCCTCAGTTTACCTCTTAAAGCATTCTCCCTTTCTGGTTATCACAGCTTCTAGCTGCATTGCTTACTTCTGATTGACTCTCCAAAACAGCAGGTGATGTTAGTGACTCGTGGTGTGTCTACATGTGGGGCTAAAATGACTCGCACTCAGAGTCATTTTACTAATGAAAGCAAAATTGATTTTTAGTTCAGTGCAAATCACATTCATCAATCTGTTCAAATTTTTTCTATTCATTCAAAAAATAAGTACTCAATGCTGCATTTGTGGCAGGTGCTCATTCTGGTAATAAGATGTTAAGCCACAAATATAGGACTTTGCAGGGAAGTGCCATCTACTATAAGACAGATCTTTTAAAAAGCAGAATTTTCAAGGGCATTTCAGGCAGAAAAATCACAAAGAAACAGAGACCCCAGGAGAACTATGACCTCAAAGCTAGTGAAGTGAAGGTCCCTGGAGGTGGGTAGTGAAGCCTTTAATGTCCTTCAAAGGACTTTGAAATATGAAGCTGTTCAACTTTTGTGGTGTGTGTGTTTGTGTGTGTGTGTGTGTGTGTGTGTGTGTGTGTGTGTGTGTGTGATTATGTAGTACCCATGTGAAAAAGCCAGGCATGGTGTTGCACGTCTGTAACCTAGTGTTGGGGAAGGCAAAGACATGCAAATCCTGGAGGTTTATTTGTTAGTTAGTCTAGCCAAATCAGTAAGCAGCAAATTCACGAAGAGACCTTGTCTCAAAACACAGAAACAAAAAAAACTAAGAGAGGGGTTGGGGATTTAGCTCAGTGGTAGAGCGCTTGCCTAGCAAGCGCAAGGCCCTGGGTTCGATCGATCGATCTTCAGCTCAAAAAAAAAAAACCAAAAAACAAAAAAACAAACAAACAAACAAAAAAAACAACTAAGAGAGGGCAACAGAAGAAGACTCTTGATGGTGACCTATGGCCTCTACATGCATGAGGAGTCAAGGGCACATGTGCACTTATAGCACACAAACACAGGCACACACATGAAACATAGCATGTGTCTTATCAGGTCACAGGGGGACACTGCTGATGGATGGTCTAAGCCTGTATGCTGAGCCTTGGACGCTCCACGTGTGAGAATGTGGGAGAGCCAGTCAGTACTTACATAGAAATGAGTTAGGTGGTGATGATGTTTTAAGCCTGACTTGATTTTCCACACTTACTGTTTGTATAAGAAGTCAGCTATCACTGGGAGCATAAAATGTTGCCCTAGTCTCTTCTACATGCTGAGACCTCATGCACAATTTTTTTTCACTTGGAATAATAAATGAAAATTGACTATTTAAAATCCCAACAGTTTAAAAACTAGACTAAACATAAAAGTTTTCCCTAACTCTAGAAATGAGGTTAAGCACCGTAAGTCACATGACAGGGCTCTGCCACACAATTTCCGGAGGATTCTAGGTCCTGATCCCGGCATGGAACAGGTTCATCTAGACATGACTGCGGGTATCACAGGAGGCAAGAACAGCTACATAACTTCATTCTAAAATTCAGTCACTCAGATTTTTGTTTTTTCTCTAAGATACCGCTAAGTGTTTGGATTGGTTTTTCTTCCTGAGAATTTATTGGTTCGTGTCACATGGACAAGGACGCTATGTCCAAAGAACTTGGCATCTAACAGAGACGAGATGAAGCAATGAGACATTTTGACCAAGTTCCATCCTAGCTTTGACGACTCCACCCAGATGAAGAGGTGTGGCGTTTTTTGGGTGTCCCTAGTCCTCAGGTTGTGGACACAAGGCCATCATTGGACTAGGAAGCTGGAAGCCATTGCTTCCTTACACGGGTATTTACCTAGTCCAGAAACTGAGGCCCACTAGCTCCAGTCTCCAAAACTATGATAGGAGCTATCTGAACCCACTCATTCCTGAAGTTCTACCCAGCTTCTAAAATCCTACAATTCCAAGCATGTCTCATAAAGAACAGTTCCCCAACTTTGCTATTCTGGGTAAACATGATCTGGTCATACTGAAATTTCCTGTTCTTGGTAATTACAATTAATTAGCAGACTCTATGGCATAAAAATATAATCATAGTGCAATAAGGATTATAAAAGCTATCCAGATGGTGATGAGATGAACTAAGAGAAGAAACTTCTTTTCCAATTCCTATTTCAAGTATTTGTAGGCTTCTCAGACTTGGGTAGCTACCAGCAAGTCATTAGTAGTTCCTGCAAGTGGGGCCCAGCTTTGGCTCTGCCTGGCTTTGAAAGACTCCAGTCTGGGCTGAAATTTCACTTGGAGTCTGGTCAGAAGTAGGCAGTGGATGGTGGTAAGATCAGGCCTTTCTCGGTGTTTGAGGGCAGAGTCCTCTGAAGAGCCAGGTGCAAGGAAGGCTCTCCATCTGGAGGGAGCCAGTCAGGCCTGCAAGGGTTGCTTTGTTTGCTGCAAAGCTAAGAAGGATCCTTTGGGGGAAATAAGAGGAAAAGAAAGCCTAGCTGAGGGCCTTCTGCTGTTTGTGCCTCACTCAAGTAGGGAGTAGGGGTTTTTATTAAGCTATCCCCTTCACATCTGTGTATCTTGGAAATGACTTTTCAACTCAGAAACTTTAGACTACAAAGCAATTTTCAAGCAGACAGGAGCCTTTGAAATCCCGGTGATTCCTAGTCTGTATTCTTTGTGTGTTTGTTCTCTAATGCTGGGCATCCTTCCTCTAATGCTGAGCATCCTTTCTCCAATACTGGGCATCCTTCCTCCAGTGTTGGGCATCCTTCCTCCAATGCTGAGGATCCTTCCTCCAGTGCTGGGCATCCTTCCTCCAATGCTGAGGATCCTTCCTCCAATGCTGGACATCCTTCCTCCAATGCTGAGGATCCTTCCTCCAAAGCTGGGCATCCTTCCTCCAATGCTGGGCATCCTTCCTCCAATGCTGGGCATCCTTCCTCCAATGCTGGGCATCCTTCCTCCAGTGTTGGGCATCCTTCCTCCAATGCTAAGGATCCTTCCTCCAATGCTGGGCATCCTTCCTCCAATGCTGAGCATCCTTCCTCCAATGCTGAGGATCCTTCCTCCAATGCTGAGCATCCTTCCTCCAATGCTGAGGATCCTTCCTCCAATGCTGTGTGTCCTCCTCTCTGTCATTATCTAAGAGTGTGGATTTAAATTAACACTCAGTATGGAACTATTTTCAGCTTCATAACACTTTCATAGAGCTAAGCTGTTACAATTTTATGCTGAATGATAATGTCTGCCCTTGGGCCTAGAGATACTTTTGATCTGTTTCCCAGACTGTATTCCGTCATTTTGGACCCCCAGCCCAAGATGTTGGCTTCTTAAGTAAAGGACACAGGCCTCAGGCTGCTAATGGGTACACTTCCCTTTCCCCAGTGGAGCTGGCAGACATGAAACTGTTGAGAGAGACTTACTGAAGCAGGTGAGTTGAACTCAAACAAATGATTAACTAGAGTGTGGGGAGAAAAACAATGGCCGGAACCTTAACGACAGGAACACATCGCTGAATCATCTGTCAGCCTTGCTGATTGACGTCACCGCCTCAAAAAGTGAAGGGCAAGGTGACCTCCAGGGTCACAGTCTGCATGCACTTCTCCCAGGTGCCATCTCTAATGGTGTATGAATATGTGGGGGCCAGGGAGCCCAGCAAGCTGAGACACAAAGATCAAAGCTGCTGCCCTAAAGATGGTTAAGTGTCTGCATTGTTTTCCTAAAAAGTTACCAATCTCAAAATTTCACTCCCCAAATTTATATTTATGCTCTGACCACATACGTGTGTACATGTATTTTTCTCCTCTTTCTCCTCTGTTTATCACCATAATTCTTACTTTGGGCTCTTATTACCATCGGGCATGATATAGATTTGCTCATTGTCTGCATCTCCCACAGAAGAATGCAGACTCTTTTAGAAGAGGGATTTGTCTGTTTTTGCTGCTCCGTTGCCAACACATAGATTGTTGCTGAGTTCCCAGGAGATGTGAGGGAAACCAATCATGCTGCAGTGGGTGAAGGAATGGATCTCAGTTGCCATCAGCTAGTAACATCAACACGCTCTTTCTAATGATTTGGACTATCTCAGATTCAACTCTTTCTCTCTGCCCACGTCCTTCACCTCCAGAGTCTCTCCTCATAGAGCGATAAGCTGTGTTCTTAGATGATCTACTGCCTCAGAGACAGAACCTCGGAGCTTCCTTGTGGTGCTCACTACAAATTCTGCTGCAGCAGGCCTTGCACACATCAGCTCTTTGTTTAGGCAGCAAAGGAAAGGCCTGGGAAGTGGATGTGCCAGGCAGCAGCAGGAAGACAGGGGACTGCCAGAGGAATCTCAACCGGGAGCAACAAGAAGGAAGGAACTGGTTAAGCCAATTGCTTCAGAAAACATCTTGAGAGTCTAATTTCTTTCAATAAAACACATTTGTGAATCTGTCTAACTTGAGATGCTTCACTAGACATCCCTTTCAAATAAGCAAGTAAAAAAAAAAAAAGATTTTTAGTGTAGTAAATTACTGATTCCTATTTGAGACTATCTGAGTTCATCTAAATTCTTACAGTTAATAAGATACATGAAATGATGGTTTAATAACCTCTTTAAGGACCCCCAATTTTGATATGTGGTGACTTCTCCATTATAAATTATTCAATTTTACAAATTTACCTAATTTTACATCATCACCTGGACTGGTACCCAGCCCAAGCAGCCTCGAGTGCATAATAGCTCCAGGTCTCATGGGACAGCTGTGGAGAAAAAGTCCTGGGAAATGTGTGGACCAGCAGATGGAGAGGATCATTCGTGGTGCAGAGGGGGACAAGGTGGTCTAATACTATATCACACTGTTACCAGGAGAATTGGGGGTCCTTCTTTGGGGCTCTTAGTTTTATTGATAAAAAGAATTTAGAAACTGAGGACTCAGGACAAATTTTAGGAGCTTAAAAAAAAAAAAAAGAAAAAAGAATGGGATGGGAAAAATGTAACTTTCTTCCAGGAAGAGGGAAAAGAAAAGGAAAAGAGAAGCCTTGATTTGGGAATTAAGGTTCAAGAAAACAGGCACATTCAGCAAAGGAGGTTGACTAGCAGCTGTGTGACAGACAAGCATACTGGAAGGTATGGGGAGCTTAGAAAATGAGCAAGAAATCCCAGAACATCAGGGAAAACATGCTCAGGCTTTGATCAGTATCCCAAAGAAATAGGAGTAGAAAGGAGGAAAAAGAAGAAACTAGGGTTTTCTGAATAATTCAGAAAAGCAGATGGGCTCCATGTTGTGCTATACGACAGAGACTCTTTCAACAGCAGCAAGGAGCTTTGAGGAAGACAAGGACATCATCTCATTAAGGGAATAATTGTTCCTCTAATCTTCTTAGCATGTCTTGAGATGGACCAGCTTTTCTGGAGTGGGGGACTCCTGGGCATGTGATTGACAATCCTGGCTGGAGAGACAATCATATGTAATGGTGTCTAGTCTTTACTGCAGATCAGAATGTCGTGTCCCTACCCAGAAGCACTCCATTCTTTCAACCAGGAGGAAATAGCTTTCCCTTAATGGCCTCAACGTAGTCCTGCTATCCATCCTCAATGGCCTCAAGGCTACAAATCCCTGTAACAGTGCCTCCTCAAGAGCTGAGAATCTAAAATCAATTAGGAGAGGGTCTGAATTGGGGGATATAATCCATGTCCACCATGAAAATCTCAATATCCCATCCCAAAATTAAGAGGGAATTAGCATCTGGAGTGGAGCTTGGGTCCCACCCTGAGGTAGATTTTAGGCAGGGGTGCTCACTTAGGGTGAGGAAAATAAAAACCCAAGTCAAGAATCTGAAGTTTCTTCAGGCATCTCTGGCTTATGGAAAGAATCAAAACCATTGTCAAACGTCTGACCAAGTCCACCAACAGAGGCCCTATCCCTAAAGTGCACACCCTGTTTGTATAAGACAGGGAATGTGGAGTGCCTTTGAGTTTGAGGGAGGCTTTCACTCACCCAGGGGGCTGGACAGGATGAGTCAGTGTCTCCTGGTTCTTGTCTTGGGAATCCAAAGAGTGAAATCCACAGACCACAGAAGGTGAGTTTCAGGAAGAAGTATTTCATTATAAAGAGCTTCAGAGAAAGCAAGAAGGAGAGCAGAGCCCCGTTAGAGCAGGATTTCCTGGGATGGGAAACTATCTAGCTGCTAATCCGGGGGCTTTTCTAGGACTGATGGCATAAGCTGGGATAAGCATGAACTAATCTGTCCAGTCGGGCCAACCAGAAAGTATCCAGGTGCCTTCTATCAGTTTCCCTATGTCCTCACACATAGCTTCCAGGCTGGGGTAAGAGATAACAAGGGACCAGAGAACCAAGAGTCTCTTCTGGTATTCCTGGCCTATAGCAAAGACAGCCTCAGAACTCCTTTTTAGAAGTCTCTGTCCTCCATGGCCAGTTTCTACCTCCTGTTCTCAATCACCATGAGCCTATCCTAAAGTACAAAGTGACTGGGAGAAGAGGTATTACCTATCTTATTTGCCCACACTGTCGATTCATACAAGGATAACAAGAGTCTCTGGGAGAATGGGAGGATGTGTAAGTTTGTCAGGCTGGGGTCACACACTGACAGGGCAGAGACAGGCAGGTTCTTGGGCCTAACGACCCAGACCTTTGGTTCTTAGTGAGTGTGGTTCAAGAATCTGCAATTATATAAGTGACTAAGAATACGATAGAAATTAAAATTTATACCAGGCTCTCTCTCACCAGGCTCTTGGATTTCCTCATTTAGATTTGGGGCAGGTAGTAGAAATGCATGAAAAGTACAACTTTCACTGATTTGAGAAAAAAAAAAAAATACGTCTACTGTCTTCGACTTCATTGTGAGTCCCTTCCTGTTGAGAAAAACCATAGAGGGTCCCTTTCCACATTGCTAATAAGGGTGATGGACATAAAATATTCAGCTTAAAGACAGCGTGGGTCCGGGCCTCTTTTGCAGCATTGTCTGGTCACTATGAGCAGCTTTCAAATACGCATTTTTTTTAAGCTTATGTTTACTTCTCAGTGGAAGGAGTTGTTGAGGCTTGGATCTGAAAGGCCCTCCACCTGAATGATTGTTCCCCTGATGGCAGCGCTATTTGGGGGACACAATGAAATTGTAAGGAGATAGGACAGAACTGAAGGAAGCAGGTCACTAGGACCAGCCCTTAGGCCCTGAGTTTCCTGTCTGCCTACAGAACTGCAATAATAAGACCAGGTCTCTGCCACATGCGTCCACATTGTGCTATTTTGTTCAATTGAGTGGGTCCAAATGACTAAGGACCTAACCTTCTGAAACCATGAGCTGTTTTCTTCTTAATGTGATCCCAAAAGCAACAAATAATCCCACTAATAATGGCAATAACAATAACAAAGCACCTCAGATAAACATTGTGTAGCACTTGCCTGGCTTGGAAATGGATAGGACCATGTACAAATATTTCCACAAGGAAATGTTTGCTGTTCCTAAGTGCATTTACAAATAAAACAATTATAGATATATAAATCAACTATGCATTGCAAAGCTTTTTCATTCTTGGTAATAATTATTCTGTGAAGATAACCCCAGAATTTCATTCAATTACACAGTATTTTGAGACATTTACAGTTCATATAATCTAACTACTGGTGTCTTAAGCTAAACAAAAACTTTTGTAGCACTACTTGTACAATGGCACCACAATATTATTCTATAATAGAGAATGCTTAAAAAAATCTGAATGAAAGAGAAATAAAAATAGTTATAAAATCAATAGTTTTATTAGTTAAGCTATTGCTGTATAGCAAATCACTGCCAAAATTCTTTGGAGTAAAAAGTGAATGTTTGTTTTGGAAGAGAGGGAGGAAGAATTGGGGGAGCCAGAGGGGTTGAAGACACCAGGAGAGCATTATTGGTGGAAATATTAAGGCAACTCCATGTAGTTAAAAGGGAGTAAAGGGATAGGTTACAGGGTCCAGGAAAGGAGTGTTGCAGTCTGGGGGTGTTCTCTGGAGAACTCTGCTCAATCTACCTCCAGTGTCCAGGATCCAGGAACCAAGAGAACTGGCGTATCCAGATCTCAGGTCTTAAGTGCTCCAAGTCTCGGTTCTGCCTCATAGGTGTAACAGTTACCAGAAGCCTCAATGGGGGTAGTACTTCCAGGACAAAGCTGGAACAGCTACCCACTATAAATCATGGCCTGCAGAACCAACTAAGTGGGGCTCATGGGGGCTCACTAAGACTGAAGCATCAATCAGGGAGCCTGCATGGATAAGTGCTAGGTCCTCTGCATGTTATGGTTTTTGGCTTGGTGTTTTGGGGGACTCCTGACAGTGGGAATGGGGGTGTTCCTAACTCTTCTGTCTGCTCTTGGAACCCCTTTCCTCCTACTGGGTTCCCTCACTCAGCCTTGATGTGAGGGTTTGTGCCTGGTCTTATTGTATCTTGTGCCATGTTCATTTGATGTCCTTGGGGGGCTGGATCTGGGAGAGGGGAGTTGGGAGGAGTAGAGGGAAAGGAAGCTAGAGTTGAGATGTATTGTATGAGAGAAGAATACATTTTGTAGAAAGTGAATGTTTGTTTTTTAATGCAATGTTTATAACAGCTAGAGGAACTGGTCTCAGCTAGACTCTTTCATGCAACCACTGAACCTGGTATGGCAACTGGAAGCTGATTGGTTCAGGAAGGCATACCACTGATGACTGTGAAGCTGACTTTTCTCATCATAGGAATCTGTCTTTAGCAAGGTTCCAGGAAGGCAATAACTGTGTAAGACTTCTGAGACACAGGCTTGGAACTGAGACATTCATGTCTGTTACATCCTGTTGGCCAAACAATGGCCGCCATATTCTAGGGGCTGGAAAATAATCTTCACACTTTCATGAGAGCAACTGAAAGACCCCATGCAGAAGATATGGACAGGGGTTGAAAGCAGTTCTTCAGTCCACCACAACAGTACGTTTATTGGATAGATTATATTCCAATAATTAAAAAGGGAAAACTAGAGGCAGGCAGATCTCTGAGTTCAAGGCCAGCCAGGCAGTGGTGGCACATGCCTTTAATCCCAGCACTCAGGAGGCAGAGCCAGGCAGATCTCTGTGAGTTTGAGGCCAGCCTGGTCTACAGGGTGAGATCCAGGATAGGCACCAAAACTACACAGAGAAACCCTATCTTGAAACCCTTCCCCCGAAAAAAAAAAAAAAGGAAAAAGAAAAAGAAAAGGGAAACCCAAGTAGCAAGCTTCAGAGATTAAACAACAACAACAACACACACAAACACACACCCCACACATAAGTACAGTTAATTTTTATTACAAGCATATAAATGTTAAGTAAAGAAACACAGATATAATAGTTGCATAAGAATGAAGACAATTATGTTAACTGCTTTTTGTAAAATATTTTGATGCCTTCATTGAAAAATGCACACCTCATATTCTATCTGCATGCAATGTGAGTCATATACTTACATCAGTTTATACCTTCAGTGGGTTTTGGCTGACGTACTTAATGAAGACATACAAGAATTATGAAGAGAAAGAGCAAATGGCCCATTTTTTAAAAAAATTTCAGATGAAACAACTCAGCTCCCGAATTCCATGCCAGACCATTCAACTGACAGAAGAAATGTAATGAGATAGAATGTGCTTGCTATTGCCAGGGAAACAGAGTCAGAGAGCGTTTTTAAAGGGTAAACAAAAAGCTTTTGGCTGTTGCAATATTTTGCATTGTGTCACTAAATCAATGGAGATTATCTCCTCAGTCAGAATTTCCTTTGTCTGCACATGTACACTGTGTGTCTCTATTCTTACTTCTGATTCCTGATTCAGTAGCCAAGTCCTGAAGTGAGCGACTCAGTTGAAGGAAGGTAATGCTAAACATTGTCTGGAAATTACACATACAGCCTTTGACTTTTTCCAAGATCAGTTCATTGACAAGCAAGACACAGCCCAGTATTGTGGGCTGACCTCAGTCACCCAAGCCACCATCCCACAGAACCTGACCACTGAGAGCTGTGGTTCTCGCTGACCTCTGCAGCATGCAGTTTCTTTGGGGTTGCTTCCAATAGGACTCACCTGTGGCCTCCTTTTTAGCAAGCAAACCACAGTGGATTATGCAAAGCCTCCTGCAAACTTGTGCTAGCGATGTGAAAGACATAATTCTTCTAGTAGGACATTGGAGCCTGGAATTGTAGAAACTCAGAGTATATGGCAACTTATCCCCTGTGGAAAGTCAGTTCAATGGGCAGTAAGGCCATTTACACATTCTCCTGTCCTAAAATGCGTGGTGGAGAAGTTGCTACAAACCTTTCCAAGCATCCACTCCACTTTTCTTGGTGCCCTGGGAATTATTTTTCTTCCTGCAAACAGCAGAGGGCTGACAGCACCAAGCCCCACCCCACCCTCCAAGCTGCCCCCCAACCCAGGAGAATGTACATATCTAGCCTAGGAAAAGAATCATAATGCATCAGGACAGGGACACCTCACCCCACATTTGTCCCTGTTCCAGCTTAGAAGTATTAGTCAAGGAAACATTCTAATAGCTACCAGTCCATTGTTCAGTCCCACCCCACCCTCCCATCTGTCCCTTCACCTGGCAGCTTTGTCCTCGAATTCTTTCTTCCTTGGTCTTAGCAAAAGGGATAGTCAGTCTTTTGTCTCATCACTTACAAATTATTAAAAGTTCAAACTGCAAACCCTTCCTGGGACTTAATGGTAACAAGCCTTAAGTCTCATGAAAGTTGACTCCAGGTAGAAATCTAACAGAAGGAGGGGTGACTCAATGCTAATCACAGGAATGAAGCAAGCCAGGAGGGGAGGAGTGAGGTGTTCCAAAGGACAGCTTTGCTAAAGGGTCTCAGGTGAATGGTTATGAGGCAAGCCTGAGAGCCATCTCTGTGGAGGTGGGGATCCTGGAGGGATAGGGCATTGGGGCCAAGTGACATTCCCTACATCATACATGTAAAGTAGAGAAGGGCTTTTGAGGGTGTCGGCATCTCTCTGGAAAGAGTGAAGAGAAGAAATGTAAGCTTGATTTCCAGTCCTGCCCTGGGAAGTAGCCATTAAAATACTATCATGCATCCATGATCATATATTGCAAACTGGAGGTTTAGACTGAAGCCACAGATATGGATCAACCAACTTTCCAGGATGTCCTTCCATGCCACCCTCTGTCCATGGATTACATTATGCTGATGAGATAGTAAATAGTCTTACAGAGAAGGAAGGTCAACACTCCCAGTGCCCTAAACTATCTTAGTTAGGCATCTGGTCAACCCTGTTATTGTACAAAAGGCTGTGCCCACAGAAGGGAGGAATTCTTCCTCTTAATCCTACAGAGCTGGTTTGTACCCTTCTCTATATATCTCCACTGATTCTACTCCTAGAGAAGCCATCATGTAGAAGACTTGTGAAGAAATAAATTCAGTTTCATTTCCATATCTTTGTAAGAGTCTTCATACAAAAAAATTTGTAAGCCAGAAAAAAAAAAAAAAAGAATCACTTCCCAGATTGTGCATACAAACTTGAGTTCAGAAAAGACAGGCAACAGAGCACTCCAGGCTGCTTCGCTGGAATGAAAAGCTTAGCTAGTGTTATGGTTAATTGTGATTGTCTTCTTGAGTAATTCAAGAAGCACCTAGAAGATAAATAAATCACACATCTAGGTATCTCTGTGAGGTCATTTTCAGAGAAGATTAGCTAAGTGGAGAATATCCCTGTTGTTTGTTTTTGCTCTTTTGGGAGACCCACTACCCAGGTCCTAAATAAATCACACACAGAGGCTAATTTTTAATTACAAATGATCAACCTTAGCTTGGCTTGTTTCTTGCCAGCTTTCCTTAACTAAACTTATCCATATATACCTTTAGCCTCTGGGCTTTTCACCTTCTCTTATTTCTGTAAATCTTACTCTTACTCCGTGGTTTGTTGTGTAGCTGGGTGGCTGGCCCCTGGAGCCTGGAGACCTCCTCCTTCTCTGGATACTTCTTATTCCTCCAAGATTTCTCCTTCTATTTATCCTGTCTGCCAGCCAGCCCCACCTAACCTTTCTCCTGCCTTGCTATTGGCCATTCAGTTCTTTATTAGACCACCAGGTGTTTTAGACAGGCATAGCTACACAGCTTCACAGAGTTGAACAAATGCAACATAAACAAAAGTAACACACCTTAAAATAATATTCTCCAACATTTCACCCCTGAGTGTTGGTGGCATCATCTTATATGCATGGGGACCAGATAAGGGACTAAGTCCAATAAAAGGGAAAAAGTCCACTATGGGATAGTCTCTTTCCTTCTCTTCCCTTCCCTTCCCTTTCCTTCCCTTCCCTTCCTTTCCCTTCCCTTCTCTTCTCTTCTCTTCTCTTCTCTTCTCTTCTCTTCTCTTCTCTTCTCTCTTCTCTCTCCCTCCCCCTCTTTCTCTGCTTCCTGGCTACCCTGAGGTAAGCTGCTCTATTCAGCCACACTTTGCTAGCCATGAGAGAGCAAAACTTCTGAAGTCCCTCACTCCACTCCTACATTGTGTTTGGTTGGTTGTTTGGTTGGTTGGTTGACTGTTCGGTCAGTTGGTTGGTTAGTTGATTGGTTGGTTGATCAGCTGGCTTGAAGGAAACATTTCCCTATGTAGCTCAAGCTGACTTTACTCCCCTGAGAGCTGGGACTAGAAGCATGTGCTTCATGCCTGGAGCTGGGGTTCTTTGGCTCTGGTATTTTGTCACAGTGATAAGAAACTAGCAAAGAAAGTACACATGCTTAGCACTCTACCACCTATTCTATGCACATTTCTTTTTGTAATCTTCATTATCATCTCCATTCTACAGATGGGAAAACTGAGATTTTAAGTCTCTTTGTCACTTTTTTTTTTAACTGCTGGAACAAATACTTGGCGAAAGCAACTTAAGAAAGCAAGTGTTTATTCTGGCTCATGGTTTTCAGAGAAAGATGACCACAGAAGTGTGATGTGTCTGGCCACATTATCTGCATGTTCTGGAAGCAAAGACAGGGGCACACTGATGCTTCATTGCCATTCTCTTTCTCATTTAGTTCAGAACCCAGGGAGTGGTACTGTCCACATGTAGGGTGGGTCTTCCTCCCCTAGAGGAACTTGTCTGGAAACGTTTTTAGAGACACATCCACAGGTCCATTTCCATAGTAATTCTAAACCCAGTCAAGTTGGCAATGAAGATTAACCATCATAAAAGGATCAAAAATCCACTTCAAAGCTCACAACTGGTGAGTGATAGAACTGAGACTTGGATTTGGTGTAACTGAGAGCATTAATATAATGACTATAGTCCTTATAGATAAGCTTCACCCCTAATTCAGCTCCAAGATTCTAGCTTTCTAGGGTCTTGTTCCCAGAATGTCTCTCCTGGAAAGCTTTCCTCTGTTCTGGCATATAAGGAACAGACTCCTGCAAAACACCATCCTGAGCTCACTTCATCCCACATTCTTCTTTCGAGGCTCCAAAAATGTGGTCTTCCCTTCTGATGCCAATTAGGCAAGAACAGATGGTCTAGTTCTCCTCCGTTGTTACCCATACAACATTTGTGGAAAAAATCCTGGAAGGTTTATTTCCAACATGTGTCAGCCCAAAGGAAGCTTCTTTTTAATTTTTTGCCCTCCCTGGGAGAAGACTTCTAGAGAGAGGCTTCCGGCAACTTTAACCAAATGTCATGAAATGTGTGCCTGATAGTGTCCAATGTAAGGATCTGAGAGGACTGTGCGCAAACAGAGGCAATAATTAGAGTCAGCACTCTGATATCTGACGGCGTGAACTTTAACCTACCCATAACCAGCGGAGAGCACAATCGTTGTGAATGGCTGGACTGAGCAACAGGCTATCATACTAGCGAAGTGACTGGCCTGTTCAAGAGGCGTGTAATTCTTCCCTATACTCAGAACTGAAGCAGACAGGATTCAAAACAGCTTCCTTATCTCCAAGAAGCATCCACATTTTTCATGCAACTGAGCATCTTACTAAGCCATTGAATAAAACAATACACTCAAAGCCCTTAGAGAACCTTTCCAGACCTCCTTTCTTTTCTTTTTTTTAAATCTCTCCATGTTATTGATAGAAAATGGTGTAAAATTCAAATTTATATACGGGGCACATGCACTGAAATGTAGTTTTCTTTCCTTTGTGAAACTCAAGCATTCCAAACTGTTGAAAGAGCTAAGCAATTTTGATCACTTTGAAGCTAGCTGTCAGATTTAATATCTGCTAAGGAGACAGAGGGCAAATGTATTCTGGAGCTTGTTATATAATTTACAGATTATTTTTGCAATTTATATTCCATCAAATAGGGTATATTAGACTCTCAGAGAGCACGTAATGATCAATTAATTTCAGCAGAGCAACGCCGGTGGCACTTAGGGGACAGACATGATTAGACCCTTTCCTAGCTGAGTCCCAAGGTCAAGTCATCAAATATGACTGATTACATTTTCTAATGGTTTCTCCATGCCCATTAAAGAGCACTCAACTATTCGGCTCTCCTCTGATCGTGACATTCAAAATTTGCTCTGACGGCTCCTGACAAGCAAAAATGTATTCTCTAATCTTTAACCACATAAACAATAGCTAACCACTTGTAATTGAGTTTAAATTGATTTCAGGTGGCTTCAGAGAAAAGCAATTTCTACAACAGATTAACCTCTTAATTAAAGTATATTAAGAACACTGTCAGGTGTAGAAATTCTGCTACAGCAGAAAATTACACCTCATTGACATTCATTTATGAAAGAATTGCTGTTCTGTTCCCAGGTAACAGGTTACTTATTAGTATTTCTTGCTTCACTAGGTCAACGCCAGCCTAATTTCTGTCTTTAGAATATCAATCCTTTCTATAGGACAGGATGTGGGGAAAGCTGAGGTGACGTGGAATGACATGACCTTTACGTCTTTGGAAAGTTACTTTTCTGAAGGGCATCAAACTGTTCTGCAAATATAATAAGCCCCCTTAAATTAGCTAAGGAATGGGGAAGAACCAGACAACTGGACAGGTTTCTCCAAGGTCCTCAATTATTTTAAGAATGCGGTTGCTAGGTAGTGGTGGTGTGCATGCCTCTGATCCCAGAACGCAGGTAGATCTCTGAGTTCAAGACCAGCCCGATCAGTTGAATGAGTACCAAGGAAGCCAGGGCTACACAGAGAACCCCTGTCTCAAGAAGAAGAGAAAAAGAAGGAGGAGGAGGAGGAGGAGGAGGAGGAGGAGGAGGAGGAGGAGGAGGAAGAGGAAGGAGAAGGAGAAGGAAAAAAGAGAGGAGGGAGGGAGGGAAGAAAGGAAGAGAGAGAAGGAGGGAGGAAGGGAAGAAGAGAGGAAAAATATGGCATCCTTGTCCCCAAGTCCTTGCTCCACAAAAGTACTCCTCAGACTAGAATCACCTAGAGAATTATGAGGATCGCAGAACCACAAACCTCGCTTCAGACCTGCTGAGTTAGAATCAGCATTTTACCAAGACAGAGCATTCTGTGAGATATTAAAGTTAGAGACCTTATGCTCCTTGTGAACGCATGCCATGCCGTTCAATTCCCATAGCTCCAAGATGCATCTTTGCAACCAGAAGTATTTGGTCCGTTCGGTAGAATAAAACACAGAGCCTGGCTTGTTTTTCTCTGTACTTTGTATTGTCTATCTCCTCCCTCCTTTGCCTCCTAGAGGGCAAACACCCCGACTGTGTACACCCCAGGTGAATTCAGCTACACTTACCCAGGTCGTGGAGCAGAGACAGAGTATCTGAGCTCCCCCTGCCCCCCATCCCCACTGGCTCACATGCCTGGGGTGCGCTGACCCTGGCAGTCGGCTGTTGGTGCTGAAATCTTTGATTCATGTGCTGACTGGTCCTCTGTTGTCCCCCATCTGGGATTGTGTTGTTAGTCAAAACTTGATTTTTCTTTTTCTTCTTTGTAACCTAGGTTCATGATAGCCACTTGCAGAGATAACCTGCGGAAGCCTAGAGCTTTCTAGAACATCTGTCCTCCATCAGGGACAGCTTCCAGCCTACCTTAACGTGGCTCGTGGTTGTTTAAAGGGCGTCACACAAAATGTACTGCGCTAAATAAAGCCCAGGTCTCATTAGTAAAACTGGTTTAAAAGAAAATGACTTCTTGAACTTTTCCCACATACGACCTCATTTTGCCTGAGAATTTATTGATGTGATTTGAGGAATATATGTAATATGTAGATAAACAAACTAAACATTTGCTGATAATTAATAAACATTATTTTCAAACAATTCTCTAGTAAATATAATTTTACCTTTTTTAAAAGTACATTTGCATACTCCTGAGGCAAATGGGTTTATTTATTTTTACTCAGTGGATTAAATCTGAGGCTGGAGAGACGGATTACAGGTTAAGAACATTTGCTGCTCTTGCAGAGGACCCAGGTTCTGTTTCATATACAAATAGAGGGGCTCAGACCCCCTCTTTGGCTTCTGTTGACACTCGCATGTATATATACATACAAATGCACATAATTTCTTAAAAATCTTTAGAAAAATAATTAAACCTTGGCTATTTGATACTGCAGGAGGTTTTAGAGCATCACCAATGTTTTTCACAATAGGTCCTTATTTTGATGTTTATTGCTGGTATTGTTGATGGTGGTGGTAGACTTGTTTGTTTGTTTGTTTGTTTGTTTCATTTTGTTTTGTTTTCAGAGACAGGGTTTCTCTGTGTAACATCCCTGGCTGTCCTGGAACTCATTCTGTAGACCAGATTGGCCTCAAACTCAGAGATCCTCCTGCCTCTGCCTACCGAGTGCTGGGATTAAAGGTGTGTGCCACAAAATGCATAGTATAAAATGACAGACATATGTTTGGGGCCACTTCAGAAATTATTGGAAATCTCATCTTAATCCCAGGCAAAAATAATTTATTTTTTAAAATAAAACTCAAATCAGTAACTGTGATGGCTGTTATTGTTTGTCAACTTTACTACATCAGCCCAAATGGCTGGGCACACCTGTGAGAGATTTTTTTTTTCTTAATTAAATCATTTTAAGTGGAAAGACCCACTCTAATCCAGGCCTTTGAGGTGGGAGGATCCACCTTTAATCTGGACCACACCTTCTGTGGCAGCCTATAGAAGGGACATGGAAGAAGGAAGCTCTCTCTTTTCCTGCTTGCTTCCGTCCTTGTCAGAAAGTCCCCTCCTTCACTGACATTACAGCCTACTTCTTCAGGATTCCAGCGCATACCAAAACTCAGCTGAGACATCTAGCCTCGAGTTCTCAACAGCTGGATTCTTGGTCCTTCCATTGGAACATAGCCATTGTTGGACTAGCTGGACCACAGCCTGTAAGCCATTCTCATGAATTCCGTAGGTAAGTAGGTAGGTAGGTAGGTAGGTAGATGATAGATAGATAGATAGATAGATAGATAGAGATTCATTCTATAAATTCTGTTCCTCTAGAGAACCCTGACCAATACAATAACTCAAACAGTAATTTTTAAAATCAAGCATTCAAACACAATACAACTCCCAAAGGTAGACTAATTTGATACTTAAATGTTGAGGAATGAGAGTGTGAAATTATGAAAGCTTTGTTTGTTTGTTTGTTTGTTTGTTTGTTTTAATGAAACCATTACATTTCTATAAGACCAGAAACTTGGTATATATAGTTAAAAAAAAACACACACCACTGCAATTCATACTGTACAATAGTCTCAAGCCTGAGCATCGCTGTTTCAGGCAGCATTCATTGGCACGGTGGCATGTGCAGTGCAACATGTGTGTTCTGTCTTCAGAACAATGCTGCAGAGAGATGCAGGTTTTCCGATGGCAAAGAGTCCCATCCCAGATAATGAAATCCTAATTCTATGTCCTGAACATGTAGAATTACAAAAAGCTCCCAGTGATGTTGATGTGCACCCGAGGTAGGAGATAGCAATTTAGAGAAACTTCCCTCCCCTGGCCATGCCCAGGACCATACCTTCCAAGGCTACAGTGGCAATTTACATATCATATTCTACTTAGTCTCCCTCTCCCACAACACCAGGGCTTTCAGAAAATATGGAATATTAATAGTGCTTCCATGTTCATAATGGAGGTGCAGAGGGAAACTGAGGGGCATGGCAAGGAAGAATGTGCATAGATGATCAATTGTTGCCGCAACTGTGCCAAGAGATGCTTACTCAAATTGGATATTAAAATATCCATTTCAACTTTCCCCAGTTTCAGATGCATGGTTAGATTAATCAGAAAACATAACTCAGTGCTCAAAAGCCAGGCCTGTAAAAGCAGGCAAAGTATAAAAGAAGACCCTCAATAGGCTATAGTTCATGGTTTTCCAATTAGCAATATTCCAAATAAGATCCCCCACACTATTTGTGACTGTAAGTGGAATGTCTGAACCTATCTGAGGCATCCTTAGATGTGCAGAGACAAAGCAAGGTGTGGCAGCAGGGTTTTAGGGAGCCATCCTGAAGCCTACCATGGTAGTTTATACCATGATCCTGGCAACTAGGAGATAGTTTCAAGGGCAGTCTGGGCTATGTGGGAAACTCTTTTTTAAATGAAAGTAAGCAGGTCACAGTTTTTGAAATACTTACAGCTTGATTTTACACCTGTTTGTACCTTCTCAGTCGTGTTTGTTACCTGGTCTGGCTCTAGATCTTTAGAACACCGCTCTGCATTCAGACTGCTTGGTGGTTTAGGGTCACCAGTGAGGTTATGGGCTTATCCTTCTAAGTTCTATCTAAATATCCAGAGCAGTGGTTCTCAACCCTGCTAATGCTGCAACCCTTTAATGCAGTTCCTCATGTTGTGATGATGACCCCCCCCCCAAACCATAAAGATATTTTTGTTGATACTTCATAACTGTGATTTTGCTACTGTTATGAATCATCAAGTATATGTAAAATGTCTGATATGTGACCTCTGTGAAAGGGTCATTCATATCCCCCAGGGAGTTGTAACTCATAGTTTGAGAATCACTGATCTAGACTCTCATAAATGGTCTCTGGTTTCTGAATTCTGGCTTCCTGGACATGAACATTGGCCATTGAACCTGAAGGAACTGTATGTACCCTTTCTGTCTTGGTGTGTCTCCTGTGCTCTATCCCCTGCTGCTATGCCTAGGCTCCACAGTGCGATGCTTCCTCCTGGTATGCAGGGAGGGTCAACCTCCTTATCTGGTGGCTATACACCCCCATGTGATGCCAGCAAAGACAAGAGATGGAATATCTGAAACCCTGATGGATATCGCTTCCAATTGCCATGTGTCTTCGGCAGCAACGCTCTCTTCAGCTAACACATAACCTCTTGAAAAGTGAAATATTAAGCTGAGGAACTGAAGCCTAGAAACCTCAACTCATGCACCAGGGAGGGGACGAGACCTGTGCTTAGGTCTGGTCCTTTGCCTTGGCTAGGTGGCCTTGAAACTGCTCATTATCTGAGTCTGCTCTGTGTAAGCTCTGCCATTTCAAAACAAAACCAGCTATTGGTACAGGAGTTCTCTATAAACTCTAGGCTACTACCAAGTGTTAAAAAATTACTATTATATGTCAAAGAACAATTCATCTCTTTTCTTTTTTTTCTGCTGAGCTCACTGACTGTGTAAGAGTCATGTAGACACAATCTTTTATGGTCACATTCATTCAGCAACAACACATCGAACAGTCATCCTTGAAGGTCCTTAACACCTGACAGGCCCTTTCATTGATTTCCTTTCTCAGAAATAGCATATCATTGTATCTATGGCCCCATTAGTTCTCCATCTTCTCACAATCTCATAATTTGATGGGTCTTACACACTGGGAATTACACGCCTGGAGCTATTGACTAGGTCAGGAAATTGAGTTGTGGATACCATGGTTTACTTCACAAAAGCTACATTGTCTCTTCTTGTCTCCGTTCATAAGTGTTCAAACATCTATGGCCCACAGAGCAAGGTCAAGTTCCTTCTTCATGGAGTCCCCCAGGTATGTATGAGCAAATCATATCACTCTGTCCCCAGACAGCTCCAGTGCCTGCTTTGTTAAACATGAGGCAGAGTTGGGTAGATATGCAGGCAGCCCTGTTCCTGGCTTTCTTCTTTTTCCATCTCACTTTTCTTACTGGGTTTGCTTTGCCTTTAGATTTTTTAACAACAACAACAACAAAAATTTGGTACTTTCTTTTGAGTATTTTCACAGAGAAACGGGTACGTGTTGTTTGGAGAAACACATAGTTTAACTTGATAGACTACATGGTATTCATTTTCTTTTCTTTTAGCATGCACCAGAAGCGCGTTTTCAAAAAAAAAAAAAAAAAAAAAAAAAAAAAAAAAAAAAAAAGCTCTTGTGAGATAGAATCCCAGCACCCAACAGTTCACTCACCTTAAAAGTCTATGATTTAGGAGTAAGAAAATACATGAGAGACAAAAGGAGACGTGCTGACATGCATCTGGGATTGAGCACACACCATCATGAGTGTTACATACAAAAGGCAGAAGTGAATAAGTGGCAGAGGAGAGATGGAGGGTGGCCCAAAGTGCGTGTGAAAATGCCACAGTGAAACTCATTCTCTCAAAACAACTGTATTTAAATATGATTCCATGGTTAGTGTGTTCACAAAGTTGTGCAACCTGCACTAGATCAGGAGGATTAGAACTTGTTGTTCCTGCAGTTCCTGCCCAAACTCCATCACCACAGCACTCTCTTCCCATTCCTCATAAACTCCCTCACCCTAACAAACTACTCGCATGACTTCCTACTGGTTCAGTTTACGGTCCATGGAAGTAGAATCATTCATTCAACCCGAGCCTCTGATGACTGGCTTCCCTGCTTAGTATGGCGATGTTATTCCCAGACCCTTTTGTGTTTCTTCAACAGTGAACCCAACTCACATTGCTTCTTTTGGTAGAGATGATGATGATGATGATAAATAATAATAATAATAATAATAATAATAATAATAATACCTTTAAGTAAATACTATCTATAGTAGGTACTCTATACTGTACATATGCTCTCTTGCCTTACCCTCATAAGCTATACAAGAGTTATAATGGCCCATATTTTCCAGGTTAACAAAGAAGTGCCATGCTGCTCAGCAAGTGATAAAGTAAATATTTCAACTCCATGATTTGATCCTAAGTCATTTTTTCTGCTCCATGCCTCATGCATGGTCTATCTTGAAAGATAATCTTCAGCATAAAGCTTATCCAGTCACTAGCCCTTGGTTGTGGCTGTGATTTACATCAGAGGACGAACACAGACCAAGTTCCTGCCAGGTGAAAAGCCCTCAGGCACTCTGATGGGCACACAGACTGACTGGCATACAATGATCAAGACAATTGTGCCCTGGAGTCTGAAAGATCTGGCTTCGGATTACAGATCCACCAACTTCGGACTATGTACGTCATGCCATTGCTTTTATTTATTTGTTTGTTTGTTTATTTACTTATTTGTTTACTTACGTACTTACTTAGAGATAGAGTTTCTCTGTGTATCCATCCTGTTGCTCTTGAAATTCGCTCTGTAGAGCAGGCTAGCCTCAGACTCAGAGTGCTGTATGCTCTTGCTTTCTAATTCTTTATTTCTCCACATAGGAAGGAGAAAGATGGCTTCAAGTTTGCATGAGAAAGGATTTTTTTAAAATGAGGGCTTAGGACAGTAGCTAAGATCAACTAAGTGTTCCACAGTACCTGGTATTGATTATTAGAATATTAGACAATGATAGAATGACACCGGTCATCCACAAATGGTCCCCAGGGCAACCTGAACTGTAGAGAGATGAGGAAGCACCACCTCTGGGGATCTTGTTGATATGATGGAAGGGTTCAAACGCAAATGAGAATATCAGACAAGCAAACCAGAACTGGAGAGACTACTCCGCGATGTGAGCCTTCTTCCCAAGGAGCTGAGTTTGCACCTCAGCCCCCACATTAGTGGCTCATGACCGCCTGCAATTCCAGCTCCAGGGGATTTGAGACCCCTAGCCTCTGTGGGCACCTGCATTCAGATGCACCTACCCACCCCCACACATGTAATTAAAAATAAAATTTTTAAAAAAGAGTAAACCTACAACACTCTACAAGACACCACATGAAGGACCTGAGCAAAAGATCTCCCAGGGAGTCTTCATCTGTAGGACAAGTAGGAAAGCATCGAGGGGGAGATGACTGTACACTCAGGACCATGAAGAGAAAGATGGAAGCTGGATATGGTGGTGCCCACATTTAATTCTAGTACTTGGGAAGCAGAGGCAGGCAGATCTCTGAATCAGAGGCTATATAGCAAATTCTAGGCTAGCTAGGGATACCTGGTGAGACCCTGACTCAAAAAAGAAAAATACAAGTTAATGCATACGTTCATCTCTGGAATGTACATGCAAGGAAAGCTGCAAGTTCTCTCTCTCTCTCCAACATAATGCTAAGTAGAGTTTGGTGCTAATGCCTCAGCTACATTTATAGTCCATTTCTACCCACATGGAATCTGCAGGCAGATTCACAGAAAACATTTACAGTCTCCTTCTCCATCTTAGACCTTAGGAGAGAGTGTGCCGAAGATAACAGGGAAGGGGACATCAAACAAACCAGTGGGACCCAGTGGTCCAGAAAGGGTCCTGAGCTCAAGAGCAAAGTGCAGGGAATGTTTGGAGTTATATCTTCCTTTACTGACTTGCTCTTCCAGGAGCAGAAGGAACCCAGAGAGCCTGACAGGATGTGACCTTTGTCCATTCCTGTGACCAAATTGTGTTGTGCCTACCTTCCTGGGCTTAGCATGCCTAGCCTCGATGGCCTTTGTCTTGAGCCTCTAACATTCCAATACCTCCTTGCCTCGGGGACAGTACCCTTGCCAGTTTCCTTTCTAGAATGTTTTTCTCCCACAACACCTTAGGTTTCTTTGGGAAGACATACATTGACTACCTTATGCATGGTAACTCTCTTAGTCTCTGTCTCTCCCAGCATTTCCTTTTGCTCTGTTGTTACACTCCCCTGAGCCGCAGCAAGATTGTTCAGGAATTTTTTTCTGTCTCCCTTGGCCTGAATGTGAGTCCCATTAAAATGAAAATCTTCCCACAGAAGGCACACAATAAATGGCTGGCGGGCTAGCTCAGCTTTTAGGAGCACTTGCTGCTCTTGCAGAGGACCAGAGTTTGATTCCCAGAACCCACACAGTGACTCACAGCCATCCATAATTCCAGTTCTAGGGAATCTGATGCCATTTTCTGATCTCAACCTGGTACGGGACACCAGGCACACAAATGGTTCCTACATACAGGCAAAACATGCACATATATAATATAAAATAACTAAATCTTTTTAAAAAAATTTTAAAGAAGGCACACACTGAATATTAATTGGATAAATGATACAATCATGGTCTTTAAATTTCTTTTATGGGGGAAGGGTTTCCATGCATTCCAAGTAGAGACAGATGAGAAAATAAAGTGGAAAATAGAATTGTTAGCTGCCAGATTAACTAGAAGGGGAAACAACCAGAGAAGCAAGCATCTGAATGCTTAATTATAAAATGCGAACCAAGACAGTTTTCAAATAGGAACAGGATTATGTCCTTTTGAAGCAGATGGATCACAAAGTGCCAAGAATGGCTACTTAACACCCCCTCAAGACTGGTGCCCAGTTCTTGATGTAAGGACAACATGATTTTTCAGCCCTCCCAAGAACCCTTCAACCAGAAACACTTCAAATGAAAGTACAAAAGAACCTCACTGGTGATGAGCTCCAGCAGATCGGTGCCATGTGGAGCATCTGGGCCGACGTAAGAACATCTGTTCCCAGCATGAACCCTATTAGCTTCATCATTCAGCTTCCCGTGGAAAAAAAATGTACAATTATGATACATGGACTTAATTGATGGCAAGGTGGCGACTCAGGCCTGTATGCTTGGGAGCAGCTGCAGATACCCACCCAGAGAGTGCACATGTGCTAGAGGACACTGTGGCGGAAAGTCAGGAAGGGCCCCAGTACCTGCAGCCAACCTAGCCTTGGAGCAACTGAGGCCACCTGGGGACTGCAGGAATAAAGTAAGGTTAAGAAGGGACCAGAGAGGAAGACCAGAGAGATGGAAGGAGAAAGAATCGAGAAAATAAGGGCAGAAGGTGGGCGAAGGTCACACAAAGCCAGAACAAGTATGGGGGAGCCTGGAGAGGGAGAAAGGTGCCCTATGGGCATTTAGGGTATCCCAAGCACTGCAGAAAGACCCCTACAGCTTGTGTCACAGCTCAACAACTTTCTAGGCATGATCTCTCAGAAACTCTACCTAACCCCATTGGCCTCAACCCACAGGGAGGAAAAGCTGCAGGTTCTCAGGGGTGGATGTGAAACCTGGGGAGCTAAATATGCATAAAGGGCTAAGAGTAGCAGCCAGCATGCAGGTAGCTGTCCTTGTTACTGTTACTTATTATCAGCTATACAGCTAACTACTATGGCTATTATTCACTATAAGACAGAATGCATTTTCTCCTAGAAGCACAATGAACTGGGCCCTAGAATGACTCTGAAGCCACAAAGCAAGTGGGTGGAAATGGAAGGCTTGACCTGAGCTCACCTCATCTCTAGTTCCCTTGCTCCCTACAAACTATTCTGCAGGTTTTCGTGGCTATGCGAGTACTGTCCCTCACTGTTCTCACTACTAGGTAAGAACTACAAGTGGTAGTGTAGACAGAAATACTCACCTTGCTTTGTCATGGTAAAGAGATCAGGCAATCAATCACCTTGCCCAACTGACAAGCAATACTTCTTGGCCCCAAAGAAGCAGGGTTGGGACTGGATTGTGGGTTCCAATCCAGGCTCCACTTTCAAGTCTCTAAGTGTGTAGAGACTGATGACTGCACACCTAAGCCCGGTGCTCTCTTTCGGAAGTAGGACAGCATGTCCCTGGGTCTGCAGTAACGATTAATTGGCCTATGAGAACAGATTCCTCGAAATGTCTAGCACTCAACACTGGGTGTCTCATAGCATCATTGTAAGGTGATATGCACACTGAAAGCTGAGCTATGCAAGGCTGAGTGGGAAGACAGATAAACCTGGTAAGGAGTGATGTTGAGGCCAAGCAGGGCAGAAGGCATCAGATAGAGCAAGACCAGCTCTAGATAAGCAGAGAAGAGGCTAAGAGGCCAGCTAAACTAAGCCCTAGGGGCCTCTAGGAACCGTAGAAATGTTTCAATATGAGATCAAATCACAAGCAAAATCCACTATACAAAAGGATAGGAGATTCTGGATCCCCTAAAATGACTTTCAACCAAACTGTCAAATTTCACAAAAGACATAAAGGGGGGGGTATGTTACTTTTGTTTCAAATTCTAGATTCTGTGGTTTAGTTAGATGGACCCCCAATGGCCCAAATGTTAAAGGCTTGGTGCCCACTTCAGGACATTGCTGATAAGCAGTGAAACCATTAGGAGACAGAGCCTTGTGGGATGGAGCCAGGACATTGGGGTATACCCTTAAAGTGGAAAACAGGACCCCAGTCTTTCTCTTTTCTGCTGCCTGGTTGCCACAAAGTGAGCAGTTTCCTTCACCACACTACCTTGGCCTGATGGGCTGCACCAGTCACCAAGGGCTTCTCAGTCTCATGCTATGACAGCCTCTCTCTCCACTATCCATTTATTGTTGGCTGTTTCTGCTCTTTTGGGGAGTCCACTGCCCAGCTCCCAAATGAAACACACATGGAGGATATTATTAATTATAAATGCCCAATCTTAACTTGGCTTATTTCTTGCCAGCTTTAAATTATCTTGTCTACCTTTTGCCTCTGAGCTTTTACCTTTCTCTATTGCTGTATACCTTTTCTTTCCTTCATACTCCCTGTCTGGCTTGATCCTTCTGTCCTTGTTCTCTCACTCCTTCTTCTTCCTCTTCTCCCAGATTTCTCATTCTAAATCTTCTTTCTACTTCCCAGCCCACCTATTTCTCTCTCCTGCCTCACTATTGGCCGTTCAGCTTCTTATTAGACAATCAGGTGTTTTAGACAGGCACAGTAACACAGCTTCACAGAGTTAAACAAGTGTAACATAAATAAAAGTAACACACCTTAAAATAATATTCTACAACACCATTCACACTTTTCACCCTGATTCGATTGGATGCTGTCTCATGGGGTTTACCTCAATCAATTGCAAGGATACCCACAGGGTTCCAATGCATTTATTGCATCCTGACACAGAAGCTATGGAGTCTGTTTTGAAGTCTTAGTTTGTATTAAAATGTGTTCTGTGCACGTTTTTTTCATTCTGCAGATTGAACATCCCTACTCTGAAAATATGACATTTGAAATGTTCTGAATACAAAAAATGTTTTGTATGACAGATTAGTCCACATCTGGGAAACTCCACTAGTGACATCAAGTGACAAGTCATAATCAAAATGCAAGAACATAAAAACTACTAACCTAAAACAGACATTTAGATCAATGGAGTAGAATAGAGGACCCATATATAACTCTACAAACTACAAAAACCCCATCTTTGACAAAGATGTCAAAAATATACATTGAATAAAAGACAGATCTTCAATGATGATGAGAAACCCGGATTTCAACATGCAAAAAAAATGATACTAAATTCTTAACTCTCACTTTATACAAAACTCAGCTCCAAAAGGATCATGGACCCCAACGTAAGACCCCGTACCTGAAACTTCTAAAGATAACATAGAGAGGATGCTTTAACTAGAGAAATAAGACCAACAATCAATAAACAGACTCTCACAAAACTAAGAAGCATCTATGTACAGCAAATAAAATAGTCAATTAAGTAAAGAAAAAGCCCCCAGAATAAGAGAAAATCTTTGCCAGCTATACATCTAATGGAAGATTCATCTGGAACACACTAAGAACAAAAGAAAAGCAAAGAAAACAAACAACCCAGTTTTAAAAATGGGTTCTGGAACTGAACGGGGTGTTCTCAAAACAAGAAACCCAAATGGCCAGTGAACACTTCAAAAACTGTTCAATATCCTTAGCTACCAGGATAATGCTGACTAAAAGTGCCATGTCAGCCCAGTCAGAAGAGCTGCCACCATCAAGAACACATTGCAGGCATAGATGTGGCTGTGAAAGGGGACCCTTATGTACTGTTGTTGGGGTATAAACTGTAAAGCCACCGGGAATACCAGTCTGCAGGCTTCTCAAAAGCTTAGGAGTAGAAATGTCGTATGACCCAACTACATCACTGTTGAGCATATCCCCAAAGGACTTTCTATTTTACGACAGACATACTTGCACACACATGCTCACTGTTGCTGTATACTCAATAGCTAGGAAATGGAACCAACAAGGATGTGAAGATGTGGTACATAAACACATGGAATTTTGCTCAGCTGTAGAGAAAAATGAAATTTGCAGGTTAAGTATGAAACTAAAAAAGAAATTGTATTGAGTGAGGTCACCCAGACTCCAAAAGACAAGTGTCACAGGTTCCCCCTCATATGAAGGTCCTAGCTTCAAATCTTTTGTGTATTTAATAGGGAGTACACATGGAGGGCAGACACCTGGAAACGGGCCATTGATGGGAATGATGCACTTAGAGAGGGGCTGTAATCAGATCTAGGGAAATGAAAGTGCAGAGGGGATGTTGGGGATAGAGGGGTTCAAGGAAGTAGTGGAGTGATGTCGAAGAAGAAATGGGATACACAGGCTTAACCAAACTGAAATATGCAGAAAAAAAGCTACTTGGGAGCCCATGATTTTGCAATTCAAGTAAAAAGTATGTAATTAATGAGGACAGTAGAACTCAGGAGTACCTCGTTGGTTCCATTCCCAGCACCACAAAAAAAGAAAACAATGAAAAAAAGAAAAAGAAGGGGGTGGGGTAGGAGGAAGGAAGAAAGAAAGAGGAAAGAGAGAAAGGAATGAAAAAAATCTATGAAGAGAAAAGCAGTAACAATCTGTTACTCCTGACCCTTCAAGTCAAAAGATTAGCTGGAATGTTCAGGTTCCTTGTTTGCTTGGCATCCTTATCAGTAACCCAAAGGGAACAGGCCACACTGCTTACTCACTCAGAGCAATGGACTGGCTTGTGAATGGTTCTATAGCAGATTCAAGACCCAAAGTGACCTTGCTGAGACATGCTGCTGAGACACAGCGGTCCAAGTCTATCATGCAGCTCTTCCTACAGTGGTTGAGGAGATGAAGCATGAGGGTTCCATAACAAAAGCAGTGACTTCTTTGCTTTCAGCAACCATGGCCTCAGCTTGATGCTGTCTGGAAACTGAACCTTCTCATCCTGTATGTGTTTGAGTCAACTGTTTACCCTGTAGTGCTCCAGGCTTAGCTGGCATCCTGCAAGAGGCTGACAACACAATCCACTCTCACAGACAAGAGGCCTTGGGCTCCAGCGATTCACAAGCACACGTGGTGCCACGGCAGCTACATCTCCTTCCCTTTCTCAGAGCTGCACTGACTCAAGGACCATGCATTTCCTTTGCCTGGAAGCACGGTTTCCCTTTTCACAGTTGCTTCCTGTTAGCAATTCAAGTGCCAGTGGGGCAGATGGATGAGGGAACCAGCATAGCCGAGAGAGAAAAGCATCCAAAACTCTCACTGAACAGAGCTCAGTGGAGTCCCCTGGCCCCGGAAAAAGACTGAATGGAATGACCTCATCCCCAGAACCTGACAACTGGAAACAGCCCATGCTCACTTTGCGACAGAAAACTGAGGACTCTGAACACCAGAAACACAAGAATCCCCCCAAGTATGTTAGACTCTTTCAGAATCTGGAGCCATCAGGCTCTTGTTTGGGCCTACAAACGAAAACAAGAGATCAAGGAGACAAAAGATGATGATTCAAGGGCAGCCTTGGAGTTAGGTAGACCCAGATTTACCTCCCGATTCTTGTAGCAGCGAAATGGGGTTCCTTGAGCAAGTTAGCTGACTTCTCTGCGTCTATTTTTTTCTTCTGAAAAGCAATGGGGAGTTGTTGACCAAATCACACAGCATGTATAGTGAGGATTTTAAGCCATGATACTCCATGCAAACTCATAATATCTGATACCTACTGAGGACTGACCAAGTATTATGCCTTTAATAACACTGTTGTGGTTTCAAAACTAGCATTCAGGATATGCACAAAGATGAAGCAGTTCAGGGCATTTCATTGCTCCCCGATGTCCATGAGATAGTCTTTTATCCTGTCCCTTTCTTTCCTTCTCCACCCTGAACCCCCAAAGCTTGCTCTGGTCCCTCCCTCCTGCTGCCCTCTGATTCCACAAACAATGGCCAAAGTTGTTCCTCATTGTTTCCTCGGCACTTCCTCAAGAGCAGACTCTGGCTTTCCTATCTCACTCACTCTTACTATCTAGGTCCTTTGTTAGGAGAATTTTCCTACTCCTTTCTGAGCACCTTGTGTTAACTCTGGCAACATAGGAGGAAAAAAAAATCAACTTATTGCTTCCATGGGCTGAGGTCTTTGAAGATTTTCAAAGTCTCAGAGCCACTTCCCAGAGAAGTTCAAAGAAGAAATTCATCGACTGGCTTATTCCATTCTCAGACATCATTTCCACTTCAGTTAGGAGCGTCTGAGGGAAGATTATCCACTGGGGAGCTGCTGCCTCTTCATAGCCAGCCTGCTATCAGAGGACTGAACTTCCCCTGTGGTGTTCTTTACTCACAATACCGTGATCAGAAAACCTTCCCTTTTGGGGGGCTCAATGTGGGTCCTGTTCTTACCTCTACAGCAATGTGGGATGGGACCCTTAACTGTCTATACCATCAGATGCTGTGTAGGGAGCATGGTACCATATGCCAGAAACTGTCTCTTAAACACTCAGAAGCTGTGACATGATTAGACCAAGAGGAAGAAGCTGGCATCTCAAGGGAGATCTCCTTCCCTATGCTCTTCCTGATGTGACTGGTTACCATTTATCCCAGGGCCTTTAATTAGAGTTGGTGTTATGGGGATATCAAGCAATGTTTTTAATATTAATTAATGATGGTCTAAAGTCCTAAAGCCCACCTATATGCAAATAAGCAAGTAGAGTGAAGAAAACTTTGTGCATATTAATTGAGAGAGCCATGTTCTGTAAAGACTTTATAGAGAAGCCATTTTCTGTGATGAAATATAATTTCATGGCCTTTTCTCAGCTTCTAGATAACACCTGCAAGTACCAATCCAAAAGAGGGAGCAGCCAGGTGGTAAGGTGGCCATGGGTCAGAACCCACAAAGGCTGAAATACAAAACTCCAGAAAGCACATTTATTTTTTCTTCTTTAAAAAGATGATGATGATGATGATGATGATGATGTGTACGTTGTGAGCCTGAGTATATGTGTACTACATGCATGCAGGAGCTTGGAAGGGCAGAAGAAAGCAGTGCATCTTCTGGAACTGGGTTATAGGTTATAGGCAGCTGTAAACTCCAGATGGGTGCTGGATACAGGAACAGGGTTCTCTGCAAGAGCAGTAAGCACCCTGAACCACTGAGACTTGTCTCCAGCCTCCAGAGAACTCGTTCTAAGATGCAAAGCCCACTATGACACAGACACATTATTGGTTGTTGTATTGCTAACCAGGCACCCCTGTCCTCTTGGAGACTTAAGACTTAAGACTTGACTTCTAGCCGGGCGGTGGTGACACACATCTTTAATCCCAGCACTCGGGAGGCAGAGGCAGGCAGATCTCTGTGAGTTCAAGGCCAGCCTGGGCTACGGAGCGAGATCCAGGAAAGGCGCAAAGCTACACAGAGAAACCCAGTCTTGAAAAACAAAAACAAAACAAAACCCAAAGACTTGACTTCTATATAGGTTTTCTGAGAGTCAGAGACAAAGCATTGAGTGACAGCATAAAAATAAATCCTTGCCCACCTGACCAACAAATAGAAGGAAACACCATGGCTGCCCAGAAGTGAAAGCACCTCAGGAACACCAGGAATGAGAGATTTGAACGGTTGTGCTCAGAATAATCAACTTGCCCAGAAGCTCTGACTGGGCAGGGAGGGACCCATGTTCCCATAAGGGCAGTGCCACCAGAGCCAAACAACCCAAGCAGTTTGTTCTCAATTATCTACCCCTGTCTAATTTCAGGAAAATTTATTCAGCAAGTTGCAGAATTTTTTTGGCACTAAACTCAGAAGAAAAAATTCCAACAGTGAATTCATCTCCAAGTAAACTTGTCATCTCTATGCTTAGCTTTTTCTTCCCTTCTTACTGCAGGGGAAAAAAAAGATCCAGACATTTTCCAAGAGAAAATAGACTCTCAAGGCTGAGACTGGGGCTTGCAAGTTGGGTTAAAATTCCCAATTTGAGAAGGTGGTTCTCCAGTTGACAAAATGCTCCCCTCCCACACCCCTACTAAATCACCACTGCAGGCTGTGACTCAGAGAGTGTGGAAGCTCTGCTCTCATCTCGTAAACACAGAGTTTCCATGCTCATGTTCTAGATTCCTTGCTAGCTAGCCCAGTGCAACTCAGGGTCAGGGCAAATAAGGTGAGGAGACCATTCAAGTTCAACTTCAAAAGCTATTCTTCTCCTGCCAGAGTTTAGGGGAGGCTAAAAGAACTGTTTTCCCTATTGTCCCGGACTAAACTGCTGACAAGGGAGAAATATGACTACTTGGCAGAAGACCAAACTCTAACAATAAGGAACGGCACAAGGAGACTGTTCAGGGCGGCTGTCCTGCACATTCCTCTTCCTACCTTGTGGTGTTTAAGAAGGCTGTGGGAACTTTGTCCTTGCCTGGGCCAGCACTGTCTACCTGAGTGTTCTCAGGCAGTCTTACTTTGGGCTGGTTAAGACAAGCACTAGAGGTCCTCAAAGCTGGCAATCCATGGAGCCCAGTCAGTAACAGGTGTCCTGCTCTGAGATGGGTCCATTGCTAGTCTACCTGTTAGGAGAATGGTCACTGTGACGTAGTATCAAGCGTGATAATCAAGGTTGAGTGAAGGTTCTGTGAGGTCTTAGGTGAGTTCCTAAGAAGAGTTATGGATTCTCTCCACCCTATCATTCTTCCACAGCACCCCCACACCACCCCTACCCCCCCCCCCCATACACATACACATGCTTTTCTCTCAATGCCAGGTTTGGCATGGCTCACCATGCTTACTCATCCACCCACTACTGTACCCTTCCCAGTATACTTCTCCCATACTCCAAGCATTTACCCATATTCCTCTTCTATTAGTACCCCCTAATTGTGTATTCTGTTTCCTTTAGGTTTTGCCATTGCCCATGTTATCCAGGTTACCTCATAAATTCATTTTTGCCTAGGTACCAAGTCTCTCAAGGAGAAATGTGTTAATTCAAGAAGTGGGTTAAGAATGGAAGACCAGGGAGTGGCGTTTTGAAGGGGCTGGAGTAAACATGGTTAGTTTATTATCAACAGATCAACTGAAGTGCATTTGAATGAAGGAAAGCACTCATTGGCTTCTGTGACAGAAGAGGGTAGGCAGCCAGAGAAGAACCCTATTGGCTAGTGGGTCCATTTTCCACAAGTCACCATGTATACAATGGCTTAAAACAGGATCCACATCTCAATCGTGTGTTTCTGAAAGTTAGAAGCCAATGAAAATTTCACCAGACCCAAATCCAGGTGTCGGGAGGTTGTTTCTTTCTGTGGCCTCCAGGGGAGAACCTGGTTTTTTTAGTTTTTGACAGATTTCAGACTTGTTCTTATGGGGCTGGGGTTCCTGTTTGCTTGCTGGCTTTCATCTGTAGACCAGCTCCTAAAGGTACCCATATTCCTTCTTCTTCTCCTAAGCCACCCATGATGAGCCAAGCCTGTCACGTGATTCAAACTACTTCTTCTCTGTCACTGTAGTTCCCTGAACTTTCTGCTTCCTCATCTTGTGTTTGCAAGGTCCTGTGTGCCTATGCTGAGCTCACTTAGAATGCCCAGACTAATAGCCTCATCTTAAAAATCTACAATCCTGATTCCACCCACCAAATCCCTGCTGCTGTGTACCGGCCACACCTATGTAAGCGGCACAGTTGTGCATGAACAGAAGTACATACATAAACTTTTTACTCACAGATGAAGCGTTGCCATCCTTGGAAGGACATTGTGTGAGCTAGACATGGAGGAAACAGAAGCTAATTCTACAGATTTGGCCCCGGAATCGTGCTCACATACAGCAGTGGAAGTTGAGGAAGGAGGAGATTTGAATGTGACTCCAGACCTATGAGTCAAGTAGACCGGGGATGGAACACACACAGTTTAGAAAGTGAAACTCAATACAATGTATGCCGTGACAGAGAAGTCTGTGGGACTTATGGTTCCAGCTGGAACTCTGCCATACAATCTTGGACAAGTCCACCTTGAGCCAGGTCCATTTTGGAAAGGGAGAGAATGGAACTATCAAGGATGCTGAGGTGGCAGCTACCAGTCCCCACCCCATACCATCATGTGATACCCAGAGCTAACCCCTGCACCCCTATTAGTCAGTCCTGGTTATGACACCTCTCTGATAGCTAATGCTAATCTAACCAAGTCACAACACAATCATTCTGAAAGTATACTATTTATAAGGGGCTTTCCAGACTTGACAGTCTATATGGTAAAGTACTAATAGAAAGATACTGCTCAGAGCCACATGAAGCATGCCTATGTTCCTGTTTCAAACACATGTAACTAGCTGAGGACAGGGCAGCCCAGTGAGAAGGGCCAACAGAGGCAGTTTCCGTAGGAAATCATCCGAGATAAATAAAATGTCCCTTACAGCCTTAAGTCTTAGTGTTTGGGTGTTTTTGTTTGTTTTCTTGGTTTTGTGAGGTAGTGTTTCATGTAGCCGAGGCTGCCTTCATACTCATTATATAGCTGAGGATGTCATTAAACACCTGATTCCCCCAAGTGGTGAGATAGTAGTGTGCCACCAAGCCCTGCTTCGAGAGTAACTCTTGAGCTAACTTGTGGGTGCTTCATAAAATGTCAAGTGTAAGCTTTGGTGACAGATAAACTTCAGACAGCATAGATAAGCAGTATGGTTTCTATGTCAAGAAGAGGCTGTCTGGGTAAATTGAGATATCTTGCAGGTTGGGAATGTAGACTAGCAAACAAGAAATTTATTAGGTCACAAACTCAGAGAAGAAAAGAAGAATTAGCTTGAGGGTAAACATTATCCCATGGATTGAGCAAAGGCCTCAGATCATTACACAGAAGGCTCTGAGGCTGTGCGGCCTTCCAGAAATGGCCAGTAGGCCAGCAAGGAAAATCTTATCCATGTCTACTAGTCTGTCATGGTGCAGAGCTTCCTGCAAGTGGGCAGCACTCTTGGATGGGAAAGCTGTCCTCAGAAGGAGCAGTTTCCAGGAAAGGCAGGCAGTAAAGGGCTGCTAGCCATCCACAGGCTCAGAAGCTGGGGAGCAAGTCATCACTCTGAAGAAAGACCTGGTCAGACTCTCAGAAGCACATAGGATGTTCTGCCTGCCTCATCCTTTCAGGGACCAGCAGCACTCAACAGCACTGGACAGGGGACAGGCTGATGGTTTGTATAGGAAAGGTCCCAGAAATGTTCATGCGTTGAATGTTTGGTCCCCACAACAGATGGATTCAATCATTGAAAGGTGATTGGATGATGAAGGCACTTCGCCAATGGACTAATCCATTGATGAGCTCCTACTAAAAAGAATAGTAGGTGTAGAGAGTAGATACAGATTCTCTTTCTCTTTCTCTTTCTCTTTCTCTTTCTCTTTCTCTTTCTCTTTCTCTGTCTCTGTCTCTGTCTCTGTCTCTGTGTGTGTGTGTGTGTGTGTGTGTGTGTGTGTGTGTGTGTGTGTGTATGTGTAGAGAATGTCTCACTTGGGTCCCTTGCTCTTTTACTTTCTGACTGTTATGGAGTGAGCCCCCTGCCCCACCATGACCTCTACCATAGTGGATTGCTTCGCCACAGGATGAGAAACAATGGAGCCATCTACTATGGACTGAAGTTTTTGAAACCACAAGACAAAATAAGTCTTCTTTCAAGTATTTATCATACCCACAAAACAAACAAACAAAACAGCCAAACATACAAAAAAATTAAAAAGAAAGAAAAACCACCTGATTAACATGGAAGTCATCCCCGGTCTCTCTAGCACAGTCTACCGCTTCTTGGGTGACAGACGGCCCCTGGTCTTCCATGGCTGATGTTCTAGTGATGCTCATCAGAGCAAATGATAAAAGTGGAATGGACAGTTCTTTTTAGTACACAAACACCATTAGCTTAGTTTTTTTGGTAAAAATGTATGAGCAAACACAGTGTCTGCTAGCAACACTATAACAAAATACCCAAATCTGAGCCACATACACAAAGGAACATGTTCTCAAAGTTCCAGAGGCTAGAAGTTCAAAATCAAAATGTTGGCAGGTTTAGTTTTTCCTTAGTTTGCAAACTGTTGTCTTCTGTGTCCCTCTAGGCCATGCCTGGCCATGCTCATCTCTAGGGGCCCTCTTCTGTTCCTAGGGCATCACTAAAAGATTAGGGCCTCAGCCTTATGATCTTATTCAGCCTTAGTTAACTCATGAGAGAATAAAAACACAACCACATTGATGGGTTTTCAGAAACACAACTGAGTTTGTGCAGACAACACAGGAAAATCTTAACATATTCTGCCCAGTAATTTATAAATGAAAAATGGTACTATATAAAATTTATACATGGGTACCATTAGAAAGTATTTTTTAAGTTTTCACATGTGTGTGTTTTATTTGTTGCTTCATTGTTCAGATTTTATTATTCATTTTAGAATTAGAAAACAGAAAATATCAAAGGAAAAAATAAAATTACCACATTCTCAATTCTCAATACCCACTTAAAAAACTACTTCAATTTGAACTTGGGAAAAGGACTTAGCTAGCATGGATGAGGCCCAACTTTCCATCTATCATACTGTAAGATATATGTACACATATGTGTGTATACATATTATATATAAAGTATATGACTATTTTAATGTATGAAATTTGATGTTCCTTCCCAGTCTTTTTCTCTGCTGCATGTGAATTTTTTAAACTGTATCATATTATAAACACTTTATACATCTTTATTTACAATAGTTTGCTACATTTACCTGTGTGTGTATATGTGTGTGTGAAGGAACACTTATGTCATAGTGTATGTGTGGAGGTCAGGGGAGTCAGATCTATCCTTCCATCATGTAAACTCCAAATCGAATTAAACTCTGGTTGCCAGCCTCAGCAACAAGTGACCTTCCCCACAGAGACATCTTTTCACTACACACAGAGTATTATTCTTAAGGGGAAAACAATGCACTCATAATTTAACTATCTATTGTTTTAATTTCTCCAAATATTTGCATGTGCTTTCTTGAGTGTTCGGCTTCCCAATATTTCATTCTTTACCTTTCTCTTCCGAAAGAGAACTTCCTGCTCGGCTCCTCACACATACTTCCTCCGCATTTCTGGAATGGCGCAGTTGCTTCCCTTTGCTTTTACAGATTCGCCTTCTTTGTTCTTTGCTTAATCCGACCTCCTTGTGGCATCTCTTGGGCTACTGCTGTAGTGTATTTTTGTTCTTAGCCTGTTTCTCAATATGGCTGCAGACCCCTTGAGCACGGACCGCACCTTGGGTCCACTGCTCCTTGAAAATTGACTAATGTTGGTGGATTGCTTGGCCAGCTTGCTGGCTGGACTTCCATTTTCTGAAAATGAAGACTCAATGCCCAGTTGTCTGTGGAAATTACTTTTTCTCCTACTTACCCTTTGGAGGGTACTGGTTTGTGACATTTCCACAGCAGGACTAAATTGGATGAATTGTGTTCTTTTGTGTTCCCCTGATTCCCCTACTCTGTGTGTCTTGACAGCAGGATGGTTCTATTATGTTATATCCTATTGTGTTTTTATAATGGCTTAATTACTGTGTATGGGCTTCTGACTGGGAACTGGGGAGATGGTGATTTCTATAAATAAAACGCACTTTCAGTGACATTAATATGCTGCCAGAGTTAGCTGTATCTCTGTTACACAGGTTCCTGTTAAAATCCAAAGTGTTGTCAAATACATGTTGTAGGTAAAGAGGCTATTTTAAATTCCTCCAGAGCGAATTAAGCTCCAGTCAAAACATGGCTTGGAAAGAGTAACGTTTGTATTCTGATATGCCCTGCATCCTTTGGCTGTCCATCTCAACTGTCCCCCATGAAATAGAAACTTACACAAGGCACACACGGAGTTTCAGAAAGCAAAGCTCTCCTTTGGGTCTAGTCTGAAAAAACAAAACCTTAGATTCTCAGTGCTAAACCAAAGTTGTCGTTATTTAAAATGCATGCAAAATATGCCAACTTCAATATTTTGTTTACATCGTTTTTCCTCAGTCTTTTTTTTTTTTTTGAGCTGAAGATCAAACCCAGGGCCTTGTGCTTGCTAGGCAAGGGCTCTACCACGGAGCTAAATCCCCAACCCCATTTCCTCAGTCTTTAGGCTTGTGAGAGAGTAAAAGGTAAGGATGGGAAGAAGGAAGGAGCAAAGGAAGAAAGGAGGGGGAGCCCATGTACACACAATGTCAGAGAAATCTGCTCTTTTAGTGGCTTTCTGCAATGGCATGGTTGTATTTTAATTTTGTCTTACATAATAAACACAATGACAAGCAACATCTGAGACCCTAGAAGTTGAGGCATGACATTTTAACGTTGTTGCTTGATAAGTCTTGATAAAAATATTTTGTCAAGTTAAAAAAAAAAATCCTTTACTCTTTGGAGATAGTGACGACGCAGGTGCCTCTGCCCTGCAAATCATCATACCACCGCTTGTCATGTGACCTGTGAAATCCAAACCAGTAACTTCACACAGGAGCTTGGGAAATTCAGAAAAGGACAGATAGAAAATGAGGTGCTCACTAAGAAAAATTATTTAGGTCTAACATAAGGTGGCCCTGTGGGTAAAGGTGCTGGCCACTAGATCTGACAATTTTAGTTCACTCCCTAGGACTTACACAGCAGGAGACAACTGACCTCTAAACATTGTCCTCTGACCTCCACACACATACCATGACATGTATACCTGTATTTACACAACTATCATATACTCATACACACAGCAGTAATAAATAAATAAATTTTTTGTATTTAAATATATTTATTTATTAAAATACTTTCATTTTACATACCAACCCCAGTTCCCCCTCCCTCCCCTTCTCCCGCCTCCTCACCTCCCTCCCACTCTACCCCCATCCACTCCTCAGAGTTGGTAAGGCCTCTCCCATGGTAGTCAACAAAGTCTGGCATACCAAGTTGAAGGGGAGCCTAGCCCCTCTCCATTGTATCAAGGCTGAGCAAGGTATCCCACCACAGGGAATGGGCTCCAATAAACCAGTTCATGCACCTGGGATAAGTCCTGGTCCTGCTGCCAGGGACCCCACTAACAGATCAAGCCACACAACTGTCACCCACATTCAGCAGGCCTAAATAAATAAATTTTTTAAAATAAAAATGATTGCGGTATTTGCTGTGGCCATTCTGCTGTGTTAATGTAATCCTTTCAAGCGGGCTCAGAGAGTCTGAGGGTCCCTTTGCGCCCTGCCACATCTGGTTCATGCCCTCTGTCCTTTGTATCCTGTTGCAGACCAGTGGCAGGTGGCCCCCAGGTGTCAAGATGCATGGTTCAGTCTATCCAGGGCCAGTGTGACTTACTGTAAGGTACAGTTGGCTCTCCCAGCTGTGAGTCGACAGTTTGACTACAAGGAATGAAGATGATCTACAAGAGACAGAGACAGGGCGATTTGATTTGGCGTTGTACTATGGGAGAGTCAATTCTTACATGAAGTTCCATTCTCTCAGAGAACTACTGCTGTGAGTCACCGTGGCACCCTGTGCCAACGTCTGGAGCCTCATCTTCCCTGAGATGGCCAGGCTCAGAGATGTTTTCTTGTGTGGCTGACTGAGGTGCCAGCCAACTTCTCCCATCGTAACACTAGCCACTGTGTGAGTGATGGCTTCCTTTTTGAAACCAAAAATAGGTGAAGGAATTTGAGTGAGATCAGAGGGGGAAAGTCATGAGACAAGATCTAAGCTAAGGGGAAGAAAAGAGGTCCCGGGTGTGAGAAAAGAAGCGTCAAAGACCAAAGGAGACACTACAGATCCAGTGTCTCAACAATGGGAGAGGTCCAGCCGCTGATTCCAAAGCAGGCCAGCCCGAGACATCTTCCTTGATACTCAACCCCCTTCCCAGACAGTGATAACCAGCTGGGTCAGGGAATGGCCGCTCCTGCAGGCTGCTACCCTTTCTGCCTTTATATCTCCTTCTCCACTTCATTCCAAGTACCCAGCAGGAAATGAACCCAGAGAACTAAGCCTTATTTCCCATGTCACCAAAGGCACTCCAGGTCAGAGCTGCTGAAGGCTGGGGGTGGGGGTGGGGTTTCAGACCAATAGGCCTTCCCCATGGCCATCCTAACTTTCTCTACCAATGAATCCTCTGTTTATTTGGCAAATACTTACACAAAGCTTACTGTGCACTTGGCCCCACCCTGAACATTTGGCAGATATTGGCCCTATTATTCCTGCATAAGAAGGGTACTGTTACTATCTGTATTATACAGATGAAGAAAATGTGCACAGTCAGTGGGGGTAAGGCTAGGATTGAAACTCTACCAGGTCAGCTCCATATCTGCTCTGGCTGTGGGAGAGACGGCCACAGCTGAGGCCAATGGCCAAGCCAGGAGCAAAAAAAAAAAAAAGCAGAAAGCAAGATGTGCAGCACACCAGCACATCTGTGCTACATCACAGGGCAAGGATCAACCAGATCTTCGTAAGTTTCTGAGTCATTTTTCCTTCCATACCTGACTATCCCTTACTGCTCAGCCAGCTGCTAGGGGACATAAAGTCCAAGGTTACGGGGGGGGGGGGGGTGTCCAATATTCTATTCTGCTCCTAAAATTCAGTCTTCATAGGGGACCATGACCTCTAGTATGTGGGGTACTGGAACACAGAATACTGTTAGGTTAAATACAGAATACCAAGTTATATTTAAATTTAAGGTTAGCAATGATCAATTTTTAATAGAATTATATCTGGCTGCAACATTTAACATCTTTTAACATTCCAAAGTAATTTGCTTGTTTGAAGTTCTGACCAGGCATTCTGTGTTTTCAGTTTCTACATGTGCCAACCTTTCAATCCAAGCTTGGGAATATCTCCGAAGTGCTAACTGGAGGCCCCATTGGGAAGCAGATAGGTTCTGCATTGGCCCAGCAGATTCCTGGGCAGGGGGACAGCTGACCTGTACGTTAAGGAAGACACAGTCTCTGGCCCGAATGAGGGCGGATGACAGGATGTGTTAGAACCTGGGGGGGAAAGCTCCAGTTGTGCTGTGTGACGCTGCTTGTGTGAATCTGTTGCAGTCTGTGTGAGGTCCTTTCACCTTACCACTTTCTGTTTTCACCCCGAAGTGCTGGGAGAGTACTCTACCCCTGTGCTATAGCACTAGCCCTTGGCCTTTGTAAGCCGGTGTCTCGCTACATCACTAAGATGGCCTTGAACATGGTGTGGAACATAGATTGGCCTGGAACTCACAATCCTCCTGTTTACCCTCTCAGCACTAGGATTATGGGTATGCACTACCATGCCTGGCCCCACAGAACATTTATATTATGAAAAATTTCGGAACTACAGAAAAATGACAAGTGTATCAGGAACACTCGTTATTTCACTTGTCCATCGGGTACTTGCACGCCCACGCTCTTGTCTTGTGTTAGTTTGCAAAATGAACTAGTTGAGTCTTTCACCAGATGTTGGGATCTTTCCTGCCTGAGCAGTTCAGCATGTGTCTCCTAGGAACAACGATACTCTCCTCTATGACATAATACCCAGACCACACTCAGGATATTTAACAGTAATACCGTATTATTATCTAATAACAATTCCACACTCAGATTCCTCCAGTTGTTCCAGTAACGTATGTCTGTCATGTAGACCTATGTTCAGCTTTGGATTCCTTTAATCCCTGCCTATGTTCCATTAGCCTCCTGACGTCTTCCTTTTTCTACCTGTAACGTGTGAGTCATGACAACAACCTAACTGAACTGCTGTAGAAACTCTGTTAAACATTTACATTAAGATGGTGTAACCAACTTGATAAAAAACACAGAAACTACTGCTGTGGTTAGGTGATTGAAGAGTGTGGTTGCCAATGCAAAGAGGGACTGCCAACACTCATGTCCCAGCCTTCAATACACATCAAAGAGACCAAGGAAAACAGCTATAAGGAACTTGGGGGGTTGCTTTCCCATTTCCATGCACTGCATCTCCCTTAGGACAGGAAGGAAAGCAGAGGTGGGGGGAGACTCTGCCTCCATGTGGACCTCTGTCCACACCCACAGGAGACTCAGCAGAGGGTGGAACCTCTTCCTGATGCTCAGTTAGTTAATAATTTCCTGGATATCTCTCTCTCTCTCTCTCTCTCTCTCTCTCTCTCTCTCTCTCTCTCTCTCTCTCTATCTCTCTATCTCTCTAAAAGATGAACAGTGGATCGTAGATTAATGAAGTGTAAGTCAGCTGCTAAGGCTGAATTATATCACCCAGAATTTGGATGGTGATGCCTTAACTCCCAGAAACTCAGGATAGGACTGTAGTGGGAGCTGTTTGAGCCATGCCCTAAAGCACCGCCCCTAGTGAGGTAGCAGGTAACTGTTACTCCTGCCTATGACCTTGAGGTACATGTCCCTGGGGCATGGTCACTGGGGGACCCCGAAGACCTGGGATGCATGTTTGCACCATCTCTTCACTACCTCATGGTTTTGGATGCTGGAATGGACCAGGGCAGAGCTCAACAGAGAGAACTACACTGCACCCTTTCAAGACCCTGCGACAAATTTTTTATTCTGTCTTGTGAATTAAACCCCCAAATAAATTTCTTTGATCATTAAATAGACTCTGTGGATTGCTAGTGATATAATACTAATATAGGACTATGTTCAGAGACAAATCTTGGAGTGAGAGCATTAGGCTGGGCCTTTATCCAATCTGATAGTGACCTCGAAGATCAGGCATGTGGGGAGATGAAAGGCTAACACCAGCTCCCAGAACCAGGACTCCAGACTCCTGGGCTATTACCAACCTCTGCCACAGGCATCACCACCAGATGTAGGTAGGAGATAGGTCAACGTGATAGACTGCTAGTTATCAAGTCCTTAGGCCTACTAGTGACATCTTGAAAAGAGGACTAAATTTTTTTGAGGTCTTTTCATCTGGAATTCAAGGATTTTCACAGCAGCAGAAAAGGGGGGCTGCTTGCTGGAAGAGTCCATGGCAAGGTGGCTTTGTGTTTCATTGCCCCATAAAGTCTGAGGAGGGCACAGATACTGGCCTAAGGGCCAGCAGTACCTAGAGGAGCCAGAGACAGCCTCAGTGTTATCTGCTGAATGGTGGTCTCCTGGCTTTCCAAGAGAGACTGACAAGTCTTCATGGAATGAGGTCCAACTCCAGGCCAACTGTTTGCTTGGCTGTTGGATAAGTCTATCATGTGACTTTGGCAGTGTGAAGTGCCCTCCTCTTTGTTACAGAGAGTACATGGCCTCTAGGAACACTGAGAACCTGGCCTCTCCACAGATACCATCAGGCTACACAGGAAGCCAGGGTGTTATAAAGCTGCTGGGAGACCAGAGCAGCTGAAGGCTTGCTGTGGCCAAGCAGGCCCCATACCCCCACCCCAACCCCAGGACACAACGAAGTGGTAAGTCTGAGTTTTCTGATCACACAGTTTTGATGGAGTAAAGGGGGCCTTGCTGCACCTCTGGCCCAGGAGGAATACTTCCTGGCCTCACTTCCTGGCTCCCAGGATTTCCCCGAGCAGCTTCAATGTCTCTTCATTGTTCTGCATTGGTTTTCTCCCTTGTCTCATTATCCTATGACAAGAGGAGACAGCCAGGCCAGAAGTATCCAGCTCGCTCTCAGGACATGGTCACTGTGTGGGACCACAGCTTGCTTAATGACAAAGGGCACAGCATAGACTGAGTCTGAGATGGTATCTCCAGTCCCCTGAAGAACGGTTCCAACACCTGGGATATCTGTATTTCACCCATTTTCTCTGGATTTTTCTGTACTTCTTTTCCAGAACATTTTTTATCTGCTTCATGTTCAAATAATTGAGAAGTTATTTTCCATTTTTTTTTTGGCTTGTGCATCTGACATGCATCTGGAAGGATGGCAATGGGCACACTTAAAATAAGGAGAAATAAATATCTTGGAGATGCAACAGCAGATGCATTTGCTCTGAAGTGAATAGCAAAGATCTGCACTTCATTCTTACAGTATTTCTTCAGACATATGGTAAACCAGGCTAGGTGATTTTTATTTAAAATGTCTGTCAGGCTGAATTCAAAGCTTACAGGCACACCCAGTCAGTCATTCTGCTCTCTGTGGACACAAGGGTATTCTCATTCCCAAGAATGTCATTACTTATCTTCCCAGGTCGATCTGAAGTTTTCAGAGGGAGTGCCAGTTTCCAATACAAAACTCAGCCATGCATGGTGAAAACCAGAGGCTCCTGCTGTCTTGTTTTAACACTCATGCTCCAGGCTGCAGGTGAGCCGCTCCAGGCTGCAGGTGAGCCGTTCCAGGCTGCAGGTGAGCTGCTCCAGGCTGCAATGCCCTCACTCTGCTCCTCCTTCTCCCAATCTGTCTTTGCCAGGGGAAGTAGGAAGAAGCATCCTGGGTGACTAATTGGTGTTTTTAGCATCTTTCCCTGCTCTTGAGTTTTCCTTTCCATTCTCTGGTTAGGTCTCAGATAAGTGTCTTTGCCTGTAGGGCTGTGGAAGTGTCTTCGAGGAAAGAGCGAAAAGAGAAGAAGGCAGAGTAGGACATTCCACACTCAGATGAGAGATGACAACCACCCTATCCCAGCTTGGGACCCCGAGATCAGGACACACAAGAAGTCAGTGTGGCATGTGCTCAGCAAAACAGACAGTAGGAAAAGAGGAAGCAGGAAATTAACTTTCTTTAAAACTATTAGCTACTCTACATTACTGAATGTATGATTAGACACAGAGACACACATATTACAGTCCAGGTTTCTGCACAAAACCCTCACTCATCATGCCCCCTCAGATGATATACAGAGACTCTAATATGAACACTCAGTGTTTTCAATCTTTGTCCCATATGCTGATTTCAGAACCAAATCTCTAACAAAGACCTTGTCTTAAGGTTTCTGTTGCTGTGAAGAGACACCATGAACACATCAGTTCTCATAAAGGAAAACACTTAATTATGATGGCTCACTTAAAGTTCAAAGGTTTAGTCTGTTATCATTATGGTGGGACATGGTGGCATGCAGGCAGACATGTTACTGGAGCTAAGAGTCCTCCATCTTGATCAGCAGGCAACTGGAAGTGGTCTGTATCACTGGGTGTGGCTTGAGCATATATGAGGCCCCAAAGCCCACCTCTACAATGATTCACTTCCTCCAACAAGACCACACCTTCTCCAACAAGGCCACATCTCCCAAGAGTGCCATTTCCTTAAAAGGCCATTTTCTTTCAAACCACCACATATGTACAGTTGTTAACCCAAAAATTTTAAGACGGAAAGAGCTGAGATCCAATTAAAAGATGGCTGCTGGGTCAAAAAAGGCTTTGGTCAGAGAGGAAAATTATAAAAGAACAAGCAATGGACCTAAAGGACAAGAAGAAGCAGGCAGAGAGTCTGCTGAGAATGAGCTTACCAGGTGCACACATACGCTTCATCTAATGTTAGGATAAGGCAGTGCAGAGAGATGCAGCCTCTGTGAAGGGATTTGCCAAAGTATAGACTAGTTACCACAAAGTGAATTCTTGTTCTAATTCCAATTCTCAAGCAGATTCACCAAGACCCGCTCATCCCCCACCCTTGTCATACCCATTGTCATCCTCACTGACGTCTCCAGGGGGGCTTCTCATGTCACCAGGTCAGAAAACATTTGGTTGCAAAGAAAAAAGCAACTCATATCTGAAGATGGTTATTGCAGAAAAATTTCAAGAAGTTCTATCAGGTCTCAGGAGACCAGATCAGGCTGAGTTCTCATGTCTCATCTCTTTAACTGTCCCTTTTCTGCAGGCTAGATTTAGCCTACAGAAGCCCCAACCACCAAATCCATACGATGTTCAAACTTGAGGGATTCCAAGTGAGTGCTGGCCTGTTTCCTGTAGTTGAAGTTCAGGAAAGAACAGAACAGAGAAGAGGGAGACGCCTACCTCAGAGTATTGGATATGCATTCTTCTACTTCATACATAGGAAAATAGGAGTGAACATGGAGGAAGAATTGGGTGAGACATGGCAGTAGAGAAAGCCAGCTACAGGGGATAGGAATGGGAAATTTTACCGAATGAAAGACTAAGATGAATCTAAGATTAAGATTTCTAAGACATCTCCCAAAATGCACAAACTCATACTCTACCTATTCACAACTATTGGTGTATTTGTTACTTTTCATGCCATTGTCACTTAATCCATGACTGAAACAACTTAAAGGAAGAAAGTTTGGGTTCCCATTTTCAAGATGTTCAGACCATTGTTCTTACCTCCATGTGCTTGGGGCAGGGCCATGTAGTGGAGGATGTTCTCTTCATACCTGACCCAGAAGCAGAAGATGGGCAAAACTGATATCAGCTCTTCCTTTTCCTCCTTTTATTCCATGTGGGCTGCAAGCCCATAGCATGCTACCATCTACATTCAGTCAATCCTTTATCAAAAAGTCCTCACAGAAGCACACAGACCCATGTCTATCTGGTCCCCTGTGTACCTCCTCAAATCTCCCAGGTGATTCTAGATCTGGCTGAGTTGACCATAAGATTTAACTATCACAAATAGATTCTCAGCACCGTGTGGGCACCAATAGGGATGGCTGCACTTAACCTCACAACCCCATGAGATGAGTTCAATGATTATTGCCATCTTACAGATGAGGATCTTGAGGCTCACAGCTACTAATCAGCTTGCTCAAATTTATAGATCTAGCAATAGCCAGAGCAGGGACAACTGTTCAGTTGCCTACCTGTACCTTTTTAAATATTTATTTCTTTTTATTTGACCTAATCTCTTGTAGGGTTTACCTACAAGAGCACAAAATAAAATTTATACTCTTCCTGAAATATTCTGACAGTTTGTTTCTGAATCTTCCTCCATGGGATCCTGTTTTAAGTATTTGTTCCCCAGATAATAGCACTGTTTGGGAAATTCTAGAACATTGAGGTGGGGCCTGATAGACTAAAGCTTTGAAGGTTATAGTCTGACCCTCCAGATTTGACCACTTGATGTTTCCTGGTCTGTGTCCACATGACATGAGGAACTTCTGCCATATATTCTTACTACCATGAACTCCACCTCAAGATCCCACAGCCACAGAAAGGCCGCCCATGCTTCCCCATTATAATACACCAGAATCCTCCAAATCTGTAAGCTAAAATAAGTGGTTTTTTTTTTTTTTCTTTTAGTCATTTCTGCCTGGTGATTTGGTCACAGTGACACAAGAACAACTAATATGGAAAACTGGTTCCAGGAATGGGGTTGTTCTGTGATTAACCCTGACTATTGCCTTATAGGCCTTTGGAACTGGTTTAAAAGAGGGGTTTGGAAATGTTTAGAAATGCTGGTCGTAGGAGTTTTAGAATGACCTTAGCATTGTTTGATGTTTGACTCTGATGGAAATTTTAATGTCCAGGATATCAATAAAAGAATAGGCAGTAAAGACTGCTTCTGAGACTTCTTCTGGGAATAAGGACTCCATGGGTAAATGGGATAGAGGTCATTTGTGTATTGTTGATGCTGATATGGTCTGTCTGTGCTCTACTTATGTCCTGAAAATCTGAGTAAGGCTTAACTGTGAAGCAGTGGACTAATTTCTTTGATGGAGGAAACTTCAAAATAGTGTAACAGTCAGAGAGTAGCATGGTTATTGCTGACTACTTTTAGCCAGGCTTAGAGTGAAACACAGAAGCAAAAAATGAAGTAGAAAGATGTAATGAAAGGATGCAGTTTGATCAGAAAAATAATGTGTACATATTTAAAGTTTTATATAAAACAAGCAAAGACAAAGAAGTCATCCATGATAAGGAGATTAATATTCCTAAGGGGAAGGAACAGGTTTTGCACCAGAGTAACAGGGAAAGTGTTTTGGAAGGACCCCTCCCCACTCTATCCAAAGATACAGCGTATAAAACTGAAAACATGTTTGAAAGATTTTTATTTGAAAACAGCCATCCGAGTGCTCTACCGAAAGTGGCCGCTGACAGAAGTGTTTTCTAAGCTCAGCTGCCAAAGCATTCAGAGGCCATGAAAAACTGTGATCCAGTCTGGCTGACTCTACTGGTGGCAGCAGAACTTTGTGCCTTTTATGTGGTGTTGATGTTGCAGGGATATAGAACCCAAGAGTTACAGGATTGGGGAGGTTTCCATCAAGATTTTTAAGAAAGTCTTGGAGACCAAGAATTATATAGCAGACTCAGATTTCTTAAAGTGAATCTCTATGTAGGATCTGTGTGATACCTTGTAGGAAGCTAATGTTGTATTAGAGCTCCAAGATGTTTGACGTGCTAGGAACACAGGCTATGAAATGGGAAGAGCTACTGGCCGTGAATAGAGCTGATGCAAAAGAAATGCTATGGTGCTCCAGGCAGCAAGCTGTAGGGGCAGCAGGCTGTGGGGGCAGCAAGCTGTGGGGGCTGAGCTGTCCAAGCCTATTAGCACTTACATCATGTCACTGTGTGCCCAGATCTCAGGCACAAAGTTAACGTTTGTCTTAGGCTTCAGTTTGTTTTGATCCAGTTTCTTTTTGCTATTCCAAGTCTGGGGATGGGAAGATTTACTCTGTGCCATTGTGTATAGGAAGTATACTTCTTTTTACAAAGACTTCCAGCTCAAATATTGCCTGGAGACTTTGAACTTTAGACTTTTTAATATTTACTTTTTATGTATGAATGTGTCACTTACATACATGTATGCCCACCATGTGAGTGCCTGGTACCAATGCAGGCCAGAAGAGGGAATCAGATCCCTCGGAACTAGAATTATGGATGGTTATGAGCCACCATGTGAGTCCTGGAAATTGTACCCAGGTTCTCTGCAAGAGCAACAAATACTCTAAACCACTGAGCTATCTCTCTAGCCTTTGGACTTCTGAGCAATACAGAGATTGCTAAGAGGACAGGAACTTTTGCTGTTGGGAGGCATGACTTTCACATTATGAGATTGGATGAGCCGATGGTGGAGGGGCAGTGGTAGACTAGCACAGCTGGAGTCTGATGTTTTCCCAAGGGTCCATTTTTAAATTGTTCCCCAACTAGTGGCCCTGCTTTGGGAGGCCTTCAGGAGGTAAGTCCTAAATGACATACATAGGTCGCTGAGGCAGGACTTTGAATGCCACAGCCAGTCTTCCAGTTCTAGCCACTGTCTGCTCCCTAGTCCATAGGGTACAAGAAGTCTCTGCCACACACTTTTCCCACCATGTCTTCACCATCATAGACAGAGATGCCCTGTCATACCTTGCCCGCTATCATGATGAGCTGAAATTCTCTGAAACTGTGAAAGTCCTCCTTTCTTTCCTTTTGTTGGGCATTTTAGTGACAGTTACATATAAGTAACTAATACAAATGCCTTATAGGAATTTTAAAGAAAATTCAAGGATTTATATTCCCGGGTCAAATTTTTTTGCAGCGTGTTCCACCTCAATATCTAGAAGCATCTAAAACTTACATCATCAGTCTCATTGGCAAGTGGCTGCCTCAGCACCTGATACATGGTGTGTCGGAAAGGAAGATCAAAAAAAAAAAAAAAAAAAAAAAAAAAGGCGGCAGTTCCTGGCCATCCCTTTGTGCATCTTTGTGTTGGGCTCACGGCTCAGCCTTGCACCTCCAGGAGAAACTGCACCCATTCCTTCGGTCCTGCCTATCTATCCTAATCACTCTATTTTCTTCAAACCCCTCCCCCAATTAATCAGTGTCACTTAAGAGGTAGGGTTAAAACACACACACACACACACACACACACACACACACACACACACACACACACGGCTCTAAGAGGCCTTCTGCATGCTGGTTAGGGCAAAAGAATCAGCTCTCAGCTCCCACATGCCAGGTGCTTGTTTGTGAATTCCAAGGCTGCCGTTGTCTTCTTCTTAACAAGAACAAAATGCAGCTGACTTCCATTTAACTTGCATGCCTCCACAGCCCCCAGCTCTCTTTCTTCCATACTTGTATATTGCCAGTTTCTTCCTGGACTGTTTTTATGTCCTTATTTTCATTCCCACATAAATTAGCCAGGCTTTTCTCTATTCAGTAGGATCCTGTTTTCCATCACTTGCCTTGACCCACCAGCCAGAAACACTTTCAATGCTCACCCTCTGTCTTATTTTATTTTTCTTATGTTTTGAATAGTTTCTAGATATAATGGCTTCTATTAAGTCTTTTGCTTTGAATGGCACTCAGTGTTGCCCATTTCATCTTTAAAGAGCTGAGTGATGAAACCTATTGCTATGCATGCTTAACCTAAAAAATTAATTTAAACAATGCTTGAAAGGACAGAGTTACCACAATGTCTGCCTAATGTTGATCAACGTGTAGGAGAGGGGAGTCCACTGTATGCCAACCACTGGATTCTGTGCTTCAAAGACATTTGTTCATCTAATTCTTGAAATGTCCTGGTGGGATGAATTTTATCATTGTCATCTTTTAGGAGAGGATGCTAAAGTTCAGAGAGATTTGCAGAACTTGTCTAAGACTCCAGAGTTAAAAGAAGTTGAGTGAGAATTTAAACCCATTTCTGGCAGTGTCTAAAGTCCAGGCTTAGTCATCTTTTTTTACTGTCCCTAACCTATAAAATATTTCTCTTTGCCTAGCTTTAGTATCAACACACTAGTAGGCTTGTCAGATGAGTTATTTTATCCCCTTGTGTTGGTTTTCCTGATCTTAAAAACAGGAATAATAATCTCCCCCTTGTCTCACTTCTTCAGTTGTTGTGAAGGATCGGTGTAAAAGTATTTGATGGAGGATGTAGTCTAAACAAGCACGGGTTATTATTATACTTGTCACTAATCAGAAGGTGCCTTTCTTAGGATCCAAGGCTCCCTACATGGTGAGAAAAGCATATTTGCTATAAAAGAGATACAACTCACCTAAGAAAGTGTTATGTTGGCTGGGATGCTCTCACCACTAGTAACAGAACACTGACTTCATTGCCATAAACAACAAGTCAGAAGCTCCCAGACAGGATAGCTCCCAGGAAAGTTAATGGGTTCCTTGACCTTCTCACTGCTCTGTCCTCCTCATTGTTTGTGCTATACTTCAGTTAGCTCATCTCGTGGAAGTAAGACAGCCAATTCCACCACCATATAAGATACCTACTGTCAACAGAACTAAAGGGTCCTAATTCTCCCTGATGATCTCTTCTCTAAGCAAGAAAATAAAACATAAAATAGACCTTCCAGGGATAGGGAAATGGCTCAGTGGGCAAGAATGCTTGCAGCAAAGCATGAGGATGTGAGTTTGAATCCCTAACATCCATACAAAAAAAGGCAATCATGGCTGCACAAGTGCCTGTAACCCCAGCACTATGTAGGGCAGAGAGAGAAGTTTCTGGGGCATACGGGCCACAAGTTTAGACAAACAGTGTTGAGCTTCATGTTTAGTGGCAGAGCCCATCCCAGTGGAACAAGGCAGAAGGTGACAGAGAGAAACATCCAACATCCTCCTCTGGTCACCATGGCATGTACCCACACGGTCATGTGCACATATGCCACATATATACATACACCACACACATAATACAATAAACCTTCTGGAGAGCCTCATCCCACAGAAAACCTTTCTTCATGTATCAAAACTGGACCACACAGTCTTGCCTAAACCAATACTTAAAAAGGGCATGAGCAACCAAGACCGTCTTCTGAGGCAGATGATGGTGTGGAAGAAGGTAGATTCTCCAAATACAGACACAGTTCTGGTACAACGGAAGGAAGGCTGTATGGCTTTTGATGAACACCTAACTTCAACATCATCTAGTTTCTCTAGATGATGAGTGACAGGCTCTCCTCCCATCTCCACAGGAGAAGAAAGCACATGGCTCTCCACCTCATCCCACCCTCCAGTGCCAGTTCATTTCAGCCCAGTTTGAGTTTAAAGCACTTAACACTCCTTTCATGTTCACAGACTGGAAGATCTTTCTTTTAGTCCCCTGGGTCTCTCACTTTCTCTCCATTTTGGATACAGCCTATACTAATCAGTGTTAGAATGCTGAAGGGCTGATTAACATGTTCTTTTCTAGGCAGAGAGAGGGACTCTAGAATGGGAGGCTTTAATTAAATGAAGCTGAAGTATCTCTGAGTCTCCTTTCTACATCACATCACCTTGACAAGCACCTTCAATTTTGCTGCTATTACCTTCCCAGCAGATTAAGTCTCTAATGAACACTGTCCCTCCTATATTCCAGAAAAAGAAGACACTTGCTCTATATGGGCTGTGTGGAGTGTGGGGGCATTTCTGGATTTGGTTCAGTGGTTTGTGAACCACAGAGATTGGTATGTTCCAGGACAGACGTTCTAGCCATCCACATGAACCTCAGGGTTAATTATATAAGAACAGGTAATCACGATTCAGAAGTAATTATTGGGTTGTGCAGCCATAGATGCTGAGTCTCAACTCAGGAATATTTTTATCCTTGGAGTCCACTGGCTTTTCCTGTCTTTCTCCTCCTCTGTTTATCCTAAAATTAACATTAATCAACATTTGATCCCCAACACACTATACTTCTACCATGTAATTATAACAAGTGTGTGTGTGTGTGTGTGTGTGTGTGTGTGTGTGTGTGTGTGTAGAAGAGGGACAGAGAGAGACCTTAAATCCTGGCTTCTATTTCTGACTCCAAGTGAGCAGCATCTGTAGATATGAATTAATCAGGCTCTGGGACCCCTGGATATCCTAAAGGACCTCCCTCATTCTATGAGGGAGATCACATGACTCACACTTGTAACAACAAACTTCCAATGCAGCAAGAGGAACGTATTATAGTTGTGTTATAAAGAAATTATATGGTACAAAAGCGATGGTATTTCAATCATTCCTTTAGCGACCTCCACAACAGTTAAGAGCAAAATAGACAAGCTTGGGCAGCGAGCCATTCTCCAAACATTTTTGGAACCACCCTAAAACCTCAACCTGGATGTCATTCCTTGGCTTCCTGGTGCTAATTCTTGTGATGCCGGGTAGGAGTCTCAAAGCATGAGTAAGAGCACTGACCAAGAGAGGACAAAAGGCTAATGATGGCTGTCCACTTTTCTTGCTTACATGGAAATATAAATCTACCAACAGCACTGGCTCCACAGACATTGGCCTAGGAAAACGAGGAATCACTGTCTTTGTATTAGAACTTCTTGGAACTTTTCGACAGAGTGTGATGGAGGTCGCTAAGCCTCTAGGTTCCTTTTAAGAACTCTGGTTAGGGTTGGGGATTTAGCTCAGTGGTAGAGCACTTGGGTTTGATCCTCAGCTTCAAAAAAACAAAAAACAAAAAAAACCCTGGAAGTAACCAGTGAATGACCTCTTATTTTCAAACACTTAGTGTGTGCATCAGCCCCCAAGCCTTTGCACAGGGTATGTTTCATTTTGCAGTGTTGAAATTGATGAATGAGACTGGAAGAGGTTACAAGTGATTTACCAAGACTATAATAGTTAACTTGATGGTCAACTTGACAGGGTGGCATCTCCTAGGAGACACATCTCTGGGTGTATTTGTTAGGGTGCTTCCAGTGAGGTTGAACTACAGAAGGAAAACCCGTCATGAAGGTGACACCATCCATGAGCCAGGATCCTGAACTGAAGGAAAAAGAAAGAGAGGAAGAAGCAAGCTGAGCCCCAGTCTTCATCCCTCTGCTTCCTGGCTGATCCAATGTGACTGACAGCCTCATGTTCTCAGCACCATACTTTCCACACCATGATGGGTTATATCCCTTCTGAAACCACAACCACCAGTAAACTAAATAACGAAGCCCAAAAAACAGCAGCAACAACCACAAAAACGCCCTCCCCCACCTTAAGTCACCTTCTTTTAAAGTATTTGGTCACAGACATAACTAATACAAAGTTCAATGTAGGGTAACTGGATAGATCAGTTGTCCCACAGTCAACATTAAAGCCACCACCCTGACTCTCAAAAGTCAAAAGACTCAGTTTGAATGACCATTCTTGCAGCTTAATCATAGCCCTAGGTCCAAACCCAGCCTTCTAACTCTTGCTCCCAGGCTAATGGCCATACCTCTAATAGAGTCCCAGAAGTCAGTCAATGAAATGAAGCACATCCTCCTCTGACTCTTGCATGGATGTATCATGTGGCATACCAAGTCAGGCGTGATCACCTGAGACAGAGCACCTCTGCCTGGGCATGGTGGTCACTCCAGATGTCTGTCTTCCTCTTAATAGTGCCATTCAATGCTGCCGGCGCAGCCCAGACTTGCCAAAAGCCCGAACTGTCAAATGCTACTTAAGCGTACCTGGTGTGCATCACTTTTGGACAAATTGGTCTGCTCACAATGATGGCTCTACCCTTCAACTGCTTTTGTTCCCAGGCTACTCACTTCGATTCTAAATTTACCTCCTGGGGTTGGATAGACGGCTCAGCACTAAGAATGTGTCTCATTTTTTTATTCTTAGAGGACCTGAGTTCGGTTCCCAGCATCCATGTCAGATACCAGTCCTAAATTTACCTCTTTTTACTACAACCTTCCTTTTTTTTTTTTTTTTTTTTTTTTAACAGCACAATAAGAAAAATCATTAACTTATTGTTCTTATTCAGGAAGGTTGAAAAATATACATACAGATTAAGCCCAAAATTAGTCTGGTTCATCACATAGAGATCAAGCATTAATTAGGAGATATAATAGAAATGATTTAAGAACCTCATTTTATATTTGGGTCTTGTGGCGTAGACCTCTAGTTTCAGACACTTGAGCGGTAGAAGAAGGGAAATCACATGTTCAGGACCTGCCTGGGCTATGAAGTGTGTTCAAGGTTTGCCTGGGCAACTCAGCGAAATAGTGTCTCAAAATAAAAGGTGAGAAGAAGAAAGATAAGGATGTAGCTTAGTGGGAGAGCATTTGCCAGCACACGTAAGAACCCAGGTTCAGTCTTAGCAGCACACACACGCGCACACACACACACACACACACACACACACACACACACACACACGCACATGCAAAGGCCAACAGATTTTCAAAGGTGACTTTGCTCACAGTACAAGACTCTAGCTCACCCTCTGCCTGTACTTCTATTGAAGGCAGCCATTAATAAGTAAGTGTAAGTGTTTAAGAATACTCTTAAGTCCCCGTCCCCCATACTCCATCCCCCCATCCCAGGTCCCCCACCCCACCCCACCCACCTCTGCTGAAAGGAAAAAGAACCAAAGAAATAGAATACTTATTGGTCTGGTTATCCTTTATTTTTCTGCACTTATCAGTCTAATCTTGAATGGTTTTCTCTCCAAGAAGAGAGATTTTGTCAGCTGTGGATCTCAGCCTGAGGCGATCGGCATTGTTCAATTCCTTCCCAAAATTTGTGTGTCTTGGGGGATGGGTTCATTCTAGCACTTGGAAAGATACCGTGAACAAGCTAAGCAACTAAGTCTTTTGCGACTTGGGGGCATCACCTCTATTTGTAACTCTTCCTAAGGCTCACCTCACCCCTCTGGAGAATGAGCTGCTCCAGGTGAGAAGTGTGCAGCCACACCCAGCCAGCTCTGCCTTTGCCTCTTCAGCTCTGCTCTTCCCACCAAACCCGCCCTCTTCTCTGCTAGTCCACTGCTCTGTGGAAAGCTTCCCAGCCATTGCCTAGCAACTCCCTCCCTGCGACCTGGGCAACACTCAAGATGAGGCAAACAAGCCTCGGCTTGTTCAGAACAGTACTGAAGCTGCACAACTGTTCACCGCGGCCTCCCAAAAGGCCATTTCACGGGAGAGGCACCTGTGAAGGGCCACAAGAGCCTCTTGGTGAGCGTTCCCGACAATATGGAAGGAGCTGCCGTCTGTTTCGTGGTGGAGTGAGCTCCCTGCTCTCTCTGGGGCCCAGAAAGGTGGCCTGTGTTCTAACAAGCATTCTCATTCACTGAACACTTCCCAAGGCAGGCCCTGCTGGAATGTATTACACAGGTTGTCCAGTCTTCTCAGCCTCCTCTAAAGGAGGACCCTGCTCTCCCCACAGACGATATGAAGTTAGCCCTGGGGCCACAGAGCACAAGGAATCTGGGTATTTCTTGCCTATCCCTGAAGATGTTCTCTCTGAGTCTCTCTTGCCTCCCCTCAGAGGATTGCTGAGAGAATCAATAAAAACACAAGGTCAGGAGGTTAGCGAACTGCCCTCCAGGCCCACACTGTCTTTTCTGATCTTCCTCTTTCTGGTGTTTCCCCGCCAGCTCTCCTGCTGTTCCCAGGCACCCACCCAAAATGGAGACTAAGACTGCTGGACAAACTGCTCACGCGCAATGCCACAGTCAGACGTTCTGCAGGGCTGGAGGGGGGTGGGGGATGAAGACATAACACTCTGTGCCAGAAATTCTTTGAGAATAATCATCTCCTGGGTCAGCCGGAGATGCCAACCAAACCACTCCAGTACAGAGGCCGATGACTCCTGGGGTTCTGGAGGAGCCAGGCAAGCATGCCCTCACCCAATTACTTTCCCTCTTCTCTACCTTAACCCCTATTATCTCAATTACCAGCCCAAAAGAGGACCCACAAATGAAGAAGAGGTTGAAACCTCAATGGCCAACATCATACTTAATAATAACAATTATATAATTATATATCTCTGACATAATAATATGTAATTACCAATAATTACTATTAAACATCCCAGGGGTGACCACTGAGGTTCCAGAGCCCTTTAATTATTGTTATCACTGACAATGAAGCCGAGCTCTCCTATAACCCTGCTTCTGGGCATCAGACTCAGCTTCCCTTCTGGGCTCCTATACTATCTAATCATCTGCTTGTGTTTTCCCTCCCAAGAAGAAGCTGCACAGGGAAATGGGGACCTGAGAAGTCAAAGCATGGGTTAGTGCCCTAAGGATGTTACATGCAAACGTTCAGAATACTTTTTTTTTCTCCATCAACTCCAAGCTGGGACCAAAGTTAGTGAAGTTCCTTATGATGAAGAAAAATCTCACATCAAAATAGCTAAGTTGGTGAAAATGGTTTTTGTTGCTGTTGCTGGTTTTGTTTTTTCGAAACAGGATTTCTCTGTGTAGCCTTGGCTGTCCTGGAACTCAATCTGTATACTAGGCTGGCCTTGAACTCAGAGATCTGTCTGCCTCTGCCTCCCGAATGTTAGGATTGAAGGCCTGTGCCACCACTGCCCAGCTGGTGAAAGTGATTTTTAAAAAGCATGCCAGAAAATAAATGTCTTATTTTTAAGAGGTACAATGTTACTACTAAGTTTCTTATATTAACAAAAATTTAAAAAAAATAAAAAGCTAGACTAAGACCATTACCTCCACTTCCACCCAAACTATTTTGTAAACAGATAAACACAGGCAACCCTTAGGTAGGAAGTGACACAGTTAGAGTCGTTGGAAGCTCAGCTTCTTCAGTTTGCTCTGTGACCTCCCGTGAGGAGACAAACACAAATTCCCAGCTGGCAGGTATGTTGGGGAAGTGAATAGGTGGAAGGCGGCACTCATGCAGCTATTTCTGAAAATTTCTCATCTCAGAGTGGTGTAAGAAAAGTTACTTCTTTCTCTAAAAACTGTTCAGCAGAGTTCCAAGTTCTGTCTCCTTTTGTTTCCATCCAACAAGAGAATCCCCTGAGCAATTATCTAAAAAAAAACCGGGGGGCTAAAACCAGAAGATTTCCCTTTCCAGGCTTGACATTCAAACCCTCTCTCATCTCTGAGGGATGTCGTGGGGCAGAAGAAAAAGCTGAAAGTTTCTTTCTTTTCTATAGGCTGAGATGTTTCTAGCTCCAGGGCCAGGATAAATGACAATAATATGAATTCATTTGCTTCAAACTAAATTCGTCCTAAGTTGATATATTTTAAAGAAGAAACAAAGCAAATGGATTTTTCTATTCATCATGCTAGGCCATTAAAAAAAAAATGTTTTCCCAGCTTGATTTACCAGCTACCACTAAGAGGCTAATCATTGTAGCAGATAGTAATCTAAATTATCCCTTAATCCTGAGGGAATACTGTATGCAGGTGACAGACTGTGGAATATAAAGTGCCTTCTGAGGCTTCTATATCACTCTGTTGATGACTCCTCACAGGAGACTCTAAGTACAAAGCAGAATTAATGACCCAGCCTGGAGAGTTCCGTGTGGATTTGTGAGGCTGGGCGATGGAAATAGACAGCTCTCTCTGGTCATGTGCCATCACGTGACTGTGCCGATCCTCTTTTCCATCAGCAAGTCAGTCTATCTCTTGCAGGTGTGATAAAAGCACACATCGGGTGGAAGCCAGAAGCAGCTTGCCCATCACACAATGTCCTGACACAGCATCCTTTGATGTCGGACCCAGACAACGTCCACATTTGAGAGTTGGCATGGGAATGGGGCCCGAGAACCCATGAGGGCATGCTCCCTCCTGCTCAAAAGGTCCTGGTTGGTTTCCAGTGTTCTAGCAGGGCTAGATGTCCCTCTGTCTCTCCAGTTTCTGCAAGCAGAATGAGCTCACATGTGTGTCAAAAGTTAGAGTGGATTCCTTAAGATAAGACTCCTTATCCTCAGTGAGCTTCAACTAGACGATGAACTGTTTTATTTATGGCATTTGGGGTTTATAATCTACCAATGTTTAGAAGCAATAGTTTCCATATGTTTGCCATTCTCTGCAAGAGGAAATAAATCTTACAAACTTCTCCACAACTCTTCTCTTATTTGCTAAAGCTTCCTCCCCTCTGTTTTCAGGCAGGGAGTGGTCCTGTTTATCCTTTCACCCTGCCTCCTGCCAGGGCAGAGGTTATCATAGCCCCATTTCTTCAGCTCTCTAGAACTTGAAGCTCCTGTATAGCCAGCTTATTTGTTAATTGGCTTACTTCACAGTGAAAACTTCTGTATGAGTGAAGTTCTTGTTCCTGGAGCTTATAGACCTCTGTGGAGACTGGCTCCCCAGCAGTGCCATCAACACTGGGATGTTCTAGAAGCTCAGTGCTTCCCCCAGGAAGGTTCCTGATCAGAATCTGCACTTTAACAAAGATGGAAGGGAGCTACTGAAGAGAACCTGCCTCAGGCCGGAGAGCTCCCAGCACCTGCCCATCTGCAGACGCTTCCCAGTCACAGCACGCTGCCTGCCACACACTCTGACACACAAAACTGCTGGAGATGCTCAGGCTCAAAAAATAAACAAAACCAAATCGGAAATGAGGGATTCAGAGGACCCATGGAAATGTCAGCTGCCTTGTGACTTGGTCCCATATGTTACCATCTCTCTGTACACATATGTGGTATCTGTAGACATATATATACACATGATAAGTCAGATCTCATGGGAGTTTTTGTACATCATGCACCCCGCATTCTTCTCATACGGTTTGGCAGTTTGGATGTAATTGGCCCCCATAGTCTCATAGGGAGTGGCACTATTAGGAGGTGTGGCTTTGTTGGAGTGGGTATGACCTAGTTGGAGGAAGTGTGTCACTGGGAGTGGGCTTTGAGGTTTCCTATGCTCAGGATAATGCCCAGTGTCTCGGTCGACTTCCTGTTGCCTGCAAAATGCAGCACTCTCCAGCACCATGTCTGCATGCATGCCATCAGGCTTCCTGCCATGATGATGATGGACTGAACCTCTGAAACTGAAAGTGAGATGCCCTGATTAAATGTTTTCTTCCTAAGAGTTGCTGTGGTCATGGTGTCTCTTCACAGCAACAGAAACCCTAACTGAGACAGATGGGTTATGGAGGCCGTGGCACAATCTTTCAAACTGGACAGACATGGGTTTTGTCTGCCTCTGCCGTGAAGAGTAGCCGGTTGCTCAGATTCCTCATCGACAAAACGAAGACGATTCTTAGAGGAGCTCTGTGGAGTGATGAAGTGGATATAAATGGTGTCCACAAAAGCTGCTTGCTCTTACCCACTGTTCGCATTTCTGTCGATGAACACACACGACAGCCCCTTGGTACTGCTGCTGTTGCTGGTGTTACTTTATTATAAATTGTTACATCCAATTCAATTCTCAATCTGCTCTGTTACGTTTTTGTTTTTCCGTAAAGGGGCTCAAGTTTTAAATCCAGATGCTTCTTTGTCCTGAAATCTCGTCTTCAAGTTTCCTTACACTTGGGGAAGTCACTGCCTGGGGCTCTTAGGCTGAGGCTGCTGGACCGTCTGATAACCTGTGACTCTGACACTAGCTAATCCTCTAACTCTAGCTGTCCCCACTTGAGGATTGCACATCTCAACAGGCCAAGCTTTGTTTGTCAGCTCCTTCCTTTCACTGAGAGCAGGAAGACGCTACAGATGTTTAGTAAGTCACAGCCAGGGACGTGCTACAGTGCCGCAGTACACAGGGTAGACCTTAGAAAGCCGTGTCCAGCGTCCGGATGTTTCTAGTCGAGAAGCTGAGATTAATCAGAGCAGCATTAGACTTCGAAGCCTCTGTGCCACTAACGGGGGGCTTCCATTCTTTCCTCTGTTCTCCACATCTCTTCAGCGAGGTCCTCCAATCTCCCTCAGCCCTTTTCTGTGCCATCAGGAGCTCCCTCACCCCGGGATGCCTCCGTGCTCGCTGCCGATGGTCACTGTGCCAGCCTCACACATTTCGTTACGGCAATGACTTTGTGGGTTCCTGGAGGGCCAGTGGGGTATGCCACGTGATTTTGGTTGCCATTTTAGAAAAAGGAAGATACACAAGGATTCAAGCCCCGAGGCCTCACACTTTCCACGTGACCCATTCAGCTGTGTGCTTCCCATCACTATGACAAACACCTCATAAATGATTTACCTCTGTCATTTCTGGGCCAGCATATCTGAGCGACACATGGGGGAAATTCACTTTGGCTCAGGTGTCAGAGGGTCCTTGTCCACTGCTTCTTACACTCATTCACTTGGGCAAACATATCATGGAGTGAAGAGCAAGTCATGGAGGAGAGCTGCTCACTTCCTAGCCCACTCAGGAGTGCAAAGAGGGGAAGCATGCAGGTAGGGGTGATGGTCAGATACACCCCCCAAGGACACACCTTAGTAATCTTATTTCCTCCCACTAGACCCCAACTCCTGCTTTTCACCAAACAATGCCACCAGCAAATTTTATTAGGGTACACAATAAATCACCACATTATCACATTATGAATCCAGCAAGGGATCCATACATTCATTATGCTACATCTCATGACTTAATTGTCATGGGAAATACCTTCACAAACACATCTAAAGACATGATTCACTACTCTGCCCAATCAAATTAACTGGCACACCTGAGATAACCAATTTATAGAGAAAAGATAGGTTTCAGCACACCATTTTACATGTCCCAGTCCATATTTAATTGGCTTTATTTCTTTTGGGGGTCTCCTAAGAAAAAGTGTATCATGGGGGGTAACATGGCGGCGCAAAACTGCTCACCCATGGCTCAGAAGAAAAAGGGGGAGTTACCCAACAATCCCCTTCTTAAAAATTCCACACTTCCCAGCAGCAGGACTTCGGTGACACTTCTAATCCAAGAACCTTTTGGGGTTGTAAGGTTGAAACAATAGCATTATCTTTTTCTCCCCTGTCTTCGGATATCGGGGCTCTTATTATCCAGTCAGGCTTCAAATCTAGCCCAGGCCACACTGCACCTCCTGTTCCTCCATGGCTGCCTCTTCCCTCAGCATCACTGTCTTCTGAAGCCCAAGTTGAAGTTTGGATTTTCAGACAGCCTGGGTTACATCTGTTACTGGACAGAAGGCCTGCCTCAAGATCGTCCCGCTGGAGCCCACCCTGTAACTCTGCCCACATCTAGCTTATCTTTGAACACCTGTCATCAATTTCACAGCTACTTAAACTTAAACCGATAACACAAATATACCATAACCCAGGGGGGAAAGCGGCTGTTTCTGCCTACATTCCAAACCTTCCGCTGAAGGAAACAACATTCCATCGCTGATACCATCCGAAAAGTACATGAAAAGGACAACTTAGAAATGTTCCCCGACGATTGAGAGTCATTTTTAAAAAAGCGTATTTGACATAAAGAACATAAAAATTAACGAAATGCACAGAGAAGGGTGTGACTGCCAGAGAGTCGGTTTGCCCAAGCAGGAAGTCACCTCACACAGAAGCTGATGCTCATGCTTCCCTTTTCTTCCGGCTGAACCCCTTGGGGTGTCATGGATCCAGCCCTCTGAAGGCTTGTAGGACATGGGGCAGGGCACACACAGAATAGACTAGTGCAGACACATACACACCCCACTTCTTCTGAGAGCTTGAGTTCTCAGTGTTTCCTTCTATTTTCTGGTTGGTTTCATTGTTTTGGTTGTATATATCATAAACACCTGAAGTGAAGCAACAAGTTTTGGTCCTTAGGGGAAGTTGGTCCAGTATGGTCCTACTAGACATCAGATGATCTTATTACCTCAAAGCATTTCTGGTGACATTCTCCAATAAGGCCTAGCAGAGTGACTACTACCTCTTTATCTTTACCTCCACAATAAGTTCAGAGTTCTCCAGAGAACACCGCTGGACTGCACTATACCTTTGCCAGACCCTGCAACTTACCCCTTCATTGTAAGTTACCCCACAAAATAAACCTCCCTTTTAACTACGTGGAGTGGCCTAAATAATTTCACCATTATCTCCTAACGTTTCACAAAGACTTGTGTGGTGAAGGTTTGGAACCAAGTCCATGGCACTACTGTAAGATGGCAGACCTTTCAGGATGTGGGGCCTGCGAGAGCTGTGTTAGGAAGCTGAAGGCATGACTTTTAAAGGATATCAGTCCCAAAGCCTCTTCCTCCGAACTCCCCAACCCCTGGCCCCTATATACCACAAGGTAAACAGACCCCCTTCTTTGTTCTTTCCCTTCATGGCATGTTATGCACAGGCTCTGAACAATAGAGCCAAGTGATCATGAAACCTCGGAAACCGTGAGTCAAACATACCCTTCCTGCATTTAGGTTGATCATCTCAGGCATGTTTTCACAGTGACAGAAAGCTGATTCACACACTCTATTCCTTTCTTCATTTCTATAATTACCATCCTGGCTCTCCACAGCCCAAACAGCCCACAACATAATGATCCTGGCAACGACTGGCCCATCAGGATGAAGTTTATCCATACCTCTTGCCAGTACTTGGTTCTGAGGCCCAGATTTTAGAAAGCTCATGACCTTCCCTTGGTAGCTATTATAGGTCCCAATGCAAGACAAGGCCTATTCAGCCAACCAAACCCTAGGTGAAGACTGTTCCTGTCATGTGTGGAGACTTTCCTGTTATACCCATGCTGGGGGTGTGATAAAAACAAACAAATAAAAAATGCCACCTCAGTGTTTATCAGTGCTCATCATTCAGCCCTGAGTAGCAAAGGCTAAGGATTTTCTTAAACAAAGGACAGCAGAGCAGACAGATTTTCATGACAGAACCACTGGAGTACACTTGTCTTCCCTGCTGTGGGGGATGGGACAGCTCCTTCCTCCTGTAGGACTTAGGTTTTCTCTCACAGCCCAGAGTGTCCTAACATCATTTCTCCATCTGGGCTGAACGGGGAGGTCCAGGAAGGCAGGTGACCTCCTCTACTTCTTCCAGGACCCTGTGCCATCGCCTGACCCCATCTTACTTGAAACTGTGTTCCAAAATACTCTCCTGGGCCACAAGTTAGCCAAGATGCAGTCTCCGTAAGATACTGCAAAGCTTTCAACTCAATGGAAGCCATTTACACAAAGCTTCCAAGTTTCCATGATGCCCTAGTCTCTTCGTTTACCCCCTCTCCCTTCCCGAGTTCACCAGCTAGCTCCCCTTCCCTCACCTTGCCTACACTCACACCCGTCTTTGTCAGGGATGTGTGTCCTTCTCTGAACAGTTAGCCCATGATGGTCTCAGGTACGAAGTTTCTGACGTCCATAACAAACACTTGCTAATCTCAGAGAAGCCACTGGGTATGTGGGATCCTGCAGTCTGTCTAGATGAAAAGATTATTTCCTTTTTTATTCTTCCTTGGCATCAGTGTCTTAGAATAGAGCTTGAATCTGGGCTTGCTTAAGAGGAAAGCGCTGACATGGCTCACAACTGGCGGGGCATCAGTTCCACCTCAAGGAAATCAACAGGGAGAAGCTAATGAAACGGAACAGTTCTCATATTAACCAGTTAGCTATTGAGCTCAGGACAGATGTGGAAAATAAGCCCATATGAGACAAATTCATTAAAGTGAAATTATCCATTCAACACCTTGATATCTGAGCAGACTGATGTTTCAAAATTATTATAATTATGATCATGGGGGTAAAAAGAGCCAAACTTTTGAAAGGAGACTTGAAAAAAAATTAAGAATTCTAGTACTACCCTGTGAGATGAAAATAATGAGCTGGTCACAGATCCCCAGGATATCAGCAATTGCTCTAAATCCTTCTTGATGAGGAATCTGTGACTCTGAACTCAACATTAATTCAAATGCAAATACTATCTCTTCCCCCTGAGAATCATTATTCCTGATTCGGCAGGCAGTTTAATGGGAAATCTGCAGGTGCATGGCAGACTTTGAACGAGAGAAGTTGTTCCAGTGTCAGACAAAGATGCTTTGACTTCAAACACATGGGCTCTGTCTGAGTCAGAGCCCAGGGATGCAAGTCCCCTCCCTGCCTCTGAGATGGGAATCTCTGGTAAAGCACATGGAATACAGCCGGGTGTAGATTTGGGACCCATGGCCAACAGCCAAGAGAGCATAACCAACCATGTCTACTTCTGGCAAGCATGCACCCTGACCTCCTGGAGCTGTTCACATGCATTGGCCTTTTCATGGAAACTCCTTCTTAGACATCATCTGCAGGAAACAAACTATCTCAAGCATTATGACCTATTAATTAAGACCCATGTAGATGGTAAGGCTAGAAGCTTCTGGCATTAGCTGGAGGGCTTAGGTTTGAATGCATGGTGCTGGGAATATTACATGGACATTTTGTACCTCGGTTTCTCTACCAAAAAGTTTAATATCAACTACTTTGTAAGTGCATACAGTGGTTTAAAAGATATCATAGGCTCCTCATGGGAGCATAATAAGAGGCTAACATCAAGGGCACTGAAACAAAGCTTTCAAGGTTCAAATCTGCCCTCTGCTACCTGCCTGACTAAATTTTCCTAATCATCACTGTCGTGGATATGAAATGGGGGTGGTAATATTAATAACCTCTCTGAGTTGTTATGAAGATTAATGATTTTAATTAACTCAAACCAGTGTCTTTCTCAAGAAACAAGCGTTACAGAAACCATGAGTACAGAGTTGGGCCCATTGTGAGACTTTGATAAATGTTCTACATTAGTAACAGAAAGAATGTTAGTGTTTGTGTGAATACAAGTAACATCATGGAAGAAGGAGCAGACAATGCTGTTTTAAGGATGGACTAGAAAGGAACAAGAAGCTTTCTGCTCAAAGAAATTGCCCTGACAGTCCTTTGACAGAACTTCATATCTGTATTAGGATTGAGGTTGTGACAAAATACCATAGTGAGTAGCTTGGACAATGGACATTTATTTCCTTATGGCTCTGGATGCTGGAGGATCTGGGTACCAGGCAGGTAGGATTCTGGGGAGGGTGCTGCTTCCAGTTTTCAGACAGTAACAACTTTCTGTGTTCCCACGGCAAAGAGGGGAACCTTTGCCCTTTTTAATTATTATTTTTATTTTATATGTAAGAGTAGATATGTGTGTATAGTGCCAATGGAGGGCATCAGATTCCCTGGAACTGAAGTTACAGGTGGTTGTGACCACCATGTAGATTCTTAGGTCCTCTACAAGAGCAGCCAGTACTCTTTACCACTGAGCTGTCTCTCTCAAGTCCTGGCCTCTGCTATTCTTTTTTTAATTAGTTTTTTTAAGATTATTTATTTATCTATTTATTATTTACACAGTGTTCTGCCTACATGTATGCCTGCAGGCCAGAAGAGGGCACCAGATCTCATTACAGATAGTTGTGAACCACTATGTGGTTGCTGGAAATTGAACTCAGGACCTTTGGACCTCTGAGCCATCTCTCCAGCCCCATTCTGCTCTTCTTATAGCCCGTAGTCCTTTCATATTAAGATGTCACCTTTAAGAATTTAGTCAGCCAAAATTTCCTCTTAAGGATTTTCTCTGTACCAGACCTCAGGAGGTTGATACAGGAAGATCACAAATTCAGGGCCAATCCAGACAGCTGAGTAAATACAAGACTAGCCTAAGAAATAAGAAACTTAGTAAGACTCTGTCTCAAGAAGGAAAAAAAAAAAGAAAGAAAGAAAGAGAGAGAGAGAGAGAGAGAGAGAGAGAGAGAGGAAGGAAGGAAGGAAGGAAGGAAAGAAGAAAGAAAGAAAGAAAGAAGAAAGAAAGAAAGAAAGAAAGAAAGAAAGAAAGAAAGAAAGAAAGAAAGAAAGAAAGAAAGAAAAGAGTTGTGGGTACCTTTTAGTGGCAGAACACTTGCCTAGGTTCAATACCCATCACTACAAAAACAGGAAAAAAAAACGAAAAGAAAAAGAAAGCAACTCTTGTGCTCACATTGGGGGTCAAGACTTCAGCATATGGGTTGGGGAAAGGGAAGCATAATTCAATCCAGAATATGTTCAGAGTAGAAATATTATGGGATGCCCTAGAACTCTGGAATGGCCCACTAGAAATACAACAGGCCATAATCAAAGGCACATCCAGGAACGTGGTTCCAAGGGGAGCAGAATAAAAAGTTGAACCAAAAGAGATGCTCTCACCTGTCTGTGTGTGATCAAAGGTCAGAGTGGCCGCGAGCACATTAAGTCTTTCTATACCAGAAAACCCAAGTCATGGGTTATGTTTCAAACTCCCATACACAGCATGTCAGAGAGGTAACCTGTTCTTATCTGAGTGTAAACACAACACAGCCTCAGCTGTCAATCTTCCAGGGTCAGGAAGACCTGTCTGGTGACAATGTTTATATTTTTTATGCACCAGCTAAAAAGGGGACACCTGGCTATTTAAAGAACTGATTTTTAAAATGCACTGAGTCAACAAATAGCTAATAATACACACCTGGAAAACTTGTGTGCGATAACTCTAATCCTAAAAATTTGTGCAGAAAAATAGGGAAAGAAATTGCAAGTGTTTGGTTAAAATTACCCCACTTAAAATCTGAAAAATCTTTAGCAATATCACTAGTCACTCCTTATTTCTGTTAATTGGAAAACACAGAGTCTACTTGAGCTAGAACATAGTTCATGTGGGAGCTTCCCTTGTAACATAATTGGATTCTAGATTGCATTGGTTTGAATATAAAGGTGTTGGAAGGGCAAGAGAGAGTTTAAGGTTCTGTCATATACAGAACTTTATCACAGGTTATTTCAGAGCAAATGAGTTGTAAAGCCCTTGCGCAATAAATACTAATCAATCACTGCCTCTTGCTACATCTTACAAGGGTGTCATGCCAGGGGTACAATTTCATTACAATGGCCTTAGTGTGAGGAGAATCCTGCAGTAGTTAAAGTCACTTTAATTTTCAAGGACTGGTTTAAAGGAGTGTGTGTGAGTGGAGTGAGCATGTGTGAGAGTATGTGTGTGCATGTGGTGTGTGCACATGAATACAAAGAATCTGTCTAATTCGTCTTTAGCATTGAGAAAAATGACTGAAAACAACACATGCCGTTAGTTCCCCCCTTTGCTTCCTAGATTTTTCTGTCTCCTTATCAGTTTCAAGTCATACAAAGGCAAATAAATAAAATGACATAGATCACAACTCTTTCCTTCTGTGTTGGAGACACATCCCTCAGTCTTTTCCTCAGCCAGATAGTCCCATATATCCAATTTTCCTGTTTGCCTTTCATCTCAGAGGTGAGACAAACCGCCCAAACACAACTGAAGGTTCTGTCTATATTTATTGACTTCTTGCCTTGTGGTTCCTTGAACAGCTCCCCCTCTAAGTCTGTTTTTAGGCCCCGATGGACATGAATCACCCGTCAGCTGACCACTCTGACAAGACTGACTGATCATCCACTCCCCTCCTTCTCTCCTCAGTTACCACACAGAGCTTTCCCACTCTACAATAACCCAACCACAGTTCATCCTGGGGAGAAAACTGTAAGCTGGGGGACCAGGGCAGGAGCAGGCTGATCCTCTCATAGGGCCAGAGGAAAAAAAACCAGTAATGCCTTGCCAGATGTCCTGTCTCCCTCTGAGCCCTGCTTTCCACAGAAGATACTGGTTTACTTCCAACACCTGAGAGACCCCAAAGCTCCAACAACCTCACATCCCTTCCCTACTTCGCCAGCCTGAGGGGTCTACCCAAGCTAATGGAGGCCCTGGGTTTGGAAAGCACAGAATTCATTTTGTCTATTTATTGTCTGTGTGTTTTTTAGTAGCAAAAGAGACAAAACCCCAGGAGGCTTGTTTTTTCAGGGCCCTGCAGGGTGGTCTATTTATTTCTGTTTCCAGACTGAATGACATGGGTCTTTCCTTCTCATTCCACAGTGAGGACATTCTAATAACATCCACCCTCCCTCCCATCAATATGTGTTGACTGCTCATGTCTATGGCCCTTGTTCCAATATCCAGGTGGCATAATATGACATTCAGAAATTCTTGGCTCCCTTCCTTGTGCTCCAAATGTTTCAAATATCACAGAAGGAAGGAAGCAGGAGAGAGGTTCGATTCGAAAGTCAAGTTGCTCTCTGATTATGGCCTGTGCTGTGCACAGCTTAGCATTCTTCAGCTGTAAAAAGGCTTCAGCATCCTTAAGCCTCCTCTCTCTTTCCCAATCTCCTGTTCAGCATTGTGGTTGAAATGTGAAAAGTCCTCCAAAAGCTCATATGTTTCAACACTTGCTCTCCAGCTAGTGATGATGCATAGGGAGGCTGTGGAATCCTTAGCAAGTGGGGCCTATGACAGAGTAAGTGGCTCCCTATGAGGGTGAGCCTTGAGGGTTGCAGGCCAGCCAATGAAATTCTGCCTTAACTCTCTTTGTTCCCTTGTCCATTGAGAAGGGGCAAATTGTACCACAAACTCCCCACACTACGTTAACTTCCCACCATGATGGAATATACCCCCTTACATCCTAACTCAAGATACAGCTCCCCTCTGAAACTGTTTGTGTCGGACAGTGAGGAAAGTGGCTACAGGCCTTCCACCCTCCACTCCACAGCCTTACGTGGATTCTCAGGATGACCAAGCAAGCATGGGGATGGTGTCTATTTTCAGGTCCCCCACTGCAGAACTTCATTTGGGAGACACAGGTAGGAACTCAAGGATCTGAATCTGTCACTGCAGATCAGTTGGTTCTGAAGAGAGAATTAAGTATAAGACCACCTAAGCTCACTGCCTAGGTCAACCTGGCATTTTCTAAATCCTAAAGAGTACCGTGTCTTTTTGAAAGCATTGCCAGATGGATCCTTTCATTTCTTCCTGATTAACTACTCAAGGTTAGGGACTGTCTCCAGTCTCTTAGTATATCTTAATACCTTGTTAAAGCAAACAATATATTTGGGGCTTATAAAATTACTTTTTTTTCCAATTCAGTAACAATTCTATTATCCATATTATGTACCTAAGGGTGTAAGACAAGAGAAGCTCTGGCTCCCAGGAGCTCACAGGCACATTAAGTCAACAATTGTGGGATGTGGAAAAGTCACAGTTACAAAGATAGACATGGGTTGCTTTGCAAGAACCCAGCGGGGAGCTTTCCTTGAGACAATAGTGTGAAGGCTCTTCAAGAAGATGGAATCATAAAAAGACTCTTGATAAAGAGGGAGATTAACCACTCCAAGAGATAAAAGAGGAAACAGCTAAGGCTCAAGGTAGAGTAGGCTCAAAGTGCAGTTGTTGCTCAAATTTCTAATGGTCTTATAATAAAAACACTGGAGCCAGATATTGGGGTGAATGCTGAAAGGTCAGAGAGACAAAGGAACAAGCCACTGCCACGGGCCACCTCACCAATTCCACAAATCATCTGACTGAATGTCTCTGAGTCTTCACCCAAAAGACTCCAGCCAAACAAGTCTCTAGCTGAAGGGGATGCTTTTAGTTCCTGTCTCCTCATGCCTTATATACATTTCTCTGCCTTGCCATGTCACATCCTGTCTCAACCTCTCTAGTGCTGGGATTAAAGGCATGTGTGCTTCCCAAGCAAAGGCATGAGATTTCAAGTGCTGAGATTAAAGGCATGTGACTCCCAAGTGCTAGGATTAAAGGCATGTGCCACCACTGCCTGGCCTCTATGTTTAGTCTAGTGGTTTGTTCTGTTCTTTGATCTTCAGGCAAATGTTTTTAGGGTACACAATATATCACCACAGTAAAAGCATAGTCAAGCTTTTATGAGGGGATAATATGTTCCAAGTGGGGGTTCTTGAGATAGGACAACATGTTAGTTTGTTCCAGCTATCATGGTAACATACCACATGACCAACTGACTTAGAAACAACAGAAATGTGTACCTTGAAGTTCTGGATGCTGGAGGTCCAAGATCAGAGTCAGCAAAACATTGTATCTGGCTTGGATCATTTCCTCATCCACAATCAGTAAGCTTGTCACTGTGTCCTCCTATGGTGGAAGGAAGGAGAAAGTTCTCTGAGGTTTCATTTATAGGATCTTAGTCTAATTCATGAGAAATCAGACCTCGTGACTTAGTCACTTCCCAAAGGTTACCTTGGCTTTGGTGGTAAAGATTTTAGCATAGAAATTTGAGGAGAGGGGCCCAAACATGTAGCCCATTCTGTCTATAGCCCACAAGTCAATCATGCAAAGGAGCCTTTAAGTCACTCATTAATTATGAGACACAATTGGAAGGTTTTGGTGTATTCAGAGATTAATCAGATCAGGGAAAGACCTCCATTGATTATCATATGTCACCACAAACATGAAACTCAACACCACCATAGGTCTGAGACTGTAAGCCTCTGTGTTCCTTTAATTTGTTAAGCAAAACCTCAACATGTCTATTGCACCTGGAAATTGCCATCAATCCCAATGGGACACCGCAGCTGTGGAGCACTGTCCACTGACTGCCTTTTGCCAGCAGAAACAAGGAGGATGTTGTGGCTGGCATGATTCCACTTGGTTTATTTCCTTGTTTTAGAATGCTTCTTCCTTTTGTGAAATCTGTGCCCTCTTCAAAAGCTGTGAACCTCCTGCTGGATTCCGTAAGTCATCTTAGGACAAGGCCTATCTGGCTTCAAGTCCAGTTAGCTAGCCTTTGAAGGCCTGTAGACCTCAGACTCCAGCTGCCTGGAGTCCCAGCCTCCACACCCTGTTTTCCGATCCTGGGAATTAGAGCCCAGACCTGCTATGTGGTTGCCTAAATCTACACACTGACTCAACACACCTTTTTCTGCTAAGCATTCCGATCATTTAAATGAGAGTGGCTGATGAGACCTCCCTTCCCTGATGGCCTGAAAATTATGTCACTTTGGCTTCCGGACATTTTCCTCATTTAATAGAGGAGAAACTGTGTCCCTGAGAGGCTGTATAATTGACCTGGGTCACAAAGTAATGACAAATCAGAGCAGAATGTGAACCAATGCTAGGTTAAAAGAACTGTTTCTAACCACAGCATGGTGCCACTCCCCATGGCATTAACTGGTTCAGCGGCCTCTGCTGAATAAAATAAGGACTGAAAGGTGTGATGGTCAGTAGGACCCAGAACTGGAGGGAGGTGACGGTCTTGAATACTTGTTAGGATCTTCAGATTTGGCATCTTAGAGGGTGGAGGTGGCCTTTAAGAGAGGTTACCGGGGCACTGAAGCCGGCAGTCAGTGGGTGGAGCCCTTGCCTTCACTGTGTGAGGACCTGAGTTCAGCTCCCCAGAACCCATGTTAAAAGCCAGACCCAGTAGCAAGCATTTGTGGTCTCAGCAAGGGGTATGACAGGAGGTGGAGGCAAAGGAATCCCTGGTGCTTGCTATCCAGCTAGCCCAGTCCACCTGGAGGGAGGCCAGTGAGAATCCCTGTCTCAAAAATGGCATGTGCATGCATATGCATGTACAGACCCACAAATGTACACATACACAAGTATGTGTGCACACATGCATGTTCCCATGTGTGCACAAGCACGTGTGCATGCACACACACAATTTTACCAAAGAGGATGGTGGAATCCTTTGTCCTCAAGTAGGTTGGAAGTCCTCAGGTGGAGGGTGGGCTGGGTTCCTGTACTTGTACAAGTATTGTTCTTGTCGTATCTCTGACAATGAGTGTGCACTCAGGAATACTTCCAGGGAAGGTGACCACCTGTTCCCATCTCCCAGGCTCCTTCTATACCCCCAACCCTCACACACACACCATTATTGAGCAAAGGAGGAAATCAACATTGCAGCTCCTTGGAGTGACTGAAGAAGTGTTCTCAGCCCTCAAGAGTTTTCAGAAATGTTGAAAACAGACAGCCCCCCCCCCCAAAAAAAAAAAATCTCACTTTATAACTTTGCACAGGGGCCAGAGCAAGGAGTGGGAGGGAAGTGCTTTCATTAGCTACAGATGCCACATCAGAAACAAGTGAAGCTTGAGAACATGGAACCACATGAAGAGACAACCTCACCCTCAACACTTGACAAGTGCCCCGGTAGAACCGAAGTCTCCTTGATGAAAACAAGCAGTGTTCTTTGCAGTCAAAACTCACCTTAAAAAGAAACTTATAAACCCCAAAAGACAAAGCACATTTACATGGCTACCCTGCCACAACCAGCACAATCCAGAAAGGAGGGAGCCGTCCCTGATGCCGTCTATGGGTTGGAGGACCCAGGCCGAGATGAGCAGAAGAGGTAGCATGGGGCTTAACATCTGCGCCTGGTGCGAGGGAGGGACCCTTGAGCCCAAGCACTCTCTAAGCTCCAAAAGGCTGCAGATTGTGACTCAGATTCCAACAAGAGGCACTGGCATCTCTTACCAGAGCAAGCTTTGGTACTAGGCCTAAGGGGTTGTCTGTGTGTTTCTTTCTGACTGTCAAGAGACCTCCCGTGGAGAAGGGTCCCTGCCCTTAGCCCCAGGTGCTGGCAGCAGAAAGTTAAAGAAAAGCATCAGAAATGAGGCACCCTGATGCCAGGCAAACTCCAGGAGCCCGGCTCATGGGCCTCATGGGAGCCAGCCTCTGAGAGTCAGCACAAGCGGGGACGGCGTTTCAGAGTCCCTTACACTTGGCTCTCGAAGGCTTTTTGGTGCTTGTATTTCATTGTGGGTGTGGCTGGCATTTCTATAATTCACAACACATGGGGCCTCCGTGTAAGAACCCAGATCAGTAGGAGGTGGGGAGCCGTCCAGCTTCTCGTATCTAGCCTATCCAATTAGCCCTCAACTCCACCAGGGCAGGGGTGGAGGCGGGAGAATGGCTGGATTCCCAGCTGATGAGAGCAGCACAGGCGCCTGCCTGCTCAAAAGAAATAGTCCTCTCTAAGCTGGGGCCCGCGCTAACCCTGCCAGGGAAAGACAGGCGCAAGGGGACAGATGAACTCAGATGGCCTTCTTTCTCTTCCAAGATTGGGCCAAGATAGAAGTGTGACTGGAGAGCCAGGAGAATCTGATGAGCCTCAAAGACACCCGCCCACACCATGTGAGTTCACAGGGGTTCTTCTATGTGGGTAAGTGCCCAGAGGAGTCAATATAGCCGGGTACCCCTAAACGCCATGGAAGCCAATGAAAAGAGGAGCCCACCTTATAGAAATGAGCTGGGCTTGCTCTTCAGGGATATGAGGAGAGCTCTTTCCACGTGGATCCAAGTATGGAGGCAGTTGAAGTGTGGAATGGAACGGCACAGATCCTATCAATTTTTCTGCTCACTTCTGGGAAGTTCTGGGTTCACAGTGTCAGCCCATGCCACAAAAGTGACATACGTGTGTAGGTGCTGTGTTAAAGAGGGGAAAAAAGCAAAACGTTGCAGCCTGAGAACACAGCCACCTAGAGATGGGCTAGCTAACTGCTCCTCAGACAAGGCTTCTCAAGCCTAGTCTTGTACAAGTGACAGAGCAAAGAAGCCACCCCATGCCCACAGTAGGCTAAAAATGGAGGAAACATTCATTTTATGTATTCAAGGAACCTGGGGCTGGCATGATAAGGAGGCTCAGCAGTCAGGGTACCTGAATATGATTTTTGGAACCCATGTAAAGGTTAGATGAGAGGACCAACTCCACAAAGTTGTCCTCAGAGCTCCACAGGCTCACCTTAGTGTGGGTACCCCCTCATATACATATACTATGCACACACATAAATAATTTTTTAAAGGAACCTGAATGTTCTTAAAGAACCTGTGTCCTTTACCTATATCAGCTTAATAAATGTCCTTTCCCAATAAAGAATGGTGACCATTATGACCTTTGTCCTTTTAAAAGATGAGATAAGGCCAGCAGGATGTCCCACGGGCTGAAAGTAATTGCCATGTGAGCCTGATAACTTGAGTTCAAACCCTGGATCACACAGGCAAGAGAGAGAAGCAATTCCTGCAAGCTGTCCTCTGATCTCCACAACACACACACACACACACACACACACACACACACACACACACACACACGGACATACACAGGAATGCACAGGAACACACACACTCACTTACATGCACACACACACACCAGTTTTTAATTGAGAGAAAATGAGAATGGGTATTGTGTATTAACAAACTTACTTGGCAAGATTAATCAATATATAATCCCATCTTTCAGTAAATGATTTTTTTCAGCTTTGTCTCTAAAATTAGTGTTTAGAACTTATGACATGAATTGGTGACATGATTTCTTTCCAATTTTGAGGCTTTTGGATGAATGTGGCTTTTTATTAAGTCAACACTGACAGGTTACAGAAAAAGGCTGATGTTTTAGATGAATTATGTGCTGGCATCCATCTACATTCTTTCTTCTGAGTCCAGTCATTAAACTCACAATATAGTTGTGTGGTAGATAGGAATTAACCTGATACTTTTGAGAAAGAGAAACAGGAGCTTTCCAGTTTGAGCAAAACCATATGGCAGTATGGTCAGGATTCAATTGAAGGCTGTCTGACTTGGAAGCCTGTGTCTCCCGTACTATGTCCTCAGCTGTCACTGGCAGTATCACATTTACATCACCATACATAAAGACACTGGGTCCATCATCTGTATCCAGCCTCACATTCTGCCAGGAAGAAGGAGCCATGGGGAGCCAAAGGGACTTGCCAAAGGTTTACTGGGTAAATTTGGTGATGGAATCAGGGACACCGATGGAATCAGTCACTCTGCTCTCAGCCCTGTGTATTCTCTACTGATCTCACGGCCTCCATCTCTGCATTGCCTTACTACCCAAGCTCCAGCCACAGACAAAGAGAGACAGCCACCTGAGCAACCACGAATACCCTCTTTGGAGCCAGCCAGCTCTGGATGTGATTCCCAGGCTGCGGATGAGGCTCAGCCCCCTTGAGACTGCTGAGGAACAGGCTGAGATCCGAACCCCTCCTTTGGCCTTTGCCTTGATGCCTATTCAGGCCATGCCTAGAGGGAAGAGGGCCCTGAAAACAAAGGGGCATTGACTGTGCCTGAGAGAGGGAGGGAGGAAGGGAGGGAGGGAGGGAGGGAGGAGAAAAGACTACATACACTGGCAAATCTCTTCCTCTCCTTAGCCTGCTACACCCAGCTGTCTCAGGACAAATCACAGGACCTGCTTGAAGAGTCTGGAGGCCTACTGTAGATGACAGGAGGCCCGAGCTGATTGATGGAGTTATTAGACTCCCCCAAAGGATGAGAACTTCATTTCGCCTGCATTGTGTCACTTGATACAATGCCCTTGAGTGTAGAGATGCTGCCTTTTGACATTTCCTTTTAATTCCCCTCAAATGAGGACATTTAAAGAGAGCCCAATAACATTTTCTTTTTTCTGAAAGGAGCCTCCACCCTTCTTTCTCAGAGGAGGAACAGATTCATTTGTGTCTAAGGGGGTCTCCAAGGAAGCGTCTGGAGAATCGGAGTCTGGTTTAATAGCATCTTCTCTCTGGTGAATCAGGTCTTCGTTTTACACTGTGGCTTTATTCTCTGGCCCTTTGACACAGCCAGCTGCCTTCACATTCCAGCTCAGAAACAGGCTGGCTTCAGGCTGTGACAGGCACGGGCTTCCAAAGTCTGGATCACTCAAGTTAGCCTGTGAGCGTCTGTGAGCCCGGAGCTGCCAGCCACAGACCTTTGATCCCTCTGAGACTTGCATTCCGGTGTAAGCAGCTCCAAGTACTGACATGGTGTCTCCTGGAGTCGACTGCCTACCATGGGCCCACATCATTGATTTCACAGTAGAGTGTTTGGCTCCTATCTTACTTAAACTCATCCGGTTAGCAACACCGCCGACTTGAGGAAGTGACGTCAACACCAGGGCTCTGCTCCGAAGCTGAAGGCGCGCAGTAAGACCTGCTCACTTCGGGCAGGAAGCCTCTCTTGGCCCATCTGTTAAGCTATTGAAAAAGTAAATAGTTGGTCCAGGTTTCTTCAGTGGGATTTTAAACTCTATGTTCAAAAGGTTCCAAGGGGCCTTTTGTGGAGTCTGCCCTCAGCTCAAAAGGTTTCCAAAGGAGTGGAGATGAGTCTCCTCTAAGTGTCTTGAGACTGAATTCTGGTACAAAGCACAACGATCAAGGGGGAAACATTCTGCTGAGCAGGGTTCCGTGTGGCCAGTGAAGTGAAGCTGCTTAACATGAGTCGCCAAGGTCTTTGCTGAGTGCTCTGGCCCTGAGTGTGTTCACGGGTGACTCCCGCGTAAGAGTGCTTTACAAGCGGACAATCTGGGGCAAAATCGTTGGTGAGTGACAGCTTTGGGAACTCTCCATGTGGCGCTGAACAGCATGCAAAATCACTTTACTTTTAAGACAAAGGACATCAGTTTCCTGTCGTTTTCTTTGCCATCTCGATTCCCCTTCCCTTTCCAGCTGACTTTCCCTCCCTCCCCTTCCTCTTTCCCCGTGGCACAAAATAAAATGCTCAGAAAATGAAAGGCACAGCTGCCCCTTCTTCCCATTAAAACAATCAAGAATGATGGCGAACTTAATATATTTGATTAGAGAAACTCCAATTTGGTGCACTTGAATCAGCCGCCTTTGTCTCCAGCTCCTGATGGCCCAGTTTCCAGTGGAATGTCCTCACTGTCCACTGCCAGCTCCCTCAGGCTGGGAGAACGTTCAGCATTTGCCTGGCATGCTCAACAACAGGGTAGCTGTGTCATGGAAGATGCCAGGCCCACTTTGTCCTAATCAGAGGGAGTGCCACTTCATTAAATCATGGTCACTTGCTGGTGACCCTCAGAGTTGTACCCTGAGGAGAGGGGATGCTATAATCCTCTTTAGCCATGGTAATTTTTCATAGATTTTATTATTTTCCTTGGTTGGTATTCAGCACCGATATTCAGGCCTGGCTCCCATACAAACAACCCCGATAGACTCCAGTGTTCAAGTTGTGCAGATGAAATCTGGAAAAAAATAATTGCATTTGCATGTGGAGTCTCATTCATTAGAAGCAAATAGAAACTCAAAAGAAGTGGGAAAAGTGTCATCATTTTCCTGGGGCAGGAAGAGAAGCTGCAATGATGTCTAGGAAGCTCCTGCTTGCAGAGTAGTTGAAAGGTGCTTCTGGGGAATTGGGGAGCAGAGGGTGGGGTGCAGGCTTGGAGAATGTTCCTTATTCACCCTGAAAATACATAGTGATTTTGTGCTATCACTATATTGTCTAGATAAATGTCTGCTGTATGGATAAGTAATAGATGAATTAAAGCTAAATTGCTATCATAGGCATAGTAGAATTCATAGGAATTTCCTTGGATATACTTCTACCCATACCACTGCCCATATCACACTGAACTGAGATGGAGTAGGCTACAAAGACTGATAAACTCGCTGGCTGCACTTTAAGGAAGCAAAAAGGCCACCCCTCTCTTGGTGTCCACTCCACATTGCCACCTCGCTTAGTCCACACCCAACAGCTTCTCTACCCAGACTCTGTGGTAAGAATCCAAACCCAAGGGGTCACAGTCAAGTTTGAAAGAGCACTCAGGCTTCTAGGTCGAAGCACCCATGTCCAGTCTATGAGGTGGCCTGTCAGCAGGAGACTCAGAAGGCTATGCTAGATTTGGGAAGAGTCACCTAGGGAGGAGGGTACCCTGCCTTCCTTCAGGCCTGCCAGAGAACCTCTCACCCACACCCTGGCAGTGGGGGGCTGGGGGCTACAAGGGGACACTTCACTTGGAGACCAACTGGCAGCCCATCAGCTTGGCCTGATGATGTTTTGGCTCCACACCCAAAAGCACTCTGGTCATGGGGCAAGAAGAACAAGCCAGTCTCCCAGAAGGGCCAGTTTCCCAAGAGCAGCATGGGCTGCCAGGTTCAGAGTCACGCAGCCAAGGCCACCAGGAGATGTTCTGAGCTGGGTGGTTGAGAGAGGGAGCTTCATGCCATTCAGCTAGATGAATATGGTAACTTGGTTTCAGAAAACACAACAAAGAGCTGTCTACCTTCTCCCTTTCCAGTGTAAGAGTTGAGCCTGAAGATTCCTCTTGTATAAGAAATAATATGAAAAGAATTCTGTATCCTATTATGGCATTGTGTTATAATAATGGAATGCTCTCCCCGCCCAATCTGGCTAGCTGTCCTCTGGACCATGCCAACAACTATCCACAGTTCTACTGTGTAAGGGTGGCTATGGGGACAGCCTCCAGAGCTGAGAGAGAGCTCATGAATGCTTAAGGATGGTCAAATGGACAGAGTGGGCCATGGGCCCCAGCCACTCGTGTGCATACACAGCAAGACACGCTTGGTGCTCGGGTTTCTCTTCCCTCTGAGAGTTCATGTGGACCTGTGTGGCTAGTTTAATACTCGGTGGCTGCAGCTGAATGACCAGCTCATTGTCTCTGGTGCAATACACAATGGGTTCCAGAAACAGAAAACAAAACGCTCTTTAAGCAGTGAGCTGTGTTCTGGGTGGAAATTAAGAGTCCAGAGCAAAAGATTTCTCCCGAACCAACCAGATGGGGAGGGAGTACTGTGGCTGCACTTTTAATCTGTTGGATAATTACAACTTGTTCCCTGGAGTGTAAAGATTTGACAAAGTTTTTCTCGAATTTACCAGTTCGGAGAGAGGTTCTACTGACCAAAGGGGGAAATGTTTATTTTTGAAGCCGTCACATGCCTGAATGGTTCAGAAACAGAAAAAGGTGACAGTGTCTTTCCCACTTCCATTTCAACTGTGCAAGCCGGATCGAGCTTCAGTTGTAGCATGAGGGATCCAGGTAAGGTATGAGAAAGGTTTACCAGCAGCAGGAAGACTCAGCCCTGCAAGGTGTCCCCAGAAACAGATGCTGAAGCACTGCCTGAGCTGGACTGTGTTGGCTGTTTGGTGTGTGTGTGTGAGGGGTGGAGGCCTGCAGGTCTGCAGAAGCCCCTGGCTGGCTAGGTGATGATACCGGAGTTTTGTTTATGTTAAGATGCTGCGTGGTTAGGTCCCCATCGGTCTGTCTTCTCCCAGAATCACTCTGTGGGAGGCAGAGCACTTTTCTCCATTTCCTTTTGACCAAGTCCAGTCTCCCCTGGCTCTGCCTAATCTTGCCTTAGGAAATGCCTCTCTGGATGGCCTCTTCCTTTCCTGCCCGAGGCACAGGCCATTCTGAGGTTGAACAATAGCTATGGAAGGTAGGTCTGGTCGAGTTAGCTGCTGTGTCCACACATGTAGGCATGCATTTCTTTTCCTTTTCTCAATAGAATCCATTCAAGCACTGGCATGTTTTCACAGCCAGGCCAATCCTCTTCCATGAAGAGCGATGTCAGAAAACCCAGGAAACTCTGCGAGCCAAGAAGGAAATCATTACCAGTCTCCATGGGCGTATTCTAAGTCCCAGATGTGAAGGAGGGAGGGCAGCCCCACCCATTGGTGCAGAGAGAGCTGGACACTAGGTGAAGCTACCCAAACACTGAGAAGCTATACAAATGCAGCCAGATGGACCTGCCAGCCTTTTAGATTAAAGGGAATAAAAATGACTACCCCTTCCCCATTTCTAAGCTGCTCTTAGGCACAAAACCAAATGCCTTATTCCACTAAGCATCTTCACTGCGTGGTCAAATGCTCATTTTGTAGCAGTTAATAAATGCTAGCTGCTGAACTGGCACATGAATAAATTTTCCCCAGACTCAACAGCAGAAAGCCATCCATAAATTCTAGGACAGGATTAAAAGAAATGAGAGGTAGTAGGTTAGTGTCACTAGTAAGAAGATGGTTGGGAGAGAATGAGTCCACAGGACTTGGTCCCAAAGATTCAGAGCAAATGCAGAGAAGGAATCACTCATGAGTTTACCTGCATTATCCAGGACCCACATTGCCACACATGCTTGAAAGAAAGAGCAAGCCAGCTACTTTCTGGGATAAGGTGGCCCACGCCAAACAGGAAGAACACACAACAGAGGGCCCCACGAGATGAATAAGCCACTCACACAATGGGACCTCAACACGCTTTTCCTCAGTTGTACCTTTTGGAATAAAGGAAACTCTCCCGGAGCTGAAGTTACAGGCTGAGCTCTGCACTTTTCTGTTGAGGAGGAGAGTATATCTAGTGAAGCCTGTGTCCATGGATCCCTCCTGAGCCTCATAGAGCACCTGAGGTGAGCAGCCAGCCCCGTGAACGTTATCATCAGAAGTTCAGTGACAAGTGGGTTTTGATGAGTGCTGTGTTCTGCACTCGGTGAAGTGTCTGTGAATTAGATTGGATAAGAACCATAAAAAAAATGCTTAGTAATAATAATTCCATGTCTCTGGTGGCAAAGAAAGCTACAGATGCCCAGGAAAGGTAAAGGAAGGGTGTGTTTGTTTGTAACCTTTACTGGTGTTAAGAAACTGATGGTGTGCCATTGGAATCTATACTTGGGTCACACTTAATTTATATTAAACATGCATATATCTTGTTGTTGGACTTTCCTTGGACCAACAGCCCACAAATAATGACTGGCTGCTGTCAGCCTTTCTTCTTCCCAGTGTTCCTCTCTCTACCCAGAAATCCCACCTATTCTCTCCTGCCCAGCCATTCAGCTTTGTACTAAACCAGTCACAATGACACATCTTCACACAGTGTAAAGAAATATCCCACAACAGTATCTTGCCTCTGACAGCTTATTTTCATAATTTATTTATTTTTATTTCATGCACATTCATGTTTTGCCTGCATATATGTATGTGTGAAGGTTCAAGATTCCCTGAAACTGGAGTTACAGGCAGTTGTGAGCTGCCATGTAGGTGCTGGGAATTGAACCCGGGTCCTCTGGAAGAGCAGCCAGTGCTCTTAACTGCTGAGCCATCTCTCTAGGCCCTCTTACAGCTTTCTTTCAGAACATTGGGGAAAAAAACATAGTACCTGTGGAAATTTTAATTGCACTGAAATGTATATAGTTCTTTTTTAAATGATGAAAACGATTCTTGACCCACCACCACAGTGCCCTGAACCATCTCTCATTTGAAAGCCAGCAGCAATGCCCTCAGCAATGGCTACTTCTATGTTCCTTACCAACCTAGGGAGTCGGCAAGACTGTAAAAGCAGCCGGGCCCCACATTTGCATCAAACCACAAAGAAAAGCATTTAGGAGGGACAGAGCGTGAGACAAAGGGATGCTCTGAGGAAAGAGCTGGAACAGGCTTAGTGTCTCAGGGGAACACCTGAGGTTTACCACCACCGCTGAACCTTCAGCCGACTCATAACGACGGGCCTGCAGTGCACCTGCCACCCCTGCCTGGTGCCAGCCGAGCATGCAATCATCCACATGCTACCACAATGATAGAGCACACATTAAGAACTTACTGTAATAGCCAGACCACCGAGGGAGAGCCGCCGAAGAAGGTTGAGCGGCAAGCATTAATGGTGCTGTGCATTGCACGAGGACACTTGTAGCCAGCTCTGGCATGAGTGTCAATGGTCAACAGAGAGATCACAGCAGGGAACTGAAAGCCAAAGAAGATGGAGCGCTGAAGGGCTGGTGGTACATCCCCTCTATCTTTAGATTTCAAAACAAGTGATGCCGAAAGAGAACCCTAATGTAAACAGTCGTTGGCATGCTGGCCTGGATTTTATCATAGACATGTATCAGTCTGGTGCAAGACCGTGACGAGAATAAACGGGGTGTGAAAAGGAAGAAGAAACTTGGGGTATCTTTGTAACTGTCTATTTGATTTGACTATAAACATAAAGCTATTTTGAAAGCTACATTTCAAAAGTAAGGAAGAGACACATAATGGTCCCTGAAATAAACATTGTGATACTAATATCCATGAATTTCATCTTGGTGAAGAAGGGAAAGGATGTAACATCCAACAGCAAACCTCTAGTCAACCTATCCCAACCCCTACTCCAAAGAAAGTGACTACCAAATTTTTGCTGCCAACTTGTTTCTAAGTTTCAAATAAGTATTTTAATGATCAAGAATCATGAAAGAGAAATTAACTGGATCATGCATCAGCAGTATTTCTGAAATGACTTCCCTAAAGCCATCTTGAACTTTCAAATGCTAAGTCCCACTGCTAGGGAGCCTTTCTGCAGGAGTTGATGTGCTTCTGCATGCTGTGATATCACTGCCACTGGCTTCCTATGTGTTGGCCCATCTCATAAGGAATCTCACCCTCATCTCTATTTCTGTGACTTTGCTGGTGCATCTTGGTCAGAGGCCAGCTTTCCTGGACCTTAGTTCTGGATGATAACTGAGGCCTGTTTCTGCTGCAATTAGCCTCTGTCTGTATTCTATACATCACCATGACAATGCTAAAGCTTGTTCTTCCACAGCTGCTCCCTAAGCATCATCCTCTTCTCCCTCATGCCGTGACTGTCTTACCTCCTGAGCATTCCTGTAATCTCTTCTTTCAGCTTTGTACTTGCTGCTACCACTGGTGATCTTCAGGCATCTTAGAACATTGCCTGGATTATGGCAGCAGGCTCTCACCCTGCAGCTCGTCCCTACACTTCCAGCCACAGAGTCATCAGACACAGATGGAATCTTGCCACCACTCTGTTTAAAAAACATTGCTGCCTATTGCCTAACAGCATCCCTTCTAGCCCACAGCACCCAAGCTCCCTCTACTAGCATCTACATGATGCCTGGATAGCTAAGCCCAACACATGCTCTTCTCCCACTCGCTCTCCATCTCTACAAAGTGGTCTGAAGACTAGCAGGCCCGTATCACCTGGGACCACGGTAAAAATACAGACTCTCAGGTCCTGCTGCCATAGTAGACTTATTACGCTCTGCATTTGAGTAAGACTCCTGTTCAAGTCCTGGGCGTGGGAAATCCTAAGACTTAACTGCTCTGGAGCTGAGCTGCAGCAGGAAGACATACAGACAGCCTTGTATGTACCGAATCATCTGATCAGAAACTATTTTATGAATTTTTTTTATTTTAATTTGGAATTTGCATGTTTTATGTGTTGTCCATATCAACAAATTATCCTGCAGATTTTGGCTATGGTCTTTCTTTTGAATGGAATATTTGTCTCTCTGTTGGCTGAAGCTATCTTCCAAGATTCGCTCCTCCAAGAATCTTTCCTCATCCCTTCAGACAGGTTCCACTACAACCTCACATTCTCGTGGACATTATGATTGTGTTGTTTCAGGTGGTTTTAATTGTTGCTTCGGTTTGGGGGCCTGTCCATTTGCCCCACTGGATCATGGTGTCTTCAGGGATGAAAACTGTGTCATCTCTAGCCCCTAGGATGGCAGTTTCCTAATGAATCAAATGAACTCTAAGAGCAGAAAATGCCATTCACATGATCACACGGCTGAGACTTCTAGCTGATTTCTAGTTGGTTACACCCCAGCAGAATAGATAGCTAGAAAGGGACCACCCATAAGCAATCCAGAACATTCCAGCTATTATCCTCTGTTTTTTCAGTTCTGCGTTCTTTGGCATGGATATAGTCTTTTTACATTTTTAGTTTGTTGTTATTATTATTATTTGATCATTATTATCATCGTTAGTGTGTGTGTGTGTGTGGCATGCGTAAGTAACATGTGATGTATATATGTGTGATGTGTGTGTATGACGTGTGTGTGTGATGTGTGTGATATAAGATGTGTGATCTGTGTGTGTGTGCCTCAGTATAAGTGTGAAGATCAGAGGTCAGTTCTATGGAGTTGGTTTTAACCTTCCATCTCCATGGATGTTGCAGAGACTGGACTTATGTCATCAGGTCTTTGGGACAATCACTTCTACTAGTTGAGCCAGCCCCCAAACTTTCTGTTTTGTTTTGTATTTACCAAGTTATGGGGGCAGTGTGTATGTGCACGTATGCATGGCCTAGTGCACATGTGGAGAACAAGGGACCACCTGCGAGATTTGGTTTTCTCCTTCTACCATGTGGATTCAAGGAACCAAATTCAGGGCACAGGCTTGGAAACAAATTCCTTCGCCCAGTGAGCCATATCATCAGCTAGGGTAGATAGATTCTGTAAGGCAGAGTGAGGAAAACATCTACAAAGGTCTGGCATGCTTTGCTTGGTGCACGCTTTGAGCTCAACATGATGGCCCATAGAAGCAAAATTCTCATTTCATGTTTCTGTCTGCTCCAGGCTAACGCTGACTGATTCTAATTCTAATGTGACATTAAATTAATTAGTGCGATAGTCTGACATCTAGAAACAAAATAGTGGCTAATATATTATTCAGATAAGCAAACTTCTCTAAATCAGTTATAACGAAACCTGCTGTGTCCACAGGTCAAAGAGACAGTATTGAGCCAAATCTTTTTTGTTTTCTTTTTTGTGGAGCTGGGTGAAGAATGTCGCCAGGATTTCACACCACTTAGGTAAGTGTTCAAACACTAAGCTATGTGCTCAACTCTAAATTCATTTCCCTATACATAAACTTGAACCGATATAGTCTACCTACTACATGGGGTTACCGTGAGGTTCTAAAAAGATAGTACATGTAACAATCATGTGCTGGGGACTAGCAAGACACTTCATGAGGAAAAGGCTGCTGCTACCAAGCCTGATGGCCTGAATTTAGTCTCCAGGACCCACAGGGTGGAAGGAGATTTCCTCAATTGTCCTCTGACCTCTACATGTACATGGAACACGCACATGCTCCCACACTACACATCTGTACACAAAATAAACAAAATAAAATCTGATACATTTTTTTAAATAGAATAATTTAAAATTAAGACAAAAACATATGTTACAAAACTCTTAAAATGTGTAGCATTATTTGTTGACTTTGTGTGGGTGTGTAATGACTCTTTGGCAATCACTTCTGGCAAACAGCTGCAGATCTTCTTAAATGTTTCTTTCTGGACTGGAGAGATGGCTCAACAGCTGGGAGCACTTGTTCTTGTACAGGAGCTGGGTTCAATTCCCAGCACCCACATAGCAGTTTTCGACTGTGGGGAACTCCAATTCCAGGATGCGCATAGTACTCAGACACTGAGTTCATACACATAAAATAAAATAAAAATAAGTAAATAAAATTTTAAATGTTTCTTCTTCCTGTTTTACTGTTCTATATGCACCCTTTTCTTTATTTCCAAGGATACAAACACGACTTCTAGCTAATGGTAATTCAGATGTATGCAAAGGGTAACTAACCCCTTCTGGATATACCAATGCTTTCCACTCACTCACTGTAATCAGGATTAGAACAAATTAGACACTCAACACACCCCCGCCAAGATATACCACGTACTTGACACTATATAGAATGGCTTACAGCCAAAGAGGTGACGTCATTTCCTGTTGTTTTAGTTGCCCTTGCCTACCCTGCCATGCATTTCATGCTGGATGAATGTGTCTGCTCATGTGGAGAGCGGCAGACACGGAACAGACAGGAAGCAGCCGCGGAGAAGGCGGCAGGTCACTATGGCTTTCACTGAGGCCTCAGCAGCCTCTGTCACTGGCCTCCTCTAACGGTAAGATAGATGCTGAAGCCATTCAACTGGAGTTCATCAAACTTTATTCATTTCCTATTGCTACTCCATTCCTGTTTCTATGGATGAAAAAGGCCAGTTAGAAATAATTAAAATAGAGGATGAAGCTCAGAGTTAAGTGAACTTCAGTATTCTCAGGATCCAGGATTACGTCTCCAGTACCAAATAAATAAATAAAATGAACATACCTAAGTAACATTGGTTCCTAAGGTCGTTTCCTAATCTAGGAAATTAAACAAATGAGACATGCTTGGCAACTTTGAGTATACCTGTGGAGGCTGTATGGGGAAGTTGGCTTTGGGCAATAAAAATCAAAAAGTGATAATATAACTGATTCCTGTGAGACAGAAAACATGGTCATGCTTACATTTTATGCCAGTAGAGAGAGGTGTTAATTTCAATTTTTCTCTTCAGAGTACAGAGCCTTTGATTAGAGACCTGAAGATGTGCAATGTGGAGGCAAGAAAGGAATCCCCACATAGAGCAATGGGTGTTGGGTGTGTGTGTGTGTGTGTGTGTGTGTGTGTGTGTGTGTGTGTGTGCACAATCCTGGGTGTGGCAAAGAGCAAGGGTCTGCACAAAGGCTTGAACTTGCCATGCTGAGTCTGTCCCACCCACAAACAGGCTTTGTTAGGAATTAAAAAAAAAAAACTCATTGTATTTATTTCTGTGGTTCATTTCTTAATGATTCATATTAAAGAGTATGTAATTTATTTATGATAACATTTTCCCTAATATACTTACTTTTAACCACCTGCATGAGGGAGCTCAAGCTGAACAGAATGCCTTTTCACATGACAAATATTTGGCAGTGTTAGAAAGCTTGATGGTCTGCCGCCACCACCACGCTGTGATTCAATGCTATAATCTAACTCCTGTTCCATAGGACATTTTGTCACGTGGAACTGGTATGGTAGATAACATTGAGGTCTGTCTTGAGAGGCGCCTGGCTTGGAAAGTTCTCCTGACCTCACCACCTTCCCATTTCTTCATCAGTCTGCATATATGTCAGCTCTCGCTCTGCATTGTTCCAGAACATTTGCTTTGAAAATTTCCCTAGGGAATCCTGAATAAAGCGTGAGACAGGACATTTGATTTCATTTTCCACTTTGCGTTGAATCTCAGTTTCTAACATACGTTCTTAAAGGACGAGGTTGGGTGTTATAGGGTAAGAGTGAATTGTACCAATTCAGAAAAGATAACAGTCACATTTCATTACTCAAAGCTACATATGTCCTCTGCATTTGAGGGTATGTGGGCGGAGCAAGTAGGGTGTGCCTTGTTTGACAGCTATTGAAAAGAACTTTGAAAGTTGAAATGTTGTTTAAGATCCTATGCCCCCAGAGAGGAAGGAGTGAGGATAAGAACAATCAAAAGACATTGTAAGAAATTCTCAATTAATAAAATATTTTTACAGTCACATGCACAGGTACCCATCAGATACAGAACTGGAACCTGAACTTGTGCCGTATTCTCCAGGTTGTGTATAATTGCAGCAATCCTAGGACATTTTTTTAAATATAAAAGATGAAATCACCATTCATGTATTACCATTTAAAAAAAATGTGTCTATCAGAGTTTGGCGGCAGGAAGCAGAAGCCATTATAGTTCTTTCAAACAGGAAATCTACTGCTCACAAAACAGGAAAGTAGGCTGTGGGCTAGTTCTTCAGACATGGCTTCAGGCATACCCTGCTGGACTGTTCTTTAAGCAGGCTGATCCTTCTAGCCGAGTCAGAAGGCAGAAGTGGCCCAGGATTTCAGAGTTCTAGAACACTGACCTGGAGTTGGGGGGTCTGGGGACCACCAGTGTCAGAACTGTTTCTCTAGAAGCCAGTGAGTGGCCATACATCCCTGGAACTTGGCTACACAAAAGCACCTTGCTTGCTGACAACCAGACCAAACCTAAGGAAGGCTGGCCCTTTTCACAGTCCTATCTTCAAATATTGAATGGATGCATCCAGTTGAGGAGCCTACTTGTGTTGTACCTGTTTTGAGAAACCCCCAGAAGACCACCAAGGAGCTGGTTCCTGATTCAAGCACGTAAGGGTCATTTTATTCAGGTTCAACCTGGGCCGCCGCATGGCAGATGGAAGAAAATGTGGCAGGGCCACGAGCCCAGGTGTAGAGAGTTTTCATAGGGAAAAACCACAGCTGGGAATTACATGCTTGGGACTGGGTAGAAGGGATATGGGGCAAGGTGATTTTTTGAAACTATTGGTCTAGACTTTGGGCGTGAAACCACATTTCAAACCATTGAGTTAGACTTTTGGCGGGGAACCACAACCTGCTGAACAGGATTATCTGGACTGCTCAGCAGGATTAACTAGATATCTTCAAGGGCCGTAAACTGCAGACAGGATGTCTGCAGGAGGATACAGGCCGGCATCTGTTCGAGTTGTCATGGCACATTCCTGAGGTCCTTCCTGGAACTGAGTACAGCAGGTGGTCTAAGATGGTGGCCCTACCCTCAGATGGGGTCTGTATTGCCTTCACATTCCCCCATTCACAAGTACCAATGACAGGACTCAATCATGAGTCCTACCTGTCCAGAAGTTCAAGGATATTGGGATCTAAGAATCACTAGCTAACAGATTTTTCTAGGGCAGTGACATCTGTATCTTTTTATTTTATTGTATTTTACTATGTAAATGTATCATTACATTTATTATTTCTCATTTATTTGTCTTTATGACTTTCTCTCCAGCTAAACACAGAATATTATATTGAATTCTGGCCTTCTCACTGAAAGGGAACGTTACAGGCCCAGTATACCCAAAGACCAAGTTCTCAGCCCAAAGGAGGTTTATTTGCCACAAAGAGACAAAGGCAGGAGACAGAGGACCAAAGAGAAGGGGAAGGGGACAGGAAGAAGGTGCTGGGATATCTGTCCTGTCTGGATAGAGAGGAGGCAGAAGTGTTACATAGGGAAATGGAGGTCATTTTAGGATGAGGTGTTTCATCTTAATTGGGCATGTTAATTAGGGCAGTCAAAGGGGGCTTCTGATAGCTGGGCCCTGGTAGTCAGCCTCAGGAGGAGGAAGTGCAAATAAGAGCATGGACCTTGGTGGCTAGCTTTAACAATGTAATCTAGCCGGGCAGGGGTGGCGCACACCTTTATCCCAGCACTCGGGAGGCAGAGCCAGGAGGATCTCTGTGAGTTCAAGGCCAGCCTGGGCTACAGAGTGAGTTCTAGGAAAGGCACAAAGCTACACAGAGAGACCCTGTCTCGAAAACAAAACAAAACAAAAACAAAAGAATGTAATCTAACTGTTCGTAGCAAGGCAGAGGGAATGGGGGAGGGGCAAGGCCTGCCAGAGCCATGTTTGCCCTGCTCAAGCTGGTTAGAGTCCCTTCCCTAAGCCCAACAAAAACATTGAGGCAGTGGAATAATCCAGAAGGGAGTGGTTGGTGCAAGGTCAAGTCTGATCTGAATGGGGATAATGGGGCCCAGCCACCACTCTCAGCCTCAGAAGAGCAAGCGGAGGAGGAGAAGGCAGTCAAGTCCACATAGGCAAGGGGCTGGAGCTCTGGGAATGGAGGAACCCAGATGACCAACAGAGACTTAGAGGAAGGCAGAGCTGCGCTCCCCATAACTAGTAAATCTGGTGGTAAACAAAGCAAGCTGTTTAGGCAGGTGGAATTCCCTGCAGTGTGAGATAATTACGTTGACTCATACTTGCACTTGGTCAAGTGCATCTGTGCCATAGATTGATTTAATGCCTCCCTTCCTGAACTTAAAGCTGCAGAAGGAGGTGACGTATAGGTTTTCTTCCCACATCTCCAACTCAGTTCATGCAGTAGGCCCTCCGATATAACCTGGATGAAAATGTGAAGAGAGAAACACAGCCAGGGACTACCCGTGCAGAAGCAGAACAGATCTGGTCCACATGAATCCCACACAGGAGCTGGCTCAGAGCGTGAGAGAGGGCAATGCTGAGGAGACCTGGTGCCTGAGCTAGGGTGCTGCAGAGAGGGAGTCTATATGTACACAAGAATGCCCCCGAAGGAACCACTCAGCCTGGAGTGAGCACAGCCTCCAGGCAGACAGTGGTAGACTGAGTGACCGGGCTACTAGGCACATCTGGGCACAGCTGCCAGGGCATGGAGTTCTCAAGTGTCCATGAACAATGGTAGTACAGCTATGTTGGGGGATAGGATCATGGTAGAATACCTCCTCCATCTGGAAGGGATTTCTCTCCAGATTGTCAAACACTTTTGCACACACAACCTCACTCATCCTAGCTCTTCCTTGTAGAGAACCAGACATATGGGGGTTCCAGAAGTCACACTAGTATATCTTCACAAGTAGGTGCAGAGTGATTTTTGACTGGCGAGTGACTGTCTCCCAAACACTCAGAGAAGTATCTTCCTCTATACCCCAGTGACATCATGAAACAATCTGAAATTCCATTTTCCTCCGTACTCGTGACTCACTGGTAAAAACTAAAGTATACATCACCAGTTGAAAATGAATAACCTGTGAGTCAGGTGAATTAGAGAGGCTGAATGACCTGTGGAACCATTGTGCATATGCTTTTGGTTGGACACAAGGTGTTAAAGTGGGCCCGCCCTCAATCCCACCCTTCCTCACTTTCCAGAAGTCCTAGGACTGCTGTCCCATTTGACGACTACTAAAACGTGCAGAGCATCACCTGCTGGGCAGTAGCTCCTGCCCTCTGAGTTAGGGTGCCCTAGAGGGAAGCTCACTCTTTGCCAGTGCAGGTCACTGTGGGTGCTACCTTTTAGGGCCTCCGAGGTTTAGCTCTATAGCGCTGTCAGGAGAAGGCCCAGCTCTCATTCCTGCCTACTTAACACCATAGGGCCCAGCAACCAGCACTCCCCTCTCTCAGGAGCTTGGAACACGTGGCCCTGGAGAGCAACTTGGTATCAGAAGAGACTGGCTTTTATTTTGGTTCACAGGAAGAGCATTTATACATTTGACTTCCTGTTTTTGGTAGACCTGGTAAAAGGAACAGAATAAAAAAGAAAAAAGAAAAAAAAAAGAAAAAGAAAGAAAGGAAGAAAGAAGAAGAAATCTACAATTGACCCCAAAAAGTAATTTCTATCACAGAAACGGTGCTCTGATTACGGCTCTGTCATATTCAACCTTTTTCATGTCAAGGTGTCCAGGACCACCCACGATCTGCGGCCAATGCTGGAGCAACCATGCTTCTGGTGGTACAAACTCTAACTGCTTTTAGGAAAGGAAGTGAAGAAGGGCGTGTGCTGGGTGAGTCAGAGGACTGGTAAACGGAGCGTGAAGTGCTGAGAAGCCCCAGTTCCTGCTCCAACGCCAGCTGCTTTCTCCAAGCACCTACCTTGCCTCCTCAGAGTGTGCCATCAAACACTTTTCAAAGAACCTTGTTTGCATCCACAGGCCATAAGGGGTGGAAATGTACACTGTAGCAGTCCGCCACACTGTTGGACCAATACGATGGTCACCTGTGCAGCATTAGCTGTCAACAGAGGCAGATGACGATGGTCAAGAGGAACTGATCCCTCTACATGGGGGATCCTCTGGGTAAACTGACTAGGGAGCTATGGCTAGAGGAGACAGGTCCTAGCAAGCAGTAAGAAAGCTGCAGAAGCCACTACCTGGTCACCATGCAGGCTCTGGCTAACTGATGGAGTGGTGGGATCCAGACAGGTATGTGTGACCAGTGAGCGCTCCTAGGTCCTCCTTCCTGGGTCCTGGCTGTCTTGGAAATGTTAAGAGTATTCAATCAAGTGAGCTCCACAGGTAGTAGGTGTCCAGTGAGTGAGGGATTTTCTTGCCAGAAAGACTGCATTGTATAGCTATTAGGAAGGCATTAGGCATGACATCTCAGTTCTTCTAGTTATGAACTGGACAACTTTGCACAAAATCTTTCAACAACCAAAGTCCTGGTTCTCATCTCAGAGGACTGGTGTGATAAATTTATATAGTAAATGTCAGACAAGAAACATGGCACATTAACTTCTCAATCAAGGCAGGTGCTGGTCTTCCTTCTTGGTATGTCGTGACTCATCAGGTTTATTGCACAGTGGGTTCAGAATACATTATTCCACCATTTATCTCCATACCTCATAGCTAATCTACATTGGTCTGTTTGCTTTCGCCCATTAGGCTATGCATTTCTTGGGTCAAGAGCTATTTCTTGCATTTTTCCTAATTCCTAAAACATAGTATAGGGATCATCATCTGGTATGTTTGGAAGAAACATCGCTTAGCGTTTGGTACCTGGACCATTGAATGAACATCAATTCACAGTCACAGTTGTGGCAAGAGGACAGAGCAGTCCACTTTATCCCAACCTCAGGCCTCTCTTTCCCCTGCCAGCATGCACAGTCATCAACTCTTGGCTTGCATATGACATTTCTTGACATAGGGGACTCTGCTCTAAATATTTCAGATGAGCACCAAGCTATCCGTGTGGAACCTGCAGTTTGCCATAGGCCCAGGAGACTCCAAGCCCACTGCAGATCGAGCAGCCCTAGGTTGAAAGGGCACACCTTCACTTGGCTTAGGTATAGCTAACTTCAGAAACAGCGGCTGCCTCTGACACACAGAAGATGAGTTCCTTTTCCAGTTCCTACAAGAAGATAAACAGTACTCAAACAGGTCTCCACAAATGTTACTCACATGGAGAGACAGCCAGGCAAAGGGTTATGTCTTCCAACACCAGACCACTTTATTGCAGATTCCTCAAAGCCTGCAGGCCTGAGGTGAGGCCTAGATTCTTTATTAGTAATTTAGAGAGGGGGAAATGTAAAAGGGTCACCAACAGGTGCCTCTACTGTGCAATAAGCTTTGAACAAGACCCTTGACAAGTAACAAATTTAGTCATAATAAACTGTACATTCCCTCAGGGAGAAATTCTTTTTCTTTTTTCAAGAGAGTACAGATGGTTAAAATAAAGAACTACTAGTTAATAGCTTTGCGTCTTTTAAAATGAGGGGTGTTCTACTTGTCGGCCAAGGGCGTCTTCATGTAAAATGCTTCATTAAAGCAACCAAAGGCCTTGTGCTCCGTCCAGGAGAATCACCCCAGCAACAGTAAGTACTGTTGCTCAGAGAACACATCATGTGGATTTCCCAGGCTTTCACTAAATCCTACTCTCTCTCTCTCTCTCTCTCTCTCTCTCTCTCTCTCTTTCTCTCTCTCTCTTTCTCTCTCTCTTTCTTTCTCTCTCTCTCTTTCTTTCTTTCTTTCTTTCTTTCTTTCTTTCTTTCTTTCTTTCACTGGAAAGAGGCACCAGTTCTGTACAACAGGTGACTGGAAACTGACAGATTTTTCTGTGTGGGCCATTCTCTGGGCTCACCCAGTTCTGAGGGTTGTCCAGAGAAACATCTGGACAACAGGCCCCTCACATCTGGGAGTGTGCCCAGGTTGCCACGAGGACTCAGGGACAAAAAGCCCATACAAAAACTTTCATCTGAACTCATACTCTGGGTACAAATAGCTCTTTGCTTTGTGTTCCCAACAATCCAGCCAAAGGCCAAGGAGCCAGGCTGCAAGGCAGCTCAGTGCCAACAGCATAAGCCAGGGCCCTGCTCTCAGATGCTGGTCATAAGGGTGCCCATGGTCACAAGGCCCTCTCACTTACACAGGTGCCTCACTGGGACAGATGCTCAAGGCTCTGTCTCTTCTTCTGGTGCAAGAGATTGTGAAGGATCCTGAGTACTGGGTTGGGTCAGGGATGAGAGACGGACGCCCTTGTTGTAAGTATATGTGTCAATGAGTCGGTTTCCAGGGTCAGTGTCCACGCTAACAGACTAGCCAGCTTTTCTTCTTCCACTTACCAGCACTTTTTGTGCCATCCATTGTCATTTTCAATACAGGGACAGATGGGAGAAAGCGAGTCTTTGCAGTCTCCCACCTCCAATAACAAGCCTTTAAAGAAGGTTGAAACAGCCAGACCGATCTGTGCTTCCTTTTGTGGATGCATGGATAAGGAAGGGGTGCTCTCTGTGGAAGAAGAGTCCTGTTCCATCTTTCAGGAACCTTCTAAGAGGGCACAAATCTGGCTTTAGATATCACTCTTCCGTGTTTCTATAGGCCTCCTGTGGCCTATTCTCTAATGGTCATCTAATTATTTGACTCCTCTGAAAGATCTTGGGTCATGAGGGAAAAGATTATGCATGTTTCTTCATAAGTGAAGTATCTGGAACAGAGTTACAAATCAATAATGACTCATTGGCTGAGTGAATAGATGAAGATATGACCAACACACAAGCAAATATAGGGCCAAAAGGCTTGCACGTTACACACTGCCTAGGTCTTCATTTTAAATACAATTGTAGCAGGAATCTTAAAAAGTTCTTATTAATAAGATCAAACCTGAGGCCAGTTGTTGGGGTGAAGGCTGGAAGATCAGAGAAGCAGAACAAGCCAGAGTCACCTCACCTCGCCAGTTCCTCAGCTGATCCTGTTTCCTCAGACTGGATGCCTCTCAGCTGAACTGTGCTGCCTAAAAGCTTAACCAGACAAATGTTTAACCAGCCAAATGCTTCTAGTTTCGGGTTCTCATACCTTATATACCTTTCTGCTTTCTATCATCACTCCCTGGGATTAAAGGCTTGCTTTCTGGGATTAAAGGCATTAGTCACCAAGCTTGGCTGTATCCTTGAACAGAAGGATTTCTGCCTCTGGAATGCTAGGATTAAAGGCATGTGCTACCACTGCCTATCCTCTATGTTTAATATTGTGGCTGTTCTGTACTCTGACCCCAGATAAGTTTATTAGGGTGCACAATATTATTAGGGTCCACCACATACAATCATCACATTGGTGAACAGTGAGTGAAGGCTTGTAACTTACAGGAGCATAAGGCAAGCCAGGGAAATATCAAGAAGCAACCAGACAAGTGGGAAGGCAGGAAGTGGAGTGGTCAGGAACCCGAAGTCTCCATGTAACACATACAATTATATGTGGCAGTTTCTAGCGTCTTCCAAGTATTTTCCTATTTTTTTTTTCTAGCTTCATCTTCACCATGAACCTTTGAAGGAGAACAAGGAGATAATGGGCCTGGAAGCAGAGAGAGTAGCTCAGTAAAGTCCCTCAGGAACCCAGGACTCTACAGCCTTCATCACATGGCCTCTAAAGTCTCTTTGAAGCCCACCTTCCCTACCTGCTGGAATATGAAAGTCTGCTGAACATGGGGACTTTCATAAAAGACACCAACATTTCTACTCATGTTTCTATGGCTGGTACACAACTACATGGCTGTGTGCTATATAATAAACTTCTACTTATATTTACATACACATATATACTTACACACACACATATATACATCATCTAGCTATGTCTAAAGGAGATAGGAAAACAGTGTGGTGAGCCATAGTCCAGCCAGGCAGAAAGTATAGGCCAGACAAGGAGAGAAGAGAATTCTGGGAACAGGAAGGCTGAGGCAGAGAGATGCTGCCAGCCACCACAATGAGGAGCAGGATGTAAAGTGCCAGTAAGCCATGAGTCACGTGGCAACTTATAGACTAATAGATATGGGTTAATTTAAAATATAAGAACCAAGAAGCCTGCCACAGCAATACAGTTTGTAAGCAATACAGGTCTCTGTGTGTTTACTTGGTTGGGTCTGAGTGGCTGTGGGACTGGCGGGTGAGAGAGATTTGTCCTGATCGTGGGCCAGGCAGAAATGGAGAAAACTCTAGCTACATCTGTGTATTATTGGAGTCTGTCCTGGATCTTGCTCTGTAGACCAGGCTGGTCTCAAACTCACAGAAATCCACCTGCCTCTGCCTCCCGAGTGCTGGGATTAAAGGTGTGCACAGCCACCACCTCCAGGCCCACTCTTACATTTTGATGCTCGGTGCTTCCCAGGACACTGAGGGTGGGATGTGAAGCTCTGAGGTTGGTCTAGGAACCCATCATTTGAATAATATTGCAATCTCTGTCTGGTAAGCAAGGTAAAGATTTTTTTTCTGACCATTGTCTGTGACCTCCACTCCGGTCACCAGCCCCCCACCTTTAAGGCCCTCTTCTGAAGTTTGCCTGTCTCTCCAACCTGTGCCCCCATGTCAGTTCCTGGTGTGGCTCTCAGCTTTCCATCCCGCCCACTTCCAGCCTTTACCTGCTGTGTGGAGTCTCTCGGGTCTAAACCTCCCAGACTCCCACTCTCCTCCAGATTTGAAATGCTCCTTTTGCTTTGTCTATCACACTCTTCTTCTGCAACCTTGGCCTTCGCAGGAGGTCCCCCTCACCAGACCCTCCCCGCCACTGCTTTCAGTCTGTAATCCTACTCTCAAGGCGGTCTGGCTTCCCTGGGACCTATCCAAGGATGTGTTCTATGGCCTCACTCTCCTTGGAGCCTCTCTGTCTGCAGCACGTGGCGCTCCTCACTGTAACTGTTAGGTGTGTTTGTCCATGATCCTGGCCGGAGCGGGAGTGTGGGGTCAGGCTTTGCTCTTCACCCCACTCATCCTGGTGTCCCAGACAGCACAGATCTCAGTCACAAAAAGCCTCGTTCACTCCTGCCTGGTGTTCAGATTTCATCTTAAATGCATCAGGTTTCTTGTCCTCAGTCTACCTAGACAAGCCCCTGGCTTGTCTCCATGGCCCGACACTTTTCCTCATTTCTCTTACCATTTTTCATGGTTGGGTCACTTAGCAGTGTGGTTTCTGCACTGTGAGTCTCCCTGTAAGGTAAGGTTATATCTGTTACGTCTCACTGTTGGAACAGTACCTGGCACGGAGCTAATGCTCCATAAATAGTTGACGAGCCAAAGAATGGATGAAAGAGAACTTGTGAATGTATGGTAGCACTTGCCTGAGAAGAAGAGGTGTGGGACATAAATACACACAGCTTATATGTCTCAGTTAAAATTAAGTGTTTCTAAAAGTCACACCAAGTTACCCCATCTGGAAAGAAAAGACTCATCCAAAGCTCGGAGAGATGATCTTTTCCCACATCTTGTCAATGTCCTGTGCCTTCAGGCAATTCACTGCAGAAAATCACGCCATGTGTGCCAGCGGAAAGGACAAGCCAACTTAGTGGTGGTGACTATGACATGCTTTCTTTCCTGACTTCCCAGCAGTATTGAAACGCCACTATTATCAATTCATAACAGTAGTTTTCTTTAGAATAATATAGTGCTAAAAACACTATTTAACAAGCACATGAAAACTAAATCTGGAAATTATTTACTAAGTTCCACTTCCTCTCGAGAGTTCATTAGTGGATGTTGGTTTCATTTTTTTAAATAAATTTATTCTTTGACAATTTCTTGCATGTATATAATGTATTTTGGTCATATTGCCCACCATCCCACCATCCTTTCTTAGACCCGCCTACTGCTGCTGCTGAAGTCCTTCTTCCCAATGATTTTCCCTCCCTCCTATTTTCGTGTCTTTAAAGATTCATTTCTTAAAATTTTTAAGGGTGTGTGTGCGTGTGTGTGTGTGTGTGTGTGTGTGTGTGTGTGTGTGTGTATGTATGTGTGTGTGTGTGTGTGTGAGAGAGAGAAAGAGAGAGAGACAGAGACAGAGCGAGAAAGAGAGAGAGAGAGAGAGACAGACAGACAGACAGACAGAAGACTGAAGATACCCTCAAGGGCCAAAGGTATTAGAACCCTGGAGCTAGAGTTTCATGTGGTTTTGAACTACCCAACATAGGTTCTTAGAACTGATCTTGGGTCCTCTGCAAGAACAGTATGTGCTCCTAACCATGTGAGTCATCCCTTTAGACCCTCATGTCTTTTGTGTGTGAGAGAGAAAGACCCACTGAGTTTAATTGGGGTTGATGTATGATGTTGGATGGTGGAGGGTTATTTAATGGAATGTGGTAAACTTAACAGTGGATACAACACTGAAGAAAGTTACTCCTCCTTTCCCAGAAACTGTTAACTATAGCTCTACCAATAGCTCTTTGTAATGGGAAGAGGCCTCATGAGCCACACCCACATCTAGGAGAGAACGTTGATGGGTCCGATCTTGTGCAAGTCTTCTATAGTTATCCACAGGTACTACAGTGCATGAGCACAGCAGATAAGCCATGTCCAGAAGACAGCACTTGGCAGCATTCACCCATCATTCAGCTCTTTCTTACCCCTCCCTGTGATGTTCCCTGAGCCTTGGAAGGAATGGTATAGACGTCCTATTTAAGGCTAAGCACTCAACGGTCACTTATTCTCAGGACTTGGACCAGTCCTGAGTCTCTTGAGATAAAGACAGCGAGATCCAGGAAAGGCGCAAAGCTACACAGAGAAACCCTGTCTTGGAAAACTTAAATAAATAAATAGATAGACAGATAGAAGATAGATAGATAGATAGATAGATAGATAGATAGATAGATAGATGGATGGATGGATGGATGGAAGGAAGGAAGGAAGGAAGGAAGGAAGGAAGGAAGGAAGGAAGGAAAGAAAGAAAGAAAGAAAGAAAGAAAGAAAGAAAGAAAGAAAGAAAGAAAGAAAGAAAGAAAGACTAACTATTTTACAGAAACACAACATTTCAAGCCAGCTCATAGAGATAGAACAAGATGGAGTTCGTCATTCCTGCTCAACAGAACTCTACACTCCTTGCCCCCAGACCTTTATCTCAAAGCTTTCTATATGCAACCACTGATTTTTCAGAGCACTCCTGCTACAAAGATCCGATTACCTCCATTGAAACATGGAGTAGCCGGGCAGTGGTGGCGCACGCCTGTAATCCCAGCACTTGGGAGGCAGAGGCAGATGGATCTCTGTGAGTTTGAGACCAGCCTGGTCTACAGTAGTCCAGGACAGGCTGCAATGCTACAGAGAAACCCTATCTCAAAAAAAAAAAAAAAAAAAAAAGGAGTAAACTGAGAAGGCAAATTAAGTGCTGTGCCAAGGCAAGAAATTAGTGGCCTCACTGGGTTCAAATGTAACCACTCATATTTCTGAGGCCTCTTGGTCAACTATACATTAATATCTCTTCACTCTGCATATTAGGCAAGGGCCCAGGCCTCTAAATTAGTGCCATCTAGGTTCAAGTCCTCATTCTGCAATTGCCTGAGCAAGTTATTCCACCTCATTAAGTGCTTTCAATTTGGTGGTAATAAGAACACTTGTTTCCCAAAATTGCTGTGAGGATTAAACATGATCGTGTACACAGGGTAGTTTCAAGGAATCTCATTATACACCTGGAAGGAGATATTCCTCACCTAGCCCCCTCTCCTCATAAGCATTTCCTCATTGCATTAGAAAATAAGAAAGACACACCTGCAGCTGTGGGTTTAGCTTTACTGTATGATACACACATTCACAGATAAAGTCAGCTGAAAACATCCCTAGACAAATGCAACTCAGTAATTATCCAATTCATTAATACGTACATACGTACAATCACTCATTCACCCATCATTCATTCATAGACCCACATGCCCTTCCATCTACCTACCCACACATCCAACTACCCATCTGTCAACCCACCTACCTATCCATCGCCTCACTCACTCATCCAGTAATGTGTTTATTCAAGCATTCGTCTATCCATCCATTCATTCACCATGTCCATTTGTGCTTAGTACAAAGAGTAAGCACCATCATATTCACCACTAGTTACTTGTTAGAAATAGGAGAAAGAAGAAACCAAAGCTTGGGTGTAAGTGATTTTTAAAAAATACATTTAGCCCCTCCTGACCACTACCTATGCTAACTCCAAGAATACCCTAATGAGCAGATCAAGCCTGGGCTCTACCTTCAGATAGCTTACAATCCAAATAAATCCCAAGAAGAGCCTCTATTCATGTAAGACACCACTTCTGAGTTCAACTAGCATTTACTGAGTACCTACTAAGTGCAAAACAGACTTATAGACACCATATAGACATAGCGTTCCACCATAATGGATGTTCCATGTGCTACCTACTGCCAACAAAAATCAGTAGCTTTCAGCAAAGGAAGGCTAAGGCTTGTCAGAGGCACTGAAGAACTACAGCTGAGCCAGTGCTGGGGCTCATCCCTCTCACATCTGCAGTAGAGCCCTTAGGTTCCCTGCGTCTCCTGCCTCTGGCATTGCTGCCAGGCGGGGACTGGCAGAGGTGTGATGACTAGGGGAGGCGGGGCTGGGATGCTGGGTCTCCCCACGTTCCTGGTAAACCCTGTGCCTGCAGACATTGAGTTAGTTTTGATAAATTCTCTCTTCTCTGTTAGGCATGCCCAGGCCTCTATTTGTTGACTCTCAGTGAACCAAAGTATAGTCACAGCTAAGATGTTGTAAACAGTCTACTTAGTTCTATCAGATACTTCACATCTGTGTGTCAGGCTTTGTGGTCAGTCAGTCCCCACTGTGAGCATGTGCAACAGAGCAGGGAGGAACTGGATGTGATTCTGTCTGGAATGTCCTTCCCATCCGTCTGTCTCCTGCATGCCTACTTACCTTCCATCTCTTCACTCTGAACTTGGGGATAGAGAAGTCCTTCCTGATGAGCCAAACCTTCCAGGTCCAGTGGGCAACATGCTCTACCCTGTTCATAGTCTTAGCAGCTTCCATGGTTTGGGTTTGGGTTTCTTTTGTGGTAGTAGAGTTGAAAACTGAGACTTGTACATGCTAGATAACTGCTCCATCGTGGAGCCAGAGCCTCGGAGATTCTTAACTTCAATCTTAGTTATTTCTGTGTCTTTCCCCTGAGAAACTGCAGAGCGCACCAGGCAGGACTCTTTGTCCTGGAGCATTTAGCCTTATTCCTGACATATAATCTTACTTCGGGGGTATTGCCAATAACAAGAGTAGCTTTTTATAGAAAGTGTGCTCTGGGGTTAGCAATACCCTGTGTACTCTGCATGTACAATTTGCTGAGTGAGCCCTCACAAAAAAATGTTTTGTGCACTGCATTATCATCTCCACTTCCCAGGTGAAAATCTGAGTCACAGACACGCCGAGCAACTCGCCCCAAATGAAAGCATTATTCTCTTTTTAAGAACTCCGTCACCTTAGGCAAGCTACAGGTTAAAGAATCTGAAAAGAGAAAAGTTGCATTATCATTCTGAGACTGGGAAGTCATGAAAACCTTAGTGCCAGCCGATGCTGAAACAGTGGGGCATTCCTGTTTCTCCTGCCCTCCAGAGGATCCCAGGCAAGCTGCGTAGGCCGATCATTAGGCCCCGTTCATGACTAAGGAGCATCTAATAAAATAGCATAAAGTACAGCCAGCTTCTCCCCTTTTCACACTAGCTCTGGGGATAGAACTCCGCAGTTGGCATTGCTCCCGTGGGCTTCCACTGTCCCTTTTCGGTTTCTGCTCCTTAAGGTTCCCGTCCCCAGCTCACTGGACAGCATATAGAGGAAAGCTCTCCCCAAGAGAAGGAAGAAGTTCTGTTTTTGAGTGGTCACATTAGCTGTTTCTACCCACCGCCTGCCTCCAAAATTCACCCCTTTGGCGGTCACAAACACGGAAGTTTCACAACAAAACGGAGTGCGTGATATTCTTATTCATTTAAAGCTGCTACCCTACTGCATGCTTTACAGAAAAACAACAGCAGAAGGGAGGACATCGCACTAGCTCCCTAGAGCAAAGGTGTACAGTTTAAACAGTTACACAACCACTGCCACAAAGCAGAACATTCCGTACAGGCAGAAGAGGCTTAATTAGCCTGAACCAAGACAAGAGTCTAAGGTCACCTGATTGAGATCATTTCACAGTCTGGGCTGTAACATTAGCTACCTACAGACCATCCCACCAGACCATGATGAGCCCCCAATGGAAAGCATCTTGTTTCCTCAGTCCAGGCTGAATTTAAGAAGACAGGGAGGCATGGGGAGCTTGTCTGTTCTTTAGCAGCCCTGAGCTGTGTATGTGCCTGTACATACACATGTGTCTAGGGAGACCATGAGTATTTGTGTGTTCTGTGGGTATCTGTTCCTTAATCAAAAGAAGTTTATAAAAGAGGGAAGTGCTTTATGGCATCAAAGAAGTGTCATCATCCTAAGTATCCTAGGATGAGACAATTGTCCCTCAGTTTATATATTCATTAATTCTTTTGTTCTTTAAGTTGTAAAAGGGGGCAGTCATTCATCATGAGGCTCCATCACAAGGTACAAACTCACAAAAACACATTTGTCCTCCATCCGCACCTACTGTTATCACAACAAATTACCACAAGTTTATCTTAAAATAGCATAAATTTTCTGGATATAATGGTGTACACCTTGAATCCAAGCACTTAGGAGGCAGAGGTAAGCCAATGTCTACGGGTTTGAGGCTAGCCTGATCTTCACAACAAGTTCCAGGCAAGCCAGAGCTACATAGTAAGGACCTGTCTAGGTCAGGCAGTGGTGGTGCACTTCTTGGAATCCCAGTACTTGGGAGGTAGAGGAGGGTGGATCTCTGTGAGTTTGAGGCCAGCCTGGTCTAGAGAGCAAATTTCAGGACAACCAAGGCTATGCAGAGAGAGACCTCGTCTCAAAAAACAAAAACAAATAAAACAAAACAAAAAAAAGAATCTGTCTTTAAAAAGTTCTTTATTATGTTGCATTCAAGGCTCCACAAATCCACAACTCTGAGTGAAAATCCAAATGTGACATTGGTAAGGCTTCACTCTGTGTGGAGGCTCCTGGACACCGTCCACTTTTTGGCCTTCCCAGTTCATGGGGGCTACCCCCATTCCCCAATCCTGGTCTTCACTCTGTGTTGAAGCCCAGCACCGCTGGCCCAGTGGTTCCTGTGCTTCTATCTCCCCGACTCTGTGCCCTTCTGGCCCCTCTTTCAACTTACACAGGCGACTGGGAAGAGATTCCCCAACCACATCCCCAAAATCCTTCACTTCATCTTCCAAGTCTCCTTCATGACATGGAAGTTATAATCTAGTCCACCAAACTCAGAGGTAGTATGGTAACAGGTTCTGGTGCTTAGAACTAGGGTTTTTTTTTTTCCTTTGGGGGGGTTGGTTTTTTTGGGGGGGGTGTTTTTTTGTTTTGTTTTTTTTTTCTTGTTTGCTTGTTTTTGTTTTTGTTTTTGCTTTTAAGGGAATATTCTTCTACTTCCCATAGCCCCGGTCTTAATAGTTTTCACTTTTGTATCTGATCAAAACAGATCAATGCTTCTTTTATTCCATTGTTCCTCATTAGACCCCTTAGGATGTTTTCACAAGCATGACTTGTCAATCAGTCTTAGGGATCTCCTGGTTCCCTCTTAACCACGAGGCCATGCATTCACCTCTTTTAATATCTCCTTCCTGGACACGCCATCACCCAAAGAAATAATTTATCTGAATTTTGATTTTGAACCAAAAACATAATATCCATAGGCTCATAAGCAAGTACTCTAGCACCTGCTTTCCTCCAAAATGGGTTCTCTGGGCCAAGCTCAGAAGGGCACTTATCCCATAATCTTCTGGTGCAGTTGGATGGTATCTCTGCTCTCTATATTCAACACATCTTAGTCTCTCCTGTTCATGACCCACTGAAACCACGGCAGTTCCCTGATACAATTATTCCAGTTAGAGACTGAGTTTCACCTGGTCCTGGTTTCTAACCTCTTGATGGGAGTGGCTGATAGAATGCGATGATCCCTGCAAAGATGTCCTCATCTTAATCCGGCAGTTCTCAACCTTCCTAACGGTGCGACCTTTTAATACAGTTCCTTATGTTGTGGTGACCCCCAACCATAAAATTATTTTGTTGCTACTTCATAACTACAATTTTGCTACTTTTATGAATCAAAACATAAATATCTGATATTTGGCCCAAGGAGGTTATGACCCACAGACCGAGAACCCCTGTTCTAATCTCTTAATTTTATAAATAAATCACTCTATAGATGTGGCTGAGGTTGAAGATGGGAACAGTGCCTTGAGTTGGGCATCCTGGGTAATCATGAGGGTTTTTCAAATGAGAGGTTTCCAAGCTGTAGATAGTCAAGAGAGGGAACAGCATTGGGGTGGGGGGGAACAGCATTGGGGTGGGGGGGAGGGATTTGACATCCCCCTGTTAATTTCTCTCCAATTCTCTGCTAATAGCCAACTTTGTACAAGATCCAGCAGTGTTCAATGGACACTGAAAGGGACAAGGAAAAGGGCTGCAGTCTCCCTGTCCCTTGTCATTAGCCTTACAACCCCCTTTCAGGCTGTGGTAAGCCCTACATTGTGGTACTGTGTCACAGCTGCCATGGAAATTTCACACAACGTACATTCTTTTTCATTCCTGTGGGTGATCTAAGCCCTCAAAGTTAATGCAACTCAAAGTCATTAGTGGATTAGAAACACCCTCCTCCAGATCATTAGCCCACACATAATAGGGACCCCCACAGGAACACAAGTGAGTAGATGTGAGATTAGTTTTCTTCCATTTCCTGAACCAATCCCTGTCTGTTCTGCTAGAGATGACCCTGGGCAGGCTTTATCTCTACAAGGCAGAGTGTGCGCCCTGTCTTCTCTCCACGGAGGCAGCCATCAGTGTCCCACATCCCACTCTGCCCACAGCTCTCTCTCCACACTGATGCATGTGATCACACAGACACACACACATATTTGCTCTCTAGTTTTCCACTGGTGACCCCAGGGTTGGTGAGCTTGTTATCCATCCTGAGGGCTTTATTATATTGTAAAATGACAGACTAAGTTAGGTCAGTAGTCAAGCTTGAAGAGAAGACTCACATCTGATATTTTCTTCTATAGAATTCCAAAAGCTTGGTGGATTTTTTGCTGATAAGCTCTGTGAAGATACGTGCGCATGCCAGGTAAAGGGAATAATTTCAAAATAGACAGTCATTTTGCCTTGTTGAAAGCATTTCATCCTGTAGACAAAGCCCTAGTTGTGGAGAGAAGGAACATACTCTAACACTTAGAGTTAAAACAAACAAACAAACAAAACCATAAAATAAAGTATGCCTGAGAAAGAAATTAGAGTAGGTTACCTTGTCCTTAGCTCCTCAGCAGTGTGTGAAACATCTAATTGTGTCTATATTTAAAAGGGATTATGGCTGAACTTCACTATAACGTGTAAAATATAAATAAAGAGGTATAGACTTCAATGGAAATCTCAGAGAAATCTGATAATAAAGTTCCAAGTGGCAGATGCAGGTAGGAAAAACAAAAGGAAAATATTCAGGCAATGAATGAGACGATCCCAGATGTACGACAGTTCTCCTGTGACTCATGAAGTCCACGAACACCAATGTTTGCAGGGACACTTCCTGGCAAGTCTGCAGAGCACCCAAAGTCAGAGAAGAGGCACAAACATGGAGAGCAAGACAGGTAACAGTGGCCTACGGCAGCTCACCAGCAAAAGGGAGACAAAACCCTTCTAGGCCAGCAGAGCTCTCTTTGAAATTCGAGAATGAGATGAACACACTTGTAAGTAGGAAAAGCCCAAGAGCCATGTTGCTAGAGTTCCGACACTCAGTGAAGGACCTTACAAAAGAGAGGCCACAGAGAAAAGGTCAAGAAAATGATTGCCAAGAATGAAGAGGAGCAAAGGCCGTGACAAGCACAGTGGAGATGTCTTCAGGTGAAACTAACCCCAGCATTCAATTCGCCAAGTTTAAGGAAAAGACGTCGATGTAAAATGCTACACAAAGGCAGCACAGACATCAGAAATGAAGAACGCAGCAAGTCACGTCAAATTAGGTTCGATGGCCTCCCTGGAGAAAACGATCATTGCTAGCTGTTTCTGGAACCGTTTCTGGAACCTAGTTGCTTTTCATTCCAACCAGTGTTTTTATATTTTGGTCAAAACTTCGGTGCTTGTGTTTCCTATGACCCCAGTTTCCTAATCACAACATCTCACTACACACCAGGAGCAGATAGGAACCTCAACCACGGGGGGATACACCCAAACCCTCCCGGAGTTTCCCTTTCTCCATTTCCATCTCCGTTTAATTCCTAAGAGTGCAGAGACGGAGCCACAGCCTCCGTCTAAATGGCTGTAAATTTTGTCTAAAATGCTCTGAAATCATCCTAAGTTATTATGTAAATACCCAAATCTGCTCATTATGTCGTTACGGGGAGGGGAGGCTCAATAGTCCCCCTGCTGATGCTGTTTCTTAGGATGAGATCATTAGAAAAGGATTAGTGGTGTAATGTCTGAGGGGCTTAAACAATAATTTGACTTTTTCAGAAGTGCGCGAGGTAATTTAAAATAAGTTCCGGGCTTTTTCTGATGATAGGCCTGGATCCACTCATAGTTGCTTTTAATGAAGTGGTAATTTGGGGCTAGAGAAATGGCTCAGTACTAAAGAACATTTGACCCTCTTTCAGGGGACCCGAGTTTGGTCCCCAGCACCGATATGTGGCAGCTCACAACCACCTGTAACTCCAGTTCTGGGGGATCCACAACGTCTTTCTGGCTTCCTTGTTCACCTGCAAGTATGTGGCAGACACTCGAATAGATAGGTACACATATACATAGACCAAAATACATATTTCTTAAAAAGACGTGGTAATTTTTTAACTCTTTTTTTAAAGATTTATTTATTGATTATGTATACAGCATGTATGACTGCAGGCCAGAAGAGGGCACCAGATCTCATTACAGATAGTTGTGAGCCACCATGTGGTTGCTGGGAATTGAACTCAGGACCTCTGGAAGAGCAGTCAGTGCTCTTAACCTCTGAGCCACCTCTCCTGCCCAGAGATGTGCTGATTTTTAATGCTAAGTTTAACATAGAGTATACCCTTGGTAAATGGTAGCTATCCCCCTTTCTAGATAGAAACAATAGTGAAAACAAAAGCCTTAGCTGGCGTGTTGGCCTTCAGTTTTTGTTACAAACTACACTTTGCAGCTTCCCAAGGCTGCAGGACGGCAGGATGGAATCATGTTTACTTATCATCATATTCAATTTTTAAGGATCCCTTACTCACAAGGCCCACGAATATTTACAACGCACATAGTGTGTGCCAGGCACCAACAGCACAAAGGTGGTTAAACAATCTTCTCAAAGAGTTTGAGTTAAGTACCATCATTGCTAAGATTGGTACTTAGGCAAAAGTTATGGGCATCTGCCTTGTGTAGGCCCTGGAGACACCAAGGCAAACAACTCACATGTCATCAGAATCTCCTCACCTAGGTCACAAATCTAAAAATTACAAACATCACCACTGTAAAAGAACCATGGGCAAGATGGAAAGTGTAAGAGACAGAATAGCTAATCTTGACTGAAGGAGTTGGAAAATAAATCTAAAACGCTGGCATTTTCAAGCAGGCTTGAATGACAGATGGGTTAAGAAACAGGAAGAAAGGGTATCCCAGAGAAAGAAGTATGCAAACCTGGAGTCATGTGTGGCTACGCAAGCTGTGAGGAGCAATGAATGGCTTTGTAGCTGGATTGTGAAGCACTAGGTAAAAGTCAGCTGAAATTTAGACTGAGCATGGGTTGAGGTTGACTTAGGACAAATCTTGCAACTTTTACAATGAATTTAAACCTCATTTAAACAAGGGTCGATAGGAAACTTGAAGCAGGAGATGGTTGTGTCTGTGTTTTAAAAACATGATTTCAGGAGAGTAGGGTCAAAATTACTTCAGAAATAGAGACCAAAGGTCAAGGAAAGGGCAGTATGGGGGCTGGAGCCTTTGTCTAGACGGACTGTAAGAATGATCTGAATTGGTTTGGAGCAGTAGATCTCTGCCAAATACACAATAGATAACTACCGAATAGAATCTAACGTGAGGAACCATGGGAACCATTTCATCACCATCTAGAGAGCAAGTTTGAAAACCATAAGTTCTATTCAGCAAATTTCACATCTGAGATGCTTATGGTACCCCAATGTGGGGGATGGAGATAGTCGTCAGTTAAAATGACAGCAGCAATATTTGATGGAACAAAAATTAAGTGGGATGAAAAGTAAAACCATGGATATAATGAAGTGAATTTGAGATTTGAAAAGGAAAAGCCAAACCCACAAAGTACAGAACACTGAAGTTACCCAAAGATTTGTAAAAACAAAACAAAACAAAAAACAACCAAAGCTCTTAGTGAGACTACTCCTATAGAAGAGAACTCACAATACACTCTGCTCTGGTTCCTGTGGAGGCTAACAGTAAACATGCAAAGAATCCTGAATTTTCCCAACACTTATATAACTAAAAATACCCAAGAACTGTTCCATATCTCATCTACTAAGCCATGGCCAGCTAAAAATTCCTTTTCTGAATTTTCTAGCTTTCCTCAACATCCTCCAACCACCTGGTAGCCTTAGCAAAAAAAGATGGGATAAACCAGAAGCAAAGAAAACAAGGTAGTGTGTGGGGAAGCCAGAGTCCCAAAATTCATCTGGAGAACTATGGATACAGCTTAGTGGGGAGAATGCTTACCTAGCATTCAAGAAGTCCGGGGTTCAATCAATCACATTGACTGACCAAGGTGGTACATGCCTGTGATCTCAGCATTAAAAGGAAGATCAGATGTTCAAGGTCATCCTCACCTATATATTGAGTTTGAGGGCACCCTGGGCGGTATGAGATCCTTTCTCAAAAAAAAAAAAAAAAAAAATCATTGAAGACCAAAAACTTGTGACTTCTTTTGTATGATCTGTACTTCTTCTATAAATACATTCCCCAAAGTATGTATCTGTGCACTAAATATTCATTGCAACCTCCCTCTCAATGGCTTTCCTAAATGAACCACATTCACTAAATCCCCACCACGAGTTGAATTCCTTTCTCATAAGTTCTATAAGATCCTTTGCATCTTTCTCTTTGAAGACAAATGTAGGTCAGAAAACAAGGGCATTCTTAGTAGCAAGTGACCTTGAATTTCTATCTCTCTGTCTCTGTCTCTCTCCTCTCTCTCCCTCTCTGCTTCTCACTGTGTCGCTTTCTCCCAGCTCCTCTCCCCAACCAGAGATAGGGTCTCACTATGAAGGCCTGGCTGACCTGGAATTTGCCATGTAGGTCAGGCTAGCCTCAAAACCACAGAGAATCTGCCTAACTCTGCCTCCCAAGTGCTAATACAGAAGGTGTGTGCCACCACACCTTGCTGAATTCTTTACTCTTTGTTATATGTTCTGCATTATTACATGTCTGTATTTTTTACCGCGTGTTGTGTGACAAAACTTTTTTTTCTGGGAAGATGCAACACACACATCTACTCACCCCAGACAGGGATCCCATGACAGATGGAAGTATGGATACTACCAAAGTCCAGCTTGGTGAACCAGCGAGTTTTATTGGGATTATTTATAAGAGTATGTCTGAGGGGTTACTTATGGGAGCAGAAATGACTCAAAAACATCCGTATCACAAAGGTCCATGGTTGACAGCTCACAAAGCTGGGAGCCTGGAGCACACTGCACAGCCTGCAGGCAGCTCAGTATGTTGGAGAGCATCCTTTCTTTGTGCCTCTGGTCTAAACATTTTCCAGGCAGCTTGTCTTGTCTCAGAATCTTCTTTGCATCTTGTCTTGTCTTTAGCTTCAGAGTCTTCTTTGCAGTTCAGCTCCCTCTCTTCTGAGAGCAACTCTCAGATTTTATTACTTCTTCTGGTAGTGAGGAATCTAGTGAATCTACTCAGTTTCAGGGACTTCCTGAAGCTATTTTGAGTTGCTCACATTCCTGAGTAAGGAGCTTCCTACAGGATAAAATGTTGTAGTCTTGGAGGAAACTGTATGCAACACCTTGAAATATCTTAAATTAAAAAACAATGAGACAGCACTAGGGTGCTGACCTATTCATATGCCCCTTTCTAGAAAATACTAGGAACCTCCGTGCTGTCAAACAAAAATATCCTGTTAACTAATGAGAAGTAAGGATGACAGAGAAATTTAAATTGACTGTCTAAATCATTGGCACATGTCAGCACTTGTCTAACTGCGGGACGAGGCCCTCAGCAACAGACCACAGGCAAGATGACTGATGAAACCATGAGATAAAACTGCTGTTTCTCTTCCTAACTACAGATTTACTTAAAGGGGATTTTGTCTTAATGTTGAGTAAGCACAAATATATTGAAGGATAGACTGCCACGGTTTCATGCAGTTTTTAGAGATAAAATATGATACTTCAAAGACATTGTAGTCCTCTAGACAAACTGTTTGCAGCTCCTTGAAGCCATGAGACAGATTCCCCCTTTTCTCCCACAGGGGGATTTGAGACGCCTGGAGGATATTCTTGCAACCTAGAAGAGTAAGAGGAGTGAAGAAATTCCCACGTCAGTCTGGCAAAACCTTGTCCAGAGGGTAAAATCAGATAAGAACAGGGTCCCAGTTTCCAGTCATTTGACTGATGACGGTCTGACTTTAAGATCATGTGATCGTGATGTGCATTCAGGAGAGATCATGCTTCAGACTTTGAATTTTGCTTTTCCTAGTCATCTCTGGTCATGGCGGGCAGCTCCCAACCAGCCATTTGATCAGGAAGGGAAACAACCACCATGGCTCCATGTACTGAGCAGGTAAGAGACAATGTTCTGTAGGCAGGCTGCATTAAATGCAGGGTGGGTTTATATTTCCAAGTTTTCATAGTCTCATCAGGACAAAACCCATGACAAGTGGAGGAGCACCTGCACAGCCCATTGAGGTTTCCCACAGGAGCTGGAAGAGCAGAGCCGAGTCATTCTTTGAGCAGACACTGTACCCCCATTACGTGCTAGGGGGTTCCCAGGCCCAATTGCTCCTCACATTGCCCTGCCTTGCCTGACTCTGAACACTAGCCCTGAGACAAACGTACTGACTTAATTGTAATTGTAAATTGTTTAAATCAAGAACAAAATCAAGTACACTGGAACATGTGGGTCTTCAGTCACAATAACCAGTTTTAAGTGTTCGGCAGCCATTTGTAGCTAGTGGCTGTCAGTCTGGGCATCATGAATACAAAACATTCCATCATTACAGGAAGTTCCGGTCAGCAAGGCTACACATGCATAGTATAACATTAGAACCCCAAGCCGGATGGTTCCACACTGAGATTCCAGTTCTTTGTGGGGAAACCCCACTAACATAATAAAGCTATCCTGTAAGGGCCTGCTTAAAATAGCTTTTCTTGCAGGCTGGGGAGACGGCTCAGTGAGTAAAATTCTTGCTGCACAGTCCTGGAGACCTGAGTTCAATTCCCAGAGCCCACACAAAAAGCTGGATGCAGTGCTGAGTACTAGTGACCCCAGCACTCTTAAGACAGCACAGAGGCAGAGACAGGACAAGAGCCTGTGTCGAGCTCTACTGGAAACAAGAAAGATAACGACCCATGGAGTTGGGAACAGCCTCCTGAAAAGTTGCCCTCTAACTTCTATATACACACACGCGCACTGCGGCATGCATGCTCCATTGTTCACACATCGATTTACATTTTTAAAGTCAATATTTATGGAAAAAGTTTTTTTCCCTTCTCCATATATTGCCATGGTTGGAGGAGCTGCCTGAAGGAGACACATTCTCTTGTTATCGTGTTGGCTTTGGTTTTGAGGGGAGAGAATTGGCTTTGGTTTTGGCTTTAGTTGGTTTTGGGTTGCTTCGGGTTTTGTTGTTGCTTGGTTTTATTGTTGTTTTGGTTTGCATTAGGTTGGATTGGGGTTTTGTTTTGGTTTGGGTGGAGTTTTGCTTGGTGTGTGTGTGTGTGTGTGTGTGTGTGTGTGTGTGTGTGTATCAAACAAGGTCTCAGCACACATGCTCAGCACACAGCTACACCACTGAGCTGTGCATTCTTGGGCCAAGGATGCAAGTGGCTTCCACAGGAAAGGACACACACACTGCTGTGACTTAGCAGTAAGCTGAGAGGGTCCCCTGGAAGTCAGCAGATGCTGGAACTCCACAATCTCCAGCCAGGGCGGAACCTCAGCTCCTCCACTCCCAGCCTGCATCAGTCCAGCTACAGGGCAGTAGGCAAGGTATTTCCCATCCTCTTCTCAGGCAGAGCGTAATTAAGACACAGATATGCAAATGGTCCCCATTCCAGAGGCAGTTCACTGTAGAAGAATTAGGGAAATGCAAGGGTGATTAGCTATGGACACAACATAATTGAATAAACAATGGAAAGTCTGGCCCTGGGGCACAGGGACTGGCCTCAGAGATCCCCTGTAAGGAGAGAATGGTTGTGAACAGCACTTCAGTGGTGCTAATGTGTAATTACAAATGAGCCTGGTTCTTCCACCTTGCTCATTACAGCCAGCCCCTCCGGGACAGCAGAGAGGACAACACTTAGTTAGCAGCTAATAAGCCACTGAATGGCAGGGAGCAGTGAAATTGTGTTTTTTCCCTGATGCTTTCCCTCTACTGACTCCGCAATGTGAGATTACCCTCTTACTTCTCCTTTACATGGATTCTGGGACTTTGAAAGATATGGTGCCCAGCATCTTGGAAGGGGGGATTTGCCAGTTTGACATTAGTTAAGGCCCAGCAATCTGGGAACATAGCTCTGTTGCTTTCCTAGCACGCAAATGTGTCTCATAAAAATGGGCACACCGGTTCATCCCTGGTAAGGACACAGAAAAACCAGAAGTTCAAGGCTATTGTTAGCCACACAGAAAAACATAGGCCACCCTGAAATATGCAACACCCTGTCACACTGGGGGCAGGGGTGGGGCTTGCTCAGTGGATCAATGGATAAAGTACTTGTGGGCAAAGTGTGAAGACGACAGTTTGGATCCCCAAAACCCACATAAAAACCAGGCAGTGGCTGGGTGGTGGTGGCGCACGCCTTTAATCCCAGCACTTAGGAGGCAGATCCAGGCGGGTATCTGTGAGTTCGAGGTCAGCCTGGGCTACGAAGTGAGTTCCAGGAAAAGGCACAAAACTACACAGAGAAACCCTGTCTCGAAAAACCCAAAAACAAAAAACAAAAAAATAGGCAGTGGTTGCCTGTGATCCTAGCATTCAGGAGCCAGAGGCATAGGATCCTGGAGCACGCTGACTATCCAGGCTAGTCAGTACAGGTGAGCTCAGGGGTCAATGAGAGATATGTCAATAAACAAAATGGAAAGAATCGAGGAATATACTTAATGCCAACTTGAGTTCTCCACAGCTACCACACACACATGTGAATATACATACATGTACATACATCAAACACATAGTTAAAGAAAAAAGATATAACTTCCTCAAGGAGGGATGGCAAGACTTTTCAACCTAGCCCATAGCTTGTAAAAGTATCCTGATACCTACCCACCCTACGATAGCTAGATCAGGCTTCCAGGAGTGGGTGAGGGCGGGGATAAAGTGATGATGTGTAACTGCTTGAAATTTATCATTGTGTAGCATATACATATCTCAAAATACCACTGAACGCTATATATTAGTCATGGCATAAATACAAAATAAAACAAAAAGTTAATTCATTTAAATTTTTAAAAATAAAAATAAAGGCTCTGGAGAATTCTAAGTTGTAAAAGAATGAAAAGCCCCTCAACCATATTGACTGTATCCAGCTGTTCACTGATCTGCAGGAAAACCCAAACTCTCTCTGTCTCGGCCTCCTCGTTAGGTGGATTTTCACAGCACTGGCTTGTCGTGTGGTGGTCGTGAGACAGTCAATAGTCAGTCACAAGAGCACCAATCAATCACTTGCAGAGATTGGACGTGGATTACTTCAGGTGCCAAGAACCCAGAACTTACTCGATCTCTAGCCCAAGGCATAAGAGACGTCATCCCCTCGTGACTTCCCACTCCCCTAGTACCCTGTTTGGGAGAGAGAGTGGAGAATTAGCTATAGGACTCTGTATGTGGGCCAGAAAGAGACAGATGAAAGGGGATGAGAGCAATCCAAGAAGTTTTGGGAAAGGAAAATAAAATAATTAGCCATGCAGCTCTTAAGCCGTGAAACCAAAGTAGAGGAGAGGGAAAGGCTGTTAGCAGAGGAGGACGTGACCAGGCACAAGGCAGGCAGCCAGGAAGAGCAACAGCTGCCCATTTTCTGTGTGTAGCACCCAGACTGAGCACATGTCCCTCGCATATCCAGTGCAAGGCCTGACAAGCTGCGCTGTCAGTTGACAATACAAATGCCCAGGCTTGCCTATCAGTGGCAGGGCAGGGCTCCACAAGAAATCCCATCTGTCTCCGGACTGTTTTGCAAACCCAGTAAATAAGTGGGTCCCACTGGATATGGGCCATCTAGAGTTACAAGCTCCTGCGTGGGCTGGGTCTGTGGCCTGAGCCACACAGCTGTCCTGTCTTGACCTAGACATAAGCATTCCCTGATGAATTTGTCTTGATATCTCAAACAGATGGTTCCACAACAGAGTAAGCATGGTTCCAAATCTGACAGTGTGACTCTGGATATGGGAAAATGTAGAGGTTGTTTGGAGCTTTGCCTCTTTAAAAAAAAAAAAAAATCAGAAGAGGTGCAATAAACACACTGTCCTCGGAGCTCTCAGTGCCTCAGCAGATGGCCAGGTCATTCTTGGGACCTGGGCATCATTGCTGGTGATCCAGGTGGCGTGTACAGAGGGGCTGGCTATCCTGCCTATCCTGAGGTACCTCCAAGAGCTTTTCCTGAACTGCAAATGTTCTGGGTTATTAATTTTTCCTTACCCTGAGGATTCTAATGCTTTGAAACACTCCTAACACACCATAAAGCTGTTCACATTCCCTCTGTTAGCTATGGGAGCTGGCAGCTCTCTTGAAATTTTAACTCTTTTTCCTGGAAGAGAAAGGGACTCAACTTTACTATGTCCTTGGGATCGTTCCCACATAGAGCAAATGGCCCGCTCTCGGGTGCTTATTAGAAGTCAGGTCTCTGAGCAATAGGAAAGTTTAGAATCAATGCAACAAAGCATTCTATGAGTGCTGACATGCCCATCAGTCATGAGGTGGCGGTGACACGTGTAGACTCTTCCCTGTGGATGGATTCACAGACTCAGCAAAGATGGAAAACACCTGCCTAGTTGGTCTATTCCAACAGTGTTCAAGACCAGCTGCAGGAAAGCTACCTGGAGAGTTTTGAAGGCATGAGCTTCTCTATCTGGCTCCTAGCAGAACTGTGGGTATGAGATCCTAACATGAGCTGGCTGCAGCTGCTGGTTTGGCTGCTGCTGTTCCTCCTCCTTTGTCTTCCTCCTCTTCCCCTTCCTCCTTCTCCTTCCTGTTCTTTTTTCCTTAGATTCTGTGATTTGGATGTTCAGGAGCTGGTAAGTACAGCAGAAAAGAGTGCAACCCTAATCTCATCCCCCACACCACCCCAGATGTGGTTGATCACATAGATGACGCTATCAAAGCTCAGATTATGGTTCAAGTGGCCAGGAATGGACTTGGGACTCTGTATTTTCTTAAAAATCCCAAGTGAAGTAGATGTTGCTGCTGGTCTCTTGACCACTCTGGCAGACATTGAGATCTGTTGTCTAGTTCTACAAATAGATGAGTGGGTTCTAGGTCTGTTGACCTTAGGGGGCCACTATGATAAAGACAGTGGATAGAATGACCTATGCTTTTTAATCTTGATCCTGGGACTTAATGTGAAGATATGAAATCTTGAGTAAGTTGCTTTCCTGATTCCCTGAAGTATTAAACTAGAGAAGAAACTAACACATGCTCTACGGAGTGGTTAGGCCCATCAGCTGAGTGAGATGTGGAATTTACCATGGCCTGAAAGGCTCGATAAAATATACAAGTGTATTATTACATTAACCTTTAAAAGATACCACTATTCACCTTCAAATGTTAGTCACTTATATGTACACATATTTTTAGAGTCCTTGATTTCTCCTAACAGGAATATACACATATAGGCAAATACACGATAGCTGGTTTTTATCTGCTAAGATGTTTTGGGTCTCTGTGTATGCATGCATTCACATGTGTAGACTGTGTGTATTCTTGTCCCATTGCCGGGAGTATAGGTACTTTAACTAAGAGGATTCAAGAGTGCAGAGCAAATGTTCAGGAGCAAGAGCCAAATTGGTAGCTTTTCTCCTCCCCAACTCCCCCACTCCCTCCCAGGAACATGCTCCTGGCCAAAACAAGATGGCACCGTGCCCTGGCCAGCTCCACCTCAGTGCTCCCCAAGGCTGTGTGCCTTGGCTAAGCTGTATACTGAGGCAATGGGCCATGACAAGCCTAGCCAGAGGCCTAGTATCATGCCTTCTAGCACCCTAACCTTTCCTGAGGTTTGCGCCCACAATTCACATAGACATGGCCACCAACACTAGCCTTGCCACAGCTTCATTCCACAACTTCATTCCACAACAAAATGAAACCTCTGCCCAAGTCTTAAACTGCGTTTTGGGCACCGCTGCTGAGGTTGCGCAAACACATTTGGCACAGGCCTCAGGGACCAAGCAGTTCTCTGGGATGAATCGCAGAAACAAAATGTACTTGTCCTACTTCCGAGTTGGTGTCTGAGGACTTGGCTCTCTTGGCCCAGGAACTGCCTCCCTGCTGATGTCATTCTGCCAGGGAAAGGCAAACAGCTCTGGGTTCAGCAGTTCAGGAGCAGAAGTGAGAGAAGATGGGGATCCGAAGGGCATACATCCAGGCTGGCTTCCATCTGGACCGCTTGGACACATGCACACAGTCTTTCAACTGAAGCGTCTGAAAATAAAGGTGTACCGGCAATGTTTGTGGGGAGAGGCTAGCTACAAAACCCCAGGGCTGGTAGGGGCTCCAGAGGCTGCTACATTCCCTCACAAAAGTATCAGATCCCAGAGGCCCAGCAGGACACTTGACACTCAAACTTACTGTTGAAATAATTTCCATGCTGCACTTGCACCCAGCGTTCAAAATCCCTGCGTAATATCTCAGACATCTAGTGACTGCACTTTCTCAGCCAGATTGAGGCGGATCCTGTTGGCCTTTAGTACATTTCCTAACTCCAGGTTATCTCTCAGCACACAACGTACCACGGCTGCTTCAGACTCCTGGGAAATTTCTGCAGAGGCAACTTCTTTTCTTTCTTTCTCTGGCTTTTAAAAAGCTCATATTTTCCACATTCATGTTTTTCACCTGTAAAGTCCAGGGGGTTTTGTATGCTCTGGGGAGACATGGATTTACAGCTAGTATCTCAGACCACGGGATCCCATTTCAGTTCCATGACTAGAACAGAGTCACCAGGAAAACAGTACCGGGAGTCACTAGAGTCACATGTCTATGTCATGTGGATGTTTACATGAGGAAGTCTTAAGAGGCAGAAGAAGACGTGTGCCTTCCTTAAGGACTGGCCAGATACCTGGGGATGTGTCCTTGGCTGCCCACCTGAATCCCCTGCAAGCTTTGTAAGAATCTCCAGTATCTGAGCCCTTCACCAACCTGTGTGAGCTGAGCTCTGCAGGCTCTTCAGCATCCATGTTTGGGAGGAGGCTTCTGCAGCCACACCAACACTGGCTGGGACTGAGGATCTATTAATCTCATCTAGTCCCCCCCCCCCCCCCCGTTTTCCTTTTCCCCAGGTGGAAGCATTTCAGCCTAAGGACTCAAGACCTGTGATTAAAGACACTCAGATTACTAGAGACCACCCATTTGTACTTGTTGCTGCCCAGCGACTGTCTTAACTAAGAGGAAATGGAAGTATCTGATTTTGAAGATGCCCTGTTGGGAAGGCATTTTACAAATGGTGAAGAGAGGAGCTGCAGGAAGATGGCCTCCTGGGTCTGCTAGCTGAAAGAATTGCTGTGATCTGAATCCAGTCTGTCACATTACTGAGGCCTTGATAAACCCGTAGACTTTGCAAAAAAAAAAAAAAAAAAAAACAACAACCCTCATGTCCCTTGATTATAAAAGTAGGATATTGGAGGACGTGGTGCTTTGATTGAGGAGGGACAATAATAATAATATGATCTTTCACCCAGAATTGTGAGTTTGAGTGGAACGATATTCTTTAAATGCCTAACACAGTGCTTGGTACATAATGCTTAGTAATGTGGGCCACTGTTATTGTTGGTACCGTGACAGTTTGTGTGCCAGTCTCTGGGCTTTGAATCATTAATATCTGAAACCAGAAGCAGGAACCATAGAGGAACTGGCTAAGATTCCAGGGTCAAAGAAGGCGCAATCACTCACGACTTCCAAAATGATTTATTGATTTCAGGTCTAACCACATTGTCTGGTATAGGTTACCCTTCCTTCACCATGAGGTTCTTTAAATGCTTGTTGACTCTGTGTTCCAGCATTTGGTAGACACAAAAGTAAAGGATGGAAACTTTGACACTCCATCCTTTTAGACACAACTGAATGTGTCATGGGGATTACCCTCTGAACCCTCATCAGATCCCAAGTTCCTGCCTAAGAAAAATACCTGTGACTTCTAGAAAATTCCTTCCCTTCTTGACTTTAGGGTCCAGATTACTGATGCCATCGTTTCTTTTACACCTTGATTCTGTACTTCATTTGTGTTTCTTGGCTCCCCTTATTTTCCAAACTCTGCCTCTACTGTGAAAGGAAAGTTCTCCTTCTCTATGCTCACACCGCAGTCTGGTGTAAATCATACTTACCTTTCTCCAAGGACATTCCCCTGAATATTTTGCTACAAGAAGTGTGGCTTACAGACCAGCAACTCAACTCTGAAAACACCCAGGAGCTTGTTGAACTTGTTGAGACTACTGTGTCTCATCCATGACCTGCAGATCCGATCTGCGTTGACAAGGTCTCCAGGGAATTCGTGTCGATATTTAAGTTGAGAAGCACAAGGCACACACGATCTCCCCATGTTAATGGCATGGCCTAATTAACTTATTGGAGTGCTATCTCATGTTATTTCCAACATCAAAACCTTCAACCTTCCCTGCTGACTACCAAGCCAAGAAATATTAGTATTTATTATGAATGTTCTTGGGACTTTGCAAATCATGAGACATTTTTATTTAGTGTTTTATCTAAGATGACTCATAATTAATTATCATTATATGATGACACTCCAAATATCCCAAATCCAGTCATGTATCAGTAAATTCGTCAGAGTTCTCTTAAGAAAAAGAACCGAATATCTAGATATCCAAATATCTCCAGAGATTTCTTGAGATATAGTATATATATATATATATATATATATATATATATATATATATATATATATGAATGATAAATACAGAGGGGAAAAAGAGTAGGAAGGTTTATTATAGGGATTGGCTCACAAAATGAAGGAAGCCATGAGGTCTCTTCATCTATACAAACAGGAATCATGGAAGCAAGTGGCAATGGTTTGACCTGATTGAGCCCCAGGCCTGAAAACCAGAGAAATCCAATGGCATAAGTCACAGTCTGAGTTTAAAGGAGTTTGTGTGTGGGGGGAGAGAGTCCCCAGGAAGGACTGAGAAGCTGGGTGTCCCAGATTAAACAGGAAGAAATTCACTTATTGTCCACCATATTGCTCCATCCAGGCCCTCAACAGGATGGATGAGGCCCATGCTGAGGGGACAATGTTCCTCACTCAGTCTATGATTCAAATGCTAACTCCTGAAAACAGCTTTGCAAACACACTGAGAAAGAACACTTCACCAGCTGTCTGGGCATTCTTCTCTCGTCAGATAGATGCACATAATGTACCATCATGCATGTGTTGTTGCTTCTCAGCAACCATCCTGGCGAAACCATCACTGATGCTTGTCGAAAATTATTGCAACAGTCTCCTGTCTAGCCTCCCCATTCTTGTATTGCAACAACCATCTTCTCAAAGAACAACTGGATTGTGTCCCCACCCTGTTCTAAATGAGGCAATTTTTCCTATTGTCCTTAGGACAAAGAAATAATAATAATAAAATAAGTAAAAATACAACAAAAGCCCCTCTTCTCACTAAATGGCTCTGACAATTTCAAAGAGCCAAGGTCCTTATTCTTGGCCCTTTACCCACGTTGGCCTTTACACAACCCCACAAACAAGGACTTGCTGCTCCACCTGTCTGGAAGGCTAGTTCTCTGACTCTTGACATCTCTGGCCTGACCACTCCCAGTTTTTGTCATTGTCTGCTCCCTGAGTTGACATATCTAAAGCACCAGTGTTGCTCCCGAACACCTGGCTACCCCGTCCTTACCTAGTCCTTCCCTTTCACAGCAATTAGCACTACCTGGAATCACCTCATTTCCTTTGGGCTGGTGTGTGCATGCATTATCAAGTTCTCTGCCCTAACATGTCAACTCTTAGAGCAGGGGTTCTCACCCTCCCTAGTTTGCGACCCTTTAATACAGCTCCTTGTGCTGCGGTGACCCCCAGCCATGTAATTATTTTGTTGCTACTTCATAACTGTAATTTTGCTACTGTTATGAATCTTAAAGTAAATATCTGATACATGGGATACCTGATGTGTGACCCCCAAAGAGGTCGCTTCCCACAGGTTGGGAACCACTCACTGCCTTAGAGACGAGAGCCCTGGCTCCCTCAGTGCTCTCATAATCTGGACACTGGATTAATATTTCTTGAAAGAATTGGTGGAGAACATCATTTCCTGTGCTCTGGACCTGACTGCAATGACCACTAGCTCAAGCATTGCCCCATCACTCTACTGGAGAATTTTCCAATGTTCAGTAGTTTGTCCAGAGTTAGTCAACTAGTAAACTATAACATTATAGCACAACCCATATATCGCTTTGCAGTGAGTCTTTCTTGTGGGACCACCAGTCCCCAAATAATGACACAGAGACTTATTATTAATTATGAAAGTTTGGCTTCTAGCTCAGGCTTGTTCCCAACTACTTCTTATAACTCAAATTACCCATCTCACTGGCATCTCCTGTGTGCTTAGATTCTAACTCTGAATTCCTCTGTCTCCCTGGAAGTCCTGCCTAACCTCTCCTGCCTAGCTATTGGACATTCAGCTCTTTGGTAAACCAATCACAATGCCACACATTCACACAGTGTACAATTATCCCGCAACATCATTTTCTCATATCAAGTATTAAGTCCACCTATCACTTTTATCTAATTTTCCATCCCTCATCTTGAACCTTTTTTCAACATAATCCCCATGCAACAGCAAAGTTTCACCCATATCTCCTTGATCATGCCCTGCACTCCACTTAACCCTCTCTTTTGCTGCAGATGTACGGATCACCTTGGACATTTCTTTTTCCCAATAGCTCATCTATCAATGTGTGTTAAAATTCCTGCTCCACCCAGTAATTACATAGACTATAATTTCCCCTCTACAAAAGAACTGAACTCAAGTGTTCCTTCTCCTCTTGGGTTCTTAGCCTGCCCCCTTTTACATTTTCCTCCTGATACAGCATTGCAATCTACTTTCACTTACAGGTATAAAATGAAGGAGAAAAAGAAAGGGACAGAGAAAGAATATTACAATGACATGTAGTCCTCTTCCTCTGTCTTGCTACTCACATGTGTTCTCTGGAAGGCCTCTCTGCTTCCTTCATAGACTTCTAAGACCAATATTATTACACATGTGAGGTTCTACTTCTTTTTCCATACAATTTCTAAAATAAAAGACCTCAAGTTGAAATCCTGCAGATCAAATGAATTCAGTCAATCTGAATGGCGTTGGATAAAGAGCTTAACCAGGAATTCGGATAAACTAGCCCAGTCTCTTGTGCGTGAATCCAGAGACTTGGTTTTAGGTCTCAGAGAGAAACAGGGGACAGAAATAGCCACACATTGCTCACTTCTGTGAGAAGACAGAAAGTAAAATGATGTGGAAGAAGAGATACAGAGAAAGAACAACCAACCTAACATTATCCTCATCTATTATTGATGAAAAGATCGGAGAGCATGGGAATACATTCAGCTCTGCATCTGCCTAAGGCTTGCTCTGCTAGCAACCTCCTGGTAGGACCATGGAGGCTACCAAGACACAGTATCTGATGATGCTCCCAGGTAATTGGCTGCAGAGAGGGGCGGTGCATAGCCTGCAGTGCCTCTGTCACTTACTGAACATAAATGAGCATCTATTCCTGAGCTTCATTACAAATGCACTGATTTGTAAACTAAACATTTAACAGGTTTCAGGTGGTAAAAAAAAAATTATATCAAAATCACAGTCAGAATAAGGCCAAGATAATCAGTGTAATGGTTCATTAATTCATCCAGCCAAGATTTGTTACCATGGGCTAGATCCACAAACAACCTAGGATCACTTTCTTGTTGGAGCTGACATTACAAGAGGAAGACAGGAAGTACGGGCTATCAGATGAGGAAACCAGCATGCACAGGAGATATGAGGCACAGGTTGAGCAGATGCGTGTACATTCCCCCGCCTCTGGAACAAGCGCTTCTCTGTCAATCTGTTGCCACACTTCAGAAGAGCAACTGCAAGGCTGAGGTTCATGCATTCAGTAAAAGCAGGGTACCCACATCCAGAAGGAGCACTCAGATACATCACATGTGGGCCTAGTAGCTCAGTAGGTCCTTAGATGCCCTTTCTCAACTGCCCAATAAATAGCTATTTTCTGAAATGTGATTCTTCCAACCAGAGGAAGATTTCATTGAGCATCATTTAAAGTAGATTTTCATTTCATGTCACTTAACTGACTTAAAAAGCAGTGGCCGTAAATTCCATTTAATAGGCGGTTCCAGTTGGAGAGGACTGCAGGGCCAACTGTCAATTAGGTGCTGCATAAAAGGATGCAAATGTCTCATAAAAACAATTGAAGAGCCTATTATTACATTAGCCATGTCATTCTTTCCACACTGTGACACACCATAGAATAATAACAGACACATTTGAAAGGTGGGAAACATTCTGAATGTGCTTTTAAACTGTGTGTAAATGCAAACTGTCTTGAGTCAGGTCTGCACACCTTTGTCATACACTTTCAAATCCTCAAGTGCCAGGTAACATAGTTAATAGATGGGGTCTCTCATAGACCAGGTTATGGGTTCCACCGATACACTTCCAATACGTGATGTTTCACAATTTTTCTTCTTTGAAAACTGGGTTGTCAAATCCATAAAAATACAAAATTGTTTGACCCCATCCATGGAGACTTCTAGTGATGCCACGCTTCAACATCCATTCTTTCACCAGCTTCCAAGGAAAAGGATTTGAAGAGGCCAGCAGAATACTCTGATGGGGAGTGAACAGAGAGCGTGAGGCAGATGTGGAAGAGCAGGAAGGAGCAAGAGCACAGACTTGATACCCTAGCAGCATCCGGCTCAGACGGAGAAACAATGGGAAGCAAATGTTTCCAATAATTTACCCCAAACAAGCCGGGCGGTGGCGGCACACGCCTTTAATCCCAGCACTCGGGAGGCAGAGCCAGGCGGATCTCTGTGAGTTCGAGGTCAGCCTGGTCTCCAAAGCAAGTTCCAGGAAAGGCGCAAAGCCACACAGAGAAACCCTGTCTCGAAAAACCAAAACAAAAGAAAAAAAATTACCCCAAACAATAAGCAACTGAGGGGGGAGAAATAATTCTCAGTCTCAAACTTTAATATACACTTAGGAGTCAAGAATTAGGGAATTTGTTGCTCCCTGAAACTCAGTTGTTTAGAGGTCCTGTTTGAGATACAGTCATAGAAACTCAATCCAAAGGAAACCATTTTTCTGTAAGTAGTAGAGTCACACTATATATCAAGAAGAAATGCACCACTGAAGATACTTTCAATCCTTAAGGAGATGAACACAGAAATGCATGTGGGGGAAGACTAAGAACAGGGGTATAATACTGACAAATCTCCTTTACTTGTAGGTGAAAAAAAGAGCATTAACAAGCAAAATATTGTGTAATAGATATGTGTCAGTCAGACAAACGAATCAGGGGATGAGAATGGGGGGTGGTAAGTAATTTGGATGGAGCTGCCCCAGGAGCCTCAGGGAGAAGACAGCATATGAGCTTGTGGTGGTTTGAACAGGAATGTCCCCCATAGGCTCATCTATTTACACACATGGTCATTAGGGAATGTTGCTACTTAAGAGGGTTAGGAGGTGTGGCCTTGCTGCAGTAGGTGTGGCCTTGTTGAAGGAAGTGTGTCACTGGTGATGGGCTTTGAGTTTTTATGTGCTCAAGTTAGGTCCAGTGCTCTTTCTCCTGTTGCCTGCTGATCAGTTTGTAGAACTCTTGGCTCCTCCTCCAGCACATGTATGCCTGTGTGCCATGATGCTCCCCATGATGAGGACAATGGACTAAACTGAAACTGTAAGCAAGCTCCAATTAAGTGCTTTCTTTTATAAGAGTTGCCATGGTCATGCTTTCTCTTCACAGCAATAGAACACTAAGACACAGCAGAAACTACAAGGAGTTAGACTAAGTCAATCCATGATCTGAAGGATGGGTTGAACATCAGGTACAAAAATTTTACATATAGTAAGAGTACAATTGGCAAGTCTAATACACAGATGGTAGGGTTGGAACTGAATGGAAATGGTAACAATGCCTGAGAGGTCCTGGGTGAAGTAAGAACATTGTCAATGTTGGCAAGAAGTCACCATTGGAAGGTTCTAAGCAGTAGAAGGCTGTTATGTTGAACATGGACTAAATGAAGCAAGGGTGAGAACCAGAGCAGCCACATACGTAGTTGTGATGGCTAATCTTGGATATCAACGTGACTGGATCCAGAATCAGCTGAAACACAAGTCACTGGACACTGTTATGAGGGGCTTTCTTGATAGTGTTATTTAATATAGGAGGATCCATCCTGAAATGTATACAGCACCTTCTTGTGGTAGCCTAGATGAAAGGATGCAGAAGAAGGATCAAAAAAAAAAAAAAAAAGTCAGGATCTTTCCATGCCACCAAAGCTGGCCTGCTACTTGCTGTCCTTTTGCCCCAGCCTTGCACACTTGCCTTGGTTCTTGCTGGCAAGCTCATCTATACTGTTACTGTTGCATTCCTTCACCGATATTAAAACTGGCTTCTTCCAGCTGCTAATGTAGACTGAAGAACAGCAGGACTCCAGGAATCTTGGTCTGTTCATCTGGAGAACACTGACTAATGCTGTAGGTTAGAGAGGAGAGGTAAAAATGGTCTAAAAGAACAACATGGTGTAAGAAAGCACCCTCCTCCAAAACTAAGCTATCAGAGATAAAATAGTCCCCACTTCAGCATAGAAAATATTGACTCCAATAAAGAGCCAAGTTTCAGGTAAAGAACCAAATTGGAAGACTCTAGAGTGGTAGAAGAGAGATGGGCAGTCTTTTTTAGTAACTAATCAGAACTCCACAGGGCCTGGTGGAAGAACACAGAAGGTGCTGAGGATATGAGACAAGGTCAGAAAAAGAGATAAAGGACCCTGAGGTCAGAAGAATCGAGCAAAGAGAACTGACCTGTAAGGTCTTGATTTGTGGTCCTGACTAATAAAGGTAAAGATAGCAAAAAGCATTCATCTTGATGAAAACCTCAAGGTGGGTGACAAGGGCCACCCTTTGAGTATGGTAGGGAACTCCTGTCTACCTAATTAAGGTAGCACATAAGGACTAATGAAAGTATGCAAACCAGGAGGGGGCTGAGCACCAGACCGTGGGGGACCCCTCTTCCCTATGGAGGCAGAAGAAAGTGTGTGGTTACACAAGACACACCCCTCATGCCCTTTATACTCACTGAAGCGATATTGCAAATCTGTTTATAATCTTTCTGCAGCTCCCTATGCCCCATATCAGGAAAGGTCACTGGAAAGTCTTAGCGTAAGAAGAGAAATATCTAGAAGGCTGGGCAAAAGGACAGCAAGTTGCAGGCCAGCTTTGGCGGCATGGAAGGATCTTGACTTAAAATAACAATAATGATTAAAGGATAAGGGGTGATGGCATAGTGCTGTTGAGAGCAACACTATTACATTATCCAGAGCAATGAGCTTCACTCCAGCTGCCTGTTTATCTACATTTGTATTAATGACTGAACAGATGTGGTTTGAGGTTGTGCTTAACACATGTAGAAGCTCTCTTTCTAGTCGGTCAAGGTGGTTCATAATGTGCCCCAAACATTGAAGGCTGTTGCTGTTGCCCTTGGCTAACTCCCCAGATGGAGAAGGTAAGTTCCCATTGCTGAAGATACCAGGCACATCAGACATGGGACATAAACAACCCAAGCTGGTTCTGGCACGAAAGCCTACACTGAGGACAAGCTTTCATGGTACCACAATGTACCATGCAAGCTTCAAAAGGAAAGAATAACCAATAGACCTACCCAGGCATGGCATCCATGACCAGCATGGTACACAACAGCCCTAAGAGTAAAGTAGTGGTACACACACCTTGATGTCAACCAACAGCTCTCTAATTGAATTTAAGACAACAGGGAGAGCATGTCTGGTGCTCGAAACCTAGTCAACTTCAGGGCTAGTGAAGTCGTGAATCTTAGAGGACAACCTTCATAAGCCAACATCACCCCTAACTACATTCTAAATATTTATATCCTCATATTATGACCAGGCAAGAGAGTGTAGAGGTTCCTCCATTTGTATTCTTGCTCAGGCCATTTTAGGTTTAACTAGAATTTGATCTCCTTGATGGAGAATTCCATGGAAGATTACCCAACTCTATTTAGGAACCTGAGGTCAAGATGCCCCAGCTCACTTTTCTTAGCTTATGTTAAAACTGCTTACTTACACAAAACTTCCCCCTGCAGCTGCCAGTTAAGATACCAGGATGTAGAGTTTGCCTTTAAAAACCCCTTACCCTAAACATTTGACACTATACTTAGTACCAAATATCCGAGTGTAGTTTCAGCTTGTTATAATATAAAGACTTTCAGTTGACCATAAACTGTGCCTGGAGGTCATCTCTGGTGGGTCCCTATAACAAGATAAATGTAATTCTCACCCTCATCAAAGAAACTTCTCTTTGCAACAGATGGAGACCTTTAGAGAAAACCAGAACTGATGGAAATGCAGGGTTATGGAGCCCAGTCGCAACTGATAGAGCTGCAACATATCTCCTGAACTCAAGACTTAGAAATCATATCAGAAGAATGGGTAGGAAGAATACAATAGGCAGAGATTGTGTCCACAAGAAATGTCACAAGCTATACCCATGAAGTCTCATTAATACAGCTACCTGAATATGACCTGAATGAAGACATCATCAACAGTCATGCTGATGTAGAAGTGGGAAAGTTCATTTGTCTAGGTCTCAATGCTAGATTTAAAAAAAACTACAGGCAAGTAAGGAATGGAGAGAGCAGGAGAAATAGCCTTCCCCGGGGAAGAGCACAGCAATTGATTATACAATGCCAAATGACTAGCCCTGGAAATATATACATACAGATAGCATTGTATGGACTGAGAAAATTGTAGTTCTATATTTAGGAATACACACACACACACACACACACACACACACACACACACACATAAAGAAAAAAAGAATTCTTTTGAATTGAAAAGAGCAGTGAGGAGGGCAGGGGAGAGTTTGGAGGGAAGAAAGAGAAGGGGGAAATTACGTAAGAATTAAAAAAATAGCCCCCCAAAAGAGTTCATTGTATATCTGTGCATCTATGGAGGTGAGTGCGTGTTTATGTGTGTGTTTATGTGTCTGTGTGTGTGTGTGTACACTCATGCACCTGTGATCATGAGTGTATGCCTGCACATATGTGTGCCCCCATGAAAATTTCCATTTCCATAAACTGCTGTGATAAGAGGAAAACCGATAAAAAAAAATCTTTAACAGAGCCTTTGGTTCAGAAATCATCCCCTCTCCCCATCCTTTCAGGGAAGTTGAGGTTTGGCTTCTGTCTCCACCTGTTGCATCCCTGCAAAGCTGGCTGCTTGATATTACTGCTCTAATTCCGTTTTGTTTTGATTCCTCTGAGAGCCTCAGAGGATCATAGAAAGGTTCATTATAATTCAGCAATTAGCTTTCCTCTCCTCACGACCAAAAACGCAAGGTCACTCTGCCCTGTGAAAGTCATTTGCTGCCGACATCTTACACATTAATTTGTTGGCATTAAAAATCCAGAAGCAAGAAAGAGCAAAATGTCAAATGTTCCAGCAGCAGATGTTGTGCAGGGGACAGTCGGGAAAAGCTGGTGAACGAGGCCTCCCAGGCAAGGCCCCGCTTTGATGCGAAAAGAGCACTCCTTCAAGTTCTATGTCTGAAAAACAACAAAAAAGTAAGAGCTGAAAAGCATCGCCTTCTGAAAGACAACTCAGTGGAAATGAATCCTCCAAAGAGGCCAAGTTCACCTTGTCTCTCTCTCTCTCTCTCTCTGCTCTCAACCAGTTCCTGCAGGAGCGACGTCTGCCTCCTCGGCTGCTTTTCAGGGCCCTCTCCTACTAGTGCTCAGCCTACCTTACAGCATCTGCTGTCTACTCAGACCAGCTTGTGTAAGAGACTCCTTTCCCCTAGTTGACACTATTTCTTAGCCTTGAAGTTGGCCCTCTGCAGACCTGTGGCCAGGGCTGTTGCACAGAGATCTGTTTACACAAGTGTTTGCTATTTTGAACTATTATTTTTTTAAAATTTTGGATGTATTTGATTATGGGGATGAGTGCCTTGCCTATATGTTACATATGTGGACCACATGTGTGCCTAGTGCATGTGAGGTCCAAAGAGGGCACCAGATCTCCTGGAACTGCAGTTATAGGTGGTTGTGATCCACCATGTGGTTGTTGGGAACTGAACCTGGGTGTAGTTAAGTAGTCAAGTGCTCCTAACTGCTGAATCATCTTTCCAGACCCATTCTGAATTTTCAAAAAATATTTAGTATGTGAGGGGTAAGCACCTGCCACAATGTGTATGTGGAGGTCCCTGGACAACTTCTGGGGAGACATCTGTTCCCTCCTTCCACCTGTTTTGGAGATAGGCTCACTTGTGTTTCCTGCTGCATGCTGCTCAGCGAGCTTCCAGACAGGTGCCCCATCTCCTTCCCATCTCCCCAAGAGAGTGCTGGAATTACAGGAACACACCACTCTTTTCTGGCTCTTTGAATGGATTCATACATCAGCAGGCTCTCACAGTGAGCACCTTTAGCCTCTGAGCCATCTCTCTAGCTCCTCACCTGTTGGGTTTTTATGTTTTTATTTCTTTTCTTTGTTGTTGTTTTTATTGTTTTGAGAAGGCCTCATTGTGTAGCTTCAAACTCACTGTTATCCTCCTGAGTGTCGCAGTTCGTAATAAGTTAGCTTTGAACCTATGATTTGTCCACCCACACGGTGTGTGTCCTAAGAGAGAATCTCAGAGCTTCACTTCCCACAGTCCTGCTTTCTGCTTCCTCCCCACTTCCTGAGATGGGATCCTTCTCCCACCTCAGCCTCCTTCCACCAGTAGCTGCAGCTCAGGCTAGAAAGAGACAGAGTCAGACAGGTGCACAGGACAACTCAGGACGTGGAAGATGGAAGCTTTTGGGGTCACTGCACCTCACCTCTTCTCTCTTCAACTACAGGAGGCACCTGGAATGAAATCTGCAGTCAGTCTCAGTCCCACAGCCCAGCAACTGCCATGGACTGGAGAAGTGGGCTTCTCTGAAGAGAAGAGCCCTTCCTTGAACTGGCTGTGGCCCCATATTTCCACTTACACCAGGTCCTGGAATTCCGTAGCGTTATGGTCTGAATGTTGGCGTCGCTCTAAAATTTTCATGTTGAAATCTAATCCGTAGTGTGATAGCATTAAGAAGGACTTTGGGAAGTGACGAAGTCATAAAGGAGCTTGTGTCTTCCACCACATGAGGACATATGAAAGGTGTCCTCTTTGAGCAGATAGCAGTCTTGAGTAGGCACGGAGTCTGCCTTGACCTTGAGTGTCCTGAGCACTGAGCGGTAAATGTCTCTCGTCATGATTGATTCCATCTAAGATACTTTAGTAGCCTAAAGAAAGACATGTAGCCCACCCTGCTCAGCTCTGCTAGAAGTAAGCCGGGAAGCCTTCCAAACATAGAACGGGCTGAAGGAAAGGCCTGAGGAGGGACAGACAGTGTGCTTAGGCCCTCTGCGCTTCTGCTAATGGACCTTGCTTGCCCATGGAGACTTGGCAACAGGCATCCTGCACTGGATGATTATACTGCAGGCCCTGAAGAAAGACTAGGAGAGATGTGTTTCAAAGGGACAGAAGGAAAAACGTACAGTTCAGTTCTCCTGGGTGAGCATGATGGGAAAGGAGGAGGTTGGGGACACACAGCTAGGTTTGGGAGGGATAAACAGTGGATTGCACTTTCTCAGGCAAGTGTTTAAGGGCTTAGTGATCACATGGCCTTCAGCTAAGAGAAGTTGTGCAAGATGAACTTTGGGCCAGTTTCTGGGGGAGGGACCGGTGCTGGAAGGGGTCACTCACTCTAAGAGTTTCCCTCTTCAATATTCTTATCCCAGTGCCTTCCAGTTCTCCCCCAGACTCATCGGTCTAAGGGTGCAATGGCCTGCCACTAACTACTGGTCTCCTTGAATTTCAGTTCCCATGCCCCCCTTACACTCCTTCGATATCCAGGAATTCACTCAGGAATTCACGCCACGAAGCCCACAGGCTCTAGGCTTTGTGACACTCTTTCTCGGGAATGAAGCCTTGCCCTTCTCCTCTTGTGGAGGCAGCAGCAGGGCAGGTACTAGAGACCTGTACAGAGACAGCATTTGCTGAACATTGCCGAAACTTTCGCTCCTGGTGATGCTCATCCCAGGGCGCACCTGTCTCAACAGCAGACTTGGGGCTGTGCCGAAGGTTAATGACTGTCTTACCTGATGCCGTGTGTCTTCCCTCCTGGCCTGGTTAGTCTTGTTATCACCTTGACAGGCCTGGAAAGAGTGAAGACCCTCCATTAAAGAACTGCATCTGTCATACTGGCCTAGGGGGATGTCTGTGGGGCATTTTCTTGACTGTTAACTGCTGTATTAAGGCCTGGTTCACTGTGGGCAGTGCCATCCCCAGACTGGTGGGCTTCAGCCATTACAGGTAAGTGATTGGGAGCCTGGAAGCAAACCAGTAAGCTGCATTTTTACATGCTCTCTGCTTCAGTTCCTGCTTCCAGGTTCCTGCTTCAGTTCTTGCCCTGATTTCCCTCAGTGATGGACTACAACTTAGAAATGTAAGCCAAATAAAGCCTTTCCTCTCCCACACAGCTTTTGCTCATGATGTTTATGGAAGCAATAGAAAGCAAACCAGAAAAACCATGCCATCTCCTTTTGTCTCCCACAAGGGAAGGGGACACATGGGGAGGGCTTCAGTCGTGTAAATATGGTGCGAAGTTAATAACTACGATTTTATTTTGTTTCTATCTTCCGCGTCAAGGATAAAGCGATTCACACTAGAAGAAACTGAAGGCCTGGGGAGATTCGGAGACATACAGAGAATGTTAAGCAGCTTCAGATGAGGAGAAGCCTCTGGGCACTCCCCAGATCACCACCAAAAGCACTGAAGAGTGATCAAGAAGGACATTAATGACCTCATTGTACCCTGGAGAATGGAGGAGGTGCCAAACAGCCATGTAACCAGTTTTCAGGTGGTCATGAAAGAGAATTGTCCACAGCAAGCCAGTCAATGACCCATCCACACACTTCCGTTTGGAAGTTCCTAATGGATATCGACAATATCTCAGTGAATTCTTTAAAAGCACACCATGACCATGTACATTTAAAAGAGAATGATTTTCCCACTTTGTTGTTTGTTTATTAAGCTAATAGGTAAAACAAAACAGAAGTATACCTTAGTTGACACATTAAGGATTCAATTACATTCTAAACTACCAAAAAGAGGATTTTTTAAAAAAACAGAATTAAATCAAATATCAATAAATATAAATAAATAAAGGTGCTGAGATAATCACCTCTGTATCAGCAAAAGCACTAGAAGAAGTGGAGCCATGTTGATAACAATTTATATATATACTAGAAGAAGACGAGCCATCCTGATAATAATTTATATTTAAAAATCTAAGTTGGTTTATGCTTTTGTTGCCTTCATGGTCATTATAAGGCAGGAAGCAAGGTGGTTACCAAAATGTCTATCCCAATTCTGCCACACAAATCAATATAGAAGAAAATCAAATGGAAGTAGATCAGAGTTCCCATATTCTAGGCAAGTCTACATCTGGAGTCCACTGCTCAGGGCATCTTCATTTAGACAGACAGGTGCTATCCTTTGGATCCTCAGTGTACCCCCAAAGTCTCATGCATTGAGGACTTGGTTCCAGCATAGGAACTATTGGAAGGTGATGGAACCCTAATGGAAAGAAGTTGACAGACATATTGTCTCCTTTCTATCTTTTCCTTTGATTCCTACCTACTCACAGTAAGCAGCAACTACACTGCATACTCCTATCTTGATGTCCCACCACACTGACAATGGACTTGAAACCTCTGAAACCAGGGTCTCAAAATCAACCTTCCTTCTTTAAGAGCCATTTACAGCTCAAGTACTTTGTCATAGTGATGTAAATCTGACTAACATGGGACATTGACAACTTGAAAATACTGTACAGCTCAGGGAAGGTTCTTAGAGAAACTCTACCTCCCACCCCAGCATGCCAGAGGGAGCTACCGATGTGCAGGAGTTACAGCTGCCCAGATCTTCGCCACTGCTTAGGAGCATCCCATCTTAATTCTTCATCACAGGTTTGGTGACATTTTACCGATGACTATCCATATGTTTGCTTGTCAGTAATTGGTATATCTTGGTAAAAGATTCCTTTAGTCTACAGTTTTGGACAAAATGTCTCCATAAGATCTATGTTTTACGGGTGTGCTTTCCCGGCCTGTGTGACCCTGCCCACCACCGTGATGGCAGTCTTTTTAAAAGTCTAAGTTTTGATTTTGATAAAATCTACTTTATCAATTTCTATTTTATGGTTTTAATTTTGGTGTCCAACCTAAGAAATCTTTGATGGTCTAAAGTCACAAATGATCTCCTCCTATCTTCTCTCAGGTTTTATCATTTTAGTTTTTATGTTTAGGTCCAAGATACGTTTTTGAGTTAATTTTGATGTATCACATTAGGTAGCAAAGTTCATCTTTTCCCAGTAGTGGATGACATAAGTTAGTCTGGTATCTTCATCATAAAGCAATTAACCCTATATCTGTTGTCCTATTTCTGGAGCCTACATTTGTTCCACTGTTCTTGATAAGTGTCCATACACCAGTCTTTGACGATCTTGACTATTTTAGTTGTGTGGTAAGCCTCCAGGTCAAGTTGTACAGGTCCTGTATTAGTCTTCTTCCAAAATGGTTTTCAAATGTATGTGTTTGCTCAGTCATGTCTTGTTTAATCTTAAGTGCTGACAAACAGGTGTATCTTGCCAGTCCTAGTTCCTCAGCACCCAGGTCTCCATTCTCGGTCAGGCCTCTTTTCAAAGTTTCTTGGGCCTGGAGAGATGGCTCGGTCAGTTAAACAGTTTTTGCTCAGGCATGAGGCTCCAAGTTCAAATTTCTGGAACTCATGTAAAAGGGCAGATGCAGCACTACCTGTCTGCAATACTCATGTTCCAACAGTCAGTCAGGAGGCAGAGACAGGAGTGGCCCTGGAAGCTTCCAGACCAGTTAGTCAGGCATATGCTGTGGTGAATAACAAACACACAGGCAAGGTAGAAGGCCAGGGCTGACCCCGGAGGCTGGCGGCCTCTGACACCATACAAATGTCACGCAGGTACCCTCCTGCATACGTACATGTCACACAAGCCCTCGTAACACATTCAAAGTAAATAAAGAAAAATTTAAATTTAAAAGCTTCTTATTATGCGTTTTTGTCCTAGGCTATCATTAGATTTTTAAAACTTGTATTAAACTTTATAGGCATGTGACTCACAGGCACATTAAACAGAAAAAATGCAATGCCCTAGTTTTACCAATCCACATCAATCCAAATTTCCCATATGCATGCTTGTCTTAACAGGGGCTAGTCAGATTTGGAAAATCCAACCTTTACTAAAGGTGCATTTAATGTTGTTAACTGGACAGAGACAGCTAGCTGCGTGGTCACCTCACTTCAGCTAGAAGTGTTCAAGCTTATCTTTATTTTTATCACACCATGAGAATGTAACAATTGTCAGAGCCCAGTGTCCTTAGCAAACTGATCTTCAAGACAATACCTCAGCATTTTAGTGAGGAGTCATCTCAGTGTGCAACTCAGTATCACCTACCCCTTAGATCAAGCCAACATACAGCTGCTGGGGCCTGGACACAACTCACTTCCACAGAGTTAACAGAATCATGACAATGAAATCATGCAGTAGTGCGATGGGAGATCACACATTCTCTCCAGCTACGTACCATCTGCAAGGGGAAGCAGGCACATGAACACACATCTCTAATTCTGTCAAAAGTTCTAGAACTGGGACTGGTGAGGTCGTGCAGCTGGTAAAGCTTTCCATGTGCAAGCCTAAAGACCTGACTTCAATCCCTGGAATCCACTTAAACACTGAGAGAGTCAACTCCACGCAGTCACCCTCTGATTTCCACAGACACACTATGACATCTGCACACAGAGCTCACACACAATAAATTTAAAAAATAAAAATAAAAACACGTAGTTCTAGAACTGAGGTTTCAGGGAAACCAAGGACATTGGAAGGAGCTTGGCTCTGGAAATAAGATCACAATAGACCATAAATGTCCACTGACTTCAAGTCACTCACCAGTGCATGACTCGTTAGAGTTATATTTCATTCTTATTAAGGAGAATTATTTGGTTTCTAAACTAGGTCACTGGTTCGTCAGAACACAAGCGTGTAAAAAAAGAAGAAACTGGCAAACTACTTTCTTTAATTCCTAAATTTGCACATTGATTGTGTTTAGTTTCTCTTCTGGGAATATGAGGTAAAAGCAACAAAGCTCTCTTCCCTCTGGTAAAATAAAAACCGGACTGGTAACTTGGTTTCTTGGTTTCTTTGGAGGAGGAGACACAAGCAGAAACCCTCTGCTCATGCCAAGAACACAGAGGGGAGAGAAGATAGTAAGTAGGCCAACTAGGCAAGCTCCTAGCTTCCCCTAAAACTTGGCATTTCCTCTAGATCTTCCCCAGACTGTGAAGGCTGAACACTAAAAGACCTGGCCCTCAGAAATCACAGTTCTGACTCAGAGAGCAAAGCTGAACATAATACCAATAATATTGTTTGTGTCTAAGTCTGCAACTTTAACGCAGTACCTGGTTGTATATTTTGATGACATCATCATTTGTGAATAATGCATTAACTCTCCTACAAGGATCACAAAGGTCAGAGTTCACTTTTTCTGAAGTCTAATTTCCTAATATTATAGACATATTTATCGGTCAAATAAATTTACAAAAATGACTTGCCATGATCACATGGTGAAAGTCAAACTTGCTTCCTGTGCTAGGGAGAAAGTCAGTGCAAGTATAAAGACCTGAGTTCACATTCCCATCACCCATGTAAAAAGTTGGGTTGGGCATAGTCATACACCCCTGTAACCTCATCACAATGTGTGAGCCTGGAGTGTGTAGGAATAGGAGCGTGCGACACTAGTGACCCTGGGGCTTGTTCTCATCAGCCTAGATCCAGGTTCAGTGACAGACGCTCTCTAAGGGACCAGGTAGTGAATGGTAGAGCAGGATACACATCTTCCAGTTCATCTGCTGCAGAAAACAGAAAGGACAAATAGCTATGAAGTTAACTACTCGATGGCTTCAACCACAGTATATAACTACACTATTATACTTCTTAGAATTCAATTTCACAACAGCAAAAACCATGATAAAAGTCATTGTGATTATAAATAGGGGTGTTGGGGAGAAGTTTCCCGAATACAGAATGAACTGAACCACTCTGTCTTTGGTTTCATGGGAATGAGGTTCTCTCTGGATGTAAAGATAACCTGCATAAGTCAGAGCACCAGGGGCTGTGTTTGCTCTGCAGCTGGAAATGAAAAGTCTGGAAGACTACAGTACCCCATGGCGGGCCAAGCTTCTTCTTATCACCACATCAACTCACTTCAAAGCCTGTGGATTGGACTGTAAGCCTTTGAAGCCTTTTAGTCCCAAGCTGAAGCATCTCCCAGCAAGCCTCTGGGGTTTTTTTGCATGCTCAAAAGCACAATGCGTTCATGTGTATTCAGTGCTGAGTAGATAGCACTCTTTCGAGTCTGGAGACTTCTATGGCTGAGGATAGCCTGATTCATTCATGTGGTGATGGCGGTGATAGCTGTCCAATCTGTATTTTGGGAAACTGCTGCATAAGGTGCCAAGTACAATCAGATTTGTTTCCCACTCTTCTGTACCTGCAGGAAATGAAAATCTAATAACCAATAAATAAATAAATAGAGTCAGCATACAGTAGATATGACTGCTGAAGGTAAGTTGTCTGTGTGATTATCTTTGTTTCCTTCTGGAATAACAACCATGACTTTTAGAGAATTCAGTTGTCTATTAGAAAGCAGTGAGAGAGAAAAAACACAATGTAGACACAAAGAAGTAGATGGATTTCATGCATAAAGTAGTATTGAAGCCTGTGATTTAGCTGGACTGATGGACGGAGAGCGAGAGAGAATGAGAACCAGAAGGATGGAGCATGAGAAAAAGAGAAGGAAAACAGAGAAGAGAATTAAAACGTTGAGAGAGAATGTGAGTTTATACCTCAGTTTGGCAAGAAGACAAAACAAATAGTGAATGCAGGCATTAGGCCTTTAAGCTTAAAAATCATAAAATGATGCCATGGCATTGCCCTTCTGCATTCTCTCCAGCCTAAGTGACATGGCCTGAGCACAAGGGGATTCCAAAGACTTCATGGTCACTATAATCTTCCCTGAACATCGAGCTTTACCCTGAGGGTGGCTTAAGTGCAGAGAAGAGATGATCATGTTTCAGTAACACAGCACTATCCATTCTGGTTCATCACAACAGTAAAAAAATAAAACAAAAATTGACATTCCACCTAAATGTGAATGTGAGATTGTGATTTACATTAATTATTACCATGCACAAATACTGCTGTGCCTGCAAGTGGCTCTCTGCAAAGGTCCCCGAGGCTTGGTTGTACTTCACCATGTGAGTGTAGTATTCACTCATGGGCCAAAGTGATGGTCAGAGATAAACTGTGATAATTAATAAACTCGTGTGTACAAACTTAACAGAGATTATAAGATCACAACTGCCATCTTGCTGCTTGAGTCTGTCTTGCCAGGATCGTGGCACTCTCTTTAGTTTTTGTCCTCACCAGCACCAGTTACTGTAAAAAACATGGTCGTAGAGTGGAAAGATCACAATATGAGAGAAAAGAAGATTCACTACATCTTCTCTGTGATCTTCTGCCAATCCCATCACTTCCTACGCCTCAGCCTCTCCATTTGAAAAACAGATCATTGTATTCAATGAAACCAAATACAATGAGAGAAGTGTTTGGCAAGCAGCCGATACCCAGAGTTAGGCTCCTGTGAGCTGTGTGATTCCTTGCTGAGTAGCTGTGCTGGTGACCCCCTGCCTCCATCAGTTCCCCAGCAGTGATAATGCATCTTGTGTGAAGTTATTCGCTATGCTAAGAATTCTCAGGATTTCAAGTAAGCTTACCAATGGAGACAAAACGAGATCTATACAGGGATCTCACTAGCACCAATCTTGTTTATTTTTTTTATTAAGTTACAATATTTTACTAATAATTTTGTTAATCCTTTGAACATTTCACACATGCATACAATGCATCTCATCATATTCACCTCCAGTTCCTCCTAGATCCACTCACCATCCCCTCCCCACTTTGTGTTTCTCTTTTTTTCTTTTTATAAACCACTGAGCCCCATACACTCAGCCATTTGCTGGCATGTGGTTGACCCACGAAGGGCCACACCTTTAAAGAAAACTGACTGACCCTTCTCCATAAGCCCTCAATTGCCAATAGTTCCTCAGCTCGAGGTGTGAGCCCCTAAGCCCTAGCCTCACAAGTGGAAATGCTGATTGGCCCGCTCTCCTTCAGGTCTTGTGCAGGTAACCACAGTTGCCATGAGTCAGTTCATGGTGCGTGGTCCTGTCACGTCAGAAGACACCGTTTTTGTTTTTGCTTTTCCACCAATGTCTGGATCTTAAATTTCTTCTGCTGCTCATCCACCACGGCTCCTCCCAAGGGAAAGGGGGTCTTTAGCACCATTCTTTAGGCCAAGGGTCAGGGAATAGTATTCTGGCCAAAATGGTTTCTGTAAATTAAGTTTTTTCATTTAGTCAAAATGAGACACTGAAAGAAAACAGGCAAACACGATTATTCTGTCATATTGTTCTGAAAACCAGACTGTCAGCCTAGAGGGTGGTGCAAGCATCTGGCCTCTTCATTACATACGTTTGTATACTTACTTACTGAATATATGCAATTATGTTATAAATCACTTGTCATTCACTTTAGTTCTTTCTATTACAGATTTGCATTTATTTGAAGCTGTGTGTGGGTGTGTGTTTTCTTATCAAATTATCTATGAGTATTACTTCATATGAAAAACCCGAGGTCAAGAGAACAATGGGCCTTACCCAAGTAGGCTAGCTATTCAGTGACAAGATCGAAATAAGGAACTTTTGAAGGAATTCCTCCCACAAACCAGAGTCTATACCATGTTGTCTGGTCACTTTCAATATTGTCTGCTCATTCACTCTATAAAGACACACTAGGTGTCCATCTAGTTCATCTCGGCTTGGCACTGTACTGGCATCTGATGCAGCCAAGCTGGTCAAAGCAGTTCCCAACCTCGAGGGCATGCAGACCAGAAGAAATGAAATGGTAGACCAGAGAGAAGGGCTCTAACTCAGACTGGAGGGTTCAGGAAGCTCTTCCATGAAGAGCTGACACCGGAGTTGACTCCCGGGTAGTTGCTGAGAGCACATAAGGTGTAAGGAAGTATTTCAAGTACAGACGTCATCCTTCTAGACAGAAGTCAGAGCTTGGCTCTCTGGTCTAACATGAAGTGCTTCCTTTGGGGGCTAGCTGAAGACAAAAACATAGAAAGAATGAAGGAATTCTGTACATGTGGATCCAGCTTTTACAGATCAAACAAAGTGAACTTCCTATGGAAATTTATGGAGGAATGCTGAGGTTTTTCAATAGCTCTCCAACACAAGGTAATTTACTCTGGTGATAGTATAGAATTTAAAATGGTACATAGCTCTGTAACCTGCACAAGAAACGAAAATCTGGAGTGAGGAGGTGACCATAGATGGAATGGATGAAATAGAGAATGATACCATCTGGGAAAGCAGAATTCACAAGATTAGGTAACGTGGAGGATATTCCAGGTTGAAAGATGGAAAGACATGTGAGAGTGACAGCAGGCATCTGGTTTGGACAAAAGAGAATGACAAAACCCTTCTCTAAAGCGAACGTGTAGGAGGAGGGGGACTATTCAAGGGTGACTGATAGAAAAGGTAGCTGCAGTGGGAAACATGGTGGGCAGTAAGGACACGCAGCCAGCTGGTGAAAACTGAGGTCTGAAATTCAGGAGACAGGTTGGCACTAGGGATACCAGATACTTATCTAGAAAGCATCAACAGCTATATGACCCTGTTAAACCTCTACAACCAGTCTGTGGAGCAGTCACTAGCCTCATTTCAAAGCCAAGAAAACCAAAGGTGGTCCAATCACATGGTTGCTGAACTAAGATTTGTTTCTTGGTATCTGGGTCTGAAGCCCACACTCTTACACCATATTGTCTTCCAAATCCAGAGCCTTGTGACTCCCAACTAGGCATTTTTCCATCAGTCCAATCTGTTCCTCACCATACATGAGGTACTCAGGAATATCTACCAGAATGGCTGCATGGAGAAGCAGATCTACTCAGAATCATTATCAGTTCCTTCTAGACTATCTCAGAAACCTCCTTTCAGAATCAAGGCTGTACTTTGTGTAATAACAAACACAAGAAGAAGTGGTCTTTCCAAAACTATACTGAAGTCCTCTGCTAGACATTCCTTGAGATTGCCTTACCAAACCATAGCTCTACACAGAAGATGGATAAAGGGGAACCCCAATGGCTCTCACACAGGTCCCCAAGATTCAGAAGAAGCAACCAACCACTGTTCTACAGAAGTGCACACCACTGTGTGATAACATGGAAAACCCAGTCCACACAACAAAATGCTCCATTTATTAATGCTCAGCAGATTTGTTTTAAAAGCACCAAATCAAAGAATGGCCTGATTATTTACCTAAATTTCACATCAGGGAAAACAGAGATGAGGATGTAATTATGAGGGAACCAACCTGATGTCATAGGACATCATCAAGCTTGATGACTGAAGGACACCAGCCCACTGGAGCATGTGTCTCAGGAGGCCTTATCCTTCTCCCCATTCCATCTGCCTTGTTAAACCATTAGATTACATTCCTAAAGCTAGCCACCAAGTCCATTCCCTTGAGGCTGACCACCAAAGTCCAGCGATCATAAGCCTCCTTTGGCTCACCTGATGAACATGTCCAATTAAAATTAAACACCTCATCCTAACACAGAGTTTCCCCCTTTACCTTTATAAACCACCATTTGCCTATGTGCCACATCTGTCTCCCTCCAGAACAAATATCCCTGCCCCTTTCCCTTGTCCCCTCCCCCTTCTCCCTCATCCTCTACTCCTTTACCACAGCATCCTGGCCTATTCTAACCCAGACCTCCCCTTCTTCTCTTAACTATGACCCCTGCAAGGTCATCTGCTGCTGTTTTTCTGCCTGAGTCAGAAAGCAGCCGCTTGAACTTTTCTTCCCCACTTCTCTCTATGGAAACAGGTGTTTGGGTGTGGTCTGTGCCTAATCCAGGGTCTGGAAGGGAGCCCCTGCTACGCGAGAGTCCCCTTCAATGATGACATAGGAACTAGCCCATGATCTCCTGGTGTGTGCATACAGCTATTCCCAGGCACTGAGCAGAGCACCAGGAACCCCAGATAGGTAGGAGACAGATGCTAACACAAGCCTCCCTCCCATGCCCAAGTAAAGGGGTTGCAGTGCCGAATTCTATTGACAAAGCAATCCAAACTGTGAATGGAAAGCCTAGCCTGCCACAACCCCACATTTTCAAAGAGCACCAAAGAGAATTCCCTACTGGGCTCCACCTACACCAGGGTTAAACAGTCCATAAACATCCTGGAAGCTCCAAGACCTGAAATGCAGCCTTGACCCTCTGCAGACTTAAGAAACTAGGCAGAGGTCTGGCAAAAGGCCCCTCTGATGCTGTGGGCTGACTTCCAGGTACCAGCTCCTCAGCACTAACCAAATGACCCATGCAGCAAGACATATGCTCTCTGGGCCTGGACATACCAGGTACTCGATGTAACTCAACAAATGTGACGGCTTTAGCTGTCACCCAGGGGATTTTCCGTCACCACCACATCACCAGATTTTTTTCAATCATGCTGTGAGCATACTGAGCAAGCCACAGCTGCTGTGTTTGTTCTTCACAGACACCCTTCCAAAGCCTTCCCATGGTCCAAGTCCTTCTGAAAGCAGAGATCAGCGGTCAAGGAAAAAGCAGATATGCATAGATAAAAGCGTTCCCTTGCCATCCGTTGCCCCTGCCATTACTACAGCCCCTCCTGGGTCCTCACTTGTATCAACAGTCACTCCTCCCACTAGGCCACTCTCTAGGGCTAAAAAGATGAAGCAATAGACAGTGGTGTGGAGTTTTCAATTAAAACAGCCAGCCTAGCCTGATGAGCATGCACTGTGTCCCAGGAAAAGATCCTGTCTCAAAAACCAAGGTGGAGCCGGGCGGTGGTGGCGCACGCCTGCAATCCCAGCACTCGGGAGGCAGAGGCAGGTGGATCTCTGTGAGTTCGAGGCCAGCCTGGTCTATAGAGCTAGTCCAGGAAAGCTAAAACTACAGAGAAACCCTGTCTCAAAAAAAAACAAACTAGGTGGATGATTCCTGAAGAATGACAATCTAAGGTGACATCTGGTTTCCACATGCAAATACACATATGTGCACACACACACACACACACACACACACACACACACACACAAAGCCATCTGTCTCCTTACCTATTCAGGACCCAAGAGACTGAAACTAATAAGTACGACAGTAGCGCCCATTCTTAAATGTCCAAAATGTTCCTTCAGCCCCTGTGCTCTCAAAGTGCTCTGCAGACACTGCAATCAGTCCCTGCCACGTCATCGCAGGAGATGGACTCCAAACATCACTTGGGGCCAGATAGACCATAGTACAGGCTAGGAAAGGAAGAGTGAGCCAATCCTATCTCTCTTTGTTCCCCAGCCCGCATGCCCAAGCCACAGGAAAGGGCCAGGCGTGGAAGAAGTTTGTTTGAATTAAATAGCACCCCCAAAGGCGACACGGTACCTTCTTAGCTCTCTACAGAATTACACTCATTGAAGTGGGCTCTCTGATTTTTTGCTCTTTACAGCCAAAGCTGGGAAGACAAACTTCAGATTCCTTCAATGGTAAGGAAGAAAGTGGAGAGAGGGAAAAAAAAATGCCTCTCTGTGAAAGCCTTGTTTCCAAAGGCATGCACAGATGAATCTGAATCTGGGACTGTGTCCAGGTAGAAATCTTGCCTAGAATCCCTAATGCATTCTTTCTGTTGTTACAGTAATATGGGGAGCCAGGAGGGACTCCTTGCTTCCCTGCATGTTGTCTGTTTGGCTACTGCTGTGGGACCATTTACAGTCTGACCTCAAGGGGGGCCAGTTTAGACCTGTCATGCTGGCTGTGTCCACTGCACAACAAGCCTATGGCTGCTGGCGAAACTATTTCTTCAAGCAAGGAGGAACTCAGCAGACCCAAGTCCTTTGCCAGAGGTGACACATGGGAGAGCTAGCACCCCTAGTCTCCTTCCATAGCTCCCCACCCCACTGCTCTGCCCACAGCCAGGTCCCTCTCCTTCCCATTCGCACACAGACCGCCTTTTGTCATTCAGGAAAGGTATTTCCAGGTGGCTGGACACACGTGGCATTTTCTTATCTTGGCACAAAGGGGAGCCTTGCCCTGCCTCCCACACTGAGCCGTTAGTCATCAACACACTGGGAGACAAAGTCTTTCTCAGAGACAAGTGATTGGGGAGCTGAGAGGAGAGAGAGAGAGAGAGAGAGAGAGAGAGAGAGAGAGAGAGAGAGAGAGAAGGTGCATCTAACTTTGCCTCCAAGAGCCAGCTTGACTCCTCTTGGCCTCCATATGCCCCTAAGAAACCCAGAGTAAAGCATGTAAAACCCATACTTTACTTCTGTTGTGATAAAAAAGCAACTTGGAGAAGAAAGGGATTATTTGCTTCACAATTCCAGGTTACAGTCCATTGTTTGGGGGATGTCAATCCAGGAGGAAGTTAAAGCCTCAAGAGAATAAACTCAGATCCCTGCCTCCTAGTTTTCTCTTAGCTAACTTTCTCCTCCCTTATAAATACTCAAGACCCCCTGCCTAGGGAATTGGTGCTTCCTACAGTGGACTGGATCTTCTTCCATTGATCCTTGCAATTAAGTCAATTTCCTACAGATGTACCCACACCCATCTAAATCCAACTATTTCCTCATTAAGACTCTCTTCCCAGGTGACCCTAGGTTATATCAAGTTGATAGTTAAAACTAGCTATCAAAACCCACCATGTTTTCCATGAGGCAAGTGGTCTTCCAAGAATGTCACCAACAGGATTGGTAAGTAACTCTGGCCTGCCCAGCTGGGTTTTTAGAATAATTTGGATTGGGGCTTTAGACATCTGGAGCATCACCCCTGGGAGTCCCAAGAGCCAATGAGACAATCTTATGCAAAATGCAATCTGCTTGTAACCTGCATAGAAGCACCCAAAATCAAAGGAGGAAGGACCATCACTGGCTGTCACTGCCTCCAGACTGAGTCATTCCTCTGGCTCACTGAGGACATCCTGTTCTATCTGAGTCTCGGGGCAGATGAAAAAGCAATTGTACCATTTATAGCATCTACTGAGGAGCAGCCAGTTGTCATGATCTCTGAGAAGGAGGAAAGAAGATGGTACTTTATTTTCAAGTAGCCCGGGAGATTTCAATGATTGCATTAAAATTTTAATCACAAACTCCTTAAGTTAGAAAGAGAGAGAGAGAGAGAAAAGCCCACAAAGGACTCATTGTATAAAAGAGTTTCACCATTCAGAATTCTTTTATGAATTTGTGTCAGATCACAATTTGCTGTCTGGGAAATGTAAATTAGTTATTAATGAGCCAAAATGCTAACATCAAAGGCTGTGCACCCACATGCCGGAGAGAAACAAAGAGCTCTCACAGCACAGTGACTGCTCCTCACCGACCTGAATTCTGTATTCATCTTGACACACTCTGCTGACTTATCAAGGAGATTGCTCCTCGCAGATGTGATGGCAGATTCACCTGCGCCATTACCGTCACCTCCACCTGGCTAGATGGACAGACCCCTGGACAGCAGGCAGCACACGTGTGCCCAAGGGTGACTTTGCAGAGAGCAGAGCTTGATGGCTCCCTCTGTCCAGCTTCGTGAGCTGACCATGTTCAAAGTGCATTTCATGTTTGCCACGTAGCTGGCCCCAAATGACATGGGGGATGCCGATTTGCTTTTTAAATAGTCCCATATTGGGTTTTTGTTTTTTGTTTTTTTCATCTCTCCAACCCTTTTCTTTTGACTGAGATCAAGAGCCTAGTTAAAAAATGCACACAGAGTTTTTGAACTTGTGGAAGTGACAATTAATAGTCATCTAGCTGAAGTCCTGAAGGCCTTTGGCTCATTTATTCATCCTTCCATCCGATGCTGTTGTTCCTTTGGTGGGCGTCCACAGTGGAAGTGGAAGGTTCTAAACAGTCCAAGAGAATAGTTAGAAAGAGAGAGCCCTGTCCTCACTGTATTCATTGTCTGGTAGAGGACAGATTGGCAACAAGTTCTCATTTAATTCTTCAGTTAGCACCAGAGGCAGGAAGAAATACCCCTAGCCTACAGAGATGGGAGTACTTCCCTGAGGAGGTGACATTTGAGCCCAAAGCAAAATGAAGAACAGTTCACTAGGCAGAGAAGTTCAAAGTGCAGATCAAGGCTCTGGACATAGCTGAGAACATGGTTACTCTTTCCCTGACTAAGATTTTTCCTCTCCCCAGAGGGAGGCTGTGACCTCTACGTCCAGGTGAGGCCTGGGTCAGGCTCTCTTGCTGTCATTAGCCAGCAGAAATTGGATGCACTCCAGGCTCTCAAGTGTGAGTGTGTTCTGACACCCATGGGACGTTGTGTCTTTCTGATGTCTGCACTCATGATCCCAGGTCTCGTAAAAAAGTCTCCCTATACAAGGCTGACCCTTCTGTCCTTTGCCAAGAGACTGTCTGTCTGGACTTCTTCATATTATCTGCTACAAGTGTCCCTGGCATCAGGGCTTTGTCCACTCCCCGGATAACCCTTGTGTTATCTTCCTGAGGGGTTCTCTGGACCTCATTGGGTGCTGGAAATGGAACTCAGGTCCTCTGGAAGAGCAGCAAATACTCTTAACTACTGTGTCGTCTCTCCAACCCAAGAAACTCAATTTCTAGATGAGATTTTGGCAACCCCCTGGAAATGTTCTAGCACAGCAGAGCTGAGAGGGCTCCCTGTTTCCAGAAGCACCTGTCATCCATGAACACTTGGCCATGATGAGCTCCTCAAGTAGCTGTTCCTTCTCCCACTCAACCCTTTTAGTTCCTCTAAAGGGTCGTCCTACCACTTCCAGCCTCACTGACAAGCTCTGCAAAGTGATCTCCACAGATTCAGAGGCAGAAGCAGCAGCAAGGTGAGCTCCCCAGCCTTATGAATTGGGGAAGGGGGACATAGGCTAGTCCACAGAACACGGAGCCCCCTAACACCCTGCAGTGCAAGACTCAACCAAAGACACATGGTCCAAAAAGCTCACTGAAGACCATCTTAGACAGGATTCTCTGAACCATATACATGCTGAGCAATGACGTAAAATATAGAGCAAGAAAATTATAAAAGAGCCAAGTACAAAGGTAGACACAAAGGTGATGGGAAGGCCAAATCAGGAGGATCAGAAGTTCTAGTACGGGCCACATAACAAGCAAGACCTTGTCTTAAAAACAATAAAAGAGAAGCCGGGCAATGGTGGCGCACACCTTTAATCCCAGCACTGGGAGGCAGAGGCAGATGGATCTCTGTGAGCTGGAGGCCAGCCTGGGCTACAGAGTGAGTTCCAGGCTAGAGATGCAAAACCTATAGTCTACTGTTTAAAAAGCAGAAAGTAGATATTGAACGTTCCTCGCCTGACGAGCAGAGAGGACAGCCTCATTGTGTAAGAGAGGAGACACCCTGCTCCCTGCTTGCTAAGCATCTGCTGATGTCCTGAAGAAGAATTTCTAAAGAACTCTTTTTGAGGTGTGCTGCCTTATACTCTTTATGCTCACCTCACATTGTTTAAGGCTCATCAGAGATCCAGATGTGGTGGTTGATGTTGACTGACTGTCAACTTGATTGGATTAAGACTCACCTACACAGGGGTTGGGGATTTAGCTCAGTGGTAGAGCGCTTGCCTAGCGCTTGCTAGGTTCTATCCTCAGCTCCACATACAAAAAAAAAAAAAAAAAAAAAGGAAAAGACTCACCTACAGGATTAATGAAGCATATCTCTAGATGTGTGTGTGTGAGAGAGAGACAGACAGACAGACACACAGAGACAGAGAGAGTTAGAGAGACAAATTGGTGTTCCCGACACAATTAAGTCATGATGCCTCTGACCTAATGAATGGATTACTCCATTGACAAACTGGTAGGATGATGGAGTCACTGAGAGGCAGTGCCATGTAAGGGACTCCTTTTTGCCCTCACCCCTTCCTACAGTAGCACTCTCCACTCTCTCTGCTCTACTGTGAGCTGCGACCGAATCTTCTGAAATCATCGCCCCCAAACAAACCCTCTTCCTGTAAATCGTTTACGTCACGTAAGTGACCAACACACCACAGAAGAAAATGATGTGCTCTGAGTCCAGGCAGCAGGACTGGGTGCTGCAAAGGAATGCCACCAAAGAACACACATAGACCCTCCTACCACCGAATAAAGATGGAATTGCCTGCCAACAACTGCACAGGGAACTTGCCCAAATGGTGTAGCCCCAAGCTTCACCGTTCTTTGCCTTTTATGCACAAAACCCACATCCTGGTTGACACACTTCAGTTAGCAAGAACAGTTACCAAGATGCAAAACTGCAAAAGCCAAAAAGTGAGGTCAGTACATGTAGGGGCTGCTCCAGATCCTGGAGCTATGGACCAGGTCTTTTATGGATTAGATCTTTGCTCCTGTTCTGACGAGGGTTGGGGCCTGTGTCCTGGGTTCTAAGGTCAGAATGGTGCCTCCAGCACAGGATCACTTGTGCCAAGGCTTGTTACTGAGGCATCATCACTGAAGGAAACACCTGATTCAACCACTGCAAAGAGAGTGACAGACCTAGTGTGTCTGAGTAGCATCAAGGACTAGAACTGTAGATAGCTGGAATGGAAGCATTTTAGATCAGATAAGACACTCCATAGAAAAACCAGTCTCTGTATGAAGCTGCTTTGAGCCCAAACTTTTTGTTAGGTTTCATGATGAAAATCTCCCTGGAACCAAACAGACCTGGATTCATGTCTAGCTTCTAGTATTCTTTTTTTTTTTTTTGAGCTGAGAATCGAACCCCAGGTCTTGCGCTTGCTAGGCGAGCGCTCTACTGCTGAGCTAAATCCCCAACCCTCTAGTATTCTTATCATCATTACTGCTGCTACTCCTACCACTAATGAGACTACTTGGAGCAGAAGCAGCTAAAGCAGGTGTTTACCATCTACCTGTACACAGTCATCCCATCTGGAAGCTTCACTGATAACATTTACTTCACAGTGTTGTAAGGTACCAGGAGTCCACGTGTATAAACTTCGTAGCACAGAGCAGGAACCCAGTCTCAATGGTAATTATGATCTGTTGATGTCCTTGGTGTCTGCATTGTCTCTGTTATGCAGATACACAGTCTCATCCCTTGAGTAGGAAATTGGCATGGTGACGTTCTAGACTAGCAATAAACCTGTTGAGTGTGTGATAATCCCTGCAACTAAATCCTAAAACTAGGGTCTAGTCTGTGATGTTAAGGACTAGACCCACATTCTATAAGACTCAGAGCAGTAAGGGAGCTTTATGTGAGAATGTCTGAGTTCTTATCTCAGAGTCTCAGGCTCCTCATCTGTTGGGCCAATCACAGTACACACCACACAGGACCTTGTGGGATTAAATGAGATCACGTTACCTTCACACCACTGCTTCAGTGAAACAAACATCTGAGGGAAACAGCTTAGGGAACAGAAGAGCTTATCTGAACTGCAGGGGTTTCGGTCCATCATGGATAGCTAGGAGATGGTGAAGTCAAGCCATTCCTATCCCGGCTGCCAGAAATCAGAAAAAGAACATATTTCCTTCTTGGGTCTCTGAAGGAGTTGAAGATTAGTTACAGTTAAAGTTTACATAGTTATAGTTTTCCTTGTTAAGAATTTCAGAAAAGAATCTCACTAAAGAGTAAGCATATAAATTTGAAAGACGTTATAAGATAGTTCTGTTGGTAATATAAGTTAGGATAGAAAGTGAATCAGGTACATTTCGGACTTAACCAAAATAGGATAAATAATGGATTATTTTCTCTGAATTTGTCAAATGTAACTAGTCTAGACATTGTTTAGGTATTTATTACTTGCATATATGATATATAATTATTGTACTTTTGTATATAGTTTTTCTTATATTTAAAAAATAAATAAATATGCCTAAAAAACAAAACAAAACAAAAAAAGAACATCTGTGCTTCTAGGCTCTCTCCTTCTACCCATTTTATCCCATCTAGGTCTCCTGTCCATGATATGACTGATGTTCATGATGGGTTCACCCCACTTAGTTAATGCCCACAGACACATGCAGGGTTGTGTTTTACCATCTCCCTAAGACTTCTCAAGTCAATCAAGTTTACAGTCAAAATAAACTATCACATACCACAAATACCAAAACGACCATTTCACTAAAGAGAAACTGACATTTGGAAAGTTATATGCACCAAAACAGATGGCTAGATATTTGTAGAGCCGAAGTTTAACTCCAGGTCTACAAAGCTCCAAAGCTTGACCTTTTACGCACTTGTCACAATCCTGTGACCTTGTCATTGCAAGCCCTGGACAACTCACTGTACAAATCCAAGCCTTTTGCTACTCCTCAAGGTGTTTAAGAGCAGGAATTATATGTCTTTTTTTTTCCATTTAAGCAGCTGGGTTTGTGTTTTACTCGATAAAACATTCCTTAAGCTAAATTTAAAAGGCTGATCAAATAAGTGAATGCATCCAAGCGTAAAATAAATGAAGAAAAGGGCCCTTATTAAGGAAGTACACATCAAAAATTCCCAGTCAAAAGTGAAAGGGATAAAGTGGAGCCAGAGGAGAAGGAGGAAGAGATTGGTTCTGGATTTGTGCAGTCAAGCGACAATGAGAACATTTCCTTTGAAGGAAAATGGAGAAAGGTCATCGTCTTGAAGGTAGAGGAAGATGCAGGAGGTGAGAATGAGAGGGATGAGGGAGGGGCAGCTGAGGGCCAGCAACACTCTTGAGGCCAACTCGACACTGTGAAGTCTGTCACAGCAAAAGCAGGATTTGTATCTGCTTCCCATGAGACCGGAGGAGGTTGATGTTCCTCAAAAACCATCAACTCCCATTTAGGAGACAGAGAAGGAAGGAGAGAACACCCCAGATTGAGAATTCTGGAAAGGAAAGAAATCATCCCAAAAAACACTGTCCTAGGAAAGATCAAAGAGATTGGACCTAGAAATGTTTAGGCTTGTGGGTTAGAGACCAGCATTTTAGGAAGGGGACAATGAACAGAATACAAATTGTTAGAACACAATACGTTTTAGAAGACTCTTGGTATGTGAGTGGGGGGTGGGGTAGAGGTTTGTTCAGATCCTCATGCAATGCCTTCCCACTCCCTTTTTAAAGTGTAAATTGTGGTCAAAATATGTTTAAAATAATAGTTGTTGATGAAGAAATTATATTCAAAATCTCTATGACAACCTCACAGCAATGATAACAGACCCGTCCCCAGACCTTCTACAACTCAGATTAAACTCATCAACTCATATCTCTCTCTCTCTCTCTCTCTCTCTCTCTCTCTCTCTCTCTCTCTCTCTCTCTCTCACACACACACACACACACACACACACACACACAATTCTCTCTCTCTCTCTCTCTCTCTCTCTCTCTCTCACACACACACACACACACACACACACACACACACACACACATTTCTCTTCACTGCCAATTCCTTTAATAAGCATTTGCTGAGTAGCCATCTGCAACCTACCATTTACTTCTTTAGGTTAAGGGCACAAGGCTGACTAGACACAGTGCAGTGTGTTTTATAGTTAGGATAACCTCTGAGTACCCGAGACCCCACATATTTCAGTCTTGGGTCCATTCTACTCTTTTTCTGCTTCATAACTGAACCCCAAACCCAGCCCTGCTTTCTCCTTCTATTTTCCAGACTCGTGCTTCTCCTCAGATGTTGATGACTAATTGTGGTCTTCCTATAGCTCTAATATTTATCCTCCAACACATTCACTTGGCTCATATGATTCTGGCTCAACCTGATCCGGACTTAGCTCCCACCCAAGAGTCACCGATCTGCGTAGTCAGCTGCTTGGTGCAGCCCACTGGATAGAGACCTCTCACCCTTGAGAGTGAGGGCTCTGTCCCCTCTCACACACACAGCATCATGTCCCCAGGAGGCACTAAGCAGATTACTCCCGACAGGACACAGAACTTCTCGGGGATACTTTGAGTCCTGGAAGATGGGCAGCGTAGCTATATGTGCATGCTGGTATGCTAACCCAGGCTCCAGTACCTTGCTCTCTGTTGAGGTCAGATTCTTGTTTTCCACTTTTCCTCCATTTCGCAGACAGCCTCTCCAACTGCGGTTTTCACTTCAGGCATTCATATCAAAATCTCAAATGTAGCTTCTTGTACTGAACTCATTAAAACAAAAGAACTCTTTCTGTTGTGGCCTGGAGAGGAAAGAGTCTGCAAAGGGCTCAGTGCTTTGGCACCATGAGAAAAGAGAAGCAGATAGCTAAGAAGGAGCTACATCTAAAGCCCTGCTTCATAGACGACACCAAGGCTCCTGAGGTTAACACACTGACCCAATTTGAATAGCTCATGGCTCTGGAACCACCAAGGAAAAGCTCTTGGAGACCACCTTAGGAAGCAAAAGCTGAGACCCCCATGTCCCTTTCATCCACGGAAGCTCTGCTTCAGGCTATTTATACACCGGCTTTTTAATGTGAGAGTTGGTTTAAAAAGAGAGTTTCACCATTTCAGTAAAAGAAAAGCATGCAAAAACACTATAATATACAAAGGTTTTGTGATGTTAAATTGAACCCCATTTTCATCTAGAAAAAAAAAATAGTGGGCAGACACTAAAGTCTGGTTAGTTAATATGTATGATTTGGGGCCAGCTAGGGGAAATTCGATTTGATATTTTGGTTGTGAGTCTAGCCTTAAGTAGCTGAGCCATCTCTCCAGCCCAGAAACCTTACTAACATTTGCAGGTTATATGAAAATATATCCCCAAAATTACATATATGAATGGATGAATGAGAAGATGGATCAACAGACAGATTTATGATAAACACAGCAAAACATAGATGTCAGCTACACACTAGTTTACAGGTATCTTAGTAGATTCTTTCAATTTTATGGATACCTGAAAGTTTTCATAGTAGGGAGGAATTTACCATACATGTGTGATCTAATAAATATTTGATTTTCCCATTTAAAAATGAAGTATAAGTTATGTCTATACCACTTTATTACAAGGCCAATAATAATGAGGAAAATACAAATAATTGATGTGGCAGCTTTGGGAAAGGAAAGCTCAAGTGGTTTGTTTTGTTTTTTGTTTTTTTTTTTTGTCTAATTAGCAATTTGTTCATTAACTTTAAATTCTATACCATTTAAACTTCTAAGAAGCTACACAATTGAATTGTAACGTCTTACATTGCTACAGTTCAATGGCCTCTTATATAAACAAATAGGAAAGTTCTCTCGCACATTGCTTTGTTTGGGCCCCACAGTTCTACAAGAAGGGCAAAAAAATAATCACTTCCATTTTAAAGACAATGAAACTGAAGCCTCGACTTTATATGGCTGTCTAGAGTTGCACGGTTACGTCGGGTTGGGTGACAGTGAGTGGAGGAAACCACGTGCCATAACTGAGATCTTGTAAAGTCTGGAGAATGAGTAGTGGTGTCTAGGATGCATGGTGATGGGCAGATCGCTAGGACAGATGCTGGGGGGAAGCAAGTGCAAAATGATATGTATAGTTGATGCTATTTATGTCATAGACACCCACAGCAAATAACAAGCACATGCTTTATAAGTCCATTAGTGGATATATAAATGCTGGGATGTGGAAAAGCATACCTGTGCTAACTATGGTGGTGATCTCTGAGGACAAGCAAAAGGGCTTCAGACTGGGTATTGACCTGTCCAAGTATCCCCATATATATAATGTTTCAATGTTTTACTGAGAGACTGTCATGTGAATTAGTAAAAACAGCTTTGCAGAGAAAGGAAAAGAATAAATATTTGTGTGAAAATAAAGGGTTGGAGCAGGTGAGAAGAAATAGCATACAAAGGAGACCAAGAAAGGGAATGATCCAAATGGTTAAGACCAGAAAGAAAAGATCTTAAGTTCCAAGCCAGAGAGTTGGCACTGTATTTGGAACTCTGCACAGGAAGCTACTTTTGAAAGTGGTATACAGAGAGGAGAAACAGAAATTTTATCAAAAGTTACATGAACAAGATAGAGAGAAGAGGGTGGCAAGGATGCCGGAGAGATGGCATCTTCTAAACAGTACTTGGCACAGGGCTTAGGCAAGTAGTGGTACTTAATTACCGTTGGTTTTTCAGAGACTCTGGTGTTCTCATCTCTCGAAAGGGCAGACAAATAGGAGAAAGCAAAGACTTGAGACAGAGGAATTAAGGATTTCAATCCACAGGGTGGGTGAAATGTTAGTGCCAAAGAAATGTTTTTAGAAATAAATTTAAGTAGTAAGAACAGTAATTTTCCACCAAATTATCTTTCTTAGACACAAAAGTAAGCAGATCAGTTTTTCCCCCAGTGATGAGCTGAGTTAGTTGCACAGAAATCACTTGGCATGGTACCTGTCACACAAATAATGTTGACAATGATGTATGTACTGAGTTGTTTGACGTGTCACACGTGGTTGTAAGTGCTTTTATCTATTATAACTTTTCATCTTCATGACAGCTTTATGTACTACATGTTGTTACTATGCCTATTTTACATTTGTAGAGTCATGTTGTATCTTGTCTGAGGGCCTCTTGACAGTAAGCTCACAGGGAAAGAATGAACATCCTGTTGGCTTGGCTCTACCCTATTCTAACTGCCTTTCGAGAGATGAGAACACCAGAGTCTCTGAAAAACCAACGGTAATTAAGTACCACTACTTGCCTAAGCACTGTGCCAAGTACTGTCCTTATACCATACAGCCCAGCACTTTAACACACTCATCTAAGGCAAAGATATCTGAAAGCCAAAGTAAAACCCATTTCAAGCTTGGTTACTCAAAACCAGCCAATTAAATGCAACATATACGCACCCCACACACAAATAACTGCATTTAAAAGACATTTTGTCATAAGAAAATAGAATGGCTCATTGACAGTGGGAGACAGTGCCTTAAAAAAACAACAACCAAAAAACACCTCTGCTGCATCATGTAAGGAAGAGACTTGGTCACAGTCCCAGCATTAACCACTCAACACAATGAAGTGCTCTAGAGCCATCAGAGGAAAACCCAAGCTCAGAGTGTTTGCGGACGTTTGAAGGGCCTTGGAGAGAGACAACTGAGAGGAAGCACCTCAAGGAGAAGACAGAAGAGTGAACTCTGGGTCCTTAGTTAGTCTCTCATCAAAAACGAACGTTCACCAGCACTGTCCCTAAGCTTCAGACAGACCACAAGGCCAGGATGTTTCCAGACCAAGAAGTCTCAATAACTAGACTCAATAAGCTAAAATTAGGGGGCACAAGATGGCTACACAAATGGCAAACAAGGACATGGGGAGATTGTTACCAAGGGGAAAAAAATCTGGCCCAATAAAATGCTCCCAGTTTGTCCCAAAATCAACTCAGATGTCAATCTGGCAGTGCAAAATCTCAGCATTTGCTTTGAGTTGACTTTAAAATCACTGATTTGGAAGCCACACAGCAAGCTGGCCAAGACACTGTTTTCCCACTGGCTTGCTGGCTGTAACAATTCTGATGCAGGTTAAAATGGCAGCTGCCTTGACTCCTTTTCAGAAATTTGAAGGCTGTGCTCGCTGAAAACATTGACTCTTCCTTCACTGGAGCCTATAGATCGTTCCCCAAAAGTGATTAAAACGAGACAGAGAGCTTGGCAGTAGAAAAGAGACCAAGCTGTAGTGTCACATGACAGGTAAGACTCCGTTGAGAATTTAACGTGTGCTGGCTGATACCAACTGGAGCCAAAGGGGTACAACAGTGATGAAAACAGAGGCAAGCTGGCGCTTAGTAGGCACAAAATGAATTTGTATTGATTTTTCTGGGATGAGCTAAGATTTGGCTATTGTCTGTTGGTCAAAGGCACATTGCAAAGGATGTTTTCCTTCTTGTACTCAGACATCTTGGTGTAATACCTGATGAGTGATGGGGTAGTCAACACTACCCAGCTACCCAGCTTCTGTGGCACTCATGGGGTCCTCACTATGCCAAACTCTACTGAGGGCAACTTACATTGAGTCAATTGTTTACCTCTCAGGTGAAGTCCTTGAAGGAAATCTAGCTAATAGCTTCCTGACAAAAAGGAAACTAAGGCCCAAAGAGGCAAAGTCAGCTCCCTGCAGTCACATACCCAGTGAGAGTAAAACCAGAACTGAACTTTAGGCTCCGAGCTCTAAAAGTCAGGCCCTTAACTACTATGATAAAATATTTTAAAAATAATTGTAATAACTATCATTTTTACTGTCATAAAATATAATTATCTATGTACTAGATTTCTTTCAAGGCAAAACAAAAATTCTCTTATTATAACATGAGAACAGAAAATCAAAACACAAGAATTTCTTCCTTGGAGACAAGACTCATGCTTCTTGCTATTGCTTAAGGTAATCAAAGAATCAGCCCTCTTATTCTTGTGTCCACACCCCTCTACCTCTTCCACCTTTGGGTACAACTAGTCCTGAGTGCAGCCTTGGTGTACCCAAGCTTATAATGTGTATTTTTGTAAGTTCTATTGTAAATACTTTCTTCTTTCAAAAATACTTTTATTACCACTGATCTCGCTCTACCTTATTATTTCTGTGTGCCCCATTCCCATTGCCAGGATTCTAGGAAAAAGAGCTCTGTCTTATCAATATTTACTGTTGGGCAATAAATACAACGATATTTTAAGTGATTACAAAAAAATATGCAGGTGCTTGCTCTGGCCCCAGACTACCACAGCATTCTGCATGCATGATCTCAGTTAAGGCTCCCATCAACTGTCTGAGATATGAGCCATGACTATCTTTTTGCTCGCTGAATAGGTGATTGGACACAAGCCAAGCATCTAATAAGGTTTGAGAGATTTATATTCTATAGCTTTGTAATGCTACTTTGCTGAAAAAATTTCATTATAAAATCCTCAAAGGAGAAACAAACACAGCAGAGATTGCCAGAGGTTGACCAACCTGGAGATTTGCATTTGTGTTGTGAGACTGTGTGGGGTGGGGTGGGGGTGCAGGGGGTGTTTCTCAATGAAGACAAGTCATGCAAATCCACAAACAATGGCGATCCACCTTTGGACAGCTCCACAAGGACTGTGACCATACGCTTGCTTTTGTGCCTGTGATCCTGACTGAATGAATAACAGTTCCTTTCTCTCTTACATTCTTCAGTATGGATGATGTGCTAACTGTCACTCAATCTAAAAGTCTAAACATCTAGAAGGGGAATTAGACCTTCCTGGCCAGTATCCCTTCTGTTAACTGCCTGTACAGTCCACTGAGTCTCAGCCCAACCCACGGTCCAGGATGGGACATCTTTGTATTTGTACCATGTGAGATGCCATACTCTTCTAACATAGGGCCACCAGTTATAAAAGGACCAAAACGCAGCCTTTGGTGTGCACACAAGCACAAAATTACCACTTATTATTAATAGATATACTTTTTAAATTTATACTTTGAAAGATGTGAATACTATGTTTTCAATGTTCAGATGTACAAGCATATTCTTTATTTCAAAAAAAATCAGATGAGACATTTGTATTATTCAACAAAAACAGAATTTATGTTATTCTTATTATACCTCTTTTTTCCTTTGAGACAAGGCCAAGTATTCATTATATAGCCCATGCTGGCCTCAAAAATTCCATAAATTCTCCTGCCTTAGCCTCTGAGTACTAAGGTTACACATGTACACCCTCATACTCAGCTTTATTACTGTTTTTAAACTTTAATTCTTAATTATTACATGTATCTTTCCATAGAAGATACATAGAAGTCCATAGTATCCAGAGTGGATAGATACAATTTGTTTCAGAATCTGGTATTTTCCTCACACCAGAGGGCAAGGGTCCACATTCCTATAATGATAACAACACAGACGTGGTGTAGGTAGTAACTGAGACTCAAGGCTCAGGCTTTTGTCCACGTCTGTCACAGCCAAAGCAAACTATGTGGATATTACCATGGGAGTAGTTTGGGGAAAAGAAACCGTCACACTGAGAGCTACAGAGTCATTGACAAAGTGTGGCTAGGACAAGGCCCACGGAAGACTACAGTATGGCCTGGTGAAAATGCATCATACTTGACTTAACCAAGTCCCTAACCAAAGAACTCAGGTGATTGCAACTATTCCTCATACAATACAAACTCTGCCAAGTTTCCCGTTTGGTCCTCAGAACAACCTTGAAGAAGCATTCCTGTGGACCCGATTTGGCAATAAGGAGGATTCCGAACTGTGACACAAAGGGCTACTAATTTGCCTTGGATCATTCTTCCAGGAAGGGATACAGGTAGACCTCAGACTGGAAGCGTAGTACCGCCCTGTAAAAATCCTCCCTGGGGCCAGTCAGATCTGTCTCCTCCAATGCAAAGCATAGTGTGACATCTTGTTTACTTTTGTCTGAACTTTCATGAAGCCTATAGTCAAATTAAGTCTCAATCAAGACAAATTGCTTACAATTACCATATACACAGACTCATTTTCTTAGATTTAGAATTTTTCACTTTTATTTCACTCAAACTTATGTAATATCCCTTTTATAAAAAAACAATCTTCTTTAATTTGTAAAATAATGAATCAAGGTATAATTAGCACAAATTTTAGAAGTCTCAGAATCTATTCAATATTCATGGCATTGAATAGTCTTGGGTTTTAACTGTGGTCAGTGTCCTGGGCTCTCTACCTCATAGCTTTTTACAGATCCTGGATTCTAAGTCATTACTAGACACATTGTGGATCCTGGATTCTAAGTAACTACTAGGCACATTGTAGATCCTGGATTCTAAGTCATTACTAGTCATACTTTAGATCCTGGATTCTAAGTCATTACTAGGCATATTCACTTCTATCTGATATCATAGGGAAAGCTAGTGATGCTCAGAAAAATACAAGTTTCTGGGAATGGAAAGCTACTTCATGGACATTCACTGGCCTCACAAGTACGACCTTAAGAGATGATGAAAAATGTCAAGACATTGGGGAAGGCTCTCTCTTCCATTATAGTATTCCCCCCAAGCCTCAGGCCACAGGCCATTTCTCCAAATATGCCTGTGTTGGGTAAGATAGAATTTTCAGGATTCATATCAAAAACTTAATCTTTGTCATTTTAATTAGTAACTCCATAACACTAAATAAAGCTACATGTAAAGGCAATGAAAAATAGCTCAGAAATATATTTTACCACAAGATACCACGTATAAGTAGTAAGAGTTGGATGCTGAGGCAAATTAAGACTTAGATAAAGACACAGCAGTTAGAGAACGTGTCTGTGAGTCCAGGTCTCTGGCTTTTCATTTTAGTAACACTGTTTGGGATCGTCTACACTTGGAGCCTTTATCTTCCATTCAGTTGCTTTCACATAACTATCTACCCTTTGGGAGCAAACCCCTGGAGTTTCTTGCTGCTGTCCGTAGGCTCTCTATACTCTGGTCTATGTGACCTACCAAGGGAAATAAAAAGAAAGATGACATTTGGAATTACATTATGTAAACTATGTAAAATTGTGATAAACAACCCCACCCCCCAGAATCCAACATCCTTAGGGTATATCATCATACCATCAATCCCTCTACTTCAGGCTTGGTTTCATTCATACACACCACATTAGTCAAGTTAAAACCTTGCAGGGCCCTTTTCTACCAGAAGACAGGAGTCATGCTATATATTGAGCTGGCTGTAAAATCACTCCACTCTTGCCTCCCTGACTGAAAGCATTGAAAACACACAAATCACAGCTACTGAACCCTAGGGTGGAAAAGGGATCTTTCTTTCTGAGAGAGGTTCTCAGTATGTGATTCAGGATAGTCTCAAACTCACTCTTTAGCCCTAGCTCTCCTTGAATCGGATATTCTCCTGCCTCTGATGCTCCCAAGCACGTGTCAAGACTGCAGGTCTGTGAATACAGAGGAGATTAGCTGCCACCCACAGGAGATTTCCACCAAATCTCTCAGGAAAGAGGTTTGCAAGCAAGAAACACCCTTTGTCCTGGATGGGAGGTTTTCCTACCCACTGAGGACCAAAGATGGGACAAGGGTCTATATTGCACCACAAAAGAAGACAGTGTCCGGGAATGGTAATACCATGGAGCTTAGCTCGTCTTTGGTTGTAGTTTAGTTTCTTACTGCTAATCCTTAAGGGCAAAAGGTTTTCAGGTATCTGGGCAATCTAGGAGAGCTAAATCTCAAACAATGTGCAAACAGATTAAGAGGGGAAGTTCCAGATGATGGAAAAGCCATGTAAGATACTGAGGAAGGATTGCCTAAAAAGGTCAATGAATGCTTATGCTCAAGAACAGAAAACTTGTCTGGAAGTGCAGTGTCGTCCTAACCTGAAGAACACATGCACACAGAGACCGATGTCCTTTAGTAACTCAGCCATTGAACCCTGGCATCTTGAATAGAAGTTACAGAGAAGTCTGGTGAAAATGTATAGGAGCATGCCATCTCCCTTATATTTATCTGTATGTTACCATTATCTTCTAAAAATTTAGGAAGTTATTCCTAACAGTTTTGATGTTGAATGCATAGAATTTTAATGAAGTCAAGATTCACGTTCATGGGAAATTTAGAACTGCATAGTTATATTAGCCAAATGATTTGATCATTTCCCTTAAAAGATAAGTATCTGAAATGGAGAAATGGTAATACTTTTTAAATAAACACTTTGAATCAATAGAAACTAATAATACCTAAAAACTAACAATGTAATTAATTAAGATATTTTAATATGCATATGAGTTATGCTATGAGGTATTTATAGCAGCCCTAGTTCTCTTTTTTGTCAAATAAAAATTAAATATATTTTTAATGTGCAACATGATGTTTTAAAACAAATATACATTTGGGAACATTGGCGTTATTCCACATATTTATCAGTTATTTGCATGGTAGTCCTATTTCTCATTTCTAAATTTGGAAACAATCATCCAAAAGAGAGAAGTAGTGAAGTAAATTGTAGCATACCCATATGGTGGACTACTTTTTAAGAGCTAAAATGTAGTATTGTGGAAATTAATCTATGTAAATAGGAAGACATTTACACTTCACTGTGGGGTTAAAAATATATATAAAATATTATGTCTCATCTGGGTTTATTGTTGCTTGAAAGGAAAGGGCTCCATGGAAGAAGAAAATCAAGGACAGGCACAGTGTTAGAGAGCATTCTAGGTAGGCAAAGAGGTAAAAATAATTCTTATTTCTTCTGTATTATTCCTTCAGTATTGCCTACTAATGTTTTTTCTACTCTAAAATAAATGAGCTCTACCAAAGTTATCTCTGAAAAGAATATGCACATGGTGTTTTCAATATGAAAGTAAGATTTTGAATTAAGTCAAAGCACTTGAGCAGGAAGTGACAGGATTGAGGTCCTGAAAGTCATGTAACATCTAGCACAGAGCCGCAGGTTTGGGCTCAGCTCGGCCATTGGTAATAATGGTTCAACTACATCTGTTTTCCATTCCTGTACCCAGAAAATAACAGCTGACCAGTGACGTGGCTCAGTGGGTAGGTAATAGCCGGAGTTTGATCCTCAAAACCCATGTCACCGAGAACCAGCTCCACAGTCGTCCTCTGACTTCCATTATGTGCCATGGCAAGTGTACACAAGCACACATCATGCACTCTCACATACCAATGACAATAAATAAATGAATGCTTCAATCACAGAAAAATTAAATTACCCACCTTAATGAGCCATCAGGTAGCTAAATAAGTTAATACCGTGTGCATAATGGTTCTTAGCTTAAAGTCAAATCTAGCATAAGCTAAACTTTATAAGCCCATGCCTCTTTAAAAATGTTATTTTTTAAATGATTCTTCAGATAAATAGGTGAAGATGAAATGGCTTGGTTGCCCCTCCCCCTTGGTGTCGAGTCTGCCCAGCAGACAGAAGGCTGCCACTCAGTTCTCCTCAAACCCCGTCCATCATCTTAATTTCTTTAAAAAACCAATTCACTTCCTCTCCTCCTCCCAGAAAAGCTCTTTGGGAAGTTTTGCTCTGTTGCTAATGGTTTTCTTTATAACAGGGTGATCAATTCGACTGAGATTAATTGAGCATGAAGCTGGCAGCATGTGTGAAGTCATTTATCTGAGAGAAGGGGCCAATCTCACACAGGCCAGCCAGCTCTCATTACTGTGTGGTGGGTGGCTCTCATTCCAGCAGGCTGACAGGAACCTGAGCCTCAAGTGGCCATTACCACCTGTGCGAGCATGGGAGGGTAGAGACCGCCTGCATGCCTCTCCTGAGCAGAAGACATCCTGCTGCTCATCTTCACAAGCCTGTTATTTTGAACTGACTGCAAAGTCAGGCCAGCACCTTCTGTGACACATTAAAATGCCTTAATTTAACCTAAAGTGGATATAGCCTGGATTCTATCCAATGAAGTTCCATTAATGAAGTACCATAAAAAATAATTATTCTGATGGATGGATGGATGGATGGATGGATGGATGGATGGATGGATGGATTGATTTGGTTTTTTGAGACAGGGTTTCTCTGTGTAGCATTGGCTATCCTGGTACTCACTTTGTAGACCAGGCTGGCCTATAATCTACAGAGATCTGCCTGCCTCTGCACCCCACTCCCAGGTGCCAGGATTAAAGGCATATGCCACCACCATATTGAAAATAGATACTCTTATAGGCAGTATCTTGCATGGGCTCTGCATGGTACCTTCATGGGGTTTTGATATAGGATTCCTGCTTTTAATTTATTTGCCATAAGTCCAGGTTGCATTTTATGGCTTAATACCCATATGTGATGTGTGCATATGCACAGTTCAAATGCACTGTACTGAGGTAATATAATATTTCATATTGTCAGGACTTAGGCATCAAGCGATCTTGTGAGGGAGTATCTTACAATCACTACCACACTCAGTACCTGCAGCCTATGAAGTATAGGTTTCCTTATTTCTTGTTTTCCAAATAAAGGAACTGGACACAGAGGGGTTAAGTAACTTTCCCAGTTACACAGCAAACTAGGATTTCACCTTGACATCTTGCCACACTGCCTCCTCAGTGTATGTGTAGACTTTTCATCTGTACACAGTAGTTAATTGTCTCTTCCTGTCCCTACACAAATACAGGGATGCAGGAAGTCTGAAGCTGGCTCACAGCATTTGGAAGGTCTGTAGCCAGGGTCTCTCTTAATGAGTCACTGAAGCCCAGGTGCCATGTACTTTCCCTATTGGTATCCCAGGGCATAAAGGAAGGAGAGAATGTCTTCATCCAAAGCTTGCTTTTCCTTTCCTTCCATGGACAAGATTCAGTGTGTGTGTGTGGGGGGGTGTCTGTCTGTCTGTCTGTCTCTGTGTGACTGTGTGTCTATATGTCTGTTTCAGTGTGTATGTGTGTGTATGCTTGTGGATCTGTGTGTGTATTCGTGTCTGTGTGCATGTGTGTATATGTGTGTCAGTGTTTGTGTGTGTGTGTGTGTGTGTGTGTGTGTGTGTGTGTGTGTGTGTCTGTGAGTTGTCTACTCTCTGAACACTAACAAGCATATATCACATCCTAGATCTTGCACCCCACAGTCCTGGCTAAATTTATGTCAAGTGTGCTAGGCCATAGCTACTCAGTTCCTTTGACAAACAGGACTCCAGATGTTTCTATGACAGGTTTAGGATGACATTTCCCAACAGGAATTGGTTGATTCTGAGTAGAAGACATAGTTCTCCCTCATGCTGGCAGGCTTCACACAAGCAGTTGAAACCTTAAAGTGAGCAAAGATGGTTGAACAGAGGGGATTCTAAAGCACTGGCCTTCCACCTGCCCTAAAATAGCTGCTCTGCCTGGGTGTTCATCATACTCATCTGTCCTGCGGGATTTGGGTTTGCAGACCTCCACAATCCTGTGAGCCACTTCCTCGGACTGTAATGATTTTCAGAGACGGGTGCCTCCCGTGGTTTCTATCTCCTGGTGACATCTGAGGACACCTCCTCCAGCCAGACAGACTGGGGACCCACAGGGCCTCACTGGGAGGGAGACAGCTTTGCAAGGAGGGTGGGACTGTGACTCAGAGTACCCTGTGAAGATAAAGTTTGAGCTGGGGTTGCCCCCGCTGTGTAAAATGTCCCTTGTGCAGATCCGAGGGAAGCGCTGTTCACTCACATAACCAAGAATGAAACAGCCGGAAGGAATGCAGAGCTCTGTTACCAATATTTAAAGAGACAGGCTAAGAAGCATGAGGCCCAAATCAAGGAGGAAACCCAGGCTGTGACCTAGATCCTGCCCTGGCCTTTTAAACTCAAAGAGAGGGTTTCTAGTTCAGCACCAAACACATTTTTTTTTTTAAACTGAGAGAGAAAAAACAACAACAATGACCAAAGGAAATCCTCTGTGGGACACTTCCTACAATTCCATAGTTACCATTCAAGAAGGGGAAAAAAAACCTCATATGTTTGGGCCACCTCATCTGGCAAAAATGTTGACTGAACTTAATCTTAATGGGGCATCATTTTACACTTCTTGTTCAAAAGTTATTTTCCAAGTAGCAATGATCATCAAGACAGAGCCACAGTGCCCACTGAATGTCTTTGACTCACCCATTTTCTGCACTTCCTCCCCCACAAAGGGAGCCTGTCATCTACGGGAATGAGGAGAGCGCAAGCAGAGTCTCCAGGCATTGTTAGAACAACAGAAACTTGAGTTTCATAACTCTCCTCACCCTCTGGCATTCTTGCCGTCAGACACAAACGTGGAAAGTCGTCCATCTGCATAGAAGAGTTCAGAAATGAGAGCCCGGTTCCTCTGAGTCTTGGGAAAAGCTGCAATGGAGTTCCCATCAATCTAAGCCTTCTAATCAACTTCTTCAAGTGGATCCAATAAACGGCCCGTATATAAATAATAATCTGTGATGTCTGAGTGTAAAGCATTTGCAGCACTGTTTCCTAATGTCCCACAGAGTCAGATTTGATGTGCTGGAGCTCTTCTCCTCCATGTGCCTAGCATGAATAGTGCACACAGACCAAGTACAAGCCTTTCTTTTCAGAAACCTGCCTGACTCAGACTTCCTATTATCGTATGGAAATGTAACTCAAGATTATCTCTGTAAGTCATTTTGTTTAAAAATCTTTGTTGAGCTTTTCATATCATGTAGAGCTTTTCAGTCAAAAATATACATTTTTTTTCATGTGTAGCTATTGGCTTTAAAATTCTACTGAAAGATACATAGTCTATGAAGTTGAATTTTATACAAATCTAGAAATGTTCTATGGAGAAAATGGTTCCTACAGAGGTTTAAGTGTCTTATTTGTTCAATAAGTTTATTATCTGTCTTTCCTCACTTTGATAAGCCCTATAAGGGCAGAGATGTATTTCTATCTTGCTAAGTCTCCAATATCTAGGAAGGACTTGACGCCCCCGCCCCACCAGCAATGCAAATTGTCTTGGGTGAGCATGTAGGTCACACTCATGGAAAGTGAAGGAAGTAGATGGACTACTAAACTCCCATGTCTTATGGGAAAAAGACTGGAAAGGAACACGAGGCCAAGAGGCCTGAGCTTAAGTCTTCAGTTGACCACGAAGAGACTTTCTGTGTGACCCTGAGCGTCTTTCTCCCCTCTGGTGGCCATGTACTACAAAGTTCTCACTTATATACCTGCATCTTGACCCAACATGTTAAAAGGCAAAATTATGACCAATTTGTTTTTGTAGAGCTTATGTCTTTGCATTGCAATATCCATGATCTCTTGGGAGATTCAGAGAGGTCCTGAACTGCAAGGGAGTCTGACTGCATTTGTGGATGGAAGGACAGAAGGAACAGAATACAGAAATGGAGTTCCACTAGCCAGTTATAGTCGACATTGGCCATTTTTGAACAACGTTTCAACAGTAAGCCACCTGTGATTGCTGGAAGTCCCCATTTTGTAACTGGATGGGGTTCAGCTGGTGATTGCTTTGAAGCGAGCTTTTCAGCTAGTTTCCTAATGCAGTTAGGGCTCAGTTCCCTGCCTAAAGATTCACCTTGAGCCAAATTTAATTTAACAAATTCCAATGGGGAAAAGTCCACTGGAGGACAGCCATGCCCACTGGAAGGAAGTAGGAAGCAAAACATAGCATCTGCTTTGGAAAGTGAGGAATTGCCTTCTCTCCCCTCCACACACTCTCTTACAGCACATCAGACATTGTAGTGCTGTTCAAAACTGAAGAATCTCAGATGTTGAATGCAATGCCCCAGTAGCTCCGTTGACAATCCCCAAACCACAGCTCGGCCTTCAGAGAAAGGGAGGCTGGGCTTTCCCGAAGTCACAGAGCTGTGGTTTCCTGAGTCACCCGCTCAGACAAGCTGGGTTTCCTGTAGGTGTGCCCTGCTGCTGGTCTATGCTGTAGGCTCTCCACATGGTGAATACAGTCTAGAGAACAGAGATCAGCAGGACCTGTATATGGTGTGGTGTGCAGGGAAATAGGCCCTATCAGAGCAGAAGGGAACGAGTCTTCAACCATTTAAGGCAGAAGGGGACATTTGCACTCCCAACAGACTGCCTAAGCACTACAGGCACCCTCCTGCAGTATGATAGGAATGCTCCACATTTGTAATGGACAGATACAGGGCTGTTGCTTCAGGCAAATCATTCCATTTGACTTTTAAAACAGTTCAGTAAGATAGGTTCTATTGCTGCAGACCAAGGCAATAAGGCTCAGAGAGGTTCAGCCCTTGCTGAAGGTCACACCCAGAATGTGGAAGGGGTACAATTCTGCTCTCACAGTCTGGTCTAGAGGTCAGTCACTGACGCCACATCACATCTGAGTGGTCCACACTTCCCACTGCCCTCCTTGGAAAGCCAACCAACCCACCCATAATGGAATGTTTGGGCCCTATGGTTCACCATACTTGAATATGCTACCTTTGCTTCCGTCTTAAAATGGGCTCCCATACAATCCTTCTTGGGTGCCAGGTCAATGTCTATCTTGCTATCACAACCAAAGCACTTCAGTAAGTTTCTGATTGTTACTGCCTCACCTCTTCCTCACGCCCCGACACCTCTCCCACACTTGAACCACCAGGAAGCTTCTCATCTCACAGAGGTCGCTGACTTTCCCCGACCTGCTGAGTAGGCACTGTTTTTCAATTATGATCTTGGTTTTCAGCCCTTTTTACACACTCAGTGATGACCTCGTTCTTGAATCCTGCTGTTCCTGAGGCAACCTTATTGTTCGCTGACTAACTAGCTTGGAGGATCCCTGCAGATCTGCCCATTGAGTAAATATGGTATGTGGTGATTCCCAAATCTTTACCTCCCCCCCCCCCAGTAACAGGTTCTAGGCCTCAGCACCACATACATTGTCTACCCTCACCCACAGCCTCCACCATCTCGCCTTCTAACTCGTTTCTCTAAGTAACCCAGCCTTTCTGATCTGAGTCTTACACAAAGCAGCTGCACAGGCATTATTGTCTCATCTCATCTGTCAGTCTCCTTTTCTGTCCACACTTCCTTAGGACTTCATATGGACACCTCTTCTAGGAAGCGGGGAGCATTTTAGTTACTATCAGACCTTGGTGAGCTTCCACACCTCTCTCTCTCCTCCTATTGCAATGTTTATTTTCTCTGTATCCTCTAGACTTGAAGCTTACATTAAACTCCCACTCATTAATATAATTGTTAATCCCTGGAGATGTTCAATAAATATTGGACAAATAGATAAAGGATGGATGGATGCATGCATGGATGCATGGGAATGGCAATATTATTTAATCTAATCTCAGGATGCTTTTGAGTGCCATGGGTCAAGAACTCAGTGTAAAAAACAAACAAAAACAAATGCAGGGTTAGGGTCAGCCAGACATCCAGATGTCCCCTGCTCATAAATATGACAGTATCTGGGAACATCTGGATGATGGTGGAAAAGCTACACACACGGCACATTTAAGTAAAACTGAACCAGGAACAGACTCGGCAAGGAGGGAGTGAGCTCGCCAGCTATATTCCACAGAGGGTTCCACTGGAGTCCAAGAGGCTGGGTGGTGTAAGAGTCACAGGCACACACAAAAATACCTGTACACAAAGTCCCAGCTGCTTATTTGTAACCAGAGATACAGCATGATAGGACTTTTAGAGGAAGAAAATTGCCTCTCCAAGTAGAAAAAGGCCTGGCAGTTTCCAGTGCATTCAACCTGTATGCACCTGTGCACAGCTGGGGACAAGCATTAGTCTGAGCATCTCAGCAACAGGAGAACAGTGTAGAATGTGGTGCTTAGCAATTGAATGAGGATGATCAGGCCAGAAAGGAGCCTATGGGTGGAGGTTAAGAGACAGGACAAAGTCTCTGTGCAGCAGAGCAGATACCCTTACAACAGACAAAGATGGCTGAATAGAAAGCAGGACTTTGAGATATATCCATATGTCTAGTCTAAGGCCTGTGGCTTGCAGATGGCTGCCTTCCCACTGACTTCACATTGGGCTTTCCCCTGTGAACACTCCCTGGTATCTCCTACCTTCCTCGCAAGGACACAGGTCATTTTGGGTTAAGGCCCTACCCTAGGGATTTCATTTGAACTTAAATCACCACTTTGAAGACTTTATTTATAAATGCATTTGTATTTCAAAGTGATGAAAGTTGGGATATCAGCATATGAATATCAGGGGCAGGAAGACAAAATTTAACCCATAATACCATCTGTATTTGTTACTTTCCCAGTGGCTAGGACAAAATTCCTGATAAAGGCAATTTGAAAGGGAACAGCATATTTTGACTCACAATATGAAGGGATGGCCAGTCTCAGCAAGGAAGGCATGGCCAGTGAGAAAGCTGGTAACACAACAGTACATACATCCACATTGGGAAGGTGGGCAAGTGAGTACCAGAGCGCAATCTAGGACCCTGCCTGTGACGTGCTACTACTCAGATTGAGGCTGGATTTTCCCTCCTCGGTTAAACCTCTCTGGAAATACTCTCAGACACATCTAGCATCTATCTCCTAGGTGGTCCTAAACTTCATCAAATTGAAAATTAATGTTAATCATTGCACCATGTAAAGATGTAGAAAAATTGTTGTTTGTACTCAAGGGAACAACAAAATATGGCCATGTAGAGCCCACAGTTTTCAGACATTATACAGAGTGAGACACCTTGAAACTCTAAGTTCTGAGTGGGATGTCTCCATCAAATCTCTCTCCTTAGGGCTCAGGGAACCCCATGGAAGAGGAAGCAGAAAGACTGCAAGAGCCAGAGGGGGTGGAGGACACCAAGGAAACAAGGCCCTCTAAATCAACGTGAGCAAAGCTCCTATGAACTCACAGAGACAGAGGCAGCATGCACAGGGCCTGCACAGTCTGCACCAGGTCCTCTGCGTATGTATTATGACTTCCAGCTTAGTGCTTTACGGGAGTCCTGAGTGTGAACGAGCTGGGCTCTGACTCTTGTGCCCTCTCTTGGGCTCTTTCCCTTCCATTGGCCTATTTTGTCCAACTTCGCTGTGATAGTTTTTGTTTTATCTTATTGTATTTTATTTTGTTATTTAAGAAAATGAATGAAAGAATATATGTAAACCTAGCCACTAGGGTAAAAGTTAACAACTAAACTGTCATTTATACCATCTGAGAGAAAGAAAATCAGTTTCTCCAATGGAATGACATTGAGTATATCAAACATTCCAGGGCAGATCTCATATTCAGGAGTAGACTAACAAATAATGGACTCCACCAGTGTGTGTGTGTGTGTGTGTGTGTGTGTGTGTGTGTGTGTGTGTGTGTGTGTGTTTGGTGGGGTTTTTTTGTTTTTAAATTTTTTTTTCTTTTCAGGTTATACTGTAATTTGTTTCCAGGTTTTGGCATTTTGTTGTTTGGTTTTGGGTTTTATTTTTTTTAATTGTTGTTTCATTTTGTTTTGTTTTTTGAGAAGGAACTTGAAGTTGAGTGGGTAGGAAGGGGGAGGATCTGGAAGAACTTATAGAAGGGGAAGAATATGATCAAAATATATTTAACCTTAAAATTTGTTTTAAATAATAAAGAATTAAATATAAAAGAAGTATGGTTGTAGAGACAGAGATTCATTTGGAGCCATGTCTGAAGGACAGTTATGTTTCTAAGATAATACTAGCTACCACTGGGAAAAGGTGTTAGTAGCTTGACTCAATAGTGATTTTGAGCTATGAAAAGTTCTGAACCATGGGGGAGAAGCTATGCTATTCCTATCAGGGACAGGACCTGATGAAGACTCTGCTATCAGCAGCAGCTAGCTTGCACAGCTCAGTTGCTCCCAGGTTTGCTCTGAGTTTCTGCACAGAGGAAGAAAGCAGGGGAAGAATGAACTAGTTATGTCTCTATGGACAAGACCTACAGTGGTGGCTTGAGAATCTCTATACCCTCCCCTCGGGAGACTGGGAAATGCAGTCTACCTGTCTTCTAGATATGAGAGGGGCTGGTACCCAGGGGCTGGTCACTGAGCAAAACTCTCTTTGTGAGAAATAGTGAGAGAAGGCGGTCAGGTCTGAGGAACAGCATGAGCAAGGGCAGAAATGTTCATTGAGTATCCAGACACTTTAAGTAATTGAAATCGTCTGTGACATTGAACTTACATAGGGATGCATCATGGGGAAAGACTATAAAGGGAAACTAAATAAAGAGCATCTAAAACTCACCCTAATTGCTGGGAATCTAATATAGGATTTAAAGGGGTTTCAAAATGAGGAAATTCACCCCATTATCAATGAGGGAAAGAGAGAAACTAATTGAAACAAATATGCCCACATCTTACTAATCACTAAATCTGGATAGGACCCATGTCTAATGTATTTTTATTTTAATATTTAATGATTTTTAAAAGTTGAGCTGGGGGGGTGTTTAAAGATATTTAAGACCCTTAACAAATCTCTCATTAAAATATCACAAGATACTTTAGTTGATAAAGCCAATAAAGGGAGAAAATGTTTTTATCCATTCATGTATTAGCTTCATAAAAGCAATTAGCGAATGCAGTTGCACACAGGAAGCTCCAGGACAATGCCAACCTTCCCCAAAGGTGTGACTTCATGGGAACCTGTGCATTACTCCTTGCAGGAACTGTGCGGGCCTCTGCATAAGTCACCCACTTGATTGCCCCTGCTCCATGCGGGGCAGTTAACTTTACGAGCAATGCCAGAGGAGACACCTTCCATCATTGTAAACTTGTCCAAGAGAGTCACAGAATTTTCTTGGGGCATCATTTGTTGGTTTTCCATTTCTTCTTCCAAGCCTTGTGTTGAGTCCTATTGGAACACCAACACCGTATTAAATTGTAAATCACTTGATTTGGTGTTTGTTTTTATTTTTTCAGATAAAACTGTAACCACTCTCACATTTTCTGCTAAGAAACATCCATAGTAACACATTCCAGGTATTTTCACATAGGCAGATGTAGACCTCTCCTCTCCCCCAAACATTTAGAAGATTTGTGATTTGTTAAGAAATGTTTGGTTGGTTTTTGTTTGTTTGTTTGTTAAGTCAGGGTTTCTCTGTGTATCTCTAGCTGTCTTGGAACTCACTCTGTGGACCAGGCTAGCAGGATTTGCTTGCCTCCCAACTGCTGTGTCCCACACGAACAATGTTCCACACTGGCCTTACTTGGGATTCAAGTGTGACGTTTCTGTCTCACCTCAGGAAATGTGGCACAGGCAGATGGCCTGGCTGGGCTCCTGTGTCTGCTCTAGTCTGTGTACAATGCTGCCTGTGTCGCGGATGTGCACTTAGATGGGTGCCTGGCTGAGAACCCGATGACTGTCCGTGACTGCAGAGTTTTCAAGGGCCTCTGTGGAGGAGGGACATAAGGAGTGTCAGCTTGACTTGTTCTCACCTCCTCTGATCCTTTCTAGTCCAGAGGTCACTGTGGTCCCAGCTGCTTCCTGTTCTAAGGTCCTATTTCCTATGGTTTACAGTTTTAGGCTTTACACTGAGATCTCTAATCCATTTTAAATTAACTTTTTATGTTAACTATAGGTTCATTCTAATACTAATTTATCGAAGATGTTTTTTTCCCAAATGGGATGCTGGATTAGAGCCAGTGTTTTTTGTGGTTTTGTTTGTTTTTGTTTCATCTTTTTATGCATTGTGGGGAGGATAATCCAGTTTTCCCTTTGGGGTTTATTAATATACTGAATTACACCGGTTGATTATTGGATGTTAAACCGGCATACTTGGAAGAAAGCTTGCTTAGCTGTGATTATTATTCTCTTTAGACATTGTTGGATTAGACTTTCTAAGATTTGATTCCAATAACTTTGCACCTGTGTTCATGAGTGCTATTGGTATAGCTCCCTTTTCTTGAGTTATCTTCTCTGGTAAAGTATCTGGATAATGCTAGTCTTATTGACTGAGTTGGTACACTTCACTGTGGTATTCTAGAAGGGCTTGCACAACATTGGTATTTGGTTTGGTTTTGATTTCATTGGAAGAAAATTCCCTCAACGCCATTTAAATCCTCACAAACTCAATATTTTAATGGATGCGCAGGTGACTGTGAAGGTTATCTACCTTTTTGTGGTTCTGTTTTAATTAAGTTGTCAAATTTATTGGCATCAATCGTTCATAATATCAGTGTCCTTTTAGTATCTCTACTGCTACAGCCCTCACCCTCCTTGGGGTTGGTAACTCCGGCCTTTCACTTTTTTTCCTAGCTAGGTCTGACTATAGGTTTATCAGTCTCAAAGAAACCCTTCAGTTTCGTTGTTTTCTCTACTGTTTTTCACTTTTCCTTTCTTGGCTTTCAGTTCGTACCTTTATTATTTTCTTGGCTTGTTTTTACTTCAGTTTGTTGTCATGTTTTAATCTCATGTCTCCAAGAAACTCCGTATTTGATTATTACTATAATTTAAACAACAAATTTTCTTTTGAAGAGATTTTAATGAAGAAGACTAAAAATCTTACACATTTGCCCTTGTAACCATCTGAAGCTCTTCACTCCTTGGGGTTGAGTTAGATTTCCACCTGACATCATTCCCTTCTGCATGAAGGACTCCTTTACAATTTATTCTAATATGAGTATGTACATAATAGGTTGTCTTCACCCCTTAATTTCTGAAAAGATCATTGTTGTAGAATATTAGTTTAAGGTGTGTTACTTTTGTTTGTGTTGCATTTGTTAAACTCTGTGAAGCTGTGTTACTGTGCCTGTCTAAAACACCTGATGGTCTAATAAAAAGAACTGGCCAATAGCAAGTCAGGAGAAAGGATAGGGTTGGGGGGGTGGCAGCCAGAGAGAATATATAGAAAGAGAAATCTGGAAGAAAAGAAGAGCAGGAGAAGAAGGAGGAGGACATTCAGGCATCAGCCACACAGCCACACAGCCACACAGCCACACAGCTACATAGATAGCTACACAGCCACACAGCTACACACCCACACAGTCACACAGCCACACAGCTACATAGATAGCTACATAGCCACACAGCTACACACACACACACACACACACACACACACACACACACACAGCCAGTCACAGAGTAAGAGTGCCAGTAAGATTACAGAAGTAACAAAAGGAAAAGCCCAGAGGCAGAAGGTAGATGAGATAACTTAAAGTAAGAAAAGTTGGCAAGAAATAAGCCAAGTTAGGGCCGAGCATTTATAATTAAGAATAAACCTCTGTGTATGATTTATTTGGGAGCTGGGTGGTGGGATCCCCAAAAGAGCAAAGAGTAAAACAACCAACAATAGGTCATTAATTTACCAGTATCTTAAAGACATTTCCTGAGATATAATCAACTCTTACATCTAAAGTTTTCACTACCATAGATTAATCCCACAGAAGATTGAGAACATTTAGGGGGGAGTTTGTATCTGGAATGAATATGCATTGACTTCTTTTGCAGTTACTCCCTAAACAATATAGTAAATTAACTATTTGCATCATTAATTTAATCTACGTAGAAGTATCTCCAAGGAAGTTAAACACAAATACTATACCATTTTATAACATCTATAGATCAGGTTGGCCTCTAACTCACAGAAATCCACACTTCTCTGCCTCTGCCACCAGGGATTATATAGTGTTCTTCTCTCTCTCTCTCTCTCTCTCTCTCTCTCTCTCTCTCTCTCTCTCTCTTTCCCCCCTGCCCCATCTCTCTCACTGGTCTCTGAGAGAGGCAGGAGCAAATTACCCACAAATACTCAGAAAACGTTGTCCAGACAACCTGGCAGACAGGTTTGTTAGGCTTTTGCCTATCATCATGCCTCCACACATAGTGGATTTCAGCATTGCTCTTTGTAATCTGTAAATACTTTTTACATTGTTCCAGCACAGCTGTGTTACTTATAAAAGCATTTATCTTTATGAATCTTGCTCTAATATTTGTTAGGACAGAGCAGCGCCCAAGCTTCAGATTATGATTCTACTAGCAATGATAGCTTTGGGATTGTACTCAGTGTCTGGAGTATCCTGGGTTCCTCAGGTCCAGAGGGTACAGACAGATACTGTGTGCACAGTGGTTGTTGCCCTTTTTCATCCCTTGGTTGGTTCTTGTCCAGCCTCAGGTAGTTTTCTCCTCAGCACATTCTGATCAGTACTGAGCTCTATAATCCCAAAGAGAACGTCTGAAGATTCTGGACTTCTCCCACACAGCAGTCTTCTCTCTTGTCTGCTTGTCTATCTGTTGCAGTCACCATGGAGAACTCACAACTCTGTCTCCTCAAGTCAAGAAACTCACCAATCTGTTCCTGGGTCTTTTATACAAGTGAGAGATAGCTTGACTACCCTTTGAGGCAGTGAGCTATGTAAACAATAGCCAGAGACCTCTGTCTACATGCTTCCATAAGAAGCTCACACATTTTAAATATAAGAGAGCATCTGGGTACTCTCCCCCATGATAGGACATCCAAAAGGGGGTAGGGCCCCTACTAATTTTACTGAGCTGAAAAGATTTCTTTCTTTCTTTTTTTTTTAAGCTGAGGGTCGAACCCAGGGCCTTGCGCTTGCTAGGCAAGCACTCTACCACTGAGCTAAATCCCCAACCCTGAAAAGATTTCTTACATGCATTTTTTAGTACATTTGCTTCTTAGGAGAGTCCCTAAAGGTATTTGGGTTCACATACACTTGATTTTGCTTTATTTAGAATTAAAAGTCACGTGTTACTTACAAACATGTTTTAACATCTTGAGGGAGCCCTAATAAGAAAAATCCTTACGTGGAGACATTGCAATATCACTGGGAACAGACAAATGTAAAAACAAAATGTTTCAGTCAGAAGTCTAAATCTAGGGATGGAAGTAGAAGAGGAACTGGAATAGAATTACAGTCACCCACAGTTTCTTTTTCGGATATGTCACAGACTAGCAAGACCTCTAATGACCAGTGTGCGTTATTTACTGACCACCACCACACACTGAAAAGTTCAGGGTTTCAAAGAAAAGGACCTTCCAGCAAATCTCTTTCTTCAGCAGCAACAGTTGTCAGCCCACCACACACAAGCCAGCAAAGAAGAGCATGACTCGCTCTGAAAAGCAGCCATACACGTTCCTCTTCAGAACAATCATTGGCCCACAGAAAAGGCCCTCTCCAGGCCTCAGGCTATTGCCGCCAATCTTTTGTGGAAAAATAGAAAAGTAGGCTTTGGAAACAAGATTATCACCTTGGTTCAAGACCTGCTCAGCCACTCACTGCAAGTGTCATAGTGAAAGAAATAACCAGCTCAGTTCTTGTTAGTTTGCTAGGGTTCCCATAACCATCACCACAGACGGACTGTCTTAAACAGTAACAACTACCTTCTCATATTCTGGAAGTTAGAAATCTAAGACCCAGGTGTTGTCAAGTTAGAGCTGCTCAAAGCCTCTCTTCCTCACTTGTGTTTGACCACAACCACCCGAGAGCGCACTCACTCACGCTCAACCCCTCCCTCTTCCTCTGCTCTTAAACTTACACAGACAAGACCACGCCCTAGGGCTTATTACCCCGAAGCCATTGGCTGACTGGATCCAATTCCCACAACAACCTTCTATGTCTTACTGTGTCTTCACGGAATCATCTTTTTGTAGTGTGTGTCTATGTCCTGATTTCTTCTGATTGGATGCCAATCCTAATAAAGATTAAAGATCACCCTCATAATCCTCTTTCCAAGTCCTATCTCCACACAGCTACATTCTAAGACATAAGGAGTTAGGGCTTCAACTGGTAAATTTGGGGAGGACACAATTCCTCCCATAGTGGTTCTGAAGCGTACAGGTCATAAAATCACATAGCTCTGCTGGCAACGGTGGTACAAATCTGTAATCTCAGCGCTCAGGAGGTTGAAGCAGGGTAATCATAAATTCAAAGCCAGCCTGGGCCACATAATGAGACCATCTCAACACACACACACACACACACACACACACACACACACACACACACACAATCAAATAAATACATAGTTCAGTAGGTTTTCATGAAAAGAATACATGCAGATTTAACATTCACCAAGGCAGAGCTGAAGCTGAAGCTTAACTAGTGGAGAACTTTCCTCGCATGCACAAGACCCTGGATTCACCCCACAGCACCAAATGCTAAAACCACAATGTGCCACTGGTACAATACTGGCTTGACTCTAGTGGAGATACCCCATTGTTTTCTGATTAGATCTGAGACCTGCCCACAATAGGGAATTCATGACTGGGAAAAGCAGTCAGAAGCCCGTGGCTGGAGAGGTTCTAAGCCCTAGGAGGTGAACCTCTTCTGGTTGTTTTACTGAATGGTTATGTTGTCAACTATCTTCTAAATACTGAGGTCAGATAACTGCTGCTCTCAGTCTCCCTCAGAGAAGCTGTTTTTTCATGGTGGGCAGCAGTCAATGCAGAGACCCATAACTCGCCAGAGTGCCTAGTCTAAGTGAATGTTGAGGGTGCAGCTCTAAACAAAACATCTACATCAACAGCTACAAGGCTCAGGGAACATAAGGAAGAAGGAGACAAAAGACCAGAAGACCCAGAGGATGGGGAAGAGTGCTGTGAAATACTGTCATCTCAACATGGCATCACTGGCGCCCTCATGAACTCAGAGTGGCTGTGGTTACCTGTGGAGGTATATTGTACCCTAATAAAATTTGCCTGAAGATCAGAGAGACAAAGGAACAAGCCACTGCCACATCTCACCTCTAGGACTCCTCAGCCTGAAAAGCTTCAGTTCCTGTCTCCTCACGCCTTATACACCTTTCTCCACCCAGCCATATCATTTCCTATATCAACCTCCCTAGTGCTGGGATTAAAGGCGTGTGACTCCCAAGTACTGGGATTAAAGGTGCCTGTTTCTGTTTCTCTCCTAGACTGAGTCAATTTCATGTAGTCCATGGTTGCTTTGAACTCACGGAGATCCAGATGGATTTCTGTCTCCCAACTGCTAGGATTAAAGGTGTGTGCCACCACTGCCTGTCCTCTATGTTTAATCTAGTGGCTTGTTCTGTCCTCTGATCTTCAGGAAAATTTTATTAGGGTACACAACATATCACCACAGTTACCTACCTATAAGAGACCTATACAAGATCAAGCCAGTCAGTATCCCAGCATGGATTGAGGAGGGGCTCCCATAGCTGAGGAACTATGGGAAATTGATGAGTGTTAAGGACAAGGGAGTCATTTTCCTTTCAGGCTGTGGCCAATGATAGGTTGTTGTGCTTGTGCAGACAAGATTCCTGAACTTACAGTGGTTATAAAAATGAAGAAAGCACGAAGGTGGAGGGCACATATTAGAGAGGTCTGACGGAAGGAGGAGGAGGGATCTGGGGACAGATATGATCAAGACACATTGTACATATATATAAAACTGTCAAAGAATCATTTTAAGTTAAAAAATAGAATAAATAAAACAAAATGTTAAAACCCCAAAGCACCCCTTTGCCTTCTTCTATAGGAGAAGCACAATGGATCAATGGTTCTGTATTATCTCCTTTGTGGCTGGCTTTCCACACTCTATGTTATGCTTATGTGAGTCATGCATATAGTTGCACATCATTGAAGGTAGTTAACTCTCATTGTTCCATGGTATTCTGCTGCCCCAGCACACCACAGTTTACCTGTGTACTTGACTGTAGGCTGATACTTATACTAGCCCTCATAAAGACCATGACTGCCACTGTGAATACTATCCTAACTATCTTCTGTTGAACACCTGGGAGGAGAGCTGCTGACTCACAGGGAAGTCAGATGTTCAATGGTGTAGTCACTGTCCAACATTGTCTAAAGCTTTTGTGTGAATTTGTAGGTCCTCCAAAAGTGCACAAGACTTCCAGCTACTCCAGAAAGGCTACAGTTATATTTCATACCAAAAACTTAGAAACAAGCTGTCAAACAATAAGAAATTGGTTAAATAAATCATGTGTTCCCATGCAATAGACTAGGAAACAGCCATTTAAAAATATTATTCTCAAAGCATATTTAAGGGTATGAAGAAATGACTACTCTGTACTAAGTAAAAAAAAAGTTACAAAATATTGGTACAGCTTGTGCTTGGTGTTGCTTAAAAATAAAATTAATGAATACATTCTGTCTGCATTAGAAGGACCAAACATTGATCATAGTTGGAGACTGAGTTTAAGATGATTTTTTTCTTGGTAATTTTCCATAGTCATTCTTTGAAATAATCTTAAATGCCCATACATTGTACTTATAATTGTTAAAAAGAAAAAAATGTTATAAGCAAAATCACCCTGCCTTACATATTTCCTATGCTGTCCATAAGACTTGGTAAGAAAACGAAAGGTTCCCATAGAAACCCTTTGAGAAAAAAACCAAACACCATTTGAATGTCAGTATTATGTCTGGCTGCTTGCCACTAGTTGAACTGCAAGCGAGAGATGAGGATGAGATAAGAGACGACCTGGCACAGGGGTGGGGTGGGTGGTCCTCTCGGGGACCCTGTCACTCACTGGAGGGCCTTCCTCATAGATCAAGTGAGAATTGCCAGATACCACCTAGGTCTAACCATTATCCCTTTCCCAGGGCCTCCCAGGAAATCCCTGTTAGCAACCACTCAGGGAACATCCTCCAGACATTAGGCCACTCACGGCACTTCCACTCAGCGGACCACTGAGGGGCTGGGACACGATCAAGCCCTAAAGGAAACCTGGATTAGAAGGTGCTAGATTAAGAAGGACCTTTGCCCAGGGATGTGTGCTATAATCGTTACTTGGCACTTTCCAGTGGGTGGAGTGGGAAAACAATTCTGAAGCCCCTAGAAGCTGCCTAGTTCTCTTCCTGGGACGTCCCCTTGTCTCCATGCCACAGAGACAGAGAGCAGGGATGACAGAAATTCAAAAGAGCAGCGATCTGGAGCATTACCTCACCAGCACCTTCGAGCGCTCTTTGTTTTTCTTGTGTTTTGTTTTGATTTTCCTTACATTGATGGACATTTATTCTAAGATTTCTCCCTTTTCATAACTTCAGTGACTTACAATTTACACACAGAAAACTGCACAAATTTAAGTGTACAAATTGATATATTTTGATGTTTAAGTTCCCATTAAAACATCACTACAGGAGGTGATGAAGTGAGCGTATCCACAAGTCCCGCAAACTTTAGGCCCCTCTATAGTCACTTCATGTCGTCCTCACCATCTCTAGCAAGATGCTTTCCATTAATACTAGTTTACATTGTCTGGAATTTTATATAAGTATAATTATATAGGGATTGTCTCCCTTCACACACCGTAATTGTTTTGAAATTTATCCATGTTGCTGTATATTAGTGTCCTGTTGTGGGCATCTGTTCTCCTGTAGATGACAGTGAATTGAGTTCTTTCCAATTTGGAGTTATTACACATACCGCAGTAGGTAAACATTCATGTGTCAGTCTTTCAACAGTTGGTACAGTGAGTCTATTAATTTAGCCACTCTTAGAGGTTCATAGTGACATCTCATTGCAGGTTAGTTCCTTTAATGGCCAACAATGAACTTCAACTTCTATTTCACATTATGATATTTCTATTTATGTTAAGAACATGATCAGGATGTCACTCAATGGTAAATTCCTGCTTATATGCAAAGGACCAGGGTCCAATTCCTAGGACTGGAAAATAAAAATTAAAAAAGATAGGATGTATAAATCCCTAGCTGCTGGTACAGAAATCTTAAAATCCTTAAGCAATAAGGATGATAGTTCTTGTTCTCAAATTTGATCTTTAGCCTTGGTTCATGGTGCAGAAGGTCTGACCCTTTAACATTAATTTCCTGGGCAATAAGAGGATTTCTTGTTCCCTTGCTGGGAGGAATGCTGCTGCATAGGAGCTGGTCACCTGAAGACCACAGCACAAGGAGAAGCTGGAACTCCCAGCCCAGGCCCCATGCTCCAGGAAGAGGAAGCAGCAGTCAAAGGGAGAGAAACTTGTGTTTGACCACCTGTTACTGTCCCCGCCCCCATGCTTTAATCCAATCACTTTTAATATGAAAAATATTTTACCGAAGATCGATTATAAATCAAAACATAGAACATGCATGCCTGACATCACTACTGTTAGCATCACTCTGAACATAGACCACGCACTACCGTTAGCATCACTCTGAACGTAGACCACACAAGTATCATTGTTACTCCCATTTTGCAGATGAAGAAACAGACTTACAGAGATCAAAGGGCCTATGGTGACAGGTTCAACCAGCCAGTGGAAAGTTCATCTCTAGCTCAGTGTTTTTCCATGGCATACTTTGTACTGTAAGAACCTTCCATGATTCTAGAGCAATATTCTGGGAGAAGAGTTAGAGATCAGACACGTGTGGGGGTCCCCCAAGAGGTGCAACAATGTGCACATGGGTAAGGTGAGAATTCAGGAATGGCTAAGCAAACCAGGACCAGACCAAGAGCACATGATGCTGACAGATTGGGACACAGTGAAGATGGGAAAGATGTGCCAGAGGTCAGTGTGCATCAAAAGGTCAACACCAGGCAAGCGACATGCTGCAGAGGTGTTGGCTGAACTACATATGAAGGCAGTAGTAGAATGATAGCTACCAAGGGCTGGGGGAAAAGATATGGAGGAGATTCTGGTCAAATGGTTCAAAATTTCATATAAAAGGAATAAATTTAAGAGTACAACAATACAATGCGATGCTTGTGCATACATTCACTCAGTGCACTATAATATGTTGTTTAAAATTGCTAAGAGTTTGTGTTTCCACCACCACACCACACCATTCCCTAGAATGGCTAGTGCGTGAAGTACTTTGTGAGTTAAATAGTTACATAGCCTTTCCAGGATGTACGTATAGAATTTCAAAACAATAGGCAACTCATGAGAAATGTATGTAATTTCTATTTGAAAATTAAACATAGACATATTTAATAAATGGCACTGTGAAAACTGTCTCCAAAAAAAAAAAAAAAGCCTTTTTTTTTCAAAATTGAATTAGCTGCAAAATGTGGCAGACTTAGTTAGCATCACACACAGATAAAGAAGCCAGCTCCAGGGAAAGAAGAGGAGCCTGAAAACCACAATAGAGACAGTCATGATTACACACACACACACACACACACACACACACATACATACACACCATACACACCACACACACCACACACATGTATCGTGTATACTCACATACATACACCAAGCACACACACCACACACGTGTATACACACATACATACACCAAACACACACACCACACACATACATACACACCATACACATCAAACACACACACACCACATACATATATACCATACACACCACACACGTGTACACACACACATACACACACCATACACACACATATATACACACACACACACCATACACACATACCACACACATACATACATGCCATATACACCACATACCTACACACACACACACACACACACACACACACACAATACACACCACGCACACAAATACACATAATACACATACTCACATGCACATACATATCACACACACACACACACACACACACACACACACACACACCACATTACACTGAGCCAAAATAAGACACTAGGCACCATACCAATCCACCGAGCACCTTTTGGAGCATAGATAAGATGGACAACAGCTTTTTACAACATGTCACTTCAGGAAAACGACATTCAACTGCTCTTGAGGAAACAAACATAAGAGTCACTGACAGGACTGAGTCAAAATGTGATTAATTTGACTTTCATACTTTTTTGTTCTCAATTTTTATTTTAATTGTACTCTGGATAGTCTCAAAAATTTTAAAATCTTATGTCAATGTCTTAATCTCATCAACCAACACTCTTCAGGGTTTGGTTGGTTGGTTGGTTGGTTGATCAGTTGGTAGGCTGGTTTTTTGTTATTGTTTTGAACTTTTGTTTTGTTTGTGTGATTACACTGTTATAAAAATCCTGTAGTAATTCTAAAGATAACAGGAGGTCCAGGCCAAGGCAATAATTAGATGGACCCCTAAACCTGCATAAAATTATTTTGTCATTCTTCCATAAGAAAATTGGCATTGTCTATCAAGAAAATTGGGATCCAATCTACCTCAAGACCCAGCCATACCACTCTTGGGCATATATGCAAGGAATGCTCAATCATACCACAAAGATACATGCTCAACTATGTTCATAGCAGCATTATTTGTGAGCCACCATGTGGTTGCTGGGAATTGAACTCATGACCTCTGGAAGAAGAGTCAGTGCTCTTAACCTCTGAGCCATCTCTCCAGACCCGTATAGCAGCATTATTTGTAATATCCAGAACCTGGAAACAACCTAGATGCCCGTCAACTGAAGAATGGATTAAGAAAATGTGGTACATATACACAATGGAATACTACTCAGCAGAGAAAAACAATGACAGCATGAAATTTGCAGGCAAATGGATGGAACTAGAAAATATCATCCTGAGTGAGGTAACCCAGAAGGACAAAATGGTATGTACTCACTCATAAGTAGATTCTAGAAATAAAGCAAAGAATAATCAGACTGCAACCCATAGAACCAGGGAGGATATATATATATAGCAGGGGGGAACCCTAGGATAACTGTGGCTTATAATAAGTTTTGGTTTTACTCAATTACTGGGCAAGCCTCAATGAAACATTTCACTATCAGGATAAGAATTTGTACTGTATCAAGCTGATAATAGAAAAATAAATTAATTTTAAACAAGAAAATAAAATATAAAACCTCTCAAAATGTCTTTATAATTTATAACTAAGAAATACAATTTTAAGCACAATAAAAATGATTTGCTCAAACTAAAAAAAAAAAAAGAGGCACTATCTGATGTTAGTTTTCTTTTGAAAGCACATGCATCCATTTCTCCTCTTCTTTGGTAAAAAGAAACTGTACATTTACATTTACAAGAATAAATAACCATAACAAATGGAAAGTATAAAAAAATTGTTTCACTGTGATGGTATTTTAACAATAGCCACAAAATCCAATAATGACACAATTGTTTGACTGTGTTCTGCCAACTGTTCTATTTATTATTAGTATTAATCTTATTTATTAGTCTTAATTGTTATTAACTTTCTGTGCCTAATTTATAAATTAAACCTGAACAAGGGTATATATGCATAGAAAGAAATGCATTAAGCACCTCTCCCAGGTTTCAAGCATCCACTGAGGATCCTGGAACCTAGTCCACCTAGAAAAAGGAGCTCTGGGTCTATTAGCCTCTAGTTTACTTTTATATATAGTTCATAGACAATTGAATTTGGATTTCTGATTCTATTATTTAAGTATAATGGCATTTGAATTGGTGTTTATTTTTTCTCAACAATTTACTGTTTTCCATTTTTTTATTTAAGAACAATTCTTCATTCATTTTACATACCAACCACAGACACCCCCACTCCTCCTGTTTCCCCAGCCAGAAGGGTAAAGCCTCCCTCCCATGGGGAGTCAGCAAAGCCTGGTACAATTATTCGAGGCAGGACCAAGCATCAGGGTTGAACAAGGCATTCTAGCCATAGGTAATGGGCTCCAAAAAGCTAGCTCATGCACCAGGGATCAATCCTGACCCCACTGCTAGGGGCCCCTCAAACAGACCAAGCTACACAATTTGTTTTAAAAGTAACTTTTCTCTACTTTTAAATTTTAAAACGCAAGAGTCCCTTACTAGGTTGTGACTTCATCCCCCAGTTTCAAGACACACTGTGGGATACAATGACAACTTTAACTAAGGGGCCTTCTTAGCACAACCGTGGCCGTCCACCATGTTAGCTGCCTTTCACCTTCCTGACCCAGCCTTGTGGTGTGGAGCTGGTCCACCACCAGAAGCACATCGCTGGCTAGAATGACAGAAGTCTGCACTGATATCCCAGTCCTGCAACCCAGACATCAACCGTCCACACAGGTGCAGGGTGGCCTCTCTGAAGCAGACCCAGCCTCCAATCCTCAAGCTGGAGAACTCTGCACCACGCTGTGTTGTGAGCTAAACAGCGCAGGCCTGAGACAGCACCTTCTGCCCGTACCAGAACCTGCCTTCTTTCTTCTGTGAGCATGTCCAGTCCTCCTCAGGGAGCATCCTCCTCAGGCTCTATATCCTCCTATAACCTCTCTGGGAGGTTAATACCTCCAACACCTCTGGAGGGACATCTGCTCTGTCAGCCCCCAGGAAAGCTCAAGAATGAAAAATAGAAATCTTTCCAAGAAGTGTATTGAACAAAAAGGCCCATGATAGCAGCTCATGTTACATAACTCTAGAAGAGCAGTTTTATCCTCATAGGCTTTGAGATCCCATGTGCACTTTGGCCTAATTTCCCAAGCTCTGGTTAACCAAACATCCTGGAGGTCAATGACCATATTTTTTTTCTTTTAACAAAACCGTAGAGTGAGAGCCAGTTAGAACTGAATGGGACCTTGGAGGTCAACTATGCTGAGCCCATGGTATCACTAATAAAGCAAGGACAGCAACCAGCATTTACTGACCGAAAGCCACAACATGTATTTACATCGTCCTTCCCTTCTGCGTCGGCTCCTCCCATTCTCTGATTGTTCACATTTAACACGTGAAGCTTGATGAGTAGCTAAGCAATGCAGCCAACATCCCACCTAGGCCATATCGCCACCATTGCCCCTTGTGCTCCAAACTGCTGCGACTTATTAACTACTTGTTCAACTAACAAGGCTGTAGACACTTACCGACTGCAGAATCTGCCAGAGACTATGAGCAGAGCTGCTCATTCCAGAACTCCCAAGGCGCATACCATCACAGCAAACATTGCAACTACTTGCACTATAAGCCCAACACCACCCTGGCTTCTTAGCATTTGTGTTAAGTTGCAAAATCCTAGAGCTGTGGGACGTTTAGAGGCAGTCCAGCTAAACCTTATTTTCCAAATGAGAACGCAGGGCCTACAGAGATGACATGTCTTGCCCAGGCTCCCACAACTAGCTAGAAGGCAGAGAAAGGAGTCATACTCTAGAGTTCAAAACAGGATGCTGTTTTAGTTACTCCCATTTTTTTTTTCTAAATACATGATTTGTTCTAGTAACCTGATATTAGAAGCTGATTAAAAGCAGCATCCTAGTCAGAAAAAAATCCCTTTGCAGTAGTGATTATTAACCTTTAAGAGCTTTTTAACTTTTATTCTAGAATTTATGGAACACATAGCTCAAGGGTATAATGTGGCTTAACTTGAAAAAGGTCAGTTCCCCCTGCAGGGCATTCCAGCAATTTTATAATAATGTTGTACATTTATATGAAACCTTTTCCACTAGGAGAGCAGGGGGCTAAAAATGTATTGTCTCTCAGCTATTTATTGAAGTGACTGATAGATCTGTCTATGGGTGGATGGCTGGGATTTTAGCCCAGGGAAGCCTGTGAGAAGTTCCATGAGGGATGCTAATGTAGGTGTGAACAGCTTAGGGTCCTTAAGACTGCTCTCTCTCTCTCTCTCTCTCTCTCTCTCTCTCTCTCTCTCTCTTTCTCTCTCAAAGGCAAACTACAGAAAATGAGTTCTCTGCATTCTTTAAGATTAACTAAAGATATAAATAAAAGATTGCAAAAATAAAGCAGCAAAGGCAAGAAGAAGGTAGGAAGATCAGTGTGGTAGATGAGGCGACGGGGTTGCATCCCAGCAACGTCCAACACAACACACAAACCTAAGGAGGCATACGAGTCAGCTAGGAGAATTCCTGTCCAGATGTTCCAACAAAACAGGAAGCTCCAGTCTTCTGGGGAGGCAGGTAGGTTCTGGTCTGCGGTCATAAATCCTTATAGGCTATGACTTCCTCCTTGGAGCAGGAAAGAAACAATAATAAAAACAAGACGAACATTTCTACAGGACCTCTAGGGGAAGTGAGGCCAATTTTGGATCAGAAGCACAGTCACCAGAACTGGGAACTAGGGAGTTGGATCTTGGAGCTGTATCAGACAGAGCACGTGGACAAGACTCAGGCCACCAGGTCAAGGCTGCATGATTAGTAGTTTATGTCCATGGTCATGACTGCTTACAGAGACCATCAAGGCTGACAAGGGTGGAGAGTGTGGTTTCTAGAAGTTAACACTTATAGTAACTAAGCCAGCCTTGTTACACAGACCACCACCCACCCCATCCCCATGCAGAACCATGTGCAGACAGCAAACCCCCCAAGGCAAACAGAATGCTAAAGAAAGGGAAATGTTTAGGCTGCAAAAGATAAAATTTAGCAGAGGAGTGGCAGCCAGAGAATTCAAATATTAAATGCCACATGAAAGAAAGGCAATCCTGTTGTATTGTGTCTAGTCGGATAGAATCAAGCCCAGAGGGTGGAATCCTTGGAGAGCAGTTTTTAATCTCCAGATAAGGGAAAGCATTAGGGCAGCATGCCTCTGTGGACTCTATAAGCTCACTTGCTCTTATTCATTCCCCAAGAAGTTACTGATCAGGGCACAGTGTGAGGTTCCACAGGGCTATCTGTTCTCATCTTAATCAGCATCCCTGCATCCTCACAAGGTCCTGATGTGAGTAACAAATTATATAGTTGCTCTACTCACTGAGCACCTGATACATGCCCAGAACTGGAGTAAACACCTAAAACAAGGCACAGTCCCTACTGGGCATAGTAGCACAGGCTTGCAATCCCAGTACCTCAGAGGCTGGGGCAGGATGACTATAGTGCCTTTGAGATGAGTCCAGGCTACATGGTAAGTTCAAGGCCACTTTAACTATATAGCAAAACTGTCTCAAAAAATAAACAACAACAAAAAGCCCACACTTTTTTTTTTTACTTTAACTTCTAAATAGAAAAGGAGATAAAGAACAAATTAGAATAGGATTTTCTAAGGACTCTTTAAGCAATAATGTTGGAGATAGAGACATTAATTTTAATAACAGGCATAGAAAAGAGCTCATGTCATTCAATATTGCTTTTTTTTTCATTTAATAAATACTTGTTGAATAACTGTTATGTGCCAAGCCCTGCAAAGTTCCCACTGCCAAACAAAGTGAAACTTTTCTTCCCTCATGAAAATAACCTGGCAAGTAAATTGAGCTTATTAAAGTTTTGGGGGATTCAAAAGACACCCCCAAACAATATAGGCCATTACCATTGTTCTCAGTGGCCTGCCAGAACATGAAGATAAGACCCTATTGCTGAAGGTGCCACACATTTCTGCCACTGTACTTGAAGAAACTTGTCCACTACGTTTTAAAGAAAATGTTATCCTGCACAGCATGGCACCATGTACCAGGCAGTACTTGATACTGTCTGCCTAGGGCACATCTCCAAACCGTGTGGGCTGTGAATACTCCTTCCTATGGCAACTCTCTGGAGTCAGCTGAAAATCGCTGGCTGCCATCTCCCCACACCCTTTCCCACTTAAAGCTCCCTTAATACCCAGAATAAGTTCAAAAGTGCCCAGTGTCTGCCTTTCTTGCTCGGGGCTTTCTCTGCTGGCCTCACAGCAGACTGTGGAATTCTAAGCATGTGTCTGCGGCTCTGGGAGGCTGTTGGTATGTCAGGCCATAGGTTTTATTGGCTTCTATATCCCAAGAGGGAAACTCTATCTGTGACATCTGTCAAAGAAAAAAAAATGCAATGGAAGAAGGTTCTGTTACTCCTGACATGGTTTCCACTGGCTTCTGTGTCGATTTCTGCTCTATGAATGATCAGAAATAAGAAGTAAGCCCACTTCAAAATTCATGACTTCAGCAATACTCAACTGCTAGAAAATCACCCCAAGTTTCAGTCAACTCTTTGAAAAGTCACATGCTGTGGCCTAGAAGAGCACCCTGAAGGGATCAAGGTGTAGGTCCTAATCCCAGGACAGAAGGACCACTTCATGTCAACTTGGCTTCCTTCTTTTCTACCAATTCAAGACGTGTTTGTGCAGGGCCGACACTAAATACCACCTTCTCTTCATGTCAGAAAGTGAAAACATGGCTGTCTAAATGTCATAGGACATAATCAATTTCTGTCAAGAGGACAGACTGAGTTGTTCCCAGGATTTATTCTGTATGCATCTTAAAAATTCAGCTATGTTTGACTTAACCATCTACCATGCAGCTCCGTGTTTTATGACAGGTTTTGTTGCTAGAGGGGTGTTGACTAAGCTCTTCCAGGAGGTTTCTCACTAGACAGAGATCATATAGAGACCTTCCTAGACATCTCCTTATGCTGTTCTTCAGCACAATAGGACTTAGGATCCTACCTCAAAACTCAAGGTTCATACCCACTTCTTTCTCAGATACCCAGCCAGATTTGCCTCTCTGAATACTAGCTAGATGGTACTAGAGAAGATACCAGTGGCTTCCAGGCCTAAACTATAGTCTAGAGTATTCTTGGAATCATCTCTTGGAGGTGACTTCAGAACACACTTCTTGGGGCTTCTTTAACACATCTCTTCAGCTGAATGACCTAGACAAGACCCTTGAACTTCAGGACCTCCTCTTTCTTCTCTCCGAGTTGTGGATGAGACCAATGCCAAGTGGTTGTTACAAGGACCAGATGAGATTTCCCTGTGTGGGTCCTGTCCTAGTTAGTGTTTCTATTGCTGTGAAGAGACCCCATGACCACAGCAACTCTTATAAAGAAAAACATTTAATTGGAGTGGCTCTCTTACAGCTCAGAGGTTTAGTCCATTATTGTCATGGCAGGAAACAAGGCAGCATGCAGGCAGATGTGGTGCTGAAGGCAACAGGAAGTGGTCTGTGACACTGGGTGTGGCTTAAGGCTATATAAGACTTCAAAGCCCACCTCCACAATGACACACTTTCTCCGACAAGGCTACACCCACTCCCTCAAAGACACACCTCCTAATAGTACCACTCCCTTTGGAGGTCATTTTCTTTCAAACCACCACATTCTACTCCCTGGCCCCCAAAAGCTTGTAGACATACCTAGCATGACGTAAAAATGCATTCAGTCCAACTTCAAAAGTCTCCATAGTCTATCACAGTCTCAACAATGTTTAAAAGTCCAAAGTTTAAAGTCTTTTCTGAGATTCATGAAATCTCTTAACAGTAATCTCCTGTAAAATCAAAACCAAAACACAGATCACATATTTCCAACATATAATGGCACAGGATATACATTACCATTCCAAAACTTAGGGAAGGGAGCATGGCAAGAAAATACTGGACCAAAGCAAGACCTAAAACCAGCTGGGCAAACTCCAAACTGCATCTCTATGTCTGATGTCAAAATGCTTTTCAGATCTCCAATTCCATTCAGCTTTGTTGACTGCAACACACTTCTCTCTCTTGATCTGGTTCCACTCCCTGTTAGCAGCTTTCCTTGGCAGGTATCCCATGGTTGGCATCTCCAACATCTTGGGGTCTCCAAGGCAATCCAGGCTTCAACATCATCACATAATGGCCTCTCTAGGCCTCCATTCAGGACCATCCATGACACATGCCTGGCCTCAGTGTCTTTCCTTAGTCTCAGAGGGAGATTCCACAGCCCCTTTCTTTTATTCTTCACTCCAGAACCATGTGGCTGAAGCCGCCAAGTTCTGCTGCTTACTGGGGGTGGAACATGGCCCCCTCATTCAATTACATCTTCACCAGCTTTCTGTTTTTGATGATTTCCTTCACTGCCTAAGCTTGAATGTCCTAAAACTGGATCTGTAGACCAGGTTGGCCTCAAACTCAGAGATCTGCCAGCTTGTCTCTTCCATGTGCTGGGATAAAGGTGTGCACCACCATACCCAGCTTTTCTTTAGTTCCTTTTCACAAATTGCAAATTTAGCTGGGTGGGATCTTGCCCTGATGTCACCACTGCCTTTATTCCGTGTCTTAATCTTTTTTATCTCTTGAACACAGGATTTAGCTCCACTCCACTTCCTGGTGCTCTTTTCCTCCTCCAATTTTCCATTTTGTAATTCGCCCTGTGCAGCTCGCTCCTTTTCATTATAAATCTTCATTAGAGTGACCAGGAATAACCACACAACAGAGTCCATACTAGCATGTTTTGAGATTTTCTCTGACAATGGAATTAATCCAAAACTCTTTACTTGAACTTCAGGCAGACTCTTCAAACAAGAGTAAAAGGTAGCCACATTGTTCAGCAAAATATCGCAAGAACAATCTTTAAGCCACACATTACCATTCTTCTCCTCTGGAACCTCTTGATTCAAGCACCTACCACTCAAATCACACTCAGCACCTCTGTCTTCCATGTTTCTACTAAGGTGGCCCATTAACCAACACTTAAAGCATTCAACTGCTTTTCTAATGCACAGTTCCAAGGTCCATATCCTTCAAACAAAAGCATGGTCAGGCCTAACACGGCAATACCCCACTCCTGGTATCAACTTCTACCTTAGGGTTTCTGTTGCTGTGAAGAGACACCATGACCATGGCAACTCTTATAAAGGAAAACATTTAACTGGGGTGGCTCAGAGGTTTAGTCCATTATTGTCATGGCAGGAATCATGGCAGCATGCAGGCAGACATGGTGCTGGAGAAGGAGCTGGGGGTTCTTACATCTTGATCCCAAAGGCAACAAGAATTGATCTGTGACACTAGATGTAGCTTGAGCATATATGAGACCTCAAAGCCTGCCTCCACAGTGACACACTTCTTCCAACAAAGCTATACCCACTCCAACAAAGACACACCTCTTAATAGTGCCATTTGAGGGCCATTTTCTTTCAAACCACCACAGGTCCCTACCTTGTTCCCTATGCCATACCATCCCTAGATAGTAATGGAAGAATCATGGGCTGATAGCAATGGTGTGGAATGACAAATATACCATCTCCCAGAGTTCTTTGTACCAGGAATCTTGATCACATTATACAGCAAACACCCAATTATTATAACCATAGCAAAGCCAAACTACTGAGCAGAGCATCAAACCTTTGCCTAACTTTACACTCTGTCAAATGAATGACTAATGATACTTTAACTCAGGGTTCTCTAAAGAACAGCTGATGTGTGTGTGTGTGTGTGTGTGTGTGTGTGTGTGTGTGTGTGTGTGATGGACATTAATCATCTTGGCTTACATAATATAGTGTCCCACACCAGAGACACTGGGATTCTGGTCACTGCTTGCACCAAGAGGCTGATGTCTCAGCAGCTCCACTATGGCACTGAAAGCCTGAAGGATTCCTTCAGGAGAGCTGCTGGTCTTCGGTCTACATTCGGAAGCAAAGCCCACAGAAAGTAGTAGTTCTGGTCTCAGCAAAGGAATGTAGCAGCCACGGGATAGGGGAACATTTGTCATCAAGAGCAAAGGCAAGCAGAAAAACCGTTTCCATCCCTTGTGCCTTTATCTGGTCTAGCACCAGAAGTTACCACCCACTTTTCAGATGAGTTGCACACTTCAAATATTCTAATCAAGAGAATCCTCACAGGAATGCCCAGTGACCTGCAGTTTAGTTGATTCCAGGTCCAACCAAGTTAACCTCTCAGATTAGCCATCACAACCACCAGAGTGGCTCCTGGGTTCTGCCAAGGAAGCTATCCCATCGCATCATGGAGAGCCCCAATCTGTACGGCAGCTGATTACAGAATGTTCTGCTTTCAAGTAATGTTGCTGGTGCTATAGCCCGCTCCCTTCTCTCTCACTGGGTCACCTCTAGCAATTACGTGAGTTGGCAAAGCTTTCCGAATAGCCGTCCTCCTATACTTGGTACCACTGCAGAAAGGGGAGCTATTGCTCGAGCACTCCCCATGAATGAGCTGTGCACGTGATCTGTCTACTCAACCACTTTCGGAAATCTTCAGAGGCCAGAATAGTCTAGAAATAGCGGTTTATACCATCTCCCTCCACAGAACATACAACGTTTTCTTTTCCTATCTGGACAATTATAGGGCCTCCAGATGTCACCATCAGTCAAATCACCAGGACTTTCTTTCTGGTCACACATTTTTTTCCTGAAGCAGCATTTTCGCTGCAGATTAGCCCCTGACGCCTCAGTGCTTTTTATTGCCTAGCAATGTTTGCCATCCTGAGGGCCTAGGAGCTCAGTTACCATCCAGTAGGTCATATGTGATGCTCTCCCTCAGACAGTTGTCTCACGGTAACCTTTACTGTTACCACACAAAATGGCTCTAAACGAGCAAGCAGAGACTAGAAATTATTAAACCTTCCAACATTCTTCATCACTGAGCTTTGTCTATTCATTGTCACCAGTGTTTTTCCCTTCCTTGGCCCTTTTTCCCCTCCCAGATCCAGGTTTTCAAACGTTTTCAGATCCTGAACAAATAGCATGTGTCTGACAAATAACCTGATTTACATCACCAGACATACAGGAATCTTCCAGAATGGAGTAGAGATGCTCATCGCAGCACTTTGGAGCCAGCAGGGAACTAGGAATGGAACAAGGCAAATTCCTCATGTTGTAGATGAGGAGCAGAGCTACTGAGGACCGTGATTCACCTCATTCCCACCTGGTTACTTCTACTTTCCACCGACAGATCATGGCTAGGAAAATCCTACCTGTCCTCTTCAGGGTCTGCATGGGCCAAGGTTCCAACTGAAATACAATGCTGTTTGCTCTTCACTCTAGGAATTTGTTATGATTAGTTGTTTGGTTTTGTTTGTTTGTTTGTTTGTTTCATTTCAAAGATGGGAAATCTTCTAAAAGCTGACAAGTAAAAACTTAGAATTCCATCATTTGCCTAAGACTTTTCAGGTGAGATTTCACAAGCCTTGGGCTGCGGAAGGCTCAGTGAATAGAGTGTTTGTCACACAAACATGCAGACTGGAGTTTACATCCCCAGGAGCTATATAAAGAGCCAGGCATCATGGACACCACCTGTAGTCCAAACACTCAAGAGGCAGAGACAGGAATACCTGACTAGAACAGCCAAAACTGACAATATCTGGAACCAGTGAGACAGCCTGCCTCAATAAATAAGTGGAGAAGGATTGATGAAGACACCCAATGCCAACCTCAAGCCTATACACGCACACACACATGCACACACAAGCACAGACATACATGCATGCTTGCACATATATACACGCGCACACACACATGCATGCTAGCATATATACACACACATACACACACACACACACACACACACACACACACACACACACACACACGGAGGGGAAAAAAGATTCCCAAACCTGGCTACATGCTATAATTATTACCTTGGCTTTCAAAATTCATTTTCCCTACCAAATTAATTTCTGGGTTTGATGAGATTTAAAAATCTGCTTGTTTGAAGTTTGTATGTTTTCTTAGTGACTGATACATTTCAAGGCTGGAGCTGAAGTTCAACTCCTATTTGCTCCTCAACTCACACATGGATGGCAAGAAGTATCTGAAGAAATCGGGTATTAAAGCACACTGCTAACTAGTTCTGAAATCATATCTAAAGTTATCAAACAAAATAGTAACCTATCATAATGATGATGTTGAGTGTAAAAAAAACCATACTCAGCAGATGATCAAAAGTCAATCTGGCCTAGGAACTGCAGCCATGCAGTTGGATTCTCCAGAAGATAATGTATTGTAACTGCTTTTTCAAGTATGTTTGACACCTAGGAGATTAAGGATAACACTGAAGATCACTGACCTCCATTCATTAACAGTAGCATGCCAGCTAAGCATTTTCATTCTCACAACCCTATTCAAGCTGGAGTAGTACCTACTTCTCAGGAGTGGCTCTGTGCAACATTTTTTGGCCTCCTGAAATTCATTTAGCCCCCTTTGAAGATACCTTAAAATTTGTGAGTCTGAATGTAGCCATTATGTGACCATTAGTTCTGCTCCTTTTGAGCTATCTGTTCTTCCTTTATGGTTCTTAGTTGTTCTTTTGCAGAGCTGCCAGCTTAAGTCATGCTAGGATCAAGAAAAATAGCCCTCAGTAGTTTGTGTTCCTGGAGTTGTGTCCATGCCAATGGATACCCACATGCTCCAGAAGAGAATTTGACATTGCTGCTGCCATTGTTGCTGTTATAACAGTGGCAACCACCGCTACTACTGTTTCTGGGATTGCCATTTCATAATTGGTTACTACAGCTAGCACAGTGGAGACCCTGGCAGCAAAAGTAGCTACCACAGTTAATTAATCTTTTATTCTATTGGGCATGACAAATTTAAATCAATAGTTATATACATTCAATTGGCTTTGAAAGTTATAAATTTACAAACTCAAGTTCCATTTGCTCTCGGGATACCCTCTTACAAGGACTCCAATTTGCAGTAAGGCTCATTAAGGAAGGGAATGGCTCAGTTGCCTTTAGCCTACCGGCTATGGGTGGGTTAAGACTTCTGTTGGTCTTTTCTGTGTTGAACACACAGATTGCAAGCCTAGCACCACTTAGAGACCTTTGGCAACAGTTAACTCTGCAGCTTTCACATGATTGAGCCTGTATGATAAAGAGTATTCAGGGCCGGGTAATGTCTGGGGGGTGCTCACCAACCTAAGACAGAATGCCTGTGCGGCCTGGACAGGTGTCTCCATAACTGGTAAGGTGACCTGCTGATGTCCCACGCAACCTAAGTCAGAAGCTCATTTTTTAGTAATAGGAGGGGACCTGTAGGTCCCTGGCTCCCATTTTGGGTAACTGTTGGATTGCTTGGTGACCTTGACCATGATAGCATCCTTATGCTAAATCCCTGTGAGATTCTACCCTCCTGAATGCTTAAGGGAAACTCCTTGTCTGTGTATCCAGCATATTGGGCGTTAACAGCTTAGATGCAAGATTGTAAAACATCAGAAGCTGGGTTGGGGATTTAGCTCAGTGGTAGAATGCTGGCCTAGCAAGTGCAAGGCTTGGGGTTCGATCCAAAAAAAAAAAAAATCAGAAGGGAACTTCTGCCCACCGGGGTTCTCCCATTGTGCTGTAAGCCTGTATTTAAGACCTCCTCCCTCCTTCAATAAATGGCATTCGGCATTCAAAAAGAAGAAGGAGGAGGAGGAGGAGAAGGAGGAGAAGGAAGAACAAGAAGGGGGTCAAGATCATGATGGGGAAACCCACAGAGATAGCTGACCAGTGTTAGCTGGAGCTCACTGACTCTGGACTGACAGCCCAGGAAACTGCATGGGACCGAACTAGACCTGCTAAATATGGGTGACAGTTGTGTAGCTTGATCTGTTTGTGGGGTCCCTGGCAAGAGGACCAGGACTTATCCCAGGTGCATGAACTGGCTTTATGGAGCCTATTCCCTGTGGTGGCATACCTTGCTCAGCCTTGATACAATGGGGAAGGGCTAGGCTCTCCTTCAACTTGGTATGCCAGACTTTGTTGACTACCATGGGAGGCATTACCCACTCTGAGGAGTGGATGGGGGTAGAGTAGGAGGGAGGTGAGGAGGCCATAGAAGGAGAGGGAGGGGGAACTGGGGTTGGTATGTAAAATGAAAAAATTTTAATAAATCAATATATTTAAATTTTTTTTTTTAAAGTCAATCTGTTCCTGTCCCAAGTGCCTAGCCTTCGGGATCAGTCTCCAAGCACGGCCCTTCTTGGTCTATCTGTAGACCATACAGATTACAGCTGGGCTCAGACTTCAGACAGTGGCAGCAGGAATATGAGAAATCGTGAGGCAAGTATTATGTAAAGCCTGTGTATGCACATAGGCGAACCCCTGTCACTATATAGTTCCAGCACTTTATCTCTTTGTGGGCTCTAATTCCCCTGGGCGCCTTCTTTCCAAGTAATTCCAGGAGTTCTGGGGATGTCCAGAACTGCATATGCTCAGGATTAGAACCAATTTAGTCTGACTCATCTGTCAAGCCATAGTTCACGCTCTTCAGTTGGTTTAGGTTACCAAGCAACTTCCTTGTCACTCAGCATAATGACCTATTTCCAGGGGAGGCAACTTAACGTGGGAGCCTGGGTGTAGGAACCCCACCTCTTGGTGCTCTTGCCAATCCGGGTGTGGAGCCCAGCTGTTCAGTTGTCCTAGGTCAATCATTTAGCCTCTGTATGCAAAACGAGAGTGAAGGGAGCATCTCCGCAGCTGGTTATGATTTGAGATGGTGCATTTAAAACACCTGGCACAGAGCCCACGCTCCCTAAATGTTTGCTTCTGGTTACTTCAGCCTGAGAGCAATAAAGAAATGGCAGCTGGAGGTGCAGTGTGGGGTCACTTCACATCTGGGACAGTCCTGTAGCTGTCAAAACTAATGGAGAGCAGAAAATTCTACAGCACTCCGGGCCCCCTGCTGTCTCGCATCCCTGGAGGAAGTTGTAACAACAGCTGGTTCTGTGCTTTGCTGTTACAGTTGGTATAGGGCGCCTAGGTGTATCGTTTCTGCAAAGCCTCCAGCATCCAGAGAGAGGACAGCCATGGTGACAGACCCCAGCAAAGGACTCAAGCTCAGAATTGATAGTTTCTCAACCTTCAGTGCTCCCAGTATGTATCAGTGTATGAACTTTTTCTGTCACTTGGGGCAGAGGCAACTGATTCCCATAGTTCCCAGTATCCCTTAGCCTGGGGATGTTCACTTACCTCTATAACACACTTGGTAAAGGATGGACAGAGAGCATTAAGTCAGTTCTACAAGTTTTCTTTCAAACAATGGCGGGGTAAAGGGAGCCTACAAGACAAAAAGAAATATCTGGGGTACTCTACTCCAGCCTTTTGTAATTAAAAGTTAAGACAGAGTGACTAGTTTGGGGGATTTAGGAATACAGCAGAAACCAGGGCAAGGACTCCTAATCCCGAATATACCAGACTCTGTTACCTTACCTGCGTAAGACATCACCTCCATTAACGTCTTCAGGACTTTTACAGGAAGAAGTGGGGCTGCAGGGCTCCCTGAGTAAACCTATTGATGCCCAGAACAAGGGAAGTAGTTCAGAGGAATAGCCTTGGCAGCCAAAAGGTGAGGAGCTCCCCAGCAGAGGGACGCAGCACAGAGAGTTAGTTGCAGCTATAGGATCCAGGAGTGGGCAGGCAGGCTGCAAACAGAGAAGAGTTCCCTAACCCACAGGGGAAGAGCACGTGCTATGCACTGCCTCATGCTATTTGACAGAAAAACACCTCCATAAGGATGCCTGATCTCCTTTCCTAAAGATACACATGCTCTATCATTGCCACTGGAGGTCAGTTTCCAAGACCTGGAAGCTTGTGAGCCTGTTTTCTCTTAGTCCATGAAGTCTTTGTGGGGCGGGGGCAGAAGGAAATCTGTCTATAATGTCACGTGAGCCTCATGCATGCCCAACCTTCAAGCCCAGCAGGTGGAAGTCAGGTTTGGCTTTCACTGGGTGTCGAATGGACAGTGTCGGGTGTGGGAGAAAGAGCTCAAGCTGAGAGTCAGGACACCTTCCCAGAGTTTGGCTTAGCTTTACCTTAAGAAAGCCCTAAACCTCCTTCTGTTCAAAAACTGGGTTTATTTTGCAGAGATATATCCAGAACTCATGGTCATCCAGTGGAGGCCAAACTGTTGTCTGGACCACTTACAGTTCATTCATTTAAAAAAAAAAAAAGGTTTCCTGAGCCCAAGTCAACAGAAATAGAAAATACAAAGTACTGATAAATCTGCATTCTAGAAATTCTACTGTAATTCTTATACACCCTAAAGACTGGAAGGCATTGAAGTAGAAACTAGAGGTTAATATGGTTTCGTGGTGTTAAAACTCTCAACTTTGGTGATACATGGGCCTTACAATCATAATCTGCCTTTCAAGTTCCATTCCTGCCATGGCCTCACCATGTCCTGCTGACATCTAGATCCACAGACTAGAAGCCAGACGCAAGAAAAATGACATGTCTCATCACTTACCCTCAGAGCCTCCCTCCAAGTAAGCATTATCATCTTCCCCAGATTGTAGCTGAAGACATCAAGGCTTACAGGGTTTCCTAACATGGCCAAGATCACGTTACAAGTATGTCACAGGAGTCAGAGCTTCAGTCTAGTCTGTAGGACTGCAGTACTCACTTCTTACCCAATCCAGCACACCGCTCTATACTCAAATGTGCCTAGGCATTCAAAGCCAGTTTTCCCCTCTGCCCCACATCCCTCCAGACATTCTCCCTAATCCCCTGGAAATACATCAAACGCAAATGTCTTACTGGATCCCTCAAACTTCTACAGACCCCACTGCAGAGCATTTGGAGATTTCCTCCTGATTCTCCATCAGGCTTACATTGCCATCTCCCATGTCAACACTAGTAAAATTGTACTGGAGTTATTTTATGTTCCAACATCTTTTTCTAGGCTTTAAAAATTCCTAAGACTTGAGGATTTTAGTGAAACTTTTTTGTACATACTTACTGTTAGAATTCCTAGCCACATGACCACACATGCGCTATCCAGTAGCCAAGCAAGATGCTTAGTCATCCCAGGGCCTTCCGTACTACATAATCCATCTGCTTTGTGATCATATAATTTTTTTTTTTGCTTAGTCAATAAGTTGATTATCTTTATGAAAAAAATCTTCATAGAAAACTGCTTTAGCTCTCAGCAGCCCTTTCCGGAGCTCTGAGGAAGCTTGCCTTCTTTTGAGCAACCCGATCTTTCTTCTGGGCAAGAGACATTTTGGAACGGTTCCACCTCTTCTTCTTCACTTCTCTCTTGGGCTTCTTCTCATAGACTGGATTCTCTAGGATAGCAGCATGAGCTTTCTTATACATCTCCTCCATCACGTCTGGAGTCACGTTGTTCTTGAGGTACTGAGAGAACTGTTTCTTATAAGCATCTTCGTCTTCCTCCATCAGGTAGCGCATGTAGTCTGCCACATTCTGACCCATGATGTGCTTACGGTGTACTTCTGTGTTGAACTCCTTGCTTTCAGAATCATAGCCAGGGAATCGTTTGGTACTATGAGGAATAGACAAGCCTCCATCCACAGCTCCCTTCAGGGCCCCAAAAACTTTATTGCCAGTTGTAGTTCGGGCAAGACCTGCATCCAAATAGCAAGTGAAGGCACCAGGCTGACCATCAATGCTTTCCACGTTGTATTCATCTCCAGTCATCTCCACTTGGCCTTCTTAGATCTTGTCCATACCAAACCTATTGAGAAGCCTGCAGGCCAGCAGCAGGCTAGTGCAGTAGGCTGCAGCATAGTTTGTCAGGCCAACTTTCACACCGTACGTTGGTAGCTCGTGTGCATATGCTGCACACACAATCATGCCCCCTTCTATACGGGCATAGGCAATCTGGCAGATGATATCTCTGTTGGTTGCACGAACTACCATCTGGTATTTGGGTGTGTTGTACTTCTTTTTGTCTTGGGTCACCAATCGTTTCCGAGCATAGTAGTCAGTTTTACCCTCTCGCCGCCTTCTAAATCTCACTTGGTATCTCTTAAAGTTGGCCTTATTCTTGACAACTTTCACAAATCCCATCCTGTGGAATAGCAACCCGCAACTGCAGCTCCACATAGACCTGTGATCATATCATTTGAGCACAGCGTGATCACACAATCTTTGTGCATGCGTGGCGTAGCTATGTAAGCCCATATGCACATGTGTGTATGGGGAACTCATAAAAAGTGGGTTCTATCTATCCCTCCCCTCTTCTTCCTGTATGGTCATTCCATAGGCCTAAACACTAGCTTCTGTTCCCTTCCCTTAATAAACTATTATAGTGGGCTTTGTTGTACCTGATGGCTTTTCTCATACAGTAAACAGCACCACTTAATAAATAACATTGCACTGCTTAATAAATAATACTTACAATAGTAGTCACCTGCCATTAGACATTTGTCCAACCGCTGAACACATAACACCAGGAGTGAGCCTAGTGTTACTATGGGCTGTAGCTGATAATGATTTGTCAATGTATTCTCATCAATGATGACTAATGTCACACTTTACTGGAATGCAGTTAAGGTAATCTGTGCGTGTATAAGGCTAAGAAGTAAAAGGTAATATCTATTTAATTTTTTTTTTTTTTTAGAAATTCGAGCCTGTGCTTTCTATCCCTACAAGCACACAACTCCATGCACAGCACACAGAAGAGGTTAAACAAAAGAACGGAAGTATGGGTGGCAAGATGTAACAGCTGCTTTCCATGGGACAGAGAAAGAAACAAGCGTCAAATCGACGCTGTGGCAGCTATTCCAGGGTAGAACAAGAATGGCAACTGCTCACTGGCTAGTGGGAGCTTCAAAGATGCCAGAGAAAAGAAAATGCAGGAACTGGGGAGCCAGGGTGAACTGAAAAGGGGAAGGCAAATAATAGCCAACGGTACATTGAGTGCAAACACATGGTACTCTGACCAGGATCACTGCAAAAGGCAAGCTGACCTGTCAGAAGGGGAGACAGGGGCTGAGCAAGTCCCTGAGTGTCGCAGGGCAGAGCCTAGGGCCATCCATCATTCCAAATGAAATGCAAGTGGGAAATTAGCAAGTGCAGTTCCACTGCAGGAACCTGGATGTAGTGTCCGAGAGAATGACTCCAAAAGACATTTTAATGGGTGACAGGGGTCAGAGGCTATGACATTGCGTCAGAGTAAGGGCAATTAATGATTGATTTTGGAAGGAAAATCTGGAGGAGGGAGGACAATAAAATCACCAGCAATGTGGTGACACCACAGCCAGACAAAGGACAGAGGCACTTCCGCGCACTTGGACATGAACAGCTTCTGGCTGAAGAAGAGGATGGGACATTTGTGTCGTCACTCGGCCAGTGCCAGCTGATATCAGAGGTGGTACTAGGCACCTCTGGGTAAGAATCCAGTTCTACTGACTAGTCCTGTGACCTCAGGGAAGTTGCATAATCTCCCTGACGTTTCTCTTTTCAGCTGTTCAGGGGGATGATAATTTGCCTTAAAGGGCTGATAGTTTTGCATGAGATGACATATACACAATACCCAATGTAGAGGTTCTGGGAATAAAGATGGAGGTGGTGACTCCGTGATTTTTAGGGAGAAATTATTTACGTGCATGAACGCCTTGCATCTCTAAGTATGCCTCCTGTCAAAGGAACCCTAAAAGTTTGCCAGATTAGTTAAGCCCAAGGTCTGTCCAAGGCTTTGCCATGCCAGGCTTTCTCTGCACAAACCAATGGGTTGAGTCTGACTGAACCACTCGGGAGAGTTTCTAGGGCCAGAGAGGGGAGGAAGGCTTCTCTGTAGTCTAAGGTACAGCTGCAGAAATGCTGTCTACGCTTCTAACCAAACAGTCTGGGGACCAGAGGACAGTGAAGTCATTGCAGCTGTCGTGAAATGAGTTCTTTACTAGAATCGATGAGTGTGCCCCGGAGAATCCAAGCTTAGTTATACCTTCTATAAATCAGATTTTAAGGAAAATCGCAAGCGGCCATGCTTCGTGCAAATAACCCTGGTCTGGTATAATTGATTCATGGGATACACTTGACCAAATCAATAAGCCATTGTCTACCCAAGGGAGCAGCAGTGCCTAGTGAGCCATTCAAAGGCAGCAGGAAGAATCATTCAGAGCAGCGAATGAGCTGGGGTAGGTGGCCAGCCTGAGCCAGAAGCCGCATGAGGAACAGGGGAGATAGCTCAGTTGATGAAGTGTTTGGCTTGCAAGCATATGGGCATGAGTTCGGATCCCCAGAATCCCCACAAAAGAGTCAGGATGGTGTTGCACACTTGTAGTTCCAGCTCTGAGGGGGCCAGCCAGCCCAGCCTAATGAGCAAATGTCAGGCCAATAAAAATATGGCAGATGGTATTCCAAAGAAATAACATCCAAGGTGTCTTCTGGCTCCTTTTGTGTACATGCAAACATGTGGACACACACACACACACACACACACGACAAAATAGATAAATAAAAATTGAATTTTAAACTCAACTTTTTTTAAAAGGAAGTCAGGATGTGATATCATGGCTATCATACATGTTGGCTATAAGAGAGCCAGAATGAGAGAGGGAGATAAAGAAGGGGTGGAAATGGGTCAGAGAGAAATTGGACAGTCTGAGGGGTGGCTGAGAAAGAAGGAACACAGATGGAAAGAGAGACTGATGACAGACAGGGAGACCAGCAAATGGCCTCACTGACAGAAAAGTAAATTCAGTGGCTGGCTTCTCTTCTTGGGTCTGGATACAGGGCTGCTAAGTTTAGGAGATCTCCAGGAGGGGAGAACACAGGCTGGGCTCACTTCTTAGAACCTAGCCAGGCTGGAAGAGACAGGCCAAAGCAGTTAGAACTTTACTTCCAAACCCCTCTGTGTTTTCTTTCTTCTGATTTTCTTGTAGCTTTGCTTTTCATTGACACATACAGAGGGTGTACTGAGATGTGTTGATGCCTGTACACATTGCGTAGGGATAATCAAGTAATTAGCATATCTATTATTTCAAATGTTTGTCATTTCTTTGTTGTAAGAACATTATTCCAGCTCTTCTAGCTGTTTTGAAATGTATGTCACATGGAGTTTACTACAGTCTGTTGTGCAGCAGAACCAAACATGTTCCTCCTAAGTACTTGGAACACTGTCGCTACCCACTGACCCACTCTGCCCAGCTCCTTTCTCTCCCATTCCCCACCGCCTCTGGTGAGGAGTCTATTGTCCACTTCTGTTAGCGAAACATCTTCAGCACTTTTTAAAACATAAGCACGAAAGCAATATATACCCCTGCCTATCATTCTGTTTCCCTTCCTCTGGGTCACCTAAATTCTCAGAAAAGTCTCACAGAGTTCACACGGGAAGAAGACCTGGGAAGGTTCCAGACTGCTGCAAGTGCCTTCTGATAGGCATTGGAGCTCCCGGTTGGAAGGAGTACGTTTAGAACACGTTGTTTAGTAGAGGACAGACACGGCTGACGCCACACCAGCAGTGTGAGAAGGACTTTGGGGACAGTGTGTAAGAGGCCTAGCCTTTGCCTCTGCCTTGGCTTGTTCTCTGATCTTGAGCAATTGACTTAACCTATTTGGACATCTGTTTATAAATTTACAAAATGAGGAGGCTGAACTGGATGTCGTCCAAGCTCACTCGCAGTGCTAACATTTTAAATTCTGTGGCTCTACCAGCCCATGGTTATTTATACATCAGACTTTCTCGAAGCACCCAAACGGTACTAGCAGCCTTGGCAGGCATGTCAACAATATTTTATTTATTCTATTACTATGAAGGGAATAGACCATTTATCTTCTCTTGGTACAATTTGTACTTTCATACAATTGAACATGCACAGTTAATCTCTCCTCTCAACTCACACAGACCTCGATACCTCTCAGGGTTCCTAGGACATTCTGCTAGAACTGTAGACGGTTATTCATAAAAACGCCTTATTGTCCAAAATCGATGCTCAGGATGTGCTTATTTACTTCCTCAACCTACAGTTGAGCAAAGTGTAAAACACAAGAGGAACTTTTGTTGGTTTGTTTATTTTTCTTTTTCTTTTTCTTTCTTTTTTCTTTTTTGGTTTTTTCAAGACAAGGTTTCTCTGTGTAGTTTTGGTGCCTGGCCTAGAACTCTTCTCTATAGTCCAGGCTGGCCTCGAACTCACAGAGATCTGCCTGGCTCTACCTCCCCAGTGCTGGGATCAAAGGCGTGCACCACCACCGCCCGGCTACAGGAGGAATCTTTTCATAGGCTCTTTCTCTTGTGCCTCCGCCAGCACTCCAAGACGGACAACCTGAAAACTTTACAACTAATCAGTGATCTTGTCTCCTTGCAGAAGACCCCAGTTTCAATTGCTAGGGTATGTGGGAGTCATAGGACACAAACAAGGAGAGCCACTGCTGGGCAGGTGAAGGAAAAGGACAGAAGGGTGTCTGCCCAGTCACTGGCTGTGTGTTCGAGACGATATAATGTTAGACAAAATGGAACAGTGCACTGAGCCAAAGGAGTAAGGTCAAAGAGCAAACATTTTTCACCTGAAAAAAAGGGGGGGGGGACCAGAAGAAAGAGGAGAGGAGAGCAGCAGAGAAAAAGAAAGAGGAGAAAATGGGAGAGAGACCTACCACCATTTCAATCTAGTCAGCTGCATTTTCTAATCAACCATCCCGCAAAGGCTGTCAACCACAGACTCAGTTTTATGTCCACAAGTTCCCACGGCCTTTTTAATGTGGGGGCAACTATCTGAGCTGCTGTTCTTGAATTCCCAAGAGCAGGGGGCTCCCACCCCGACCAGTTCTCCACCAATGCTCCGGCTCCCCATACAGTCAACTTCCAACTATCACCCTGTCCTGACCCTGGCATTGCACTGCCCTACATTCTGGCTTTACTCGCCTACATGGCCTCTAAGGGACACTGGTTTCCTTTGACATCAGTGACCCCTGAGCTTGCTGGGGTCAAGAACCCTCTGCTCCTCTCTTCCTCCTGCTGCTCAGGCCCACTTCCGGCTTCGCTCCTCCATCCAGCAAGCCTCTCCAGCAGGGCCTCACATTCCAGAGACCCTTCTTCCACTGTTAATGCCTATCCTAGAAGCACACTGGCAAGCTACTGGAGCCACCCAAGTGCCTGCTAGCCTTGATTTCTGGGAGCTGAAGTTTTGTTTCTGTTAACTTGTCAGCTCATTTTTACTTTTCTCCCATGTTTATCCATCTATAAACAGTGACCGAGTTCAAAATTTGGGACAAGAGAAAGAACTTTACTCGACAGGGGTCAGGGATGGTGTCTGAACAGGCCCTTGAAGGGCCTACCATCACAGGACCAATGGTAGACATTGACCCAAGACTGTCTTAGGCACGTAGTAGGTGCCAGAGCAGTGGCTAGCTGCTCTCCTGGCAACTTCCCTGAAGGACAGACAGACAGACAATCACATGGTCCGGGGCTACTTGCTACTGGCTGGAAAAAAAAAAAAAAAAAAAAAAAAAGAACTCACACAGTTAACGCTCTTGGCATAGTAACATAATGGGAGGCTGTGAAGGACTCGGAGGTCTATGGATAGTGCCAAGAAGCCTGTGTAGCAAAGTCCCAGGATGCTGAAACAGGCTGAAAAGGCCAGACTTCCAGGAGAGGTAAGCCAAGTGCACATCACCAGGCTGCTAATGCCTCCAGCCCTCAGAGTGACAGGAACAGGATGTTCTCCTGTGACTGCACCCTCGGGCCACTATTCATGGGTCAACAGCTTGGAACATCACGCTTCAGGCTGCTGCCAGCTCCTGCGAGGTCCCTCTTTCACCTCTTTGCTAGGCTTTTGTTTTGCTACCCCAATCCTAATTAACACTAGGGAAGCAAGAATCCCTTCAGCGGCTATCATTCCAGTCACTTAGTGTCCCACACACTGCCAACACAACACACACGGAGAGCCTGCGAGCTCAGTTGCCCCAGTTGGCTGTTACTTATTCATCCATCTTGAGGACTGGCATGTGTTCAGGTTGTCACACAGGTCTTCTCCAAAACATCTGGCCAGCTGTTTATGGTCCCAGCTGTGTGACAATTGGCAGTTGTCCATCTTTGGCTCCCTTGAACCTCCCACAAGAATCCCAGCCTTCCATAAGGTGTCTCCTCCTTCTGTGGGGTGGAAATCAAGTGGAAAGAAACTTGCATGGCTGCCCTGCTTGCCTCCTGCTCGCTGCCTTTTGTCAGCTGTCCTTTCTTGCGGAGACACGTGTGTATCTGTTCTTGCTCTATCAAAGTCCTCTTCCCCACTAAGTTTTCTGTGAAGTTTATTGTTTCCAAAGATTACTTAATTACAACAACAAGTAATATCCCAGCAGGATTTCTCCAACAGATAGGAGGTTTTTCCTCTTGAGGTAGTTTACACTTAAGCAAAGATGAACCCAATCTTACCTTCTGGACTGACAATGATGATTCTCTGTGTGTTTCTCACAGATTGGCCCACCTTTTTTTTCTCTACCCCTTTCCTAACTCCCCTGCCCCATGAACGCCCTAATCTTCTCTAGTTTGTCTTTTCCACCAAGTCATCTTTGCCTTCTAACTCACATTCTGGATTTTTCAGGAAATTTCGTGGCATGATGTGGTCTTCTGCTCTGCAGTATATCTTCCCTCTTTGATTCTACCCAGCTGCTTCCGGCGTCAACCTCGTTCCTAATTTCATCCTCTCTCAGACACACATGGTGACCACAGTGGAGAAGAGGATGATAATGGTCGTGGTGGCGCAGCAATGGGATAGCACTGATAAACGTTAACAGGACGCCTTCTTAATGCTTCACGTGTGAGAGTCTCTGGGACCTTCATCTGCATCATGGTTTAGGTTTTCTGAGCTTTTACCTGAGACAATCACTAAGTGGGCAGAAGAAAAGCTTAGAAAGCCTTAGATTTTTCTTAGACAAAAGCCCATCACATTGATGCTGATGTCTCTACCTGTTCTTTGTTGCCTTCATACAGCTCCCACATATTCATGACTATAATTCTGGACCTGATATTAAACCTTGTTTTTAAATCAAGTAGTATTTCATTTTTAAAATTGCGTGTTTTTATAAGAATCTCTGAATTTCCAGTGGTAAATCAAGAGTACGCCAACCAGTTTGGGATAAGGATGATATATGTGATTAAGTTGTACCTCTCTGTGTAAATTAAGCTCCCCTAGTTAATGATGGACTTACATTCCATAGATTCTTAGCCAGTTGAAAATATCATTGAGTAGCAAATGCATTTGGTATACTTAATCCACCAAATGTCCCTGCTTCACCACAGAGCAGAGTGTATCAGTGTTTCTCTTCCCCTCATGATGGCAGGGTTCACTAGGGCCTGACGCTCATTGCCACCACCCACCATTACAAATTTCCACTGAAGGTCTGTGGCTTTTGAAACATCATAAAGAACTAAAATTGTAAGCCAAACTATCATAAAGTTGGGGGCTTCTAAACACTTTGTGATTCTAGGGATGTTTCCTAATAAATCAGCACCTCAGCTTCCTTGTTTATGAAATAAAGACAATACAGAAGGCACAGATTCTGACAATCACATGAAGTGCTATGTGCAAACACCACCAGGCTCAGAATTATTGGATGCTACAGAAACATCTTCTTCTTCTTGATGATGTCATTCCCAGGGTGGCAGGAGGGTAGGAAAGTACAGATCTCTGTGTCATTGACCCTTCTGAATGCAAGCTCTTTCCCTGAAACGGGGGGGGGGGGGGGGGGGGGGGGGGGGTCTCAACATTACAAAATGCAAAGACATAACCTTGTCTACAGCACACCAGAGGGCAGTCGTAATTAAAGGCGCTAATAACAACTGCTATCTTTTCTGCCCTAAACTCAGATCAGACTCTTACTTGTATTATAATGCTCCAGCATGACTCTATCTGGGAAGGTTTACAGTATTTTGTCTCCTGACTTGCTTACCCAGTTCAGTGTCTTCTTATCTTTCAAATACCCCATAATGGTAGACACTTGAGCAAGATTTAGAGTATCCTCAAATGTAGGCTGGACCTGCAGCAACATCATCGCCTGGAAACTAGCCAGAAATGCAGATTCTCAAGCTGAGAAATGGCTCAGTCAGCAAAGGCTTTACCGATGACGTCTTGGACCACCTCATCCTTTCTAGTCACACATAGAGTCTTCTGAGTTATCCACTTAGTAATTGTAGGTATGGGTTGCCGCTTTCTCCAAGGAGGACTTGAGTTCAATCTCCAAAAGCCACATTAAAAAGTCAACATGGTGATCATGCCTGTAATCTCAACACTAGGGAGGTAGAGACAAGACGTTTGATGGAGTGGCTCTCTGGCAACCTAGTCTAGACTACCTGGTGTACTGGGAGACCTTAAATGTGTACGTACCAAGAAAGGAAGAAAAAAAGAAAGAGAGGGGGGAGGGAAGGAGGGAGGAAGGAGGAAAGAGGAAGGAAGGAAGAAAGGAAGGAAGGAAGGAAAGGGGAAGGGAAGGGAAGAGGGAAGGGAAGAGAGGGAAAGGAAAGGAAGGGAAGAATAGTGAGGTCTTACTCCAACCCACTAAATCAGAAAGTCTTTATGTTGTCCACAGAAATCTGTGTTTTCAGAAGCCTTCCAAATACAATGGAGAATGATCAAGGAAATGAACGCACACATGCATACACACATGTGCACTCACATGCCCTCACACCACACACACAGAGACATACAAAAAGAAGAAGCCTTCCAGGTGATCCTGATGACGGCTGACATCTGGAAACACCTGGCTGAGACAATAACAAAAACCCCAGCAATACAGCAGCAAAGAGCCCAGTCACCAGAGGCACATTGCCAATACCTTTATATGTAGGGCCACTGATCATGGAGTAGTTTCACTGCACAGATCTTTACAGAGAAACATTCTTCCCACACAGCCTCCCTCGCATCCGCTCCTCTTGCTCTGGCCTACAGGAACCAGCACAAAGACAGACAGATAACTGAGGCCCAACCAAGGAGGTCCTGTTGTCACTCAAATAAACGCCCCCTACACTTTGCTCATGCAGTGACGTGAAGCACATCCAGCATGCACCTGGCTTCTTCAAAGCGGGGCACACAAAGGTGTAACCACATCAATCACCCACTCTTTCCCAGGTGAAGCTGTGTCTCCCACGGCCCCATGAGTTCTGGCAAGCAGGCAGCTGGGCTATCATTCTCCCAGTTCAGCAAAAAACATGGCCAAGTCCAGAGCTTAGAATTCAGGCTGTAATTGACAGCCCCAGTGCGGTGAAATTTTGTTTGTGATCTAGTAAATAAAGCTTGCCTGAAGATCAGAGTTCAGAGCTAAGCCACTAGTTAGCCATAGAGGCCAGGCGGTGATGGCACACACCTTTAATCCCAGCACTCAGAAGGCAGTGGCATATGGATCTCTGTGAGTTCAAGGCCAGCCTGGGCTACACAAGATTGATCCAGTCTAAAAGAGAAACAGAGGCAGGCAGTGGTGGCTCACACCTTTGATCATTTGGGATCTTTAATTCCAGCACTAGGGAGGTGGAGACAGGAAGTTGTATAGCTGGGTGGAGAGGGGAATATAGGGAGGGAGGAGACAGGCTCGGCCCCTTTCATTCTGAGGATTCTGAGAGGTAAGAAGTCTTTCTAGTGGCTGGCTGCTCTGCTTCTCTGGTCTTTCTGCTTTCACCCTGATATCTGATTCCAGGTTTTTATTATTAAGACCAATTAGGATTCATGCTACACCCCAAAGATACATCCCCAGAACCCTTATCCCTCCATAAGAAATACTCCTCACCAGGTGCTTTATGGTCTCAGTATTTTTGTCTTCTCAAAATGTCATGTTGAGACTTAACCCCCTGCCAAAAAAATTCAACTGTCTTCAGTGTGGTGATATTGAAGAGAAGGGGCTTCTGGGAGGAGATTGGCCCATGGAAGCTTCTCCCTCATTAACTATTGTTAACAAGATTAAAGCGCAGACTCTGCACAAGTCTGCGCCAGAAGGGGTCCTGGAGGTGAAAGGAGAAGTGTACGCATGCCCTATTCCATAGCCCAGAAACTAGCTCCGATGGGTAAGCACTTGCAAATGAAAACTGAGTTTTCTTCAAGAGAACATGCTGGGAAACACACTACCCTTTAGGGTAGGCTGCATGGCCAGCAGTGGATGGCCAACAGAAAAGGAACTCCAGGCACCTCGGAACGTCCTTGTCCTGTATTGGGTGGTTTTTTGTTTTGTTTTGTTTTGTTTTGACGTGTTTTTTTTTTTTTTCCTTTTTTACCCTACAGGTCCTTAATGTGCATATTATGGCTTCCAGATTTGTGTTTTATGGGATTACTGAGTGTGCAAATGTGTGGGTCTCTGAGTCTATATCTGTTTCTTGTGTCTTTTCTTGGGCTCTTTCCTTCTGTGTGTTTATATTGTCCTATTCCAATGTGTGAAGTTTTGTTTTATCTTAGAGTGTATTTTGCCTCATTTTATTATAATCCTTTGGAAGCCTGTTTATTTTCTTTTTTCTTTTTTTGGTTTTTCGAGACAGGGTTTCTCTGTAGCTTTGGAGCCTGTCCTGGACTAGCTCTATAGACCAGGCTGGCCTCAAACTCTCAGAGATCCACCTGCCTCTGCCTCCCGAGTGCTGGGATTACAGGCGTGAGCCACCACCGCCCGGCTTATTTTCTAATAAGAGACAGAAAGGGGGTAAATCTGAAATGGAAGGTATGTGAAGAGGAACTAGGAGGAGTAGAGGGAGGGGTAACCATAATCATGACATACTATGTGAGGAAAAAAAAAACTATTTTAAATAAAAGAAAATAATTAAAAAATAAAGATTAAAGACCTTGTAAACCAGGTTGGATTTCTCATCCTTTTACCTCTGCCATACAAACACAGACTTAGAAGGCCCACAACAAACCTCAATGCCCCCCATAGCCGAGGACATAATGATTCAGTCTACAGTGTTTGGTCACAGCAGCACAGCAGCACAAGGGGACTAAGACGTCAAGATGGCGGATGGCTTTTCCCCCTAAAGCCAATGGACTCAAGTGTCAGCAGCCTGGTGCTCCTTCCTGCTTCTAAAGTGCTCCTGAGCTTCTAAAGTCTTGTCTTCATCTTCCCTGCCCTCTGCTGCTGCCATCTGACCCAGCCTCAACACACCAGGCTTCACCTCACCACATCCAGAAGAAAGCAATCCCTACCCGCAGTCATTAAGTGTGCAGCTCAGAAGAGTGTGTGTGTGACTACGGAGGATGAGGTGGCCCAAGATCCCAAGAGAGGATGTGGGAATGCTTCTGCTGTCTTCGTTCTGGAAGAAGCCAGAGCAGGAAACCTGAGAACTAAAATAGACTCCAGCAATAGAGTCTTTCCCCTAGTTCAGCCATGTCTCCTTCACTGAGAGTCTCTGTCTGGGCCCCCTTTCTCTTCAGCTTTTCCTCTGTCTCCATGAGCCACCAGAATCCTTAAGTGACCCTACTACGTGTGTTTCACCGACCTGAAAGGAACCAGATGGGTACTTCCTTCCTGGAACCCCCCCCCCCCGCACTGCCCCCCAGCTCCCCACAAAGGTCCCGTCACAGAGCCCTTTCATCCTTTCCACGGACACCACTGATGACCTTCCACCAAATGAGACGATAGCCCATGTGCCCAGCCATGTAGGGGCACCGAAACCCTGAGAGAGGGACCTGCCTTCAAACAGCACTCCCTCCCCCAGCTTTTATCACTTACCTCCACTCTCCTGGGGATCAGAATCCATAGAGAATATTTATTATAAAAAATAAATGAGCAACAGCTTTCAGGAGGCAGATTCACTCTCTGCCAAGTGTAACCTACACAGCCAGGGTTCCTATTGTCTGTCACCTGATGTGCCCTTGCTGATTTGGTCATCCTTCCAAAGTAATTATGACCTTGGCTTTCCCCATGACTGTGAGCACATGGTAACTGGGCAGTATATGGTTTTCTCCACTGATGTCCCATCTTGATCCCAGATGTTCCCTGTGGGATCTTCAAAATGCTGTGTGGGATGCAGGACCACTTTTCAGCTCCTGAATCACCACACTATTGACTGATTTTATGGCCATGAGCTGTATGTGGGGCGAATGACTCCTGCTGTGTTTTCAAAAGCTTTGTTTTGGTCGCTAGTCTATTCTTATGAAACAACAAAAGTGTTAAGAGCTGGGTTGGGGATTTAGCTCAGTGGTAGAGCACTTGCCTAGCAAGCACAAGGCCCTGGGTTCGATCCTCAGCTCAAAAAAAAAAAAGTTAAGAACTAGGAGGAAACTATAAGAAACCAAAAGCAAGGTAAGAGCCTATCCAAGTTTCTAATCATCCAGAGAACCACGTTATTTCAATGATGATCTAAATTTTTCTTGCTGGAATTCAGTCATATTTTCTATCACACTGTTTTATATAATCTAGTCAAAGACAGTTTTTGGGACACCGTTAAGCCTTAATCTCCCCCTTTTTTGTGTTTCTCCTAGTAGTTCATGTGTCTGAAAGGACAGCAATGTACTGAGACAACGCCAAGCACTTTGCACAGATTTTTCCCACCATCGTCCTATGCTTATTTCCTTTACAATATAAGAACCATCATTATCTTCATTTTCTATGTGAGGAGAGTGAGGCTTAGAGAGATGGTGTCACGTGCCCCAGTCACAGAGTAAGTTGCTAATGGTGCCAACATTTGAATTTGGCCGCTGTACTCTAATGCCAAACTAGTTCAGAGCTTCCAGCTCTTTGATGTTTAAGGTTCAAGGTCCTCCGGGCCTTTCTCTCACTTCTCTTCATTTGACATAAATGAAGTTCACCAGTCCCAGTGACTGCACTCAATGGACCATGCTCACAACACAGAACAGCCCACAGACAGGCATCAAGAAGACTTTGACTTCAAGAATTATCAGACACAGACTTATGATGAACAGAACTGCAGGCTTAAAACCCTGGTACCAAAGAAGCCTTGCTTGAATTAGTAAGGGATTTCAGGAGTGCCTACAGAGTACCCCACAGAATGGTTCTTGCATGTGGAAAAAGTGGGGAGTCAAATTTCCTCAGTGATCTGTTTGCAGTCACAAAAACACAAACGGCAAATATGGGATCTGCAACATTTGATTTTAGCCCCGGTTTAGCTCAAAGCCACATCTTTCCCTGCACTCAGCATATAATCTGGTCACATCCCCAAAGTGAAGGTCGGTTGGGGTAATTCCCCCTTGCCTAACCCAAAGGCCTTGTGGAGGACAGGCTGTGTATTCTCTTTCCAAACAGTAGGCTTCATCTGTGGCTCACTTACCCTCTTTCCCCTCAACCTTTTACCATTCACCCTTTTTCATTCTGTGAGTGAACATCATATTTTATAATTACACAAGGTTTTACAGGTCGTGGAAGCCTTTTCATAATGTGCCTCAAGTGAACACAGCCAGATATATTCATAAAATTCCACTAAGTCTTAATTTGAATCCCCCCATTTTTGCCTAGCTGTCTACAGCCCACAAAAGTGCTATCTGCATTAAAAATAAAACTGTATTTTACTGGATGTTAATAAAGACAAATTAAGGTCTAATTTCTCCTATACTAACCTGAGATACTTTAAGTGCAATTCAGTGTTGGTCCCAGGACCCACCCAGCCCCACCTTATCTACTATGGATACCAAAAACTATGGATGTCCAAGCCCCTTATATAAAATGACAGTAGTCTGCACACCTATCTTTCCATACACATTAATCCATCTATAAACATCTTATAATACTTAATATAACGCAATGCTATATAAATTGTTATACTGTTGCAACTACATTTATTTGGATTCTTTGGTACAGAAACATCAGATACACAAGGTAGACAAGCATCTTTTCACACCACAATGGGGAGCAACTTGTAAAATACCTCCCTTTGAATTATGTCCCCAAATACCACTTGTGAAAATATGATTGACAGACTGCTCCATGAGGTTTCCATGAAATATTGATTTTTGAAATGACATGTGTCTGTGTGGCTCAAATGACCACAATAACCTTTCTAGTTTCTTTCAAACCCACAGGACACTGTGCTGAAGGGTTCACGACTTCATGAATAGGCTGGCGAGCAGAGGGAAAATAGAGATATTTCAAGGGCTTGCCAACATGAGATCCAAGTTGTTCCTTCCTGGTGGCCTTTGAAATCAAGCCAGCTGCACAAGCATATGAGAACCATCGGCTTCTTGCTGGGGCCTATGGTTCAGGCCACGTGGTGGGTGCTTTTTTCTGTCGAGATGGAAGGGGCTACTCTTCTTACATCAATGGCATAAAAGAAACCTTTTTCATAGGAAGCATCCAAAATAGAAATGTTGCTGTGAAAGTAATTAGACTTGAATTTAAGCAGATCAACTCCTCATTAAGGGTTTTCCTCAAAGGCTTTTTACAGGCTTACAGCTCGACTCTAATCTCCAGCGTCAGATGTGCAAAGGAGCAACACAGAGACATTCATTCACACACAACGGATCCTGAACTCGGGCTTCACTGGTAGAACACAGGAAAGCCTTCACGGTACGCAAGTATAAATAGCCTGCTTGTCGCCACCACCATCCCCTCAGCAAAAATGTAGACCCTGAAGATCAAAGTCAACTGCTGCATGGAATTCTATTTCTAGAAGCCAACTCCCGCCATGATTAGGTATTTGGCTTTACACAATCATCAAATGATCTTATACAGAAAGAGGGTACATCATAGATCCCTAAATATAGCCTTCCATTCATTCCTGTTAGGCATCATATTCAGGGCTTTGGAGGCCCATCACCTGGGAAGATACAGACATCCATCCTCTGTGAAGTCTTCTTTTGTTGATTTTGGTAAAGGAAAACTTCCCAGGTTCTCCCTTCAGGCCCTGCAGATCCTCCTTTACAAGGTTCACAACAACCTGCCCCCCCCCTCCCCGCGGTGGAAAACACTGATGTGGTAAGAATCCCAGGAAAACCCGATCTGGTTCTGAGTCTTGTTTTCCTACACTGGCTGTGATAACGTGCATGGAGCACGAGCATCTAACCGGGCCTCTCTTTCCTGTTCTGTGAGATGGATGCCACTGCAAACTGTATCCCTTATTCCGAAGTGTTTGGTAACAGGAGAACTTTTTTTTATTTTAAAGCCAGGTCTCACTATGTAGCCCCAACTGGCCTTGAACTCACCAAAAGTACATCTTACTTTGCATTTTTTTATTTAACTTTTGTATATGTATAATGAGTCATCCTGGGAAGGGATCCAAGTCCAAATATGAAGTTTCATTTACACCTTATACAACGTCGATACCGTGGCTTTTCACATAAGGTCCAGAACAGAAGTTTTCATCTGTGACGTCTTACCAGTACTCGAAAAGTTCTAGATTTTGGAGCACTCTGAATTTCAGATTCTTAGATTGGAAATGTTCAACCTGTATAATTTTACTAAGAGCACAGGATCAGCAGGATTGTATGAAATCAGGCATCAGAGAACACAGATATGATTGGCACAAAACAGTGAGTATTCAGTAACTGTTCCTGTGGTTTTCAAAGTCCTTGGCAGACTAATTAGACTAAAGGGCAAAGAAGTCAGGAAGACTCTCACAGAATTCACAACCTGGTCTTCTCTCAAATACCATGAAATATGGACACCCAGCAAGTAGACAGTGTCTACTCCTGAATGGGACAGTGCAGAAAAACATGGAAGTGCCATGAAATGTGTACAACCAGCAAGTAGACAATGCACTTCAAAACTGGACAGTGGAACCACAAAACACGAGATCATATCATTTCATGAGGGGAGGTGAGCAAGGGTTGATATTTTAAAATAAACAGTTTCAAAAATGAGTTTATAAAGCACACATAAGCATACCATACCTAAAACCAGCCAGAAACATAAAAATCCTAGATTCAGTTTACAATTCTCAGTTAACAAGTAGACATTTGTATTCTTTTATGAAGTAAGGGTTTGAGGCAGGGTCTTTATATGTGGCCCTGACTGTCCTGGAACTCACCATGTAGACCAGGCTGGCCTCAAACTCACAGAGATCTGCCTGCCTCTGCCTCCTGAGTGCTGAAATTAAGGTGTGTGCCACTGTGCCCAGTGACATTTATATCCTTAAAGCATCTAAAGCATAATTTTGTTTCCTTATCAATTGAAATTTTCCAGGGGGCAGTCAGTACATATTTCAAATGGGGCTGGTAAAGTCAGCAACTTAAAATACAGGATATCTCAGTTAAATCTGGATTTTAAATAATATAGAATTCTTTTTAGTATAAATATGCCCCTATGCAATATTTCACAGCCCTAACAAAGCATAATGGCTTCACCTAAGCTCTTGACTTTAATTCAATAGCCTTGGGAGGAGGTAGCTGATTAGTAATAAACTTACACAAGGAAAGGAAATTAATAAAGTTACAAGTAGCAGGTAAAAATAATCAAACCATCCCAGTCACCAGGGTCAAATGAAACCTGTGCCTTTTGCTTTTCTTTATTCCAAACACTAGGCAGGGTGGGCTTCGATTTTTGCCTGGAGAGACTGCTGGTGTGATCTGTGCCGTGCTCACACTGGAGGGAGACTGCTGGTGTGATCTGTGCCGTGCTCACACTGGAGGGAGACTGCTGGTGTGATCTGTGCCGTGCTCACACTGGAGGGAGACTGCTGGTGTGATCTGTGCCGTGCTCACACTGGAGGGAGACTGCTGGTGTGATCTGTGCCGTGCTCACACTGGAGGGAGACTGCTGGTGTAATCTGTGCCGTGCTCACACTGGAGGGAGACTGCTGGCCTGATCTGTGCCATGCTCACACTGGAGGGAGACTGCTGGTGTGATCTGTGCCTGCTCACACTGGAGGGAGACAGCTGGTGTGATCTGTGCAATGCTCACACTGGAGGAATAAAAGGAGAAAAATCTAAACTAAGAAATAAGTTGTTGAGATCAGGAGCCAAGATTCATTCTGGCACAAGGTTTAACCTCACTTTCCCAGTGAAGAAATGCTGGCCCCAAATTCTTGCTGCTAAGTTCTTGAGAATCAGGCATTCAGCTCTCCCTCACATTTCATTTCATGCTTTTAATTCTCTCTAAATTTGAGGCTGGTAAACGCTTTTTGCTTTGAGTTCAAATATGCTTTGATGGTATCAAAAAAATTTTTTTTCATCTTAGAACTGCCAAATAGTCTCCCTGGAGAAAGATTAAGTAGTTCTTTGGACATTTTCTAGATATTTGTTGTTGTTGTTGTTGTTGTTATTGTTGTTGTTGTTGTTAAGTTATGCATAGCATGGATAGGGGTTTTGAAAAAAAATCAAGAAGTTTCAGGGCACTTCACTATGCTGTATATATCCAATTTTAATTTTCTTGCCATCGATGCTGATGATGATGATCTTGTGGGTCTCCCAAATTGGTAGGTCACAGGAGTTAGGAAATGATTCCACTGGGAATGAATGCATTGAAGAAATCAAGGGAAATTAAATATGGGGTGTCAGCAGAGCATCGGACATGAATGCAGAAGGCTGGCCTTGCTTTCACACCTCGCACGCACGCACTATGTGCACAAGATAATCCCACCCTCCAGCTGGATCTCATCTCTGCATAGTCTGGAATCCTGTGCTTTGCAATCTAACCTGCTGCATCTGGATCTTTCGCCTTTTGCTGACTGGCACTTCCCATCAGTCTTTCCACACTTTTGTCTCTGAAAACAAGTTGCATGAACGATGCACCCTCATCTCTCTCTCCCTGCATGATCCTTAAGGACCACTTTCAAAATAGCTGTCTATCTCCTCAAAAGGTCCATCAGCTGCATGTCCAAACACAGAAAGTGGCTGTACATAATCGGCCCTATCACATGAGGAACCACGGTGCTGGAAGAAAGCCGAGCAGAGAAGCTGCTGTGACAACTTGGGCTTTGGCCTTTGAAAACTGTTCAAAGTTGGAAACTCTTAGTTGGCACAGATCTGGAGGGAAGGTCGGGATGGCCAAGAAGACATGAGGAATGGCGCCTATATTGCCAGCCTTCGATGGGTGGGGGGGTGGCCTGATGCAGGCTCGCCACACCACATCTCATTACAAGATCATAATTTGAGGTCAGCCTTCTCTGAGGTCACCTCTAGTACCCCAACTCCATGTGACTGAGAGATCGGGAGCCAATACTCGGTTCTGGAGGGCCCCCACACTGTCCTACCCTGACACCCCCACCTCCTCAGCAACTCTACAGACTAAAGACTTCTAGAGACAAAAAGACCAGGAGGAATTTTGTTTCCTCAATTTTCTAAGCAAAAAGGCATCTGAAGAAATGACAACCTCGCATAAACATTATGTCCTTCAAGAGTCGTTATGACTTTTCTGATTCACTTCATGACCTGCGATGAATCCTCAGATGAGTTATTGAACAATCTCTAAGTCTGGGACCATCATGCCCCTTCCACCTGTGTACACCCACCCAAAGCTGAAACTTCACCCCACAGCAAAGGTCAAAGTCTCCTCCTTTTCGGAAGACTTTGGCAGTAGAGGGAACAAGGGGAGGAGGATGGAGCATGAGGAAACTGGACAGGAAACGGGACTCATCAGTCATTCTTAGGAGATGCTGGGCTCTTGATGAAATCACCCGCATATGTGCAGCCTGACAATCAGAAAGACAGGACCAAGTGTCCTGAACAAAAGTCTATGGTGATAGTTTATTTGTGCTGAAATGTGATTTTATTTGTATGTTAATAAATAAAGTTGCCTGGGGATCAGAGCTAATACCAAGCCATTTAGCAGAAGTCTGGCAGTGGCAGTACACGCCCTTAATCTGATCACATGACAAGCAGATCTCTGTGTGTTCAAGGACACCACAAGCATAGAGACACATGCCTTTAATCTCAATACCAACCATAGAGCCTGGAGGTCTGTATAGACAGGCAGTGACGAGGAGGTCATGTGGTTGGGTTTACAGCCAATGAGAAGGCAGAACAGAAAGTCAATAAAAAGATGGACACATGGGAAGTAGGTCTCTTTCTCAGGGGAAGGACAGCAGCGGCAGGAAGGCGTAAGAAGGCAGTCTTGGTCTCAGCTCTTAGCTACTGCTCTCTGACCTCTGGGGCTTTTAACTCTGCATTTGGCTCTGTATTTCTTATTTAATAAAACCGTTCAAAATTACATCTACAGATGTCCAAGGTTTTTGTTACCAGTAAAGGATAGTGTCTTAATTACTTTGCTATTGCTATGACAAAACATCATGGTCAAGACAACTTATAAAAGAAAGCATTTAATTTAATTTGGGGAATCATGTTTCCAGAGAGTTAGAATCCATGACCATCATGATGGGGAGCATGGCAGCAGGTAAGCAGGCATGGCTCTGGAACAGTAGCTGAGGGCTTATGTCTGATACACAAGCATGAAGCAGAGAGAGAGAGAGAGAGAGAGAGAGAGAGAGAGAGAGAGAGAGAAAGCTCTAACTGGGAATGGTGTGGGATTTTGAAACCTCAAAATCCATCCCAAGTGATACACCTCTAACACAGCCATACCTCCTAATCCTTCCCAAACAGTTCCACCAAGCATTCAAACATGAGCCTATGGGACCCATTTTTATTCAAACCACCACAATGATGAAGGTGGAAAATCTCATATGGTAAATATGAAAAAGGCAAGTTCTAGGCATTTAGGAAGATACGGCTCCTCACAGGTTTTTAACTCCATTATGATATATATCAGATCCACATACAGCCCGAAACCGTAAGCCAGGAATCATGTCTGGAGTGTAAGGACAACCAGGCAACCCACCTAATATGAAAAGAACAAATAACCATCAATCACCAATTCATCAGACAAATGTTCGCTGGGTATTCTCTAGATCGCAGGCCTGGGGGCACATGGGAAATAGAAGATGTCAGGAAAAGATCTACAGGTTCTGACCAGGGCCTCAAGGCAAAGGTAACAAGAGATTAGCATCTTTGAGCACACCAATGTGTATGGAGGCCCTATACAAAGGTGCCCTTCTTCTGGTCTGGAGGCCTGGGGGAGACTCCTTAAAAAGTTAATGAAGCGAAGTGAAAGAGGATGCAGGCAGCAAATGATGAAGGGCCAGACAGTAAGAGCTTCCTGCACACATTTAGGAGCTAGAAAAGTATCTCAGGGTTTCTGGGAAGCCACTGAAGGTCTTGGGAGCAGTGATCTGACCCCAGTCACGCACAGAGATGAACTTGTGGTAACCACGTGGGACACACTCATAGCTGGAACCTCAGCTTGTGTCTCTTGTCAAGTTCGTCATTTCACAGTGTTGCACTATCAAGTGGGGATTTCATTATTTAAAAGGGTTTCATTAAAGAAAAACAAGATAATTCTCCCTAAAAGTGTTAAGCATGGATTTTCCAGTGCAAGCTCGTTATTATGAATGTTCCTGGGCAAATATTAACTGGGGGTGGCACAGTCTTTGTCCTTCCTCTTGTCTATCAAAGAGAATTGCACCATCCATTTTCTCTTCTTCCTCCCTTCAAGGAAAGATGATTGCTGTTTTCTTGGGCTGGAGCTGCACTGGTCACCAAGAGCTGGAATTCCAAGGGCTCATGGCAGTGGCTGCCAGTCTACCCAAGAAGCCTCAAGAGGAGACACAGAGCTTCATGACAGGTCCTCTCCACGATGTCTGTCTGTCTATTCAGTGAGGCAGACTATGTAGCAATGTCTGGACTGGGACTCCATCCTCCTGCCTCCAACACCTAACTACTGAGATTCTAGAAGTGCAGCACCACCATTCCTGACTGGGGTTTTGGTTTTGGTTTTTAATGGGGGAAAAATGTGATCTCTTTTAGTGGGATGGAAGTGGAGCAGGGGAGTGGTGGGTACTTTCTGATGTGAGAGAAATGTAAGGGAATTAGTGTCAGACTTGGGGGAGCTGGGAGCCAAAGGAGAATGAGAGAGAGGCCAGAGGGAATTCAATTCAGAGTTATACTTAGATCTCTTTCAATCTTTAAAAAAGGTTTCCTTAATGATGCAAGAATAAAATTCCCTTTTAATTGGCTTGCCTCTTGCCCTGTTTCTTTGATCTCAGTGTGGACACGGAACATGCAGACCCCTAGGCCAGGCTGTAGGAAAGTGAACTTTGAATAAGTGGAACGGTGCATGCATGCTGTCCCCAGGACTGCTCTGGGGGTGGGATGCGCAAGTGCAAGTTGTCTACAGACTCACTAGATTACTCCACAAACACCCCTCAAATCTTAGTGGCTTGGGGTCACATACATGTCCCTGGCTCCCCGAGTTGTGCTCATTGTAACTACAGACTGTCAGATCCCTGGAACCAGACCGACAGACACACCCCCTGTCTGCACCAGCAAGGAGAAAATGCAGGACCATAGTTGCTCTGGGAGTTTCTACTTAGAAGCTTGTCACATCCAATGCCATTTCTTTAGCCAAATAAGTCACACATGTCATCACCAAGGTGGGGCATATGGCATCCTGGGAGGGGCTGAGACAACTCAGGAGCAAAGCAATGTTTCCCAGATGCTTGTACTGAAGGGCAATTCCTTCGTGGACATCCCTCTACCTCTCTAATGCAGTCCTCATGAAGATGAAAGCATGGGGGAGGGGACAACACAGGAACAGTCTCAAATAGAGCAGACACTAACACGGTGCTCAGCAAATGTGGATCTGGGCAACTTTCTTGAAAAGGAGCAGGACTCTCAAAGGCCAGTGAGGGGGACAGTGGACAGTTAGAGAAGGCCACACTACGGAGGTATGTAGTGGCCTGAAGTTGTCAAGGGCCTTTGAAGTCCCTCCCCACCCCCCACCCCCACCCCTTTATTTCTGGTTTTTGGAGACAAGATTCTCTCTGTAATGGTCCTGGCTGTCCTGGAACTCACTGTAGCCCAGGCTGGCCTCAAACTCACAGAGATCCGCCTGCCTCTGCCTCCCAAGTGCTGGGATTAAAGGCCTGTGCCACCACCCAGCTTGAAGTCCCTTATTAAAATGATGCCCCCGGCCAAGCAGTGGTGGCGCACGCCTTTAATCCCAGCACTGGGGAGGCAGAGACAGGCAGATCTCTGTGAGTTCAAGGCCAGCCTGGGCTACCAAGTGAGTTCCAGGAAAGGCACAAAGCTACACAGAGAAACTCTCTCTCGAGAAACAAAACAAAACAAACAAACAAACATGATGCCCCTGCATAGGGGCATGACAGGGACCAAGACAAGACCCAGAAGAGCCCAGCAATGAATGGTCACAGGAAATGGTGGCCACTGTCCTGCCAGGATGTCTCACCAGGAAATCCCAGTCCTAGACCAGGCTGAGCTGAGCAGATACCTCCAGCTGCTCTCAGTAGGTCCCCTGCCACTCATCCAGGCAAGGCCAAGAGATGTGCAGGGCCAGCCTACAGAACCTCAGCACGTTGTTGGCAGGGGTCCTGCCCACCCTCTTTAGCCTCATTCTCTACCACCCCGAATCACCCAGCTGTCCACAGAGGTCCTTACTCCTCCTTAAGCAGCCCTTCCCTGCTTTCCTTCTAGACCATTCCATCCACAAACACATTCTGAGAGAGCCTAGGATAACAGGCCTATGGTCATTATCAGGAATGGTGCACAAGACTCTCTGTCCGTATGCTGTTGCTGTTCCCTCGGGAGGAAGCAAGTACCAAGAGGAAGAAGCCTTAGAATAGCTCCCGTTGGGCCAATGGTGAGTTAGAAAATGGGCCAGGGGCCAGGGCAGCAGCAGCTGATTCAAGGTTTGCCTCTCCTCCAACGCTCACTTCTGCTCAGGACCGCGCACGGCTAAGGAGGAACCGCGGAACTCTGTGCTTCTTCTGATCTGTCTTTCAGATGCCCTGCCACCCAAGGGACATGTCTGCACATGGCTGAGCAAGGGCTGCAGCCTTCCCAGTCTCCCTCTGGGTGTCTGTGTCACCTCGGATACCCTGCTCACCTCCCTGGGCCTCAGTTTCCTTATCAAGTAGAGATCACAGTAGCATCAACGCCGGTCTCGTCATGAGATCGAAACAACTTAGTGGATACGTGGTACCCAGAACGGAGCTGCCGGGCTACGGGAAGTAGCTGCACTTTGGCAGCATTCTTTATGCAAGTATTACACGTTAGTTGCGCTCATTTTTAGCACGCTATTTTTCATCTGCCCCTCCTGGAAGAGTCCTCCTCTCTCCAGCCGCCGGCTCCAGCAGACTCTACAGGTTTGTCAACAGGAGTTTTTTAATTGCATAAATAATTCATGAACACATTCTGGTTGAAAGAGTTGAGCAACACAGAGAAGAAGGCTGAAGAGTCCCTTCAACACCCTTCCCCCTCCCTCCCATGGCTGCCAGGGCAGGTCCTGCCCGGCTCTTCCACACCAGCAAGGCTGCAGACACACTCCTTCCAAAGATCCATCACTAGCTCTGCCTTCCAATCGCTGCATAGCTTGCCGATTCTCCAGAGAGTTTGTAGATTTTCTTATGCCTGCTCCGGAATGGACATACCAAAATGTGAAGTAACAAATCCTCTATTGATGGATGTCCCTGTGGTTTCCAATTTGCCCCCTTTGAAGCCTGCAAAACAATCACTAGCTTTGTGTGAACACATTCGCAAAGGCAAAGGGCGACTTCTTAGAATAGATTCCAGGAAGTAGATTTGTTGGGTCAAATGGTGGGCGAATTTTCTGTTTTTGCTAAATACTATCAAATTGCCTTCCCATTTATATTCCTACCAGCTGGAGGGGGGCAGGCAGCATTTATTTTGTTTTAAAGAGGGGGTCCTTTTTATTCGCAGGTTTTTGCTTTTGTTTTCTTTTTTTTTTTTTTTTTTTAGGGGGGTGAGTTGGGCTTGGAGAGGTGTTTTGCATTGGGTATTGTTTTTTCCTTCAGTGCTGGGGATTAAACACGGGGGCCCTATATATGCTAGGTAGGCACTCTCCCCGAGAGTTATGGCCCCAACCTTGTTTGTTTCAAGGTCTCACTAAATATAGCACAGTGTGGACCTTAAGGTCCTGTGGCCGCCTCCTCCTGAGTGCTGTGATTGCAGGTGTGGCCACCACACCCATTTGAGGAGGTGTTTTCTCAGGCTGTTCGCTTCAGCAGAGGGGAGCGTCATGGCTTTCCCTGGCAACTGGAAATAGTAGCTCATTCTTTCTTATTGGAGAGGAAACATAACCCCTCCCCTTCCACCCCAACCCCGACCCTGCCCCAAACCACAGAAGGAGAGAGAGAGAAGGGAAAACTGTAAGGAGAAAATATCCCTAAACGTTTTGGTTTGGAATGGTATTCATACTAAGGTCTAAAAGACTGGGTCTCCGCCTCTGGGGCCACAGGAAAAGTCTCTGAGCTGGTTGTGAGCTGCTCTTTTCTTGTTCAGCACCTCTGCTTCATTGCTTAATTCGTGATAATTCTGGACTTCACACCATGATTATGTTGGTGGAGGGATGGGTCTTGACATCTACGGAACTACATTACCCAGCCTGCACTGCAGGAGGCAGCGGCTAGTGAGCTGTAAATAGACACTGAGGAGGGTGTGCTTCTGGGAAAGGCTCTGTAAAGCCTCTCCTGGGAGGAGAGACCCTTGGCTCTTCTCTTCCATACTACCTGAAATTGAGGATGGTTTGGGACATGCTTAACATCACCCTTAGTTAGAGCTGAGTGATATCACATGAGATCCTGCTGGCAATTATGTTAATTCTCCAGTTAAGGGAGGTTGGGTACTAACCAGTGATGCCAAGAAGCAGTACTATTTGCTCACTTGTTCATAAATATGTTGATACTTAAACAGCTTAGGGGCCAAACATGGTATGGTAAGTGCAGATCAGTGCTTTTTGAAATAGAGATGAGAAGGCTGGGGCTTTGGCTGTCCTATGTCACCAAGAAGTAGTCTCTAAGGGGAAACCAAGCACCAAACAAAAGAGCAAGACGATGCCTCGTTCTGGCTTCCCGCTTCAATGTTTTGCCCACTGTGAATGGGGGAAACAAAACAAAACAAAACAAAAATCTTAATTCTTCACTTTCTGTGGCCCCAAAAGCAGACTTTATTTTACAAACACAGTGCCTTGGGGTGCACTCTGAAGAACCCTTTATCGTTCTAAACAACTCCCATTGGCTGGTCTCCATTGTACCTTTGCACATTCTTCAAAAGTGGCCCGATCACAGTTTCTGTTCATTGACATTAACACCAGGTTCACTTTGGAATCAGCCACCACACTCTGTTGGCTCCAAGGTCTGACCTTTGGCCCCTGTTAAGAAATTGAAAGTCCAGATGCAAATCTAAATTCCTTCCCAGATTTAATCTGAATTCAGAAGAGCCCAAATGGAAATTTTGCACCTATTTTTAAAACAGGTGGTGGAAAAGTTCTCCATGAGGTAGTTCGAAACAGCCCTGTTTATAGCAGTGTGGAAATGGAAACAGTCTGGCTGACAGCAGGGAATTCATTCAGAAAGTTGTGGTGCGGGGCTGAGGAGAGCGTTCAGCCAGTGCAAGAGCACTTCACCAATCCTCATGGAAATGCCAGAGCACCTATGACCCCAGCATGGAAGATACAGAGCCAAGAGGATCCTGACACTGGCCAGTCTAGCCCAGTGTGTGAGGGCTAAGTCAATGAGAAATCAGTCTTAAAGAACATGTTCACATGTGCACATACACAAACATACATACAAAACCACAAAATGGTGGTGGGTCCATCCAGGGAAGTTATAAGCAGCTAATGATGGTACAGGAACGTGCCAGCAACATTCAAACATAAGCAATAAGTATACTCTGTATGATCTCTTTTATAAAAACATTATATAACTGTATACACAAACAACACACACACAAACACATACATACATCACACACCACAATATACCACACACACACACACACACACACACACACACACACACACACACACATACACACACACCCCTAAGGATAATCCTAGAAATCTGAATGTAGAAATGTCATAAATTTATAGGCAACTTTTTCCTGTGACTTTGTATATACATTTCAAATTTTCTAAAGTAAGCATTATTTTATAGTAAAAAAATACAAATATTGGTGTCATTCTCTATAATTATCTATCCATGTGTATGTTTTTATTATTCATTGGAAATACATGAAGGAGAAGACAAGGAGAAGAAAATTCCAAATAGGTCTAGAACTTCAAGTACATAAGTGATTCATGATTTTCCCCCTCTTCAGCATTGCTATGGATCAAACTTGAGACCTCGAGGACGTTAGGCAAACACCCTGTGACTCTTCAATCCAATGGTCAAAGATTGCCTCAGTTTGGGGAACCTAACTATGTTATGTTGGGTGTCTCTTGAACTTCCTATGGATCACCTGTTTCGCATGATGTGCCCTTCAACGTGACAGACAGTACAAGAACAAAGGCTAAAAAGGCCACAGCTGACCTCCAGCTTCTAAGACGCCAATGGCCAGAGCTAGAGGCTCCCTTGCCTCTCTCTGGCCCTCTCCCTTCAACTCATATTCCCTCCTGCTGACTTGGCAGCATTCCCCACCTATGCCCCAGATCCCTCACTCCCTTCCCCAAGGAGAATAGGTCCTGCCAGCTCTTGTCCCACCAAATGTGCAATGGGGCCTTTTTCTGTGGAAGCCCACTCTGTGAGGCTTACTCACATATCCAACAACCCCTGGAGCCATGGGCACATGTTTCTTCAGCCTACATGGGCCCTGTCTCCAGCCTCAACCTAGACTCAGGAATTGGGCTCAGCAGATCTCAGGGCCAACCAGGTCTCTACTTGGCTTCCTTGATTCTGCTGGCAGCTGAAGCCAAGCAGCATGTGGGAGCTCCTACTGAATCTGTCCTTCTCGTCATTGTACTTGGCCAGGATGGGGGAAGGATCATCACCTCTTAGCCACCCTGTCAACTATCTGGCTGTTTCCCCACCTAATCTTTACTGAACTCAAGTGACCAAAGCTACTCCTTCCAGGGAGTCATGAAGACTAATGTGTGGCTTATAGTGCAACCTTACAGCCTACCTACTCTCTAGCAAATCTAAAACATTAGGCCTGATCCATTCATCTTTAAATAGTGTTCCCTCTACATCTGCCCCAAGTCCCTGAGTAACAGTAATTTTTAAAATAAATCAAACCAGAAAAATTGATGTGGATCTCTATATAAACCAAGTTACTCATCTGGAGATATAACTGACTCTACCCACCCCATCTTGAGCCACACAGAAGGTACCAGAATGACCTCAAACTGTTGTTCTCACAGAAAAGCCTCCACACCACTCCACAGCCTTCACCCCAGGACACCATGAGTAGGCAGGTCTCTAGATTGTTCCTGGGGAGACCTAGGGGTACACATGGCTGACAGAGCTGCCTTATTGAGAACTGCTTGCCATGAGGTAGGAATAGCCAATGTCTTACCTTAGTTTTGCTACTTATTAGCTAAATCTCCATCAGTCAGTAGCTTGTGACAAATACAAGTCCTGTGAGCCTCCCTTTACTCCTCTGTATCAGGCACTACGGCAGTGATCACCCAAGAGGAATTCCACACAGATGATACGAAGCTACTGCTTCCCAAGCCTGATACAAAGCAAGAGCCAGGAAACGTTGGGTTGTATGGGAACAATGCATGGCCAATGTGGCTACTAATAGTATGTTCTGGGACAACCTCCCCACCACACACAAGAGCAATGGAGTCAAGAATACCAAACTATGCTTCTGGCCCTCACCCAGGCTACACACTGATCATAGCCCTCAAAGGACCACTTTTGAGTACTGGTAGAAAGTGTACCCAGAATGCAAATGTTTGCTGAACTAGTCTGCTGTGGATATCTGTATGCTGTGAATGTGTTGCTCTGATTGGCTAATAAATAAAGTGCTGATTGGCCAGTAGCCGGGCACGAAGTGTAGGCAGGACAAAGAGATAGGAGAATTCTGGGAACGGGAAGGCTGAGTCAGGAGAAGCTGCCAGCCACCACCATGAGAAGTAAGATGTAAAGCCGGTAAGCCACAAGCCATGTGGCAATCTATAGATTAATAGAAATGGGTTAATTTAAGATATAAGAACTAGATAGCAAGAAGCCTGCCACAGCCATACAGTTTACAAGTGATATAAGTCTCTGTGTGTTTACTTGGGTCAGAGCAGCTGCAGGAGCTGGGTGGACACAGGAATACTCCAACTACACTAGTCCTGTGAACAAACGAGGCCTCTCAGGATCTCCACAGAAGGAAACTAAGTCTCACTTAGCCCTTCTGGGCCCTCATCCATGAACTGAGTTCCATAAAAATAGTATCTATTTTCTCCAATGGATTCTTGTAAGAATTACATGTAAGCTTGTCATGCAGCCTTTCTCAACCTGTGAATCGTGTCACAGGGGTTGCCTAAGACCATCAGAAAACACAGATATTTACATTACAATTCAGAACAGTAGCAAAATTACATTTATGAAGTAGCAACGAAAATAACTGTATGGCTGGGGGCCACCACAACACGGGGAACTGTATTAAAGGGTCGCAGCATTAGGAAGATTGAGAACCACTGCTCTAGAGTGAACACTAGCAGAGCAGTCACCAACAGATGGGTCTAAAGTGACAGTCTGAAGTCACTGAGACATATGGTCCCAGTGACACTCACTAGTGGGATGTTATGACACGGCACAGCGGAAATGAGATGAAGAGGCAGACACAAGACCAGCAGATTCCTTCGGAACCTCAGGGGGATATGATCACCACTCACTTGAACACAGGAAGCATCGGGGTTTTACTTCCTGGAGGAAGCAGGAGATAAAGCCTGGTAAGTGATTTGTTTATGCACAAGCATCTTGGCATTGTGGGCTAACAGGGGATCCACCCATCCAGGAACTACTAAGGTACACCTGCCTCCATCATCTTTAATATATTTCTTAAAATAAGTGTGTTATTGTTGGATTTTTTGTTTATTTGTCTGTTTTATACTCTTTTGGCTCTTGAGGGGCCCGCCACCCAGTATTTACACAGAGACTTATTATTTCTTAAAATTGCCCGGCCTTAGCTGGGTATTTCTAGCCAGCTTTTCTTAAATTATCCTGTCTGTCTTTTGCCTTTGAATTTTTATCTTTCTCTATTCTATGTACCTTTCTTTACTTCTTACTCCATGTCTGGCTGGGTGGCTGGCTCCTGATGTCCTCCTCTTCTCGATCCTCAATCTTCTCTTTCTAGATTTCTCCTCCTACTTATTCTCTCTGCCTGCCAGATCTGCCTATCCTTCATCCTACCTAACTATTGACCATTCAGCTCTTTATTAGACCATCAGGTGTTTTAGACAGGCAAAATAACATAGCTTCACTGAGTTAAACAAATGCAACATAAAAAATGCAACACATCTTTGCATCATTAAACAAATGTTCCACAGCATAAACAAATGCAGCACATCTTAAAATAGTATTCTACAACATGTTATCTCAGTTTCCAATGTCAGTTTTTGGGGGAGCAGGTCTTAGATATTAACTATCTTATTTGCTTAGTATGCAGCTGTCCATGTGGCCATCAGTCTGTTGTCAAAGTGACTATTAGCCAGCTACCTGACTCAGGAATACTTTGTGGCACAAGAGGAAACTCAAAATGGAGTCAGTGATATCAAGGCATGGTCTCCAGGATCAGCATGGGTATGCTATGTCAGAAACACTGATGGGAACACTTGTGTCTTTCCACAAGATCAGGATTTATTGAATAATAAATTCACAAGCTGCTTTGATTCTGTTAGCTGTAGTTTACCAAGGAATCCCATTTTCTCTTGGTAGCATGGCAAATGACCATCTCAGTTTGGGGTTTTTTTTGTTTGTTTGTTTGTTTGTTTTTTGTTTTTGTTTTTGTTTTGTTTTTGTTTTTGTTTTGTTGCTGTTTTGGTTTTTCAAGACAAGGTTTCTCTGTGTAGTTTTTGGTGCCTGTCCTGGATCTTGCTCTGTAGACCAGACTGGCCTCAAACTCATAGAGATCCGCCTGGCTCTGCCTCCCGAGTACTGGGATTAAAGGTGTGTACCACCACCGCCTAGCACATCTCAGATTCTTATAATCTTAATCCCTAAAAATACCTCTCAAGTCACACATTGCCATTTAGAGAGAGAGAGAGAGAGAGAGAGAGAGAGAGAGAGAGAGAGAGTAACAATGACTATACAAGGGTGAATTCCACAGAGAGGCTCCACTGATGGCAGAAACAGTCCCTGCAGGTCTTTGGACACTCAGAAGCTGGCTTCTAGGAAAGCTGAGTGCAGATCTTAACCACAGAAGCAACCTTCCAAGCCCCTGAGTCACAGAACCAGTGAGGTGAGGACTTAGCTCCCATTCTAGATGGACATAAACATACAGACAGACAGATAACATTTCAGATGGGCCACATCAAGCAGGGAAAGGGGTGTCATGTGGAACTGAAACTGCAGGGACAGTTGAGAGTTTCTTGCCTGTCAGTCCCTTCACACACACACACACACACACACACACTCACACTCACACAGACACAGACACACACCATATACCACCATACACACACTCACACACATATACCACACACACACTCACACACACCATACACTACCACACATACACATACTCACACACATACACACACACTATACACCACCATACACATACTCTCACATACATACACAGTCATGCACACACACACACCATATACCATCATACACACACTCACACACAAGCATGCACACCATAACACACATTCTCACACACATACACACACTCACACACACACTCTCACATACACAGACATACACCATACACTACCACATAAACACATACTCACATACATACACACACACCATACACCACCATACACATACTCTCACACACATACACAGTCATGCACACACACACACACACACACACACATACCATATACCACCATACACACACTCACACACCATACACTACCACACATACACATACTCACATACATACACACACACCATACACCACCATACACATACTCTCACACACGTACACAGTCATGCACACACTGTCTCTCACACACACACCATATACCACCATACACACACTCACACACATGCACACACACTGTACACACATATACTCACACACATACATACACACACTCACATACATATACTCACACATTCTCACACATATACACATACACACAAACACACGCATGCACATGCACATGCGTGGCAGTCAAATGGCATGTCCACAATATCTTTGCTATCTCTGTGCTGGGTAACATTTCTTTTAAGTGGTCCATATGAGAGGTAGCATCTCTTGTTGCTCTGATCTGATTGAAGGGCTGGCTCTCCACAAATATGCCATATGACCCGTGTTCCCAGTCTCCTCTTGTAAGTTTATGGGTGATACCTTCTGCCTTGCAGCAGTAAGTTGTCAGGCTGTGCCCTGTGGCTTGTGCAGGGCATATGTTTCTGTTTTCTTTGTATATAAGACTCGGTCATCTTGCCCCTGCATTTGTGTTATCAATAGAGCCAAATGTTCCTTTGTAAAATGGAGTCTGTGTGGACAAGCCACCTCCTGAAAGCTACTGTTCCACACAATATGAACTAACCTAGAGCAGGGCAATGGGTCCAGAGCACAGTGGTGCTTGAGGGTACAAAGCCTCCTCTGCACAGGACTCGCCGTTCAAACACCGGTCTACTTGGATTCCCAAGAATTAGAAAGAGGCAAAACACAGTATAATAGACAGAGAAAGAAGAGAAAGGGGAAGAAGAGGAGGAGGGAAGGAAAATACCAGGTGTGACCCTGGGATTAGTGACAAACCATTGATACTATGTAGCCACCGTGTCTCACCCTGTGACTGTAAGCTCTGGAATGATGGTTCTACCTACCCATACTATGTTCAGTCTAACACGTGAAGTTGCTGTTCCAGGAATGCATTTTTAAAAAAACAAAAAATCTTTCCTGGAAAACTCTACTTTCTTAAAAAATAAATAAATAAATAACAATTAGGCTTTGTGAAGGTGTTAAAGATTGTGTGACTCCTTGGCATGGAGTTACTCTGGGGCACCAGGCCAGGCTTGCTGTGTGGGCCCCAGTCAGACCAGGGAGACAGAAAAGAGGGAAGGGCCTGACCAATCTTTGCTGTTTTCCAGATTTCTTCCCTCTCTTGAACATGAACGTGACAGCCCCTTTCTGGGGTCCCACTGCTGTTGTGAAGAGCGCGTGTGAAATGCTTTACACTCTCTAAAGAAACCGTGTGTTAAACACCATCTCCTTATCATGTGTCGGGTTGAAGTCTGCTTTCAAAATCAGGCAGTAATGCCAAGGGTCATCTGGGACTGATTAGCTGGGTTTACTAGAGGCCATTTCTCGCCCTTCTCTCTGTTCCGGATGACTAACCTCCAAAGGAAGCTATGAAATGGACTATAAAGTGCAAACACCCCGGTGGACCTCCCTTCCACGAAACATCACACTAGGTGCTATAGACGTCGGTTCACTTACCCTTTATACCTCCTACAAGGGAAGAACTCTTACTGGCCTATCCAGAACAAATGGGCTCCAAAAGGCAAAGTAATTTCGGAACCAAGATGTCAAGCAAGGGTTTCCTGGGTTGTACTTCCTATTCAGACATGCCCTTGTCCCTGCATGACTTTCCAAACAGTGTACCAAGCTGCCCCCCCTCCCCGCCCCGGCCCCGGAACTGCTGGTGAATGAGCACATGTGATAACTCAGCACTGGTTTGCTTATTGCAAAGGGTGGTCATTGCAACTCAGAGTAAAATCTCATCCAAAGAGACGTCCTGACACAGTTCAGTCTGGTATAGTGACACTTGGCTGTGTCATCTTTACTTATCTCTCACCTCCTGTCTAGCAATTGGCAGTGAATTTCCTGCACTTTGTACCCTGTGAATGGGTGGGTAATGTGAGATAGTAGAAACAGCAAAGGATCAAGGGTAATTATCCTAACACATCTTCTCTCTCCTTTCTTATCTCATTTTGGTTTTTTGTTCTGTTTTTTTACCCACCAAACTTGGATCTTCCTTCCTGACCCAGAACCTCCTACAAATATCAGAACCTCAATAAAGCTCAGAAAGATCTGTTCACATCCAAGACCTTTGCCTTAGACATACCCCTTAACTTCCTTAATTCTCGATTTCTAAAACCTCTGCATACATAAACAGTGACCATAGGCTCTGTTTCCACCTTCAGACACCTCTAATTGCTTCTGCTCCTCAGACTAAAGCCCCTAAGTATGGATGCCTATTAGGCTCTTGCCAGTTAAGCCCTCTGGGATTTGCATGACAGTGGACAGAAATACAGACCAATGAGCAAGGACCTGAAGCTCTGAGACCCTGAGGGAAAGAGCAGTTCACAGAAAAATGCTAACAAAAGGATGTTAGGGCTGCTAAGAGAGCCCTTGTTGCTCTGACCAGGGACCTTTGTTTGCTTTCCAGAGCCCACATAGTGATTCACAATCATCTGTAATTCCAGTTTTTCAGAGGGACCCAATGATTTCTTCTGGCTTCCGTGGGCACAGGCCAAACATTCATAAACATAAAATACATCTTTTTTTTTTTTTTTTTTTGAGACTCTATGTAGCCCTCTCTCTGCTGTCCTGGCTGTCCTGGAACTCCTTCTATAGCCCAGGCTGGCCTCTAACTCACAGAGATCTGCCTGCCTCTGCCTCCTAAGGACAAGGATTAAAGGCGTATGCCACCATGCTTGGCTAGAATAAATGTATCTATCTATCTATCTATCTATCTATCTATCTGTCTGTCTGTCTGTCTATCTATCTGTCTAATGTCTTCAGGTATGAAAGCTGATGCTTCCCTGCCATTCGAGGAGCACAGCACAGGGTGAAGGATGGATGACCTAACTGAAGAAACAAGAGGACATGAGGTCAAGTGCTTGCTGTGAGTTTAAAAGTAAAGAGTGACAAAAAAAATCAACATGAGTAAGTGGAATTTTGATACAGCAGTCATTAAAAATCACAACTAATGTAAAAAGTCGTGATGAATATAAACCAATACTATAGACACAGGAATGGTGTGCACAAGCCCCCCTTTGCCTTGGCTCTCCCGTGGCTCAGCACACATTGCTCATTAAAACAGCTGAGTTTTTCTTTGGGGAACACTTTGTGCTTTGTTATGGGCCCATTTCTCACTCCCTGAGTTAGAGGGGAGCAGGGCTGGGGCCTGTGTTTATGAACTCTGACCTCACCGACTCCTAGAGCACCAGGAGCCATCATTTGCAATCAGTGTGCAGTCACTTGCATAAGAATGCCATCCTCTATCCTGAACCCCAGTACAGGTCCACAAGTGCCTCATCTGAGCTGCGCAGTAGAGCTGTAAGACAGTGTGAGACTACCAGTGCCTCATCTGAGCTGGGCAATGGAGGTGTAAGACAGAGTGAGACTACCAGTGCCTCATCTGAGCTGGGCAGTGGAGGAGTAAGACAGTGTGAGACTACCAGTGCCTCATCTGAGCTGGGCAGTGGAGGAGTAAGACAGTGCAGTCCACCAGCGCCTCATCTGAGCTGGGCAGGAGGTGTAAAACTGTGATTCCTGTTGAATGAAGTATACAAGGCGAGCATAGGCTTTCAATGTGTTCATCCCATAGGACTTCCTCCATGATGGATACCAGAGCAGACCAGAGGATATTGCACTGAGCTGGAAATGATGGACACTGGGCTCCAATGCCCTGGTGACTAGAAGACAGAACCTAGAGACAAAGGTGCCCTCAGCTAAGTCTGAGTAGATGGTGTCCTTGGCTCTAATGGGAAGAGTGGCCAACGGCCACTAAGATAAAAGCTGTGAGGTCTGGGAAATTGACATAATCATTCCAAGCCTTGGTGTTCTCTACCATACAGTCGAACTACTAACCCTTCCCACCTCAAGGGGCCCTCTGGAGACCAGGTTTGTAGCGTATTCCGTAAGGGACACCTCTGTAGGGACTTGTTCATTTCTCCACACAGGATCTCAAGATCTTGCCCAGGCTAACCTCCAATTCTCAATCCTCCAGCTTCAGCCTTCTGGGTGCTGGGATTACAGGCATGCACCCCCACAATTCAATTATCAGGATGACTATGGGGACTCCAAGATGCCTTCTGTTTCCCTCCTGACCTTCATCCACTCCTTTCTACCTCCAAATAGCAGTAATGGCAGGCTTCCCTGGGCTCCCCCGTGCAGAAGGGAAGCAGCCAGCGGCAGCTGCGAGGAAGCCCTGTTGCTCAGGGAACAATGAAGATGCCACCAGCGTAGCTCACAGGGTTTGTGAATCAAGTGCCACATGTCACCAGCTCCTGGCTGCAACAGGTGCGTAACATTCTTCCCTGCCACCTCCAACTGGGGCAGTTTCATGGGCTGCTCAGAAGGGTAGCCTTTAAGTGAATCGAGGTGGAGCAGCGGGTCTGCCTGGCCAGGAGGGATCAGAGGGAAGCATGAATCTAATGAATCTTTATCAATAAAAAATCAGGAGTCAAATATTGGGGTAAGAACCTGAAAGATCATAGAACACGGAGCAGCTGCCAGTTGCTCCCTACTTCTCCCATTCCTCTGTCCAAAAGAGGCCCCATCCTCTGTCAACCCCACCTTACTACTTCCTGTCTGCTCTCTGTCCTCAGTCCTCCCCTCCATGGTCAGCTAGTGCCTGGCTCAACCCTCTGACTCCAGGAAAGCTTTATTTGTCAGAACACAATCAAAACATCACACAACATCAGATGGTCAGGCCAACCGTAAAATTTGCTATAAGATTCTTGTCCCTGAGAACCTTTGATCTGGGTAGTTCATAATGGCAAAGGCTAGTTCCTAAATGCACAGCAAGGCCACCCACTCACTTCCCTGTGGTTTCAGGTGGGACTTTAGACCAGAGAGAGGTCTGGGCTTTTCTCACTGGTGCTTATGGGAGAAACCAGGACCAAAGCTGGGTTCACTGTGCTCAATGTTAGCCGAGGAAACCTCCCCTAACTCAGACGGAACCATGTGTACAAACTCCAGTGTGAACTCCAGTGTGTATGTGCTTTCCCAGCCTTCTGGGTCTGTTTTTGCAAAGGAAAAAGAAGGGGGCCTGGAGAGATAGCTCAGAGGTTAAGAGCACTGACTGCTCTTCCAGAGGTCCTGAGTTCAATTCCCAGCACCCACATGGTGGCTCACAACCATCTGTAATGAGATCTGGCACCCTCTTCTGTGTACACAATAAATAAATAAAATCTTTTTTTAAAAAAAAAGTTCTTCTATGTTTTTCCAACAGGGTGTGACAGAAAATTTGGACAAGACAATTTATTTTCTGGAACAATCTTTTACATTTTGTGTTTTGTATTACATTTCTCTCTCTCTCTCTCTCTCTCTCTCTCTCTCTCTCTCTCTCTCTCACACACACACACACACACACACACACACACACACACACACACACACAAAACATGCCATGATGTGAGGACAACTTCTGAGAACTGGTTCTCTCTTCCACAACATGGGTTCCTAAGACAGGACTCAGGTTGTCAGGCTTGGCGGCAGGCCCCTTTAACCACTGAGCTGTCCCCCTGGCCTTGCTTTAAAATGTACAGATATATTTTGTTGCTGCTGTGGAGCAGTTTTACACGGAGCAGGCTATCTAGCCTCCTAGGCCCCCCTCACTCATCTAAGGGATTGAAACTGAAGGTCCCCCGTGAATTTCTAAATGTCCTTGGTGGGTACCACTCTCACTAAGAAATCAGTCCATTAAGCAAGGCCACAGGAAGTGGGTGTCTTTTGAACCTGTGATGACACACTTGAGCCTGGCTTCTCAAAACCACAGTGGCGTCACCAGACCACAGCTGAGGTAGCGATAATCTTATTGTGTCATCATGATCAGGCTACTTGGTTTCTTTAGGCCTCAGTTTACCCTCAGTAAAATAAGAATACTAATCCTCACTTGTTCCATTTGGCTTTCATGAGAATTAAAGGAGACACTACAAAGAAGGTGCTTGGTAAATGCACATTCATTCATCACACCACACCCCTGTGTGTGCAAAGCTATCCCAGCCTTTAGAAAGGACTCACCAAGGAAACCAAGTAAGAAAGGCAGAAAACTCACTCACAATGCTCCTCTCAAAGGCTGCTTCTGTTCACATCCCGGCACGTGGAGCCTCGTGGTGAGGTGTTCATACTCTGTTCCCCCTGAGATTTCGCCGTGGATTTTGTTAGCTGTTAGTTGTCAAGGAGATTCACCAGCTTCAACCTGTAGAGGAGATTCAGCCGACCTCTTGGAGTCTCGTAACCGAGAAAAAAAATTGTTTTGTGGACCCCACATGCAAGGAGTACTCAAGACTTATAGTATGTCAGCAATTGAGTTATGAAAAGTTGCATCACCCAGCACCATACCTGTGGTCCAGATGTTAGCATCTTGACAATTCTAAGTTGTTTTCGGAGTTTCAAAGGATTGGGATTAGGACAGTTCATTTTTGATTGTCAACTCGATGAGATTTGTAGTTACCTAAGAAACACGGTTCTTGGTCTGCCTTTGAGAGGATGTCCCAAGAAGTTGGACTGAGAAGGAAGACCTACCCTGGATATAGGCAGCAGGATTCAGAACTGAGTTACAAGAAAAAGGAAGGTAACACTGAGGGTCAGAATTCCTCTTTCTCTGCCTTCAGGGACAACTCATATTCTTACGGCCCTGTGTAGCATGAATCTTAAATGGTCTTAATAAAAACAAACCTGAGACCAGGTATTGGGGAGAATGCTGGAAGATCAGAGAAGCAGAACCAGCCACAGCCACCTCACCTCGCCATTTCCTCAGCTAATCCTGTTTCCTCAGCCTGGAAGCTTCTGAGTTCTCATCCAAATGGATCTCAGCTGAACTGTTGCTCAAAAGCTTAAAAGCTTAACCAAGCCAAAAGTTTCTAGTTTCTGGTCTTCACACCTTATATACCTTTCTGCTTTCTGATATCACTTCCTGGGATTAAAGGCCTGAGTCACCATGCCTGGCTATTTCCAGTGTGGCCTTGAACTCACAGAGATCCAGATGAATCTCTGCCTCCAGAATGCTAAGATTAAAGATGTGAGTGCCACCATTTTCTGGCCTCTGTATCTAATGGCTGTTCTGTCCTCTGACCCCAGATAAGTTTATTAGGGTGCACAATATTTTGGGGAACACTATATCACCACAGCCATGTTCTCCCCACCATTAGGGGCTGTATCCCCTCAAACCGGGAGCCAAGTAAGCCTGGCTTCCCTGTAAGCTGCATCTGTCAGTAGAGCTCAGGCCTGAGGAAAGTCACAGAGGCAGGGCCCAGTTCACAGGTGAAGATTATGATTCTTGTGGAAAAGAAGAATCAAGACGCTGCCGTACGGGCTGCTCTCCCTCCTAGGTCACATGAATCCGTGCAATGAGGGACAGAAAGTATGTTTTCCGGATAAATGAAGCACAAAATACATTCCAACCTCACTGCGAGGCAGAGTCAATGTTTTTCTAAGGCCTGGGTCTTTTTAAGTGATATAGCGGGATTTACTTATTCCTCTTTTCTATCCCTCACTCCTGGGTGTGCAGTATCCTAACAAGCATTTTTCTGGTGTTCCAGGAGAAGCTGTTTTAGGAGACTTAGAAGCCATTTGTCAGAATAAAATCTCACGCTACCCCCACTGACTCCCAGAGCCGCACCCCAGCCTTGGCAAATGCAGCTAGTCTGGGCTAACGAAAAGTTATGGTTCAAAGAGAAAATGCACAGAATGGTATCGCTGGGCTCTCCAAATATCCCAAGGATTCCACATAGGAAGATCTGATATAAATAAAACAAGATTCCATTTCTCTCTCAGCATGGTCGAACTTAAGAGAGCTGGACAGGTACTTAGCAGAAGATAGGCTCTCTTCCTCCTATAGAAAGAAAAAAGCACGAATATATAAAACAGACCAAAAACTCAGCCTCAGGATCATCAGACGCAGAGGAAGAAAATATCGAACAGCCAAAGAACAACCTAAGAGCGGTTTTCACCCTCACCAGTACCAACGGCTCGAGAAAGCCAGACCCGGAACAGGATTGCCGAGGCTCCGGCGTGGCTGTGTTTTCTCCTATGACTGTATGATTTGGTCATTTCATTCCCTAACCTGAGGCATCTCCCCACGGCTACATCTATCCTGCTTGATGCATCGAAGTCCATGGCCACGGGAAAACGAAACAGAAGGCCTGGGGTGAACCACCAATAGCAGCAGCAGAAGGAAAAACCTGTTGAGTGTGGCCCTCCTTGATTTTTCTGGAGCCAGAGGCTTATGCTGCTGCTGCTGCTGCTGCTGCTGCTGCTGCTGCTGCTGCCAACCTGTTAAGTAAGCAATTCACAAGAGAGTGGAGCGTGGCTTCCCATGGTTGGCCTGGGGTGGCTTGTCACACACGGGTAGTCCACTCTCAAACAAAAGCTCCAGGTGTGCGAGCCACGAGGCTTAGTTGTTAAGTCCAAGACCCCCAAGTCAGGTGAACCAGCTTTGCCACTTACCAGTCACAAATTCTCAGATCAGACGTTTGTCTAATATAATCACCATGACTATTTCCCCATTTTGGTGTGACGTAATACATAACCTAAAATGAAACACTTAGCACATAGCCCTGTATCAACTAAGCTTCTGTAAATGTCGGTTGAATGTCACTGATACTGTTAAAGCAGTCGGAGGACAGGCATGTGAGGTCTGCTTGACAGCCCTCCACTCCCGGCTCTGCAATGCCTCCTCGGGGCGTTAAGTCTGTTCCTGTTCCCTATTCACCAGTATACCCCACAGAGGAGGGCTCCACGGGGCAGTTCTCCAGGACGCTGCCTGCATCCGAGGCAGCCGGGGCGGTACACTGATAGAAAGCACACGGCCAGACCTCATCTGTGCAGAAAGAGCCTCACTCTGGCCAGCATCGCCTAAGAGCTGACTCTAGAGAAACACTTTGGGAAGGCGCATGCCAATCACTTTTCTCACACTTGGATCCAATAGTGGAGAAAGTAACATAAGGAAGGGATGCTTTCCGTAGCTTATGGTTTCAGGGAGTGTGGTCCATGTTATTTGGCCTGATCTGGATGACTGATCGCTGTTCTTTGGAAGTACAGCAAGCTATCCTAAGCACTAAGCCATCTTGCTAGCATGCAAACACATTATTTTGTGTAACAATTTTTTAAAAAAATAATAAAAAAGGAAGCCAATGCTAGGTAACTAGTTGTTCTTCTGTTCTATTTAGGGAATAAAAAGGCAGAGAGAGTCTGTACAGGTTCAACAGAGATGCATAATTTTTCCTTCCAATATTTTTCACCTGCCTTTAGTTAAATCTCTGCTCAGGGCATGAAGACATGAAGGGCTAATTCCCTGTCTATCTCTGTCTGTCTTCCCCCTCCCTGCTTTCGTGTGTGTGTGTGTGTGTGTGTGTGTGTGTGTGTGTGTGTGTGTGTGAGAGAGAGAGAGAGAGACAGAGACAGAGAGAGACAGAGACAGAGAGAGGAGGCACATTCTCTCTTTTTCTCAAGTCTCTCCTGTGTGTATCTCTCTTGTGTGTATGTGTCTCTTGTGTGTGTGTGTGTGAGTGTCTCCTCTCTGTCTCTCTCTGTCTCTCTCTGTCTCTCTGTCTCTCTCTCTTTCTCATGTGTGCATGACTGTGTGTGTATGAGAGAGAGAGAGAGAGAGAGAGAGAGAGAGAGAGAGAGAGAGAGAGAAGATGGGGAGGCAGGTTTAAGAGTTTGCTCACATGACTGTGCATGAGGGCAAGTCCAAAATCTAATCATTAGCAGGCTGGAAATTCAAATAAGAGATGAAATTGGGGCTTGAGTTCAAAAGTAGTAGTCTGGGCTGGAGTTCAAAGATCACAGTTTAGGCTTAGAACTCTAAAAGAATTTCTGTTATAGTTTTAAGACAAAATTCTTTCTCTGGAGAAGCTCAGGTTTTGTTCTTAAGTCTTTTGCCTGTATGGATGCCCACATTGCAGTTTGGTGGGGGGGATGAGGATGACAGGGTCTCACCATATGGCCATGGCTGGCCTGTAACTTGTTTTGTAGACCAGGCTGGCCTTGAATCTTCAAAGATCCACCTGCTGGCATTAGAGGTATGCACCACCATGCCCTGGATGCTCACATTTTTAAAGTTAATCTCCTTTTCTGAAGTCAACTGAGGTCAGCATTAAGGACTATTGAGAGCTGCTGGTAGCAAAAGACCATGGGAGTATACTGCAAGTGACAACTAGTGGTCAGAAGGTCAACTTATCAGAGCCAAGGGTTCTGTTGGAGGAAACCATCATGCAAGGTGTTATGGAATTATTGCATTTTGAACAAATTGGCTGTTTCTTGTTGTAAACTTCTTGTGCAATGCAGCTATGATTCTCCCTATTTACTGTGCATTTCCATGTTAGGTGTACATGTAAATCTCATGATTGCATCTCAATCTTATGGACACACATGATTATGGATAGTCAAGTAGATGGTTCCTTATTGAACTGTACAATTTATATGATTAGAAACATACTAGAATATGCTTCATAACTAGGTCTATTGTTCCATGTGGACTGTAGACAGAGGTCTTGTTCTTCATCCTTAGCCACTGACAAGGCAAAATTGGCCAAAGTGTCCTCATAGAACTTTCACAGAGCAGAACTGCAGATGCCTGGCCTTGTTGGATCAAAACCCTTCAGAAGAATTATAGCAAACCAGAAGCGATAGTGCAGGTGTCTGGCCTGGGTATCTCTGAGTCCTTCAAGAGATCAATAGCACCCATGTTGCCCTCAGCTTCCTCCACCAGCACCTCCCCACTCTGATTAAAAAAACAGTTAACACTTTGTATTTATTTCTACACCAGTTTTTAATGCAGGAGTTTAGGCTCAGTAGACTAATTATGCATAGGTCCTGAGATTCAGGTGATTAACAGAAAAAGGCTGTTAACTGACTGACCATGTCCAGCTATTATTAATCACATAAAATAGTACACGTATTCTTTGCCTTTTCCTCAAATCTCTCATTGCTTTAATTTCTTCCTTGTAACCCTTGTAGCTGTCCCTTTAAGAGATAGCCAGAACTTTTTACAACCTACGGCTGCTGTCAGTCACCAATGAACCTGACCGAGTCTTTGCCAAGTGTGACTCTTATCAGAATACCCATCCCTGAGAGTTTACTTTGTAGTTTTTACTAACAAGTTGTTAATGAATGGATATATATATATATATATATATATATATATATATATATATATATATATACACATACATACACACACACACACACACACACACACACACACACACACACGCCTAGAGGGGACAAAGAGGAGAAGGAAGATGGAAGAACTAGGTAGAATACTGAGAGAACAGCAGAAGGCACAGAGTGGAGCTAAGTATGAGAACAGAAAAGCTGTGTAGAAGAATAAAGTGAATGGACTAAAGAGCTCGGTGTGCACGGGTTCATTTGAGATCCCTAAAATTAGTATCCCAGCCACTTGTAGGTCTTCCTGGGACTCTGGGAGAAATCTCCTCAGGGTAGGCACCTGAGGGGAATTCCATAAAGCACATCTATAAAAATACTTACACAACAATGTCTAGACCAGTGTTGGACCAAACAACCAGGTGCTATAGCCCGGCCAAGTCAACACATGATTAACCATCACACTGGAGAGGAAAGCATTTTATTAAAGAGCTCAGTAAAGGCATTAAAGAGTAGCCACGGAAAAACTACTGAGGCAGAATATTAAGAACAATAGCGTGTGTTCCAAGCAGCCCTCAGAAGTGGTAAAGACATGGAAGTTGTTCAATAAAATTTTGGTACGAGTAAAACACACAGTGCTCATGCAGAAGGGGTCCCTAACAAGTGCTGGGGCTGGAGCTCAGTGGTAGAGGAGTTCTTAAACAGAGATGAGCTGTGAGGACAAAATATTCAAGGAGATCAGCATGAACAGTTTCCAAAATTGAAATAAATATACAACACCCCCAATAGAAATCTCTCATGGAGTACTTCTAGGTTAATTAAGAAAAAAAATGATGCCTGGCCACATTTGGTAAAAATTTTAGGTGAATGAAGGCTAGAAGATAATTCTAATGACTTACAGAGGGTCAAAGTGGATTCTGAAGAGGATAAAAAGAAGCAGAGTGACAAAAATCCCCTCACCAGCTGCCCTGAGAAAACGTGAGGAGACAGTGTGCATGGAGAGTCAAAGGGAGAGAACTGAAGTCCAGCTCTCATATCCAGCCAAGCTATTGTTTAAGAATAAAGGGAGGCTCTGAACATGGTGCCACATACCTATGCTCCTAGCCCTCAGGACTCTGAAGCAAGTGGATCAAGAGTTCAAGGCCAACCTGGGCTACATAGTGAGATCTTGCCTTAGGAAAGAGACAAGAAGGAAGGAAGGAAGGAAGGAAGGGAGGGAGGGAGGGAGGGAGGGAGGGAGGGAGGGAGGGAGGAAGGGGAAGGAGGGAAGGAAGGGGGAAGGGAAGAGGGAAGGGAGAAAGGGGGAGGAGAGGAGAGAGGGAAGGAGGAGGGGAGAAGGAAGGAAGGACATAGAGATGTTCTCAGCAAAATGAAGATTTAGAAGTTTGATTTAAAAGAGAGAGAGAGCCTGTTTCTGGAAATACTCTTGGAAAGAATACTCTTAGCAAGAAAAACAGCAAGTCCAGGAAGGAATACAAAGATACAGAAGTCAGAGGAGTGCATAACACCATAAATGCTCTAAGTGAATAGTCATTGAATTGTTAAAATATTGAAAGTATAGTCATAATGATCCAGAAACAGAATTCTAGATGCTATCAGGATGGCATTGTGAATTAATACAAAGTGTTATTCATTAAGCAGTGCTGTTCACTGTGGAGAAAAGCCACGAGGTACAACAGAACCCACTATAAGAGTTTATTAAGGGAACAGAAGGGGTGCTTAGGCCTATGGACATGATCATGCAAAGAGAGAGGGGAAGGGGTATGTAGAACCCGCTTTTATGGATTCCCCCACACATGTGCACATGGGCTTTCATAGCTACACCACGCGTGTACATAGATTATGTGACCACGCAGCACGTGGATTACATAGGACACAAGGCCCCAGGATGACTAAGCCTCTTGCTTGGCTACTGGACAGCGCATGTGCTGTCATGTAGCTGGGGGAGTGGCCAGGGATTCCAACAAAAATTATCTGGCTTCCCAAAGGGAGTGGAGAGCATATGATGAAAGTGAGTTTAGTTGACCAATCAGATTGCCTTTGTAAAAATCTAGTTTTATCCTATTTATAGGCTGCAAAGTTAAAAAGAAAAAACCATGAAGACAAATTAAAAAGCTACCAGAACTATCTGAACCAGAAATAAGACATCATAGATAATCGATAATTAATAACCACACAGAACAGTACAGTGTAAGAGGCACAATAGTGGGAAAGGGAGGGCATTATATACTGATAAGCACTCAAGAACAAGAAGATAAAGCAAGTATGAATACATGAGCTTGGATTTGGCAATGGTTCTTAACGAAGTATAGATAACAAAAGAAAATATAAATTGTACCTAACAAAAATTTAAAACTTTTACTCATCAAAGAATGCCATGGGCAACATGAAAAAACAATCCATAGAGAATGTTTGCAAATGATAATTTAAGAAGATTCCATATCCAGAATATAAAAATAACTCTTACCACTCAACAGCCAACTTCCCACTAAAAGATAAAATAAACTTGAACAGACATTCCTCCAAAGACAATATAGAAATAATAAATACATGAAAAGAAATGTAAGTAACAACCACAATGAGATTCAACATTTCACCAACAAAGTAGGCTATATGGGGTGGAGGCAGGGGGTTACAAGCATCCACAATGATTTAGAATCCCCTACATTGCTAATAGATAACAAAACTGTTTGAACACTGCCAAAATGATTTTACTGTCCCCAAAGTACTTTAATATAGAATTACTATATGATTCAGTCAATCCACTCCGCGTACACACCCAAAATAAAGACAGGGACTCAAACATCTACCTGTACACCACAGTTCATAACAGTATTACTCACAAGAGCTGGAAGATAGACACTACCCAGACAGCTGCAAACAGAGGAATGGACAAGCAAAACAGGAGCATGCAGATATAATGGACTCTCAGGTCCCCGTGAGAGATGAAGTTCTGACACATGCTTTAGCACAGAAAAGTCTTTGAAACATATTATGTGATAAGAGTCAGGTACAAAACAACAAACATTGTATGACTCTCCTTAAATTAGTGATGCAGAATAGGCAAATACAGACAGGCAAAAGACCAATGGAGGTGTGGGGGCGTACCCAGGATTGAAGATGGGGGCAGAGAGTCATTGCTAAGAGAAAGTTTTGACTTGGGTGGGTTGTGGGTGGTGGCTGTACAGCATTGGAGACCACACTGACTTGTACACTTAAATCAGTTAAAATAGCAACATACTTACATTTAATACACATAAATACATCAATAACCAGGCAGATGAGGAGAAATGAGTTCTCGTGAACCCCAGAGGAAATAATAAAAACTAGACTAGAAGGAAGACAATTATATTATCAAAATTCAGATTCAAAAGAACTAAACTTAATATTTTTCCAAGACTATACTTTCAGGAAACATTAGCACCTTTTCAACAAACAGATGATGAATGGTGTTGGGAGCTGAAAATGTCAGCACACTGATGTTTTTAAAGGAGCAGGGGAGGGTTCTACAAGTGGAAACTGTCTTCAGTGGGTTCGCCTCTACAGAGAATTTGTGAATGAGAGGATTAGAGGATTAACGTCCATACTGAACGGAAGAAAGAGGGAAAGACAGAAACTATAGACAAATGTAAATAAGAAGGATACACGGGGGATGATACAAGAAAATGTCCTGATGTAAGTGAAAACACAGGAAAGAAAGGACCAGCAAAGAATTCCTCCCAAAGTGCTAAAACACAGCAACCAAGAAGGAACACATCAGAGAAAAGCCCAGCTTTGCAGTAAGGCCACTAAGGAACCAAAGACACAATCTGAAAAGCAGCCAGGCTCAGGAAGCTGGGGGAGCACACACTTAGACCTTCTTAGGAGACACAGTGGATTCCAGAAAAGACTGAATTTTAAAATCCTGTAATTTTTTAAGTATGAAAAGAAAATAAGTGACAATCTAGAATTCTATATTCAGAAAAAATAAGTTCCTCAAAAGTAAAGAAACGATATTTTCAAACAAAACAGGAAATTACAGCAACACACCAACTCAAATTCAATAGTAAAAAAGTTTCCTTAGACAAAAGCCCAAATATGACTTTAATCCCAGCACTCAGGAGGCAGAGGCAGGCAGATCTCTGGGTTCGAAGCCAGCCTGGACTACAGAGCAACTTCCAGGACAGCCGGGGCTGTACAGAGAACCCCTGTGGTGGTGGGGGACCTAGAAAAGAATGATGGGACAGCAGATGGTGATCCACAGTGACCCTAAAGAGACAGAGACATGGTCACAAATGACAGTAATCTCGCAGGGCTTTACACACATGTAAAATGCACAACGGTAGTAAATAAGCTAAGAGCGGGGACTCAAGGAGAGGAAGTCAGGTGCTGTCGGCTCTAGGAAGCGGTACAGTTATGTAGAGAATTAGCCTTCTAACCAGATAAACGAAAGGAGAGGAGGCAAAGCAGAGATCTTAGGGCTGCACAAAAGCCGATAGTTCTCCAAGTCCGCAGGGCTCTTGCCGTATGGAATCAAGCATGGCGGAGTTGGCGCCATGTTCTCAGGACTTTCCAACAAGAATTAGGAGCACAGCATAAGAAGACAGACACTGAAGTGGTCTCTAAATTCCCATGGCTGGTGCATTGTGGGTCAGGGCCTAGAAGTTCTCTGTGCCTCAACAAAGAAGAGTGGCAATCAGCTGCTGAGTTCAATACAGACACTGGACGGGAGTGAAGAGTTGATGGAGCAAATGTCCATCACTGTCGCCTCATTATGCTACCTTCCAGACCACAAACAGAAGAAACCTCCAACCCCAGGCCAATGCTGTGCGTCCCAGGCCCTTTCTGTCTCTTTCAGTCACATCAGCCACCTTGCCAGCCATCGGTTCTGACCACAGCCTCCTGCAGTCAAGTTTCCACCCAAGAGCCGGGATGACTTTTTAAAGCAGAGCTATGACCGTGGCCTCCTTCAGTCCAAACTCTCCAAAGGCTTGACAGTCTACCCAGAACAAGGCAAAGCTCTGTCTCCTCGCCGATTACTCCACTTCCGGAGGTTTCACTGACCCACTGGAATCAAAACACACTCGATGGACATTTCCAGAAGTAAATTTTAATTCATCAGTTTGAAAAGACATGCTGTTCTGATAGACGTGATAAAATCTCCCGCCATTCTGCCTCATGCTGCCCAATACACAAATCATTCCTTCATCAGGTGTTACAATACACTGTCATTATTGTTCTATTTTCTTATCTAAGTTGTTGTTAATCTCTCTCTCTCTCTCTCTCTCTCTCTCTCTCTTTGGTTTTTTGAGACAGGGTCTCTGTAGCTTTGGCGGCTGTCCTAGAACTCGCTTTGTAGACCAGGCTGGCCTCGAACTCACAGAGATCCACCTGGCTCTGCCTCCTGAGTGCTGGGATTACAGGCGTGCGCCACCACCGAACGGCTGTTGTTAATCTCTTATTGAGCCTACTCTATAAATCAAACTGTACCTACATATGTATGTGTAGAATTCAGGATTGTGCAGTTTTCTCGCATCCTAAGAGGATCTCAGAAAATTTATCCACTATGGCTAAGGGGACCACCATAAACTAGAAAGTCCTAGTTATAGCAAAGAAGATGTTACATGATCTGCCCTGTGTCCCCTCAAACTGTTTCCTATCTGATCACCCTTACCCCTCAACTGCTTTCCCAAAATAACACTCACCCTACCCCTACTACATTGCCTGATTTTTCCTTGTAGGACTTACCATTCATCTTCAGATGGACATCTTATCTATATTTATTGACTTACTCTGTCTTTCCAAACTATAATGGAAAAGGACAAGGACTTTGGGTGGTTTTTTGCTGCCCCCACACTGGTCCACACCTCATGACCAACAATACTTGCTGGGGGAAAGGCAGCGTCTCCATTCCAGAGACTGCCCATGACACGGCCATGCTCTTCACCTTTCCTCGGCGCTACTTGACATTGTGTAGAATGCGCACTGTGGTGTGCTGAACAGTCTCGATAAACACTGTGAGAGAAAAGGCAGGTTCTAGCTCCTGACTAATAGAGACAGGAACTCACACACTGGGGTCAGGAAGCAAAATCTGGTGCCACTGAGTGCTGCCACTGTCTTATGCTACACCCTTCATGCCACTGAATAGTGGTTGAAATTACCCACTTATCCATTGGTTCTTTTCATTTGCTGCCCATTTCCTTTTGGCATAAAACAGACACTTTGCTTTTCCCATAGAGCAATCAGAACAAAAAAAAGTAAAAAGTAAATTTAGGTCACTGATTCTTTTAGTAGTTCTTTCTCCATTTTTGAGTTTTACCTCACGTGAAGCTGATGCCTCAGTCAAACTAACACAAATATAATATTCACTGCACAACTGACAAAGTGATTGTTTTGTTATACAAGTTTCCCAAAATCTATTTAGTATGATTCCATCTTTGAAAAATCAACCTTGCTCTTAACACAAATATATATACAATACACATACACACACACACACACACACACACACACACACACACACACACTCACACTCACACTCACACACACACATACACAAATAAAAGCCAGAAACCCTAGTCCTTGAAATAGAACCAAATCACCATCACAGACTTAGTTTCAGAGGCTGCAGGAGCACCCGAATATACCAGAATAAAGGCAAACTGAAATGTGATACCAGTCTCGTGCATGGCAAAGCTCAGCAGGGAGATGTGCCACAGCCAGCGGCAGCTGCCATTGCTGGGAAGGAAGAACGTGGCCTTTATGGCTTAGTCATCCATCTGCCATCTGTCTGAGCAACCTGAGTTCTGCAATTACTTCAGAGCCACTGAATACAGAGCTCTGTGAAGACTCTCAGAAGAGCCCCCTCACCCCCTTTTCCTACCAGGCTTGGGACCTTGTTCACAGCTAGACCACCCAAGACCTTTAAAGGACTACAACCTAGAAGTAATTATTTACTTACAAAAATCTGTGCACTTTGGTCCCATCACCCAACACTCAGCACCAACACGTCTTACTGCTGTTGCTCATTAGCACTCCAACACACTCTGTGTAGTGTTTGTTTGTTTGTTTGTTTGTTTGTTTGTTTGTTTTGGAGCTGAGGATCTAACCCAGGGCCTTGCACTTGGTAGGCAAGATCTCTACTACTGAGCTAAATCCCCAACCCCCAACACACTCTAAAATTGGAGGAAGTAACAAATGCCATTCCTACCTCTGGTAGCTTTGTTTGTTTTCTTACTTCATAGGTCAAAAGGACATCCTTCCCTCCAGATTCCTGACCCCCTTGGACTACCCAGGGGTGGCAGTGGATCTTCCAGATTCTTCTCTATCAGTAGTGAAGCTTGCTCATTGAAGACCAGACCCTTTATAAGATCAAGGAGACCAAACAGGTTGCATCTTGAGGAGCCAAGACCTTTCAAAGTCAGTAGCTAAACACTACTCAGGACAGGAGCTCTGCTCTCCAAGCAAGGCGGTTCAGTTTGACTTCCTTCCCATGATACCAACAGAGGCTCTTTTGAGAGCATTACAAATTTCTAGTCAAGGAGTTGGCAATATGTATACCTACAGCAAAGAATCTATAATGTTGCTTTATCTGGAAAACAGTCTTTTTGACTCAACATGCTGTTTCAGGAGACCCTGGCTGTGAGGGGGAAAGAGCAGGTCTGGGTCAACACAGCAACAAAAGAGGAAGCTGTACTATAGAGGGAGCTTTTTCTAATTAAAAGAGAAGAATATATTCTTTCATGGTGTTTTCTTTGATTTTGGTCTCAAAGACTAGGCAATAATTCTATGAAGTTAGGAGATATATCTTACACTTTCTTTGCATTTTTGCTGAAATATGTTCCCAAGAAGCCTCTATACCTTGGTAACAAGGTTGGTGTGATAATCACTTTACCGATGGAGACTGGAGAAAAGCAAGGTTGTCAGGGAACAACCTAAAAACTTGATGAAGAAATGACACATCACTATGTGAACAGCAAACGGGGGCAAAGCAATGACGTGACCTCTCACTTTAAACAGACTGGAGCCATGACATGTAAGTATGAGAACAAGCACACTTTTCCTACAGGATGAGGAACATCCCATTTCACTCTTGTCTGCTCGGCTTCATGTACTTCCTACCAACATGACACTACACCATGTTTGGCTTGGCTATAGCTGACATTGTCTCAACAGCTAATGGGATGAATGAAAGGAAATGTTAAGACTCCACAGGAAAGTGGTGGGATGGGGGAACCAACAGTATCTGAACATAGTATACACTGAAACCATCTAACTAGCTAACACACTAGTGAACACTCATTAGGAACTAGTATCTGTGAATGCAAGCTGTGGGCCACACACTACACATGCCTTTAAAACTTCTCTCTTAAATACTTTCATTTGGACCTCGGTCCTAATGATGTCTGCATATCACAAGTCTTGTGGAATCCCACATCTAGCATATATTGTGAAGAGGTTTGTAACTAGACATGTGTAGTGCTGCACGTAATTGACTGCTCCCTTTCTTCTCAAAAACACACAATTTAAGCTCTCAGTTCTTTGTAAATTAATTCTAAACAAAAAAAGGTATTTGTGGGAAAGTGAAGGAGAAGAAGAAATTACTATGACACCTCTAAGTATAATGGCACATGAGCTGTTCAGAACAGTGTTTATGAGCTCGTAACACTTAGAAAATGTACAATTGAGAATTGTTTTCAAATGACTCATTAGGTTGATGGGCTCCTCGTAGGAGGAGATCATTTTGAATCTGTAGATTATTTGAAGTGTGGACCCGAACTCAATCAGGCTGTGGACAGAGTTCTGGGATCTGAGCCACAATCACTTGTTACTCTGTTTTCTTTTACTTTCAACACCAGGGAATAAGTGGCTCAAAGTACACCACGCCCTTACTTACTCAAAAATGAACGCTTGTCTTTGAGACACAGAACCATCCTGCGTGAGCTCAGGAGAGAATCCGTTCTGCTCACTTAGAAAACAAAACAAAACAAAACACAAAAGCACTCTCTGATACTTGTTTTCTTACCAGTTTCCCAGAGCAGAGCAATGCACCAACCCTCTGTCACGTAGTAACAGCTCCTAAAGTGAGCACCATGCTCTAAGCACTTGCCCTTTCTATGTTACCTACATTCTAAACCAGAGGTTCTCAACCTTCCTAATGCTGTGACCCTTTAATACAGCTCCTCATGTTGTGCTGACCCCAAACTATAAAAATATTTCAGGGTTGGGGATTTAGCTCAATGGTAGAGTGCTTGCCCAGCAAGCACAAGGCCGTGGGCTCAGTCCACAGCTAAAATAAATAAATAAATAAATAGATAGATAGATAGATAGATAGATAGATGATGATAATAATAATAATAATAATAATAATTAATAATAATAATAATAAAATAATTAAAACTTTTTTCGTTCCTGCTTCATAACTGCGATTTTGCTACTGTAATGAATCATGATGTAAACATCAGTGTTTTCCAATGGCCTTAGTCGATTAGATGACCCCTGTGAAAGGGTTGTTTCCCATCACCACCACCAACAGCATAAGGAAAGACCATCCCCATCACCACCACCAACAGCATAAGGAAAGACTGTCCCCATCACCACCAACAGCATAAGGAAAGACCGTCCCCATCACCACCAACAGCATAAGGAAAGACCGTCCCCATCACCACCAACAGCATAAGGAAAGACTGTCCCCATCACCACCAACAGCATAAGGAAAGACTGTCCCCATCACCACCAACAGCATAAGGAAAGACTGTCCCCATCACCACCAACAGTATAAGGAAAATGTCAGAATCGCTGAATTTGTCAGACTTTTATTTGTATATATACAAATGTATATATATTTTTGAAGCACAGTGGGGCATTTTGTAGATAAAGAGGAAGGGGGGGAAATAAAGGAAATGCTTGTAGCTCACAGTTATAGAGGTTCAAGGGCATGGTACAGGAATCAGCTCAACACTGGGGTCCCAGATAACAGGAGAGATCTTATTGTCAGAAAGGAAGGTCAATCAATTCGGGAGTCAATTTGGGGTTCTATAATTCTCTCTTGGAAGAAGTCTCTCTCGGTCCCAGAAGAGCCATCTTTACCCTTGCTGAGGTCATCACCCCACCACCTAAAGACCTTCCTTTGTGTGTGTGTGTATGGTGCAGGTACATGTGTCTATATGTGTTCACATGTATGTGTATCCCTGCATGTAGAGGGCTGAGGTTGGAATCGGGTGTCCTCCTCAGTCACTTTCCAGGCCGGGTTTCCTGATGACCCTGGAGCTTCCCACTTTGGCTTGTGGCTAGCCTGCTTGCTCCAGAAATTCCCAGTCTCTGTCTCTCACTGAGGAATCCCTAGCAGACCGCCACAGATCAGCATCTTTAATTAGGTTCTGGGATCCAAACTCAGATCTCCACACTTAATCAGTACATGCTTTACCTGATAAGCCATCACCAGCCCTTAGGCCCCTCTTGTCAAAGGCTATAGTACCTCACAGCTATCGGGCTAAGGACAATCCTTCAACATATGAACACTTAGAAGACAGACCATTCCAAACCACAGCAGAAACCTCAGCCAGCACCTCAAACACCTCAGACATCCTCACCTGACACCTCAGACACCCTCACCCAGAACCTCAGACACCCTCACTCAACACCTCAGACACCCTCACTCAACACCTCAGACACCCTCACTCAACACTTCAGACACCTCAGACACCCTCAACTGACACCTCAGACACCTCAGACACCCTCACCTGACACCTCAGACACCCTCACCCAGCACCTCAAACACCTCAGACACCCTCACCTGACACCTCAGATACCCTCACCCAGCACCTCAGACACCCTCACTCAACACCTCAGACACCCTCACTCAACACCTCAGACACCCTCACCTGACACCTCAGACACCCTCACCTGACACCTCAGACACCCTCACCCAACACCTCTGCCTACCTCTGCTCTGCTCTGCTCTCTCTTCGGCTCACTGGCTCTGTGTGGTCCTTTTTGCCCCTCTTCCTCATCTGTCTCCCACTAACCAACAGACAGGCAGGGAACTTGTTATCACCAGCACTGAAGGAAAAACTCTGTCTCTTGTTTAACTCCCACCTCACTCCTTGGCAAGATTATAGACCTCAACTCTGACACTGACTCCATACTTGCATTTAAGTATCTGAAAGCTCGCACAATGCTCAGCCAACACTAGGATCCACTGTGCAAGCACCATGGAATACTGGACTTGGTATTTAATGTTTCTGAATTTCAGGGACCCTGTCTTGAATAGGGTTAAAGCTCTGTGTTTTAGGATGATTGACATGGGGCAACCAAGTCTGGCATAGTTCTTTGGCGGGTTACTTGACAACTAGGGACAGAGGAGACCTAGGCAACCTGGCAACCCCTCTCTAGCTGCTTCTCTGCAGTCTGAGTTCCCTCCCTGGCTGCAGATATCTGCTCCTTTTTCCCCATATGGTTGTCTTACAGCAGCACTGCTATCTACTCAATTCAGCTTCCCAGGCACCAGGACACAGTTACAGAAGCCAGCACTAAGGTAGGCACTCATGGCAAAAACCAGTGATGAAACCAAGAAAATGGAACACGAAGTGGCAGGACAGACCTGTGAGAAGTGCTGCTCATAATACATAGAGAAGAAGGTGAATTCAAACAGAATTTCATTTCCTTCTATGAAGGCCTCAAAGCAGCTTCTTTCCGTCAGAGATTAGAGTGATGAGTAGGAAGTGACGCCATCTTGGAACACTAAGAATTTATGGATGTACTGGATGCTTGCAAGGTCTTGCGAGATGAAGGACAAGTTGTGGATGACCCTAAAGGCACAGACAGTTCCTGCAGGCAAGATGAGACTCCTTCCAAAGCTGTGTTGTCAAGACCCAATCCTGCAGCTATGATTCAGGGACCTGAAGGCTGTAATTAGAGAGACACTATAGCTACTTCTCCTTCTGTAACCACATCTTGATGGCCAGGACCTGAAGAGAACAGGTAGCGGTGTTGCTGCAAGACAACCTCAGGGAGAGATAGAGAGAGAAGGGAGGAGGAGAGAGGGAGTAAGGCAGGCTTCTGCATCATCTCCACTTCACAAATCCAGAGCTGAATAGAATCTAATCTAATTCTCTCACATTATCCTAGCTGCAAGGGAATCTGACCAACATCAGTTTCCAAATTCCTCTCTCCAGCTAGGAGAATGCAACCGAGACCACGAAAGCAGCCCACTACTCCAGCTGTCGCTAAAACACACAAACCCCACAGGTTCTGGTTCTGGTTGTGCCCACGGTCTTCCTCCGCTGCTCTTCATTTACTTCTCAGTGTCTAAATCTGACCACTATATATAATCAAGTCACTTTCCTCTTTGTTCCTCGTGTCCTTTAGTTTAAAGAAAAAGGAAAAAGAAAGAATGAATGAATGGAAGGGAGGGAGGGAGGAAGAAAAGAAAGAAGCAAGCAAAGAACACTTTCTTATCTTACTCTAATATGTTTGTAAAGCTCCCATAAATACATGCTTATCTTTTCTCTTTCGTCCTATGAGATTAGACTTATTTTTGTCTCATGAATTTTGAGGTCTAACTCCAATAAGCTTCAAGTTTACCCTTGTAAGTCAAATTAGCATGCAGTTCATATAAGAGACACCACACGGTCGTTTCTCTGGCTAATCACACACAGTAGCATCATTGACCTTCAGCTAGTTAAGAGGGAACAAACAGGAGTAGAATAATTCTCTGTTTTTTATTGGGTTGATACAAAGGAAAAAAAATTGACATGATCAGCTCTATGTATTTCTATTCACTTTGCCAAAATGAATTCAAGTTAAAATTGTTTTTCCTGACTAAAAACTTCAGCATGAGAAGTAGTGGTTATAAAAAATAAACACTTGCTTTTCATTCAATCTAGTCATAGAAGTGATATATTTTCTTTCCTGCTTCCTGCTTGTTTTGTTTTTCTATTGCAACCCACTCTATGGTTTTGTTTGGGGTTTTGTGTGGGTTTTTTTGTTTTTGTTTTTGTTTGTTTGTTTTTTGGAGCTGAGGATTGAACCCCGGGCCTTGCACTTGCTAGGCAAGCGCTCTACCACTGAGCTAAATCCCCAACCCCTGGTTTTGTTTTGTTTTGTTTTTTTAAGACAAGGTTACTCTCTCTAGCCTCAGCTGTCCTAGAACTCACCTATAGACCAGGCTAGCCTCTAACACAGAGCTCTGCCTGATTCTGCTTCCCAAGTGGTGAGATTAAAGGTATGAACCACTACACATGGCTGCCAGCTTGTGTTTTGTACATAACCGTAAAGTTAGAACATTTTCAAATTTATATAATAATGGCCACTTTTATTTCAATTTTATTTTCCCCAAAACCAACAACTGTGAGACAAGCCCAAGAAACTATCTTTTAAAAGTTGTAAATCCAAATCACTATTAGCTTGCTTCAAAAAATAACATTTTGTTTGGGGGGAGGGATAGAAAGATGGCTCAGTAATTAAGAGTGCTTGCTGAGTGGTCAGCTCTGCAAACATAAACATGAGTGACATTGTGAGACTGAGCAGGTGTCATTTATGTATTAGGGATATATCATCCATGTTGGCCAACTTACAACCATCTCTAACTCTAATTCCTGGTCAAGGGGATCTGACACCCTCAGCTGGCCTCTGAGGGTACTTGTACACACACACACACACACACACACACACACACACACACACACACCTTAATTCTTCAAAATAATAATAACATTGGGCCAGAATGTGACTCAGGGGTAGATTGCTTGCCTAACGTGAGCAAGGACCTAGATACCATACCAGCATTACAAATAATAGTAACTCCTCAGATAACTAAACATTGAGTCACTGTTTATATTTCCCTATCTTTCCTTTTTAATTTTTTGTTGTGTAGAATTTCAATACCAACAAAGTAGAGTAAATAGTAAAGTAGACCATATTCATCTTCTGACCTTGATAAGCATTAACCCCCAGCTCTCTCCATCCCAAAGCAGTCCACTTTTCCTCTCTGCTTTTGAAACACACTTCATATGAGTTCTGAAAATATTTCTATATGAACTTGTAAAAAGGCAAAGACCCTGACATAACCACAATGCCAGTGTCACAGTTAACACAGCGACTCTCCAGACAACACTTACAGCTCACCCCATAAATGTCAAAAGTGTTTTTACCATGTCTTAAATGAGGATACTGTTTAAGCCATCCAGGAAGATTACACAGTACAGTGGTTGATACCCTTTAAACCTCCTTTAATCATTTTTTTATTTTTTTTATTCATTTATATTTAGAAACTGGTTTGTTTGTCCTAAAAACATTCTCCTTGTCTGGATTTTGGTAATTTTATCCCAGTACTATAATTTAATGTATTCCCCTATAGTCAATATTTTCTACATTTTGATCATTCAATCATAATATTCTGTTGGTTTGTTTTGTTTTTGTTTTCAAGACAGTGCCACAGAGGATTTATGGCCTCCCACCGGAGTATATACCATGGTTGATTGTTGGTTACAGACTGGTACTAGTCCCCCTTCACGTATGAGCTGGGATACTGTAACTAGACTGTCTCTATCTCCACAGTGGCTATTTCACAGTACTGTTCATATTGGAAAAGCAAAATACATGTTTTTAATTCCTCACACTTGTTCAATGGGCTTCAAATAATAAATAAGTTAGTTTCTTGGCATCCTGCATTGGCGACCAGTTGGTTTTAAGTTTTGCCACTGCAGTAATTATTCTTGCCAGTGCTCAAGTTTCCCAATCCTCAGCCATCAGCCCTCAGGTTCTTCTAATATGGCCCTACCAGTATTTAATACCTTTCTTGTTATCTGACATGACTAGAATTTCTACATCCAGTCTGCACATCAGGCCTTGAATAGACAGGGGCGTGGCTTACTTTTAGTCAGCAGTGGCATTAGAACTTGGAGTCTTGTGTTCAGGTGCTGAGTGCCACTCTGTGTGCTCAAATGGCCATAGACTCTTTTGTGTGGTTCACTGTTTGAACTAGGGTACAAGTGAATGATTAATTGTTGTGTCTCTTTTAATATTCTGTTGTTTGCTTTGTTTTTGCTACCTTTTATTTCACTATGTAGCACAGACCTCAAACTCAGACCTACCATCTCATCTTTGGAAGAGCTGGGACTTGGGATGATTGGGTCTCCTCTTCATCTCCCTCAAGCCTTACTGTTACTGCTGAACAAGAGAGAAAAAAAGGGAGAACAAGCCAGATTATTCTTTTGAGTTTCTTACATGAGGCTTTTGCTAATTGCTCCCTTTGCTATCCTTTAACATGTTTTTGATGTGGTTGGTTGGTTGGTTGGTTGGTCGGTCAGTCTTTTCTTGAAGATTTGAAACCCAATTAGCCAGGCTTTATTATCTTCATTTTCTCTCTTAGCCTTTGATTCCTTCTAATTCGACTGTGGGATTTGGAATGTGTGGAGTGACTGCTGGCTTACACATGAACCAAGGTACCCTGCTTTCCTCAAGGGTCCCCCACCTCTTCAGCCACTGAACTGCAACTCTGCCCTAAGCTCCTCTAGCTTCCTGCCAGAATTTCTTCTCGGGCTTTATATGGATGGATCTTGAGGTGTGGTCAAGGATGCTGTCATGATGTGTGGTCAAGGATGCTGTATCTGTAGCCCAAAGACAGTCTTCCAGGTGCCGCTGAACTTCTGTCAATAGAGTCACCTCTGAAAACAGTGGGCATATTTAACAGACCCGTGTGTGTCTAATGTGACCACACAGTACTGTGACCTTTTTTCTTTTTCATGTGGCAAAACCAAATGGTCAGGGTCAAGATTAGGACATTTGGAGAAAGTTGCTCTAAACAGATCAACAAACTTGAAGTTCAACAGTGTAATCTCACGTCCAGTTCTTGCAAGTAAGTCAAAAGAAAAAGAATGGGCCAACTACTAAATGCTCACCCTTCTCTAGGAAACAGTTTGAGGACAGAAATGTTTGTCACTGTTAAAGTTCTGTCCTTGAGCCAAAGCTCTGTTATCAGCAGTGAAAAGGTGCTCAGGAGATAGCTGTAGGACATCTCCACTCCGTTAACCTTATACCACCTGCCAGGCAATGTGTGAGGGATGGCCATCTACCTTCTCAGCTAATTCCCATAGAATACCATCTATTGAACGAGGAAATCACCTCAACGCATGCCAGCAAAGGTATGGTAAGGAGTCATGGACATTTCCATTTTACTGCTGTTGTTACACGTGTTCGTTTGTTTATTTGAGACAGTCTCACTATGCAGCCCTGGCCAGCCTGGAACTCAGACTAGGCTGGTCTTGAACTCAGAAATCCCCCTTCCTCTGCCTCCTGAGTGCTGGAATAAAGGGTATGAACTACCACAGCTGACAACCTTTCAGTTTAGCCATGACTATGAAAGGTAGTCTTAAACCAATAACTTCTCACTTTTGCCAAGTCAACATACTGGGGTGGTATAGTGTATCTCCCAATATATTGTGCACCCCAGTAAAGCTTATGTGGGGATCAGAAGACAGAGCCAGCCACTAGATTAGACATAGAGGCCAGACAGTCCTGGCACAGGCCCTTAATCCTATCATTCGGGAGGCAGAGATCCATCTGGATCTCTGTGAGTTCAAGGCCACCCTGGAAACAGAGCCAGGCAGTGGTGGCACACGCCTTTAATCCAGTATTGGGAAGCACACACAACTTTAATCCCGGGAAGTGATATGGCAGGACACAGAAAGGTAAATGAAGCTGGAAAAAAGGAGCTAGAAGCTTTTTAGGCAGTTCAACTAAGACGCTCTATAGATTGAGGATTACGTAGAGGTAAACTAGTGTTAGTAGCAGTTCAGCTGAGACACTTTTGGATGAGGACCCAGAGGCTTTCAGTCTGAGGAAACAGGAACTCTCTCACACTTGAGCTGAGGATTTTCTAGCGGTAAGACGTGGCTGGCTTGCTCTCTGATCTTTCAGCATTCACCCCAATACCTGGCTCGGGATTTTTTATTAATAAGACCATTTAAAATTAGGGTTACAACATACCTCCTCGTACATGGTAGTTATCATAGGGGAAGGAGGGAGGCCAGAGGTAGGACCCCTGCGGAGCAGGTCAAATGGGCCGCAGTGACTCTGTCTTTACTCATGATTCCTTGTGACCATCTTGTTTGTGAAACCAGTCAGCTAGTGTTCTATGGGTTTGTTTTCCCATTTTAGCAAGTCAAAAATACCTCCACTTTGCACAAGGAACTCCAGCTCTAGGCCTTCTGTTTTTTTAAGACGATCAAAATGCAAATCCAAGCACAACAGCAGTGCTAAGTGTACAGAGTGATAGGGACGTTTTGACAGAAGCTACCAGAAAGCTATTAAAAAGCTAGTGTCTGTCATGGCTGGAAAATCAAGTATCTTCATACGCAATGTTTTTGTATCTAAAACTTGATTAGAATAGTATCATAGAGTACATAAAGAAATACATAATACATCCAATATACACATATGATAAATTGTATACATTATATAAATAGGTATTCTAGTACACAGATAAAATGGAATATTCCACAGCCACTAAAATATGCAAATGTGCTAAAATGAAAGAGATATCTAAGACACACTGTTCAGAGAAAAAAACATAAATTACAGGACAGCATACATAAAATTATCCCTTATTTGTAAATAATAAACCATATGGCTACATATATTTAGGGGGAAACCTGGAAAGTTATTCACTAGACTATCCACAGTGGCTACTTAAGGAAAATGGAACTAGGAAATTACTTTCTATTTCTTCTCTTCCTCATTTAGAAATTCTTATGTGTATATATATATATATAATATTTTACAATAAAAAATGATGCTTCTCGTTCTCCTTTCAGCTTAGGGGTTGGTGTGAAGGATGTGGGAACCTAGCCCACTTACTTTCAAGTCTGGCACTAGAAAGAATGAACAAAGAGAACTGAAAATTCCCAAAGCTTACTTCTCATACTAGAAAAAAAAAATATTTATGAGCATGCCTTTGTCAGTAGTTGCCAAATAAATCACTGTAGGTAAATGTTTTATTCAATCCAGAATTTTCTTTGAAGTTTCTCTAGAGATGGCAGAGTTGTTGTTAGTTGGACTGACTTCTCTCTCTAAAATTCACCTAAGTGAAGATAATGGATGCTATTTATGGTTAGGTCTGTGGTTTTTTTGTTTGTTTGTTTGTTTGTTTTTATTATTATTAAGTGGTCACATTTTTCCCCCAAAGGGATGATTCTCTGATGGTCAATTTGGGGTTTCCCATTAGATCACATATACAAAGCTACCTAAAGGTTGCATGTGGAAGACTCTCACTGCATAGCAAAACCGAAGGCCAAGTCTTTGACCTGATGACTGCTAACCTAGCTGCCCAAAAGCCTCATGAAGTGGCCTAACAGTGGCCTCCAGGATTGGGTCTCGAAGTTGTATTCACATACAGTTGTTAACCGTACTTAAAGAACCAATGCAAACATAGAGTTGAACCTACTGTTCTATAGAAGCTGAGACTCGTAACTAGATTGCTCCACGATTAATACATAAGAATGGGCTGGAAATAAGAAAGCCGAGCTAGGGCTTGAATGAAGGCCTTCTAACTCACTTGGACCACTAACGTCAGGTTACACATTATCAGAATGCTGTCAGCCAAGCATTGATTCACAAGAGCAAGGCGATGTTTAACCTAAATGTGTAATGACATCCAATCAACACAGCCTGGAGCATCCTTCGCCGAAGCACAGGTACATCTTCTGAAAGGTTCAGCCCCTCCTCCACGCAGCCAGGACTTCTCTCAAGGGCATGACCAGACCCTGTGTCTTTTGTATGTTCTCGTCAGAAACACAGTGATTCACAATCAGGTAAATGTCCACTGTTTGCATTTTTACAATCATATTCTACTTCTACCTCGTGAGCTCATGCCCTGAATCACCTTGGATCTCACAGCTAATGTTTATTGGTTGTGAAGACAGACCATTTCCTACTCTGTTCTCTAGCGTGGTTATTTACATCCACCATGGGAGAATTTTCCCATCTTTTCTTTGAGAAGACATAATCGGGATCAGATACCCTCTACAGAGCTAACAAATAAATAAACCAAGTCTCTGAAGATTCGCATGTAATTTTCTTCTCGCTGCTACAAAAGCTGGTAGGAAGTACTGGACCCTCCTCCTTCTGGGGAGTCTGGATCCAGTTTCTGTCTGTCTAGTGAGACACCCACTGGCCTGGATTCCTGCAGAGAAAAGCAAAGATGGAAGACAGTGCTGGCTCCGAAGCCCCTGACAGCTGGCTTCCCACGTGCATTGTCAGTGGCCAGAGCTAATTATGCAGCCAACTTGACTGCAGAGGAGGCTGGCAGGCCACTAGATGATTTCGAGCGCAAAGTGCACCTGAAACAAACAGCCATTGAATGTCTAGGTTTTGAAAAGGCACAGCTAGGGGCTGGAGAGATGGCTCATAGTTAAGAGCTCTTGTTCTTGCAGAGGACCCAGCTTCAGTTCCCAGCACCCACAGGGTGGCTCAAGATCCAGTTCCAGGGGATCTGATGCTCTCTTCTGACCTCCTGGAACACCTGGTACAAAGGTGGTGCACATACATACATGTAGATAGATAGAACACTCATCTGTAAAATAAAATAAATAAATCTTTTTTAGAAATACACATAAATGAACATAGAAATAAGAACTTTTTATTGAAGGACTTCCTGGTGACCTCCTTCTACCAGCATAGGCTGTAATCCAAATACTGGATGCTTTGGGAATGCTCTCTGAGTCCCTTCCTGATTTCCTTCCTCACTGTGCTCCAAACCATCAACCAAGAAAACAACAACGTGGCTTGGATTCTGTAATGTATATTATTTGGTAAACTGTCATGTGCTGTTTGAACTCACTAAGAAGCAGGATTACCCCTTCTACTACAACCTGAGCCTGTTTTTGCCACTGCAGAATCAACCGTGTTCATATCCACTACCCTCTACTACTCTCTGTTCTGAATCATGCTGGCCTGGCCAGTTCTTTAATAGGGAGAGGGTGTGGTGATATTTTGTTTGTGCTCTAACAAAGAAAGCTTGCCTGGAGATCAGAGTAAAGAGCTAGCCACTAGAGGCGAGGCAGTGGTGGCACACACACATCTCATGCCTTTGATCCCAGCACTTGGGAGGAGGAAACAGGAAGTGATATGGCTGGGCAGAGAGAGGAAGTGATAAGGCAGGGTGGAGACTGGAGCTCGGCCCTTTCAGTCTGAGGATTCCTAGAGGAGAATGAAGCCATCCAACTAAGGAATCTGAAGACCATTGACAGATGAGACAAGTGAAGAAAAAGGACAAATCATTCAGAAAAAAATGTCCCAAGAAAAGGAGTAAATTGGCCTACTAGTATATCACACCTCCAACAGGATAAAATTTCATGAATCTTCCCAAATGTGTGTTTCTGCTGTTCTCTATAGACATACATATAATGCAAATGATCTTTTTGTAGTCCCAGTCCAATTAAAAATTAAAGCTGGCTTTGGAGTTGGAGTGTCCCTCTCTCCTTCTCTAAACCAAAGCACACTTGTAAAAAGGAAATTCCAAAACTCTGTCTTATGTTACAAGAGCCACCTGATATGGGACAGAAGAAAAACCAAAATTAGGAACTATTCTATTGCTACTAATATCATAATCCTTTGGTTTTTATTTTGACTCCTTAAAGTTTTTCATAAGGTATAAATATTATCTCAAAATTTATAAGATTAATAGAGTTTCCAAACTTTTTGTCATGATATTAAGGATTATATAGAGTACTAATTCTAGTAAAAGGTGTCATCTAGCTTCCTGTACATGGTTTTGGGTTTGAATCTCTATCAGGTACCTAGGAATTAAGTCTTTGTACTCTGGATGTACTTAACAACTATTGATCCTTTAACCTATTTGAGATCTGCTGCATATGACATTTAAAATGTTTAAGTTTTCTGCAGTGAACCAAAACCATGCTTAACAGTGATCTTTGAAGTCTCCAAAAGGGTGATGGGGCCCCACAACAATGATTCAGGACTATGATAACACCACTAGGCTGAAAAAAACACCACCCAAAGCTCAGCTTTGGACTGCAAACTGCTTAGGACAATTTCAAGGTGGCTAGCTGAGATGGTCCAGCCTCACAGACTACTCTAGCCAGGACTTGAGACAAGCCCTGCACTTTCCCATTAAGTTTTGATGGCCCACTCCTTCTCACTACAAAACTTTCCTCAAATACATGTTGAGGACCTGTAAAGGCCTGAGTTAAGCCCTAGAGCTCTGAGGGGAAATGGACAGTAAGCAGTGATCTTAGCAAATAGGCAGCTGTCTAATAAGAGGCCTGCTCACAGAGCCAGGGACATGTACAACTGTAGCAAGGTGTATGGCAGGACTCCTTCCTACGGCAAGCTACACTGGACAAGGAGCCCTGGCCATGACAGAGGCTCCAGGAAGGATCATGGCTTCAACTTTAAGACACTTGATAAACTTCATCCCTAAAACATGACATTGGTCCTCTTCTGTTGCTATCCCTCATCGATATGGTGCTGAGGAAAACTGAAAAGATGAGGCGGCCTGTGGTAAAGCAATGGCTTCAGAATTGGAATAGTCTGCCTAGGAGGAAGCATGAAACTCATAAAACTCAGGAAGTTAAAGAAATATACAAGGCGCAGGAAACTGGCAACAGTTACAGGACTCACAAGGCCCTTCCCCAAGGTTACAGAAACAGGAACATCTGCTGGGAGGAGCAGACTCTCTGGTAAAGCTGCCTACAAGTTATGCAAAGATACAGCTTTTGTGAGTCACGGTCCACGCCAGGGTGGCCTTTTCGGTGATACAGCTACCTTTGACTAACCTGTGACCTGTGAGTAACCTGTTACATATGTTTCTGTCAGTGACCCCAGTAAAAGCAAGCTAGACTTGGTGGAAGTGTTTCTTTGTTTGGTCATGGGTCCTGTCTAGAGTAAATAGGCAGTTGTTCTTATCCCCTCAGGAAGTCACACAAGCCCATAAAGAAACCTTTTCCACCACCTCACAGCTTAGCCATGTGGTGACCAAGGGGGCAGAATTTTGCTTCCCTTGGAAACTCATGCATCACTCACCTCCTAATTTCTGAAATGACCTCTTACTCCTGGGCAGTGTGGCTAGCGCTGACAGGTCAAAGCTTAATCAGTCACAATCAGTCAGAGTTTTTGGCCTCCAGAAACTCACTGTTTGCTGTGGGGAGGCAGTTTTAGGGAATCTTAAAACAGATCCCAGAACAAGAGCAATTCGGGTAATGAGCTCCCGGAGGCTGAGAAGTAAATGCTAATCCTGAAAAACACTAGAGAAGAGGAGAAGGTTTTCTGTCCTACCATAGCTCCATCCACCCACACGACAATGCATTTGAATAACATGGACGTGGTGTGTCAGACAGAACACATGACCTTTGGAGCTGCAAAGAGCCACAGCCTGCATTAGGCCACCCAGGGACAACACTGTGCTGTGAAGTACAGGGACCCAGGTGATCTGCACATGTTTCAAAAGCAACTAAGTAAGGTTCCAAAGAGTAGGAGACCTGAATCGGAGTAGTCAAATCCTGAGGTTTCACATACTGGTAAAAGGGAAAAAAAAATACTGGTAAGATAGGTAGATATTTTGTTCGCTGACATTTTAAAATGCCATCAACTGTGGGAGGGGGGTGGGAGGAGGGAGAACAGGGGAATCCATGGCTGATATGTAAAATTAAATTAATTATAATTTTTTTAAAAAAATGTTTAAATATCAAAAAAAATGCCATCTTTATCTCTAAATTAAGGAAACTCCATAGAGTTGAATTTACTCTTAGAGAAAACTACATCTATTGTTTTTATTTTTCTGTATTTTAATACAGAAGTTCTCACTAACCAGTGTGGTTCAAGGACCTGCATCTGGGAGCTATTGAACTACAGCACTTTAAAATTACAAAACATCTCATAAATAACCATGACCAGCCAGCCCTATCATGCTTAATTTCCTGTGTAACATACTTGACTAACATGTCCAGTTAGCTGTCAGAACAACACTGTGGCGAGGCCATTCTGACACGCAGACATCTTGACATGTAAAACACAGAATTATAACTGAGGCCTTGAGGTAACAGCAGAAAATGCCAACCACTCAAACATATAAAAATACCTGTGGCTCTCTTCAGTGCTTTCAGCCCTGACTGAAGCCTCACCTCTGTCATCCACCCACAAGGGCCAAGTGAGGGTGTGTGTCCCAAGATCAGAGCCCAGGGGAGGGAGAGAAGGGCATCAAAGGAGGAAGTAGGAAAATGGACCGAAAGCACCAATTCCCCAGTTAGCTCAGAAAAAGACAAGAAAGGGCTGGGGGTGTAGCTCAGTTGGTAGACTACCTACCTAGCAAGCTCAAAGCCCTAGTATTGTCCAAACCGGGAGTGCTGACACACACCTGTAACCCCAGCACTCAGGAGGTGGATGCAGAGGATCAGATTCAAGGTCATCCTCAGCTACATATCAAGCTTGAGGCCACCCTGAGCTATGTGAGACCCCATCTCAAAAATAAATTTAAGGGCTAGAGAGATGGCTCAGTGGTTAAGAGCACTGGCTGTTCTTCCAGAAGTCCTGAGTTCAAGTCCCAGCACCCACATGGTGGCTCACAACCATCCGTAATGAGGTCTGGTGCCCTCTTCTGACCTGCAAGCATGCATGTAGGCAGAACACTGTATACATAATAAATACATAAATCTTTTTAAAAAAAATAAATAAATTTAAGTAAGAGGGTTGGTATCTTGGTCAGCTTCCCTGTTGCCTTTTTTTTTTTTTTTTTTTCCAAATATCCAGGGTTCCCATGACCACATCAGCAGCCTATGCTAAAATGTGCAGGGCATCAAGACAGCATACCAAACGGCAGAATTTGTAGGATTGTCAAAAACCATGACAACCTGAGGTATATTTAGTCAACCATGAGTGGTGGGCAATGGAAATACACTTCTCCACAGAGTCTGTAGAGGCCCCACTCTGGCCTCCAGAGCATCACAAAAGAATGCAATTCCTTTCCCTGTGAAAGCTCTTCAAGATAGTCATACCTTCAGGTGCTTCCCCGGGCTCAGTTCCTTGGAAAGCCCCAAATGGACACCATCCTCTGAGCAAGTTTTGACTCGCTCTGTTGCTCTGCAAGGGTGGCACCCAGACTGAATTCAGCTCTGTAGGCATGACTCGGCTGTGAATCATTATTCCTTCCACTGCAGAAAATGGGCTCTGTTCACAGGTCCCAGCAGCACATAATGCTTTCTATTAACCATGCCACCCTGCTGATGTTGAAACAAAACAGTCAGCATGCTGGCCCCATATTGTGGCATCTAGCTTATGGTTATGGGGAGGCCCCTGGGGTGCTGTCTGAGTGGAAAGGGAGGTGTGAGCTACCATTATTGCTAACCGCTCTAGAACAAGTCCTTGAAGTTCAAGGGAAGTGCCTCCAGACATCCTATCCTCCAAGTATTAGCAGACCAGCCTTCAGCAAATGGACCACCCTTGACTCCTTTCTGCTCCAGCCAAAAATTGCTGTGGCACAGGCCTTGCTTGGAGCAATAGGAAGCCAAGAAACCCTCAAGGGACGGTGTAGTGGCCCAAGTCTCCTATCCCCACATGCCCTTGCAGTTTTCTGTCCAGGGACAACTTAGAGGTGTCTCAACTCCTCCCAGAATGACAAATAGACCTGGGAACACTAGAGAGATCTGACATGGTGACATTCAATGCTTGAACAGGCAGGGAAAAAATGATAATTCAGAGAAAGCTCCAAAAGGGAAGGAGTCTGTAGAAACGCCTGATTTGCCACTTGTGATGGACTTTCCCACAGCGTGAAATTTTCTCTTCTGCTATGAAAGCAAGTTCTTCTAGCTCAGTCCCTATTTCCATCACTGTGTTTATCTTTAAAATATTTTATAGGGTGAGTGAGACAGTCTTCAGGACATTAGAACTACAAAATGCTTATGGATAGACATTAAATAATACAGCCCTAGAGGAAAACATCTCAGAGTGAAAAAATTCTGAATAAGTTGCCTGTTGATCACAGATGCATGACCATGAACATCACACACACACAGACACACACACACACACACACACACACACACACACAGAGAGAGAGAGAGAGAGAGAGAGAGAGACAGAGACAGAGAGAGAGAGAGAGAGAGAGAGAGAGAGAGAGAGAGATGAAACCAGCTGTGAAATCATCCCAGTATAGATTTTTCTCTAGAGCCAGGCTCCATCAACGAGCCTTCCCCATCACTGGGAACAGCTCCTGGATGACAGTGATTGATGGCATTCCTCATTTAGAACTAAACGACTCTTAGGAGGATCCCAGGAGGATGCAGTCCATTCCCTATCAAAATAGATCGGAACTGTCCAACCATTTGTCTTCCCTTCCCTTTGCCCCCATTAACTCTGGGGTCTGCCAGAAGCCACCCTGCCTAATTCTCTTTATGACTGTTAGTATTAATAAAGATGGTGGGGCTAATGAGAAGAAAATGTGTTTCAGTACAGGGAGACCATCCCCCCACTGCAGAACACAGCTTCAGCATTAAGATTTCATTAGCATTAATGTGAATTCTGCCAGTGAAGGATTTGGAAGTGGAGACAAGATTCTGCCAAGACACACGTTGTTTTCCTTTCATTAGATGGACACTTTCAAGGATATTAAAAACACAACACAAATTAGGCATGTCATGAGATGACAGAACACTACTCCCGCAGAAATGTCCCAAATGTCAAGCTGGCTGCAGACAAGCAGTTTGGGACAAGGCAGGTTCCTGGCCTGCGTGGCAAAGGTTTGCATTTTTGTTCTCTATTCATAGAGATTTCTGTATAGTTAGACAGGCTTAGGAAGGGCCTTGCCCAGATGCCCTGAACCTGAAGGAAACCAGATGGCCCGAAGCAGCCCTGCTCCCCAGCAGAACACCAGGAAAGAGGAGGAGATGAGTCTGGGAGCCCTTCCAGGCCCATCCTCAAGTGTGAACAGCTGTAGTTACCAGAGCTTCTCGGAGCTTCCAGGCCAAGAACTACCTGCCCAGGAAGCTGGGGCCAGGGACCCTGTGGGGTCCACAGCAACTCGACAGCAGGAGCATGGACTTTTCAAAGACTCCTTAGGTCACACCAAAGATTGGCCAGACAAACGATGCCCCCTGAGGTGGCTTGGTAGCCTCAGAAAAAGGGAGTCGGCCAGCGGCTGCTCAGAGTATGGCCAACCATACAAGAGTATGTTACAACCTGCCTCATTTTCATGCATGGCAGCATGCAGGCAGACACGGTATTGGACTAGTAGCTGAGAGTCCTACATCTTGCAGACAACAGGAAGACACACTGGGTAGTATCCTGAGCATAGAAAACCTCAAAGCCCACCCCCACAGGCACACACTTGCTCCAACAAGGCCATACCCACTCCAACAAAGCCACACCTCCTAATAGTGCCACTCCCTATGAGAATATGGGGCCAATTATATTCAGATTACCACACCATGTATGAATGTACATATTCAGAAACTGAGAACAAAAGGTATTTTGCTCATATTCTCTTGGTCTTTGGGAGGACAGAGAAGCATGGGATAGAAGTGAACTAACACTAGGGTTTCTGGTACAACCTCTGTCCATTCTCACCCTGCATCCACGCATGTTCCGTAGAGTCAATACCTTTTTATGACCAAAAATAAAGTCACTTGTGAGTACAGCAACAATAGTGTATCTGCCTTGGGGCTTTGGTGTTGATAAGGGCTCTCATATCACTTACATCTCTAAGTCTTGTTGTAGCTAAAGATTTCTTCTGCCCCCCACCCCACTGGGAATTCAAGGAAGCTGGACAGTGAAAGTAGAACAGATCATAACCCCTTTCTTCTTCCTCTCTTCCTTCCTTCCTTCCTTCCTTCTTCCTTCCTTCCTTCCTTCCTTCCTTCCTTTCTTTCTTTCTCCGTTTTTCTTTCTTTCTTTCTTCCTTTCTTCCTTTCTTCCTTCCTTCCCTTCTTTCTTCCTTCCTCCCTTCCTTTCTTTCTTTCTCCATTTTTCTTTCTTTCTTTCTTTCTTCCTTCCTTCCTTTCTTTCTTTCTCCATTTTTCTTCCTCCCTTCCTTCCTTCCTTCCCTTCTTCCTTCCTTCCTTCCTTCCCTTCTTCCTTCCTTCCTTCCTTCCTTCCCTTCTTCCTTCCTTCCTTCCTTCCTTTCTTTCTCCACTTTTCTTTCTTCTTTCCTTCCTTCCTTCCTTCTTTCCTTCCTTCCTTCCTTCCTTTCTTTCTTTCTTTCTTTTTTTTTTCTGAGACAGGGTTTTTCCCTGTAGTTTTGGTGCCTGTCCGGGATCTCGCTCTGTAGACCAGGCTGGTCTTGAACTCACAGAGATCTGCCTGGCTCTGCCTCCCAAGTGCTGGGATTAAAGCGTGTGCCACCACTGCCCAGCATAACCCCTTTCTTGAGTAAATAATTCTTTAACAGGAAGAATAAGAGCGACCCTTATTCGGCAACACTACCAAACTATGCAACTGACTACATCTGTGTTCTTGGAAAATTCCAAATGGACAGTACCAAATAATATCAAAACAGCTACATTATCCCAATGGATATATGCCTTTAAATTAAAAAAAAAATCTATTCATTTTCGTAACAGCATTAAAATGAGAATTTAATTTTCCATATGTCTCTATTCCTTATTAAAAGTTCATACAAGTAGAATAGACTAAAGAACTCTGTTTCGGCTCTATTTTTGCAAAATAAGATCAATGGAAAGACCAACACACCGCCCCTACCACCACTCTACCCCCTATCTTCAACCTACATCAACCACCACCACCATCCCCTGTGCTGGGAGAGCTGTGCCCCCAACACAGGTGTGTTCTGACTGCACCTGGGTAGTCAAAGCAGATAGCATTTTAAATAAGTTATCTAGATGATCTCTAGTACTGAGGCCATTGACATGCTTTCCTACAAGTCAAGCTTAGTATCAAGACAGACAACACAAGCAAAAAAGCAAATTAAATGCTATATGTATGTGTGTGTGTGTGTGTTTACGTTATGTATACATACATACATATAGACAATAATTCAAGATCTTTCTGTGGTATTTTTTTTAATGGGATTAGCAGTTTCATCAGTCTATAAGGCAAGATGGAGCATTAAGAGTTGACAGTGTCATAGCTCGGAGCTCTCACTGAGGTAAGAATCTCCACAGAGAAAGTGGATTTCCTACCACTCAGTTCCCCTTCCCCAGCTGAGACGCTTAACTGTGGCCTCTGGATACACCACAGCCCAGTTTACAGTGGTGAAGAAGAAAAGACCCAAAGACTCACCAGAAAATGTGTTTCTCACCAAACACAACAACCACTCGCCCGAGTGACAGTCAAGGAAGAAGCCAAAGGCCCTCGGCCAGGCTCCAAGGGAGGCCAAGGCTTTGTCTGCACTAGGACATTTGACTTGTTTGGTCCAGCTCAGTGGTCACGGCTCTCCAGCTGCAAGCAGATCTACTCACATTTAACTGCAGCTGCTAAAGTCAGGCATCCTACACACATACACACACATGCACACACATGCACACAGACACAATTTTCTCTTCAAAAGTGTGTTTCATCTCCTTTTCCAGGGAAGTAGCAAGTGATGCTTTCATTATTCCATGGAAAATGCCAATATGGCTCCAGTGAGGCTGGATTCCACTGTCCCATGTGTCTCAGGAATGACTCCCAGTCTCATCCTCTGTGGGCCTGTTAGCAGTTGAGACCTTTAGCTTATTAAACCATTAGCCATGATGGGTCAGGAGAAAGAGAATGAAATACCATTCCATTCACACCAACTTGCCAAGAGAATAAACTCTGTAAGGAAAAAGTGTTCAGGATTGAGACTACAGGTTCATGGTAAAGTGCTTACCTTAGCATCCAGAGGCTCTGGGTTTGACCTCCAGTACTGCCAAAACCATGAAGAGGAGGAGGAGGAGGAAGAGAAGGAGGAAGAAGAGAGTAAGGAGAAGTTGAAGGAGAAGCAGCAGCTATTGTCACATGACCCCTAGATGAGTATGGACCACGTAGCTTAGGCGGCACTAGGGACAATGAAGAGACTGGTTCAAAGGTCACCCAGCAATAAACATCAGAGCCAGGAGTCCAGCTCTGCTGCGCTCCAAAGGCATGGTCCTCTGCTACATCTCTCTGCTGGACACCTTTTTAATGCTCCTCAGGAACTGCAACAGTTAGGGTTCCATCGACTCCAAACACAAGCCCAAGTCTGCAAAGAGACTCAGACGGCAGAGAAGTTTATTTCCTGCACACACAAAGTCTGAAATCAATATTCTGGTAAGAGGCAGGTCTTCCCTTCACCCCTGGCCTGATTCAAGAACGGAGGCTCCTCCTTCTGTCCCGGGTTCTGTCCCCTCAACCCAGAGCCTCATCAAGGTCATGCCCATTTTCAACAGAAACAGAGGTGGGGGCGGGGGGCAGAGCTCAGGGGTAGAAAAGCCCTTGACTGCCAAGTGAGAGGCCCCAGGTTCTGCCCCTAGCACCGCCCCAAAAATGAAATGCGTAGAAGAAAAGGGACATAGGGGATCACGTTGGAGGTTGGCTCAAGAAACGTCACATGTGGTCTCCATTTGTCCACAACATAACAATATGTCCTCTGTGAAGAAATATATTCTATGTGTCTGAAGAATAGGGAGGGAAATGGCTTGGTGAATCGTTTACCAAAATTTGTCACAGAGCTAAAAAAAAAAAAAAAAAAAAAAAATCAGCATGTGACAGCTGAGGAGCACATCTCCAACAAAACCTTGTGGCATAAATTAGTTTTTTTTAAAGAGTACGTTTTTAATTTTTTTTATTTATGTGCATTGGTGTATTGCCTGCATGTATGTCTGTATGTGGGTGTTGGGTTCCCTGGAACTGGAGTTGCAGACAGTTGTGAACAGCCATGTGAGTACTGGAAATTGAACCCAGGTCCTCTGGAAAAGCAGTCAGTGAGCTTAACTGCTGAGCCATCTCTCCAGTCCCTTAAAGACTAGATTTTATTAATGAAATTATATATATGTTAAAATTTAGAGGGAAAATACTTTTAAGCCAGGCCCTAGGATCAAGTATTATAAAACAGTCCAAGGGAGATATAAATTAATTGACTGTTTTCTAGAGTGAATATTCTTTGATGTGTGGTAGTAGAGGCAACCATAAAAGTCAGCAGGCACCGACGGTAATATGCAGGGTCAGGGTCGTGCTATCAATAAGAAAATGCGCCTTCCCATAGAGATAGACTCTGTTGTTCTGATACTGCTTGTACTTCCTGGTTCTAGAACCTGGAACCTTCTCCTGCTGAACAAGTGCCCCACCAATGAGTTGTACCCCTAACCCAGACCCTGGTGTTCTAACAGGAAAAGATGTGCTCCCCTAAGCCAAAAGCCAAGTGCACTAAATGGCCTAAGCAAATGTTAGTTCTTTAATGTCACCTGTGGCCAAGTAAACCACTGTCTCAATGGGTTCAAACCTAACTATAAGCATTTGATAGTCTGCTTGCTTATGTCCAAGCCTTTTCTGCCAATGACGCCTCTCCCCCGACACTCTACAGTTACAAGAGGGGTTAGGGAAAAGGTCTAACAAGGACAGTGGCAGTGTCTTGAGGATTTTCCCCCATGCACGAGGCAGGTGTGATCAAGAAAGCGCAAACTTCACCTTCTGCAGGCTTGAGCCCAGTGACTGCTCATCGTCTTTGTTTAAAATGTTCAAATGCACAACGCTCTGAGACCTAGAGGAGTTGGCAAAACAGCTACTTCCTATAGGCAGATAAAAGCGAAGTCTTAAGGAAGGCAAACAGATTTTATTTTTCTGACTTGTTAGATATGGTGCAAGATGTCTCACCGGGTGGTGGTGGCACACGCCTTTAATCCCAACACTCGGGAGGCAGAGCCAGGAGGATCTTTGTGAGTTCAAGGCCAGCCTAGTCTACAGAGTGAGATCCAGGAAAGGCGCAAAGCTACACAAAGAAACCCTGTCTCGGAAAATAAAAAAAAAAAAAAAAGAAGAAGAAGAAGAAGATGTCTCCTCCATGGTTAGCAGCGTTTCTTCTGTTTTCGCTTTCTTCTTGGCCTTCTGCAGCAGTTATACATACCACTAAACATACAAATGGCCCCAGAACCCAGCATCCCAAAGAGTGCTCAGGAGCCTCAGGCCCAAGATATTCTGTAGAAGAAGAGCTCAGCGGCCTATTAAGTTTGGCCAACGGTGCTTATTTCATTTTTCTCTCAGAGGTTCCCAGAGCACTTGGGTGTATTCACAACTCTAGAAAATTATTTTTAAAAAATTCTTATAACTAGTTAAAATAGCTTTCTGCAAATCCACTTGTTCAAAGAAAATTTTATTGCATATATTATTTCCTGATGTTCCTTTAAAGGCATTCCATGACATAGACTCCAGTCAACATTCCCCTGGTGCATGAACCTCACGTGTCACAGAGATGCTGAGAGAATTCTACAGCTAGGGACAAGTGATCTAAAAGGTTATGAGTGACCTTAGAGATCCCACCAAGACAACCCAGAAATCAAAGGCAAGCCTGGCATATGACTACTAAACGTACAAATGGCACCAGAGCCCAGTACACTGATTTTTGGGAGGCAGTGCTAAGAGGTGACTCTTGTTGTAGACTTTGGTTTCCAAGGTATCCACCTCCTTGTGTTTCCAATCCTACTCACCCCTATAGGGTGACTACTCACATAACTGCAGTCCCAAGAATAGTCTGTAGATGTTTCATTGAATGTATGTGTTAAATAGAACAGCTCTCTGTACGTGACCTGAAAATGGATTGGAACTGGGGGAGTGGGTGAAACTTGAGCTGGGAGTTGTGGCTTCTTACTGGCGACATTGTGGGGGTGGAGTATGAGCAGTTTAACTCAGGGTGCCTCCTCTCTTCTGGAGGGTGGGTGGGGAAGTTGAACCAATACTGAATCCCTCACTACACATGATTTCTAAGTACTCCTTAGAATGTCGCACGGGTTATTTATTGGATCACAAGAACTTGAAGACCCAAAGGCTCAAAAAAACAACAAAAAAAGAAACTTTCAAGGCTACTCAGTAATTAGGAGAAGAGCAGAACTTAAGATCTTGACCATCTATCCACCTCTAAAACTCTTTACCCCTCCCTGCTTCGTGCTTCTTAGGGTGACAACAGGCCTGTGAAGTTTTTAATGACAAGGACAGATGAGAGCAATATTAACCAATTTTTGTATTGAAAGTTTTAAAAAATATTCTCAAAATTAGAAATAAGGAAAATATTTACATATTCTTTAATTCTGAGCTTTGTCTACTTTTTTCTTTTCTTTCTTTAAGTAGAAATACATACTTAAAAGACAATAGTCTCCAAGTGTCCTACTTTATTTCAGGCATATGAATGCCACTTATAAGGCTTTTAGGCTGCTATTCAAAGTCAGTGGGAGTACGCAGAGTCAAAATTCATTTAAAAATTCACCCTAATTTACTACCTTTGGCAATACAGCTAAGTCACGACATAATTCTTGAAATCCATTTGTCTTCAGACACATTCTGCTATAAAATTAAACAAGGAACAATAATGGCGTATGAGACACGGTAAGCCCATCGGACACAAAAAAGAGTCAGTCCAGAATGAGACAAGCACAGTTGATCGGAAGCTCAGTTCACTCATGACCATCTTGGACAGCCGTGGTCTCTCAGAGCCATGTATACTATACCAGGCAAATCCCGGTGACCATAAGTCCAGGACTTCACCAGAGCAAGAAACCACGCTGATCAGACAGTCTCCCAACTGAAGGACGGAGTACGTGTCAGCGAGCTTTCCATTACGTAACAAGTACAACAGATGCTTAGTAAAGAAAGATGACTTACGTTGCTTCATGCTTTTACAAGTTTCAGTCTGTGGTTGGGTGACCCTGTAGCTTTGAACATGTGGCAATGCATCATGGTAGAAACACGTGGTATTTCAATAAAATTTTTAAAAAATATAACTCAAGCCAGGGAAGTGAAAAGGAGGAGAAGAAAACACCAGGCCCACACAGCTCCGTTCATCAGTGTGTCCTGCATAACCTAAACACCTCTCTCTATGCCCTGCCTCCAGAAAGTTCCACTACTTCCCATAGCAATCCTTTACCACAGGATCTTGGGAAACACTCAAGTTATAGCAGGTATTTACCCAGGAAAATGTATTTTCAATATGCTCACTTCCTCACCTGGAGACTCTTCCTTAGGGTTTAGCTGCTAAATCTTTGTGTGTACTTTAGTGTCTCTGTGAGTGAACTAATACATAGGGACATAGGTCCGTGTGCATTCTCTTCAGTTTGTATAGAGGTTGCTACATAAATTCATGCTTGAAGTTACTTTATTTCCATACCTTAAAATATGCCACTCCTGCTCACTTTATTATTACTTATTTATTTATTTTTGGGTTTTCCAGACAGGATTTCTGGCTATCCTGGAACTCATTTTGTAGAACAAGCTAGCCTTGACTTGCAGAGATCCCTGTGCTTCTGCCTCCAGAGTGCTGGGATTAAAGGCCTGCACTACCACCACCCAGCCCACTTTATTATTCTTAAACCGTTTACAACATTACCCACCATGCCTATGGCCCTTCCCCTTCAAATGTATGTCTGTCTCATTTCCTATTCTCTTTTTTTTTAAGATTGATTGATTGATTGATTGATTGATTGATTATGCATGCAGTACTCTGCCTGCATGTGTCCCTGCAGGCCAGAAAAGTGCACTAGATCTCATTATAAGTGGTTGTGAGTCACCATGTGGTTGCTGGGAATCGAACTCAGGACCTCTAGAAGAGCAGTCTGTGCTCTTAACCACTGAGCCATCTCTCCAGCCCCCTATTCTCTTTTTTAAGTAGAGAAATGTTTTAAAGGGTCTCCAAACATCTCGTTTTCCTTTCTTAGTGGTTTTGTTTTTTGGGATAGGGTCTCATCTAGCCAGGGCTAACTTCAGACTCCCTAAGTGGCCAAGAATGACCTTGAACTTTTCATCTTCCTGCCTCCACCTCCCAAAAGCTGAGATGATGAGCATGCAAATCACTACACTCAGTTAACGGAGTGCAGGACTTGGAACCCCAAGGCTTTGAGCATATACTCTGCTGACTGAGCTTCATCCTCAGCCCTGAAAATGTGTTCTTCTAAGGGCATTTGTGCCAGTGCCTTGCCCTGTCTAACGAAGAGGGGTAACATTCCCTGTTGCTCCCTGTTGGCCAAAAGCTAGGCAGGAGAGAAAAACAGGTGGGGCTGGTGGGCAGAGGGAATAAATAAGAGAAGAAGAGAGGAGCAAAAGAAGAGAGGAGGTCAGGGGCCAGCCACCCAGCAACACAGTCAGCCACAGAGCAAGCAAGAAAGAAAGCAATAAGAAATAAAGAAAAGTAAAAGCCTCAAGGCAAAAGGTAAAGAGGATAATTTAAGTTAGAAAAGCTGGCTAGAAACAAGCCAAGATATGGCCAAGGCATTCATAAGTAAAAATAAGTCTCTGTGTATTTATTTGGGAGCTAGGTGGCAGGCTCCCAAAGAGTAACTTGCTCCTTACTCTTCCAAGTCTTTGTCACCCTGTACTATGCTGGTTGCTGCTTGGGAATCTGCCTCAGTTCCTTCCCCCACTTCCCAAAATTATACATTTACTTCATCTGCTTAATGTGTGAACTGTTTTTCTTTTATGTTTTGGTCTTGGTTTGGATTGTTTTTTGTTTTTTGTTTTTGTTTTTGTTTTTTTTTTTGGGGGGGGGCGGTTCTGTGTAGCCCTAGATGTCCTCGAAATCACTCTTTAGACTAAGCTAGCCTTGAACTCAGAGAGACCCATCTGCCTCTGCCTCCTGAGTGCTAGGATTAAAGGCCTGTGCCACTACTGCCCAGCTGTTCTTTTTTTGTTATCAGTGTTCAATAGACCAAAAGAAAGTATTTTCCAGTGTTTTTATCTCTTTCTCTCTCTGTCTCTCTGTCTCTCTGTCTCTCTCTGTCTCTCTCTGGTTTTTCGAGACAGGGCTTCTCTGTGTAGCTTTGCGCCTTTCCTGGAACTCACTTGGTAACCCAGACTGGCCTCAAACTCACAGAGATCCACCTGCCTCTGCCTCCCAAGTGCTGGGATTAAAGGTGTGCACCACCACTGCCCAGCTCTTTTTCTCTCTTTAATAATAATCCAATTATTCTAAATGTCTTTGATCTCACAGTCCTCAATTCCGAAGATTCCTTTGACTTTAGGTAAAGTCTATTTCCTTAACATTCACTTGATGAACTCAGATGAACTTGATGAATACTTTCCGGTGCTACTGTCGATCATCCCAAAAGAAATATGTGAACTGACTTTGTTTGTAGATATTGATAAGCTAAGACCTTCCTTATACATCCTACCCTAATAGTGCCCGTGCTTAGATGACTTTCATAAATGTTTAGACGGGACTGACCTAAGACAGGGTTTCAGCTTTTCAGTCTGGTTAAATGTAAGTTCATATTTCAGTTGCATCCTGTCGTTCTCATTCTATTAAACACAGAGCCAGGCAAAGCTGAGGCATGCCTCAGCAATCTCTTTAGTTATAGGCAACAACTTCCTAACACTGCTGATTGTGCCCAACAGAAAACACCCTACCCTGGGCCCATGGTCTCCAGAACAGTGGCCGAGACAAGAGGCACATACATTCCAAAGCAGCCTCAGAAAGCCAAGGTCGTTTTCAGAAAGGGAGCGATCGTGGTGTCACACAGTGTAGGGTCACGTGCAATTCAGTGCTTAGCAGATGTCTTGGTTCTTGAACAGAAAGACTGGAGCAAATGAGATAAACTAAGAAGAAATAGACACATGCATGGTCAAGAAAAGTTGAAAGATGGCATCCAAGGCTCCACTCCTGCAAACATGTGACAGCTAACATTTTTAAGATACAGTGCCACACATAGCACTAAGCCACATACATGGATCAACTCCTCTGAGTGACTGAGTGAAAAGGGGACAGGCCAGATGGCTCAGTGAGTACAGGCATTTGCCACCAAGCCTGACCATGTGAGTTCAATCCCGAGACTCACATGGTAGGAGAGAACCAGACTGACTCTTGTGAGCTGTGCTTTATTCTAGTTTGTTTTTCTGTTGCTCTGATAAAACACTCACCAAAACCAACTTGGAGAAGAAAGGATGTGCTGGGCTAACACAAATTACACTCTATCATCACGGGAAATCAAGGCAGGAAGCTGGAGTGGAAGCCATAGAGGAACTGCTTATTACTGGCTTGCTTCTCCAACTTGCTCTGCTAGTCAACCAGACCACTGCCCAGGGGTGGCACTGCCCACAGTGGGCTGGGCCCTCCCACATCAACATGAATCAAGAAAATGCCCTACAGGCACATCCACAGGCCAATCTGAGGGAGACAGTTCCTCAGATGAGGTTCCCTCTTCTCAGGTGACTCCAGTTTGTGTCAAGTTGACAAAAAACCAACCAGTACATTATGGCACACACACCCAGGCATGTGCGCATGCACACACACACACACACACACACACACACACACACACACACACACACGAAAGAAAAGAAAAGAAGAAAAGAAAGAAAAGAAAGTTATTCTTTTTATTCCTGATGGACAAAAAGAAAGTGGGACATGGAAGTTTCTGTATCAGCCTTACCATTTATCTAAAAGGCAACTATCATGTTTTTACATTTATGTTATTGGGATAGATTCTTGTGTGGCTCAGGCTAGTCTCAAACTATGTAGATGAGAATGGTCTTGAACTCCCGATCTCCCTGCTGTGCCTCCAAGTGCTATGATCACTGGTGTATGCCACCACATCCTGCTGAAGGTTCTCCTGAACTGCAGAGCCCTCATGTTTGTCCTTGGATTTTATTTGCAATTCCTCATTGAATCTCATTTTAAGTTTTTGTATATGTCTGTCTGTGCACCATGTACACGGACTTCCCTAAGAGGTCAAAGGAAGGCACTGGATCCCCTGGAACTGAAGTTACAGATGGTTACTGCTATGTGGCTGCTGGGAATCAAACCTGGGTCCTCTGGAAAAGCATCTAGCACTCTTAACCAATGAGTCATTCCTCCAGATCCCTCATTAACTCTTCAAAACTGCCCTGTAAGAAGAGAACTAATATTATTCCTACTTGAAAATGGTAAACAAAAGCCAGTTGGTGGTGGTGTACGCCTTTAATCCCAACACTTGGGATACAGAGGCCAGTGGATCTCTGAGTTTGAGCAAGCCTAGTCCAAAGAGTGAGTTCCAGGACAGCCAGGGCTACACAGAGAAACCCTATCTCAAGGGAAAAGAAAGGGAGGGAGAGAGGGAGGGAGGGAGGGAGGGAGGGAGGGAGGAAGGAAGGAAGGAAGGAAGGAAGGAAGGAAGGAAGGAAAGAAGGAAGGAAGGAAGGAAGGGAAAATGTAAATATTAAAGTGTTAAAAGCTCAGATCAGGTCATGACAGCACACACTTGTAATCAGGAGACTGAGACAACGCCAGCCTGGGTTATATTTTGAGACTTAGCCGATGATGATGATGATGATGATAACCTTAGAGATTTTCCTTGAATAACAAATAACTGAGAATATGGAATCCAGACCTATGGCCATAGACCCTAAGTCTTATTCTAGAAACTTCTACTTGGGTATATTTAGACATCTTTCTAGCTTGCACATTCTGGAAAGAATTTACACCCCTGTGTGCCATCTCCTCTTCAAGGCAGGGAGAACTAGATTTAATGTGGCTTAACACTGTAGATATAAAATACTTGTCCTAACTTGCAGGCACAACTATATTCAAAACATACAAAACTATAGTAAGCAAAACAACATAACAGTATAATATTGGCATAAAAATGGGCATATAAACCAACAGTAAAAAAAATAGAGAAATCAGAAAAAAAATTCATTGCTTATAGCCATTTGAGTTTTCAAAAAAAATGTACCAAGAACATGAAGAAGAGAAAGGACAATTTCTTTAATAAGTGGTGCTGGAAAATTAGCTATTCATATATAGATCATTGAAAGTAGAGCCATCTTTAACTATAAACAAAAACCAACTCAAAATAGTCAAAGACACAAATGTAAGACCTGATAGTATTAAACTACTAGAAGAAAATACAGGGAAACAGTTTAGGATATTGGAATGGGCAATTTATCTTTTCTTTCTTTTTAAGTAAGACTCCAAATTAGGGGCTGGAGAGATAGCTCAATGGTTAGGGGCACTGACTGTTCTTTCAGAGGACCTGGATTCAACCCCCAGTACCCATGTGATAGTAACTATCCTATCCATTACTTCAGTTGCACCCACATGGTGGCTCACAACTTCCTGTTAACTCTAGGTTCAGAGGACCCAACACCCTCCTCTAACCTCCCAGGTATTGCGTGCACATAGTGCACATACATATATGCAGGCAACACACTCATACACATAAAAACAAGTAAATCAGAAAAAGAAAAAGAAAATAGCGAGGCATGTTGGCACACGCCTTTAATCCTAGCACTTGAGAGGCACATCTCTGTGAGTTCAAGGCTAGCCTGGTCTATAGAGCAAATTTCAGGACAGCTAGGGCTGTTACACAAAGAAACTCTGTCTCGAAAAGCCAAAAAAAAAAAAAAAAAAAAAGTACATCTTTTTTTTTTTTAAGATTCAAATATATAAGAAAAAAAAAAAGCAAAAACAGTCTAAGAAGATTGCATCAAATTTAGATATTTCTATTTTTAGATTAATAAAATGAAAACTGAATTTACACTTACAGAACGGGAACTTGCTCTGTAGAGCAGGCTACCCTTGAACTCTCAAAGACCAGCCTGTCTCTGTCTCCAGAGAGCTGGGATTAGAAGTGTGCGCCTCCACCACCTAGCTGAGAAAATATTTGTGTAACGAGAGGAAACTAGGGGCAAGTATCTAGAATATTTAAGATATTAAACTGAAATGCAAAATCACTATCATTGTCACCATCCTGATCACTTAATTTAATGATTGGCAAATGCTTAGAATAGGTATTTCTTAAGATATGCCAATAGCCAATATACAGACCAGGGAAGTATGAGTCAAAACTACAGTAAGACATCATCTCACTGAGTTTAAAAAAAAAAAAAAAGCAACGATCAAAATATGAAAAATAACAAATTCTGTGGATGTTGCAGTGAAAAGGGCATTCTTGTGCACTGTTGATAGGAACTGTAAATTAGTACACACATAGTGTCGAAAACTATAGCTACGTCCCATAAACGAGCGCTAGACCAGCCATCCGGTCCAGCAATCCTATTCCTGGGTGCGCATCCAGAGGGAAGAAAACCAGTACATGGTGTAGTAAGTACGTATACACAATGGGGTGATATAAAAAAGGATGAGATGAGCCTGGAAGATTGTGTGCTATGTGAAATAAGCCAGATATTTTAAAAATGCTCCCTGTTTTCACGTCAGTACGTTGGAGCTCTCTCTACAGAAGAGAGTAAAACAGAGGGGCCATCAGGGGCTGGAAAGGGGGAGAAGACAGCAAGGGGGTCATAGCAAGTAGCAGGAGGAACAGGCTGCTGTGTCCTGCAGCTTGGCAGAGTGATTAAAGCCAAGGAGAAGTCCGTGCAGATTTAGTCAAATGGAGGATTCTGAGTGCCTCCAAGCCAAAAATGGCTTTTAAAAAGTATATTGGAGCCGGGTGGTAGTGGCACACGCCTGTAATCCCAGCACTCGGGAGGCAGAGGCAGGTGGATCTCTGTGAGTTCGAGGCCAGCCTGGTCTACAGAGCGAGTTCCAGGACAGCCTCCAAAGCTACAGAGAAACCCTGTCTCGAAAAACCTAATAATAATAATAATAATAATAATAATGATAATAATAATAATAATAATAATAATAATAAGAAGAAGAAGAAGAAGAAGAAGAAGAAGAAGAAGAAGAAGTAGAAGTGTATTGGAGATGTGGCTCAGTTGGTAGAGTGCTGGTCTAGCATATAAGAAGTCATGGGTTCAATTCCCAGCACTTGATTTAAAAAAACAAAAACAAAAAATGGGTGTGGTCTGACTGCCTGCAATCTCAGAATTTAGAGAGGTTGGGGCAGGAGTGTCAGAAGTTCAAGGTCACTTTCAGCCACAGTGAGTGGGAAGCCAGACTGGGTTTCCAGCAATGCTATCTCAAAAATGCAAAACAAAACAAAAAACACCAAGGTTTGAGATAAGAATACTAACTACTCATTCAATTTGATCATCACAAATGTATACGGGTATCAAACTTGTGTGTACCATACATGTACACTGTACTCCACAAACTGCAAAATCATTATACATCAATTAAGCTTTTTTTTTTTTTTTTTTTTTTTTTTGAGCTGAGGATCGAACCCAGGGCCTTGCACTGGCTAGGCAAGTGCTCTACCACTGAGCTAAATCCCCAACCTTTTTTTTTTGTTTTTGTTGTTTTGTTTGGTTTTTTTTGTTGTTTTTTCAATTAAGCTTTTAATTTTAAGAAGTGGGTATAACTTCTCAGCCTTTTGGCTAAGAGCAAATGTAAAAAAACAAAATTCCATCAAATTGTTTGTTCTAGAGATTTATTTTCATTGGAGTGTTCCAGTTTTCTGTGGAGAACTACACAGAGAGCAATTGGCCATCCCTGCTATTTCCCCACCTTTGAACTCCTTGGCAATATCAGGTCCCTAAAATAACCTAATAGGCCAGAGGGCATCAGACTCAGGTCAGCCAAACACCAAGGAAAGAAGGCAGTCAACAGAAAGAGGAAAGGAAGTGAACTTGGTTTTTGCTGGGGAAGAACCTGGGTTGACCCTCTGCATCCTGGTCCTCTCTGATGGGTTGGAGCAAGGCCACTTTCACCAATAAGAATCACAGCAGCCTCCTCCACAGCAATTTAGCAAACCACTAGTTATTTGTGACCCCCCCCCATCTCTACCACAATCCTCTGTGCTCAGTAACAGCAAAAGTCCACAAAGCCCTCTTATCTCTTGTGTGTTTCCAAATAATCAAGAAAACAAATGGAACATGAATTCCTCAAACTCAAGAGTCCTGTGCTGACTGTCCAAGAAAGGAACGACATGCTGTCTGTGGAAGGGAGAATGTGAAGTAAACAAATGCCATCCAGAGAAAGGAGCTCACCAATGAATCCACTAACACGATTCTGTGCGGTATGATATAGAAGACTATAAACAAAGAGTGCCATAGCACTAAGCATGACGGCCCAAGTCTATAATCTTAATACTTAAGAGGCTGGACAGGAGGTTCGTGAGTTCAAGGTCAGAGTAGCCTGGACTACATAACAGGATCCCGTCTCACAAACAACAACATTTATGTTTTAGAAATAGGGGCTTTGTTGGAAAGCACCTCAGCACATAGAAAACCAGGTGAGCAATGGGAAAGGCATTAACCTCGGTGCTAAATTGATTGAAGTCTCAGATGGTGACTTCAATGCTTTCTAGACCCCAGAAGATGCCAGAGCTCTCAAGTTCCGGAGGTCACATAGGGCGAGACAGAGGTGGAAGCAGCTTGGTGTGGGAACTGCAGCTTCCCTTTTCAGTTTCCTGGATCCTGGGGCTAGTGAAGTAGCCATCTGAAGGAGAGTCTGGACCAGTTAAAGGTACATCACCATGTTTACTCAGTTACAGAGAATGGCTTTGGTTCAAACCAGATGCTGGCTCAAACTTTTCCTAATGGGTATTTACACCAGAAAAAAAAAAAAAAAAGAAAAGAAAAAGTATGGTCACACACACATACAAATACCTTTAGAAACAATGGACCGTTTTATCTGTTTGATAGTACACAGTTTAAGTACCTAAGTTCAGCTGAACAATGTCTAATAGGGGATAGTGTCAGTAAGGTATTTTGGTGAGATGGTTATATGTATTCGAACATACATAGAGGCTTCTAAATTTTCCCTTTGTTTGAAGTCTTCCTATAAAGAAACTGGTTATGGAGCATGATTAACATTTGTTTGTTTAAATACAATCACTAAAGTTAAGAAGCCAAATTTACAAATAAGTATTATTATGGGAAGGCCCCAAATCAACCTCAAAGAAAGCTCTCCCGAAGGATAGCCCTGGACACATGTCTAGGAATACATGTGACCAGGGATTCCCCACCACAAGCTCACTGCCGGCCACCCAGACATTCCCAGTGCACTGGCTTCAGGCAGTCAGTCTAGCATTTATTTACTTAGCCATTTAAAGAACTACAAACAAGGATTTTATCTCAGCTGTCATCAGCCCTGAGCACCTGGGTCAGGCTGAGACGTCCTGAACTGCCAGGTGTCCCATCACTCAGCTCGGCTCTTTGTAACAATGACAAGGTCAGCCCTGGGGACCTGCTGGTGGACAGTATTTTTACACTGGGGTAAGAATGACACACTGCATGCAACAGCAAAGCCCTAGTTGAGAGACATCCTGTTAGAAAAGGATAACCCACCCCAGGTGCTGCCGTCAGGGACGGGTCCATACAGGAGGGAATTCGGAGAGGAAGAGCAGGAAGAGTGAATAATGGCAGAACACCTTCATGGTAGGATAGCCTAGTGCTCACCTTTCCCTGCAGCAAGGTTAGAAAGTCCCTCCTGTCCACGGAACAATTCATAGACATCCTACCCAGTGCATGTACATGCAATTGGACCTTTTTCCTTGTGGCTTGTGTCATCTGTGAAAGCAGAAAGAGAAATGACTAGCAGGGCTACAGAGGACAGTAAAGATTATTCGGGGCAAGGAAATGATCCTCAAGGACTAAATGCTGAGCCATCACAGGTGAATCAGCCCTGAGGCCAAGTGGCTTCGAGGAGACACGGGTGAGCACAGAAAAGCCTTCTCTAGCACCCCACCCACTGTGTGCACACACAGCTACATCCTCGTTCTCTGCATCTACAGTAGATTTCTGGGCCATCATTAGATGCCCTACTGAAGAGTCAAAGGCTTGACACAAGACCCACAGCCTAGATATGCCCGCAGTTGTTTTATATTTTAGTTTTATAGATATGACAGGAGTTGTTTTATATTTTAGTTTTATAGATATGCGCACATAAGCTTTAGTAAACTAGCTTTTAAAAGTCCATCATAGAGTGTATTCTATCTATTCTTGGACAATTCCTTTCTGACAGTTCTGGGAAAATGATGATTGAAAATCTTGGGCTCTGCCCTAGATTTTGGAACGCTTTGTAGATCTTGAAATGTCCTGCTGATCTTGATGCTGAGATGCTTCGCGGAGTGACCATTTTGCTGGCTCCCTGCCCTCTCCTAAGTTCATAGCTCCCAAACAGAACTAACTAACTTGAATCTAACCCATCATCGTCACTGCGGACAAACCACCAGGAAGTCTGCCCCTCAAACAGCATGTGGTTCATTTAAAGCCAGTTTCATGAAAGGGAGAAAAAGAATGTTTAAAATAAATGGGTTATTATCTTCCTAGTTGAAACATTAGACCCAGCAAGAGGTCGAATGATGTGGGTCAGAATGAGTATTTGGTTCCTTTGCCAGCTTCTTGTTACCCAGTACAGGACTTCCAGGGAGGTCTGCAAGGAAGGGATGAGCAGGGGGGAATTTATGGTACGCACTCAGCTCCTTGTTGATTGTTAAAGACCACACAACTCCAAGATTCTTTTGGGAGCTGTTGGGGCTTTTTGTTGCTGTTGTTCTTGTTGTTGTTGTTGTTTTGGTTTGGTTTGGTTTGGGGGAGCTGGGGAGTGGGGGATGAGACAAGGTTTCTCTGTGTAGCCCTAGCTATCTTGGAAGTTGCTCTGTGGACAAAGCTGGCCTTGAACTCAGATCTGCCTGCCTCTACCTTCAGATTGTTGGGATTAAGGGTATGTGCCACCATGCCCAGTCAACTCCCAGATTCTTGCACATCACCACATGTGTACTCCCAGGGGAGATGAGCCTGCAAAGGGTGTCATTTGGGAAGGAGGGACTTCAACTTGAGGTTTGTTATTACCACTCTCAAAAGAAGGGCTGTAAATGATCCCTCCCATCAACCACGAAAGGGATGTAAGAGATCTTAGCAGTGATGGGGGAAGAGGGCAATGGAATATGTGTGACCCAGAAGCAGAACACTTTAAGGAATGGGGCAGGGAGCACAGGGAAGAGGGGATGAATTGGAACATGTACATAAGAAAATGTACCCTGTACACTAACTTAAAAATCAAGGAGCTGGGGAGATGGCTCAGTAATTAAGAGCATTTGTTTTTCTTACAGAGAACCCAGGTTCGATTCCCAGCACCCACATGACAGCTCACAACTTTATGTAATGTCAGTCTCAGGGGGAATCTGACACCCTCTTCTAGCCTCCATGGATACTGCATGCTGGTGGTGCACAGGCACATAGGCAAGCAAAACACCCATACACATAAAAATAAATCAATAATTAAAAAAATAAAAATAAGCTGGGCACTGGTGGCTCACACCTTTAGTTCCAGCACTTAGGAGGCAGAGGCAGGCAGAGCTTGGTGAGTTTTAGGCCAGCCTGATCTACAGAGTGAGTTCCAAGACAGCCAAGGATACACCAAGAAACCCTGTCTAAATAAATAAATAAATAAATAAATAAATAAATAAATAAATAAATAAATAAATGGCCTCTCATTAGTTGAGAAGTTTGGAAGCATCTTGAGAAGAGTGTAAATTTTTTAAACTTTTATATGTATGCCATTTGTGTACCACCTGTGTGTCTGGTGCCTGTGGAAGCTAGAAAAGGGTATTGGGTCCCCTAAAACTGGAATTACAAACACTTTGAGCTGCTGAGAACTGACTTTGGGTCCTCTGAAGAGCAGCCTGTGCCCTTAACCACTGAGCCATCTCGACCTAACCATTTTTTAATCGGATCATTAAACCTTGACGAGGCTCAAAACTTCGAAGGTGGGGACTAGGGAAATGGGTCAGCGAGTACAGTGAGGACAGGAGCTTGGATTCCGGGCACCCATTTAAAAGTGGGATGCCGTAACGTGAGTGTGTACCAGCAGTGCTGCCGTACAGAGACAGACAGATCCTAGAGCCTCCCGGCCAGCCAGTCCAAAACAGTGAGTTCCAGTGAGAGACCTTGTCTTAAAAAGTAAGGTGGAGGATGATAGAGGAGGGTGCGTCAGGGTGACCTTTGGACTCCACAAGTACACAAACAGGCAAGTGCACACACACACACACACACACACACACGAGAACATGTGTGCACATATCAGTAATAATGATAAATAAGTAAAAAATGTATAAAATATAAAAAAAATTAATTTAAGGAGAGGGTAGCATTCCTGGAATTTTATACCATTCCCTCATAATGTGAAGACATCATCTGAAAAAACACATTTTGCTTGTATACTTCAGCTTTTTAATTGAATAAGCTGGTTCAAGCTGCACACTGACTCTCTAAGCCAGACAACAGAAAGGCTTTCTGCTCTATATTCTCTGGTCCCCCGGGGCTTGTACTCCATTCGTCTGCTCTCTCCAGTGTGAGAATGGCCTTACTTCAGCTAAGGCCCCCAAGCATCACTCAGGAGCCAGAGGAGAAGCCACACACACAGACCTTCATTCCTGGACACTTGCTTTTCCTTTTCATATTAAAGGAAAAAATCTCAGCCTGAGATAGCTCAGCCTTCAGACAAAGAGGAATAAAATCCATATTCATCACACATATCCAGACTTGGACTATTTAATACTTGTATGTTGTTTTATATTGAAGCGTGTTCTAGTCTACATTCTCAGGGGTGGTTTAACATCCCCAATCCCTAAATTCTAATATCTCAAATGGCCAATGCAAACCACTATTCAAGTTCATTATATTCCCCTAGCTCCCATTAAACCAGGAGGAATTCTTTGGAGAGGGGTGTTATTTAAATAAAAATTCTCAAAATTGTTTCTCTGGAAATATTAACCTGGGCCCCCTAAGAAGAGCACATGTGTGAGGTCCTGTGGCTGCCCAGAATTAGTGCCATGGTTCAGTAATTGCATAGTATTGCATCTCCAAATTGACACAACTCCCTCAAAAGCCAACTTGTGAACAATTAGCCAGTGCAGAAACAGACCATAAAAATATCTACCTAGATAGCAATTGAGGGGAATGGATAGGGCATTTCAAAGGGAACCTCGTACACTTTGCCCACTATTCAAAACAAGAGAAGTTCCTTCTATTCTAACCAAGGAGGACATCAGCCCCAACAAAGCTTAGGGTTTTAAGTGCCAGAGACCACAAAGCATTGAGTCCAGAAGCCACCTGCAAGCAGAATGTTCTAGTAGTGTAAGCCCCTCTATCCCACTTCAACCCATCTGGCCCAGCTTAGGCATCAGCTTTGCCTGCAGATTCTCATGTGAATAAACCCAGCTGAGAAGGACGTGGTGTGGAGTTGTAGCATGAAGCAGACAGGCACTCACAAAGGTGCATGCAGCGCTGATGACCTGGGGCCTGGGTAACTGCTTACTGAAGAGGTGACTTTAGCAAAGCCACGCAGCCTCCTTTTTAACCTCCTCCTCTGCAAGGTGTAGATGCTAGTACCACTTGATGTTTCTTCCCTTTCTAGAAGAGGACCAGTGAACTGGGGCACGGTGTTCAAAACTCAGACTTTCGAGGCAAGAGTGGCAGGGCATTAAATTAACAATGCCCCTCCTCGGGTACCGCTCTTCTTAAAGCAGTGATCTCTCTGGTGCTCAGCTAGTCCTGGCGAAGTGCCATCCCTCAGTCTGCATCTCGCCTTCCACTCCGACCCAACCATGTCCAACCATCTACATCTTCTTTGCATGTCAGCAGCAGCAGCATCCCCCACAGCATCCTCCATTCACAAATGGCCATCCAGACTACCACCATGTCCCACTGCGGTATCCAATCCTCAGAGGAAATCACATTCAGGTCTCTAGCTCGGGCATGTCAAAGCTTGTCTAGACCTTCTTTAATTTACTAAGATTACACTCCTACTAGGGAGGAAAAGAAGACTGAGGCAAACCAGAGGGTTGAGTCCCAGCTCAGCTTTTCAACTGCGGCAGACAAACCACACTACCAACTACTGTTAGATCATGGGCTTGTCACTCTGAGACACTGATCACTCTAAACGGTTAGACCCCACAGCTGAAATCAGATCATCCTTCTTCTTTCTGCCCCTCCCCTTTCTGGGAGGAGAGTCAAGAAGCCATGCTGTGCTCTGGCTTCACAGCCCTAATGTACAGTACTACCCAGTACCTGGCCCCTCAATGGTCCATGTCAGGTGGGCTATCCCAGACTAAATCACATGGTGTGGAATTCCCATCACCTCCCGAAAGGATATAAGATGTCATCCTTTGTTTGGGGGTTTTTCCCAAACCAACCACTGCCACACTCTTTCTCTGACAATTACTACCTCTCATTTGTCAGAATGTGGACCTAATTTGGCTCACATCCTGCCCCCACATTCTTAAAGGCCAGCCTGTTCACTTGCATTTGGAATGTGCATGTAACTAAGAAAATGAGAGAGAAGAATGTGAAGAGGTCTGGTAGGAACTCCGGGAAAGATGTGTGTTGCCCTGTGAGTAAGAAGTAAACTTCCCTTGGCTTCCTAGGGAATAGCTGTTCAAGAAAAGACTGCCAAGAATGTTCCGGCCACCGGGCTCCCCACTTAGGATGAAGCTACCCAGACGGGAAGTCAAGCCAAGATGTCACACATTCAGTCCACCTTCAAGCCTGTCTGCTCTCTGAGCTTTTCATACTAAAGCAAGTGTAGGCAATGAGAGGCACATTTCCAATTAGACTTCCTTCAATTAGCCCGGTGTTTGGAATACAGATATCCACCATTTATAATGGATTCTTGTCCCAACAAAATGTAAGAATACTATAAGTTGACTCAATCCACTTAATCTACAGAACATCCTAGCCAAGCAATACAATATACAATGCAGTGTGTTGCCCTCGTGGTCTCTGACAGCTATCAAGAAACCCCCTGGCAGCCGGGCGGCAGTGGTGCACGCCTTTAATCCCAGCACTCAGGAGGCAGAGCCAAGTGGATCTCTGTGGGGCCAGCCTGGGCTACAGAGTGAGATCCAGGACAAGCACCAAAACTACAGAAAGAAAGAAAGAAAGAAAGAAAGGAAGGAAGGAAGGAAGGAAGGAAGGAAGGAAGGAAGGAAGGAAGGAAGGAAGCCACTATCGGGCATTCAAAGATAGGAACTTATTGCATATTGCCAGCTCTGGGAGAGATCAGAATTCAAAATATTTAAAGTTTCTTTTGAATATGCAATTGTTTTCACACCACTGTCAAGTGGAATAGTCATAAATCCAACCATGTTAAGTGGGGGACTGTCTGTAGATATCAGTCACTATGCCTGGGAGACAGCATCTGAATCTGGCCAATGCTGAGTCCTGCTCAGAAAGCAAGTCCAGACCCTGCTTTTGGCAAAACCATTTCTATCCGTCACTTTTGCTTGAATGTATTTTTGTCAGGCTTGTAAAACACTCAAGTAGAGACAGTTGATAGATGCCTTACGTTTCGGCCAGCCTATTCCTGTTCAGGGTTAAAGTTCAATTTTTTTTATTTTTAATTCATGTGGATGTTTACTTCTGTGTGTGAACACATGGCCTAGTGTGTGCAAATGCATATGTGTGCTGCTATATATGCATATGTGTGCACATCTAGAGCCAGAAGACAACTTTAGGTATCATCATCCTCAGAAGCCCAACCATCTCCTCTGACATGAGGCCTCCCTCTGGTCCAGAGCTCATGATTAGTCTAGACTGGTTAGCTGGTCAGCCCTAAGGCCTCTGCTTCACTTCCCCAGCAGGAGAGTTACAAATGCTCCAACACACCACCCATTTCTATGTAGTTTCTAGGGACTGAACCCACTTACAAGGCAGGCAAGAGCTTCACCAACTGAGCGTCCCCTGCCAGACCTCAGATCTGGATTTTACAACCCGTGAAAGAAGGCATTCTGAACGCTATTTCACAGATGTGACCTGTGGTTGGATGACTTCCACAAGGTCATGGAGCTGTAGTGGTTATGGCACTAAGACAAGAACCCTGGTCACCTGTGCCGGGTCAAATGTGATTTTGGCAGAAGGGAAGTGATTTTTAAAGACCTCCAGTGGGTTGTGACAGGACAAACCTGTAATCTCAACATCTGGGAGGCTAAAAGGACCCTGAGTTGAGAAGCCAGTGTGGACCACACAGCAAGCTCTAGGCCAGCATGAGCTACTTAGTGAGAAACTGCATAGCCAGACTCATAGAGTTAATTAATTACTATACCTGGCTAGTAATGGCCGTGCATGCCAGTGATCCCAACACTTAGGGGGTTGAGGTAGACCTCCCAAGTTTAAGGGAGCCCCAGTCTGGGGAGGGGAGAGGATGTACACAGTCTTCATTATGGCTGATTAATTCACCTTTGACTGAGCTCAGACGTAGAGGGGAAAGGCATGCTTCAGAAAGCACAGTTCGCAAGCAGCTGGGGGAAAGCCCTGATGAGTCTCACTTCCTTCCACCAACAGCTCTCTCCCCCACACGGTTCTCAGCATTGTCTGAACTTCCCTGTTCCTCACTTGTGAGTCAAGAGCAGGCCAGGCCAGCTGCAGACATGCTCGGCTGGTTCCCTGTGTGCCGCAGCCTCCTTGTGGGTCCCTGGCACAACACAGCTCTCCTCCAAGGCCCTAAGGAGGCCAGGCTCTGCAGGCCAACAAGCCACAGGGGACCTCAAGAGCCACCTGTTATTGTGACCAGATGCTGCCTAATCGGTTTGTTTTGATGGGAGTTTTCCAAAGAGGAAATAAAGCCTACATTTATTTTATTCTTTTAAAGGCTACTTGTCCAGCCCCTTTAGATATTTGGAGTTCATTGTTAAATTCGCTAGGGATATGAATGAAGAGAACACTGCCCACCATCAGTGTGATCCCCTGGGTAGGGAGTAAAATTCTGCGTTTGTTGGTAACTTTTTCTGCCCGCTAGGACAAGATGTTGTCATCTACAGAGTTCACACCAAGAATGGTACAATAAAGTTAAAAAAAAAAAAATCTCATAGTGCTAAGTAAACTTATATTTTAGGGGGTACATCTCACCACCACCACCCCGCAATGTGTTGGAGTCTTAAGCCCTGGTGCCTCAGGAAGGAGCTTTACTTAGAGGTTTATGGAGGTCAAACATTGGTGTGGAGGTGTGCCCGATGCCACAGAGTTGGTGTCCCTTAAAAGAGAGCTGTGTGGAGAACATGTAGACCTCACATGATGAGAGTGGACATGTGCATGCCAAGTAGCATCAGAGATGGCCATCAACCACACTCCCTCCCATCCTTCATCGGGGAGCCCAACCTCAGGGCTAGGAGACTTTCTGTACATTTCTGTAGTCTCAACCATTTGTGGTATTCTGTTAGACAGTTTGCAGGGAACAGCCCACCTCATTTAGACCTTCACATCTGAGGCTTCTCCAGTTTGGGTGCAGCTGACTCCCTCCTTATCACCATCCAGACCTGAGCTGCTCTTTCTGACCACCCAGCATCCCTGCTCCACATTTTTGTGCCACTAGTGGCCCAGCATGTCGTGAGGCAGGTTGTCATTGGAGATCAAAGACTTTGTGGTGTGACTAGTGTTTACCTTTCTTCTCTGGTAGCCTGCTGAGTACCTTCCAGGACTGTGAATACTAGTCAGTCAGTGTGAAGGCTCTAGGTAGGCGACAGTTTGACTTCTTCACGTTTAGTAAGATATGTGGGTGCTGTCTGCAGCAATAGGGACTTACCATCAGTCTATGAAGAGCAACCAGTAGCCTCGGGAACAGCTTGAGTTGTTTGGGGGTTTCCATGGGATTCCTTTGGCCAACAGCTCATTAAGATGTAACCCTTTTCTGGCACTGGAGATTTCACGGAGAGATGTCTTGCTGGGGCTTTGTCTTCCCTGTTAGTTGGTGATCCCATTTATATTCCTTTCACATATGTATACATTTTGAGAAGCTTCTACTGTAGTAGGTTTTCATATGACCCTCAAATGGCCCTCAGTGTTAGCTGTCCCTCCCTGTAGTCTTTCCTTTACCCCTCCTTATCCATGCCAGTCTCCCCTCCACAACCAGAAATATGTTCTATTTCCCCTTCCCTCCCTGTTAGTCCTTTACTCTATGCCTAACCCCTGTAGCATGCCTATTGAAGGGCTTAAAAGCTAACATCCACACAGAAGACAATACATACCATGTTTCTCTTTTGGGGTCTGTTACCTCACTCAGCATATTTTTTTTCTAGCTCTATCCATGACCTGAGAGCTTCATGATTTCATCTTTTAGCAGCTGAGTAATATTCTATTGTATAAATGTACCACATCTTCATTATCCATTTATCTGTTGATGGGCATCTAGGCTGTTTCCAGTTTCTGGCTGTTGTGTATAGAGTAGCAATGAACATGGTTGAGCAAGTGTCTCTGTGGTAGGATGCAGAGTCCTTTGAGTACATGCTCAAAAGTGGTAAAGCTGGATCATGAGGTAGCTCTATTCCCAGCTTCCTAGAGAATAAATCTTTATTAAGGCTATATGTTATGCTGCACTTAGGAGTCAAACACTGGCAGATCTCTGTGAGTTCAACATCTGCTCTTCCTGTTCCACATACTGAGTTCCAGGATAGCCAGGGCTACAAAGACAAATCCTGTCTCAAAGAAACAAAGATTATATGTGATACTCAGTTACTAAGGTATTGCCTTGCCAGCATGAGGACCTGAGTTCAATTCCCAGAAACCAGGTAAAAGGCTGGATGCTGCGAGGTGGCCGTTTACCCAACGCTCTCTGGGTAAGTGTGGCCCTCCCGTCACCAAGAAGCTTCTTTTTGCAGCAGAGACCACTTATAGACTACAACTTGTCAAAAGGCAGAAGATAAGCAACTGTGAGGTGCCCAGACCCAATTAGGACACCTATAACACAACCCCAACACCAAAGGCTGAAGGAACATGAAGGAAGAAGACAGAAGGACTATGGGAACCAGAAGACAGACATCTGCTGTGAGACAGTGTCTTCCAGACATGGCAGGGATGCTGTACCCAAGAGCTCTCAACACTGGCTGCCCACATAAGACCTGCACAAGACCATATCGTGAATATGCCAACATGGATGGAGGAATTTAACAAGGCCCAAGCCCTCGATGAAGATCTTCAGGCAAGCAAGGGCTGAGGGAGGAGAATTAGCTTCCTCCAGAGATGAGCACCCTGATGTATCTCCCTCTCCTACGTGATCTGCCCTAAATACATGTACATGCGTGCACACATGTGCAGCAATAATAATTATAGAAAAAGAGATCATGAATATGAGGCGGGTGGAAGAACACAGAAGGAGTTGGAGGGGAGAGAAGGAAGGGTGAAAACTATTTAATATAGCATATTCATGTATGGAATACTAAAAAAAAATTAATGTTCAAAAGCATTGGGAATGTAATGGAAACCGACTAATAGTTAAGTAGGATCAGGGTTAGAAGGACAGACACTCCCTGGAGTAGTTGGAGGTTTCCTTTCCTTCTCTAGAGTTCTCTAGGGAAGGTTGAGTGCTGACTAGAAAGAGCCCAGGTAACTTTTGGGGAAGAGTAATTGCCGACCTAACAACCTATGTAGGTGGGGGGGGGGGGGGGGGGGGAATCAGGAAAGAGACTTTTAAGTTCAACCCTGCGGCAATTGGATCCTTAATCAGTTGCAAATCTGTAGTGAGAAATTCATTCTGAAAAATAATTAAAATGTGGAGAGTTGGAGATGGCCACCTGGAAAACATGAGGCAAATCCGCCTCCTCTCTGGAGGGATGCCCCTGGTTCTCTGGCAAGACCTTCCCCAGTAAAGAAGGGACAGTCCATGGGAAAGAACTGGAGTCCCACTATTTCTTACATAATATAATTGCCCATGTGATGGTCCCTATTACTGATGCACAATGTCCAGCAATAACAAATGAAAACTGTACGGCCGGCGGTGGTGGCGCACGCCTGTAATCCCAGCACTCGGGAGGCAGAGGCAGGCGGATCTCTGTGAGTTCGAGGCCAGCCTGGGCTACAGAGTGAGTTCCAGGACAAGCTCCAAAGCTACACAGAGAAACCCTGTCTCGAAAAACCAAAAGTAAATAGATAGATAGATAGATAGATAGATAGATAGACAGACAGATAGATTTTTGTGGTTCTAACCTTTGATAAACCAGAGACATTTCTGAACTCACTGAACGCATACTATACATCTCAACCAGGAACTGCCATTACATTGTATGGCATCTGAAATTGACTTCTGCATTGCGTCCACCTTACACCTGCCCCCCTCCACCCTTCACCTTTGGGGATACAGAACAAGAATCCCATGAGTACAGCAGAGCTTAACCATCTATTCCTCCGCCCCCCTTGTCAAACCCCAAATCAATAAACCCCGACAGCCTCCAGAGAGCTATGGCAGCCTCCTGTGACCTCCCTGCTCCCGCCTGCCGCTCGCCTCTCTCGCCTACCTTTAGGTGAGAAGAGACATTCCAGGAGAGACTCACGTGAAAGTAGAGCAAACATTTGTGGCAGCACCCTGTGCTTCTCTACCTGGATTAGCCTCCGAACAGCAGCTAAAGATTAGTGTTTCTTGACGTTGAAAACGCTCCGTGGAGCTGCCCAGGCACAAGGGCTCTACAACATTATCTCACGTTAGAGCAGAAAAGAAGTATTCCCCGTGTCCGCCTTTGCACCCAAACCTTTGATCCTGGGCTAAGAAAATGCTTCGGTTGGATCAGAAGGCTGTGTCACTGTTCATCTGTCACTCTTCAGCTGCTCACCAGCTGTGTGACTTTGCACACATTTTCCAAACAGCCTGTTACCTTCATTAGACACTGATGCTCTCTGTACCTCACACTATTTCCATAACCAGAAGCACGTGTGAAAACACTATAACAAATCTTTATATAAATATCAGACGTCTTTATAGGAGTATTGGATAAATATTCACCTTTCAGCTGCATGATGTAACAGGCATCTCTCATAGTTACAGAGAAGAGTATGTTGCTTTCAGCCTATGCAGGCAAGAAGGCTTTGGCAATAATCGTGTTAACGGTCCACAGTTCAGACAGGAGATAAAGGGCAGATGGATGGCTCAGATCTGAAATGGAAGGCATGGTGAGAGGTCCTAGAAGAGGCTGAAGAAGTTAAGGTGAACCATGTCACAAGGTTAATCCTGGGACAGCACTATCCCACAGTCTAAAAAACAGAAGTATAACCCAGGCTCTTGGAGCTACTGAGATGACAGTGTGGTCTGGATTTAATTGCTGCACCTGAAAATGAAAGGAACCTTCTGTGTAAGTTTCTACATTTAGGCAGAATGCTTAGTCAAGTGCAGCAGAAACAAGATGAATCTAAGAAGAGAAACCTAGTTTCTAGCCAGGTGGTGGTAGTGCATGCCTTTAATCCTAGCACTGTGAGTTCGAAGCCAGCCTGGTCTACAGAGGTAGTTCCAAGACAGCCAGGACTGTTACACAGAGAAACTCTGTCTCAGAAAAAAGAAAAGGCTGTGTGTGTGTGTGTGTGTGTGTGTGTGTGTGTGTGTGTGTGTGTGTGTGTAACCTAGTTTCCGAAGAAGGCTAGCCTTGGACACCAGGAATTTAACAAAGATCCCTGATGATACAATGGAGTGCCAGAGACAGTAGAGCTGGGAAGCAGGTATGAACAGCTTGCACTGTGCATTAGGCCAAGGAACACTGCCTTTAAAACACTGCCATGTGGTTTCAAGTCCATGGTGTCTGCCTACATGCTAACAAAGTTTTAGGTTTGTGTGTAGCTGGTAACTCCAGTCTTCTGACATTGCAAGATGCTCCTCTCTGTATGAAAGGCCTATAATACGATATGTTATTGACAAGGGGACACAAAAAAACAGCACCCCAAACATCTGTTCAGTGCTGGCAGAGGGCCTGTCTGGGAGCTAGAGGTCCCATCTTCGATATAGGAAAGGCCTCCCCAGACTCCAGACTCACTTCAGTTCACCACCCACGTGGTGGTTCACAACTGTCTGTAACTTAAGTCCCAGAGGACCAGACACCCTCTTCTGACCTCCCCAGGCACCAGGCATATTCATGGTGCACATACATACATACAAGCAAACATCATATACATAAAAATACGTAAAGTTTTATGGTTGGGGGATTGTTTTTTTTTAAGTAATGTAACCTAGTTCTGACAGATGATGCAATGGTGTCTCTGGAGTAGCTGTTTCCATGATGACAGGCCATCGCTGGATAGACAAGCATGGTTGCAAGCTGCATTACCCAATTCACATGGTTGCAAAGAGAAGATTTCTAGTTTTGATACAATTGGGACCGTATTCTGGCCCAAATGCCCATGTGTAGATAGTACCCATTCAGAGTACATGGGAACAATTTTACTAGCTCATCTTATAAAGCTTGTAAAGCAACTGGCATACATTAGAAGCCCCTAATTGAAACAACCAGGAAATAGGCAAGCTTCTGTTCTAAATGTCTCACAGTCCTTAGGGCTTCCCCAGGCTGGCAGGTAGATATCTAAGCCAACAATCTGGCCCTGTCACTGAATTGCCTTCCAATTTGCTCAGTGGCCATGGGTGGGGGTCCTCACGCGTATACCTGTTTCTCGTTTGCGAACAAAACAGTGGCCTCTTCCACCTTCATCCCTGATCACTGGGTAAGGTGAAAACGACATCCTAATTCTCTCCTGATGACTGAAATGCTGTAGCTCGGCCATTGTTGTTGCTCTTACACACTGCTGGAACCCAAATAATCAGGTGTTTCCCAGCGGTTTTATTAGAAAACGGTTGTAATGTAAAAATAAAATTAATCTCACAGAGAGGCACCAAAATACCAGGTTGAAGGAGATCTCATGAGAGTGGGCAATTTTCCAAACAGGGCCACATTGCTCATCACAATGAGATTAAGTTGGGCTTGGTGGCACAAGCCTGGATTCCTAGCACTCAGAAAGCTGAGGCAGGAGGATTGCAAATTTCAAGTACAGCCTAGTTTACAAAGCAGGACCCCATCTCAGAAAACAAAATAAAACAGCAGCTGTGCCCGATGGACCACCTTTAATACCAGCATTCAGCACTCAAGAGGCAGCGACAGACGGTCTCTGCGAGTTCAAGGCAAGCCAGGTCTACATATGAAGTTCTAGGTCAGTCAGGAGTACACAGAGAGACCCCATTTCAAAAAGAAAGATAGAAAGATAATAATAATAATAATAATAATAATAATAATAATAATAATACTGGTGAGCTGTCTCAGTGGGTAAGAGAACTTACTGCCAAACTGGATGACCTGAGCTCAATCTCCAGAATCCATATTCCATATAATGGAAGAAAATAATTGATTTCTGTAAGTTGTTCTCTGACCTCCATACAAGTTCTGTGACACACATGCATTCATACACAATCAAAAATAATAAATAAATAAATGTAAGAAATTAATTGAAAAGTCAAAATAAACCTTAATATTTGCATAGGTATAATAAACTGCATCATCCCTATTGGAGTGTTGTGTGACCAAACTTTCCCTGGGGAGACAAAATACACATGTCTACTCACCCCAGATAGGGAGCCCACTGCAGACCACAGTACACACCCCACCAAAGTCCACCTTGGTGAACCAGTGAGTTGTATTGGAGTTACTTACAGGCATATGGGGTCAGGGGTTAATTATAGGAGCAGAAATGACTCAAAGACAACTGCATCACTAAAGTCCACCCCAACCCAGATGACAGCTCACAAAGCTGGGGATCTGGAGATGCCTGCACAGCCTGCAGGCAGCTCAGCAGACTGGAGGGGGGTCCTTTGCAGGCGCCTCAGTTGGTCTAACCTGTTCCAGGCAGCTCCAGTGGTGTCTGTTTCTGCCAGGCAGCTGCTCTCCTGTCAGAGTCTTCTTTGCAGCTCAGATTTCTTCCCTCTGAGAGGGACTCTCAGCTTACTCTGGGAGGGAAGGGCCTAGTGAATCTGGTCAGTTTCAGGGACTTCCTGAAGCTCTTTGCGGTTGTTTATCTTCCTGCATGAAGCTTTCCTGCAGGATGGAATGTTTAACTTTGGAGAACACTTTTGTTCAACATGAAAGTAGGTCAGACAGTAAGTGAAAATACATCTATATTATCTTGGACTTCTATTTCTTCCAGTGTGGATGAGAGGAATTAAAATAATAAAAAGCTAGCCAACAAAGTGATTAAATCAATGATAAAAGAACCATTGCTGGTTGACCATGCTATGATGGATGACCCCACACTTGCGTGCATATGTGCAGAGGCCATGGACGGGTGCTGCTTACTGGCTTGCTTCACCATAGTTTGCTCAACCTGCTCTCTTATAGAACCCAGGACCACCAGCTCAGAGATGTCACCACCACCCACAATGTGCTGAGCCCTCCTCCATCAATCACTAATTAAGGAAATGTCTTACAGCCAAATTGTTTTTTTTTTTTAATTCTTCTCATACATTACATCCTGACCAAAGTTTCCCCTGCTCTATTCCTCCCAGTCCCTCTCCCACCTCCCCTTTCCTCAAGATCTACTCCTTTTCCATTTCCATTCAGAAAAGAGCAGACCTCCCAGGGATATCAACCAAAAATGACATAACAAGTTACAGGACTAAGCACAAACCCTCATACCAAGGCTGGGCAAGACCACCCAGTAGGAGGAAAAGGGTCCCAAGAGCAGGCAAAGGAGTCAGAGATGCCCTCCCCAACTCTCACTGATAGGAGTCCCACAAGAAAACCAAACTACACAGCCATAACATATATGCAGAGGACCTAGCTCAGACCCATATAGGCTCCATGATTGAATCTTCAGTCTCTGCCAGTCCTTCTGAGTTCTGCTTTGTTGATTCTGTGGGCCATAATCTCTTGGTGTCCTCAACCCCTCTGACTCCTATAATCCTTCCTCCCCTCTTCTTCTGGGTTTCCTTGGCTAGGCACCAATATATGTGTATAGCAGAATATCATTAGGAATAATTTCAACTTTTTTTGTTGTTGTTGTTGTTGTTTTGTTTTTCAAGACAGGGTTTCCTGTGTAGCTTTGCGTCTTTCCTGGATCTCACTCTGTAGACCAGGCTGGCCTCAAACTCACAAAGATCCGCCTGGCTCTGCCTCCCAAGTGCTGGGATTAAAGGCATGCGCCACCACCGCCCAGCTCGACTTTTTTGTGTGTGCCAGTCCTGTTTGGCTCCATTGTAGGTCTCTGGGTTATGCAGCCTCTGGTATCTGGCCATTCAGGCATGTGACATGATCCTCAAGTTGGACCAGTTACTGGCTAGCCACTCCCACAAGTTCTATGCTATAATTCCCCAGGCACATCTTGCAGGAAGGACAAATTGTAGGTTGAAAGTTTTGTGGCTGGTCTGATGTCCCAATCCCACCATTGGAAGCCTTGCTTGGTTACAGAAGATGGCCGGTTCAGGCTCCATATCCACCATTACTATGAGTCTTCCTTAGGGTCACCCTCATAGATTCTGGGGAGTTTCCACTGCACTAGGTTCCCAAATTGCCCCCCAAGTGCCCCCCAATACTTGTCATCTTTCCCAGTATGCCCTCCCTCCCTCCACCACCCCTACCACCTGCCTGATCCCTCCAATTCCCATCCCTACCCACCAATGGTTCGCCCACAAAATCTATTCTGTTTCCCCTTCCCAGGGGAATCCATGTGTCCTTTCTTGAGCCCTCCTTGTGACCTAGCCTCTCTCGGTCTGTGTAGCATGATTATCCTTTAGTTAACAGCTAATCTCCACTTATAAGTGAATACAAACTATATTTGTCTTTCTGGGTCTGGGTTACCTTATTCAGGATGACTTTTTCTAGTTCCATCCATTTGCCTGCAAATTTCATTATGTCATTTTTTTAACTGAGTAGTACTCCATTGTGTAAATGTACCACATTTTCTTTATCCATTTTTCATTTGAGGGACATCTAGGTTATTTCCAGCTTCTGGCTATTACAAATAAAGCTGCTATGAACATAGTTGAGCAAATGTACTTGTGGTAGGATGGAACATCCTTTGGGTATATGCTCAAGAGTCATAGAGCTAGATCTTGAGGTAGATCAATTCCCAATTTTCTGAGGAACCATCCTAATGATTTCCATAATGCCTGTACAAGTTTACATTCCTACCAGTAATGGAGGAGCATCCCCTTTGCTCCACATCCTCACCAGAATGAGCTGTTACTTGCTACAGCCAAATCTTATGGAGGCTTTTTCTCAATTGAGGTTCCCTCCTTTCAGATAGCTCTAGCTTGTGCCAAGTTGACATGAAACTATCCAACATATCATATTTCATATTCACATTACATACATGTTCATGGGTGTGTGTGTGTGTGTGTGTGTGTGTGTGTGTGTGTGTGTATGATCAATTCAATACTAAGAAAAATAGAAGTAGAAAGAGATAAGATTTCTTTCTGATATAGGATTAGTTTTCTGTGTAGAACCAAGCCAGACGTGCATATGTATACATGAACAAAACATCATATAATAAACTCAAAAGCTCTTGTATTTTTAATATTATTCCTTTTTCTGTTTTTGTGTTTTGTTGCAATAGGATCTCACTATATAGCCCAAGCTGACTTCAAGCAATCCTTCTACTTCAGCCTTTCAAGTGCTAGAATTACAAATGTAAACTACCACGCTGCATAGATATGCAGACATACACACAAAATTGGAAAACATAATGAAAATACCTAATTCAGTATAAATTACCTTAGTAAGAACTGCTATGAGGCATGTAGGAAAAGCACACTTATAAAAGGACAAAAGGTGGTGGCACACGCCTTTAATCCCAGCACTCGGGAGGCAGAGCCAGGCGGATCTCTGTGAGTTTGAGGCCAGCCTGATCTACCAAGTGAGTCCCAGGAAAGGTGCAAAGCTACACAGAGAAACCCTGTCTCAAAAAAAAAAAAAAAAAAAAAAAAAGGACAAAATAAGAAAAATAAACAGCCATGTAAACGTTTAAGAGATGTCAATTCAGGTTGGGATTTAGCTCAGTGGTAGAGCATTTGCCTAGCAAGCACAAGGCCCTGGGTTCGATCCTCAGCTCAAAAAAAAAAAAAGAGGTTTAAAAGATGTCAATTCTTCCCAAAGAGATCTATATTCAAAAAGTATTTCCAAACCAAAATTCTAACATCTAATAAATAATATCACATTCTCAAAAATACTGCTTTGGAGAATTCAAGATCTCAACTCAGGCGGAAGCCCAGAACTTCAGTCTCATTGTGAAGCATTTTCCAAGCTCAGCACTTTGTGCAAACAACAATTACCAGCTACCAGCGCTGGAGATAGGAATACAATACAGTGTCCGCTCCCTGAGCCTAGCCAGCTCAGGTGTGTCACCAGTAATGACCAGCTCAGGTGTGTCACCAGTAATGAGAGCAGCTGGGGCCAGCCGGGAGCAGCTGTGGGGAGCAGCTATGGGGAGCAGAGGCCGCTCTGGGCAAGCCCTCTCCAGCAACACTGTAGCCTCACAGCACAGCAACAGCTGACCTCATTGGAAAGTGAACCGGAACTGAAAGCTCCAGTCCGAGCCATCTCCAAAGAGAAAGGAACCTGGACCCAGAGGGTGCCCTTAACAAAGATCTGAGAAAGATTCACGATCTGCTGTCCACTCCAAGGGAAAGATTAGTCTGGATTCTCATATGACTGATGGCCAATGTGGTGATAATTGGTGATCTAGGAAAGGTGGCTGGCAGCACTGGCTCCTCTTTACCCCAACACTGTCATTGATGTCACTGACATGTAGGCTGACAGGTTTCTTCATCATATCACAAGGCCAGTGTGCATGCCAACTTGTGAAGCAGCAGAGGACCAGCGATGTCAAGAGAGGCAGGCAGGGGGCTTCCCAACAAGTGCCCTCAGCTGGGCAGCTGCCCCCAGGGTGCACAGACACCTTTGGTAGGTGTACAAAACCACATTCTTTCTCCCAGGGCAGTGAGGAACATCCAGGAAGGGAGCCAGCGCTGTTTAGTCTCTGCCTTGTTCCTGAGTCCACCTCCCACCCACCCTCCCAATGATCTCAAGTAGCAACTTCAACCAAAATTCTATTTTGCCTTCCTATCCTTCTCAAGTCTTCATATTTTAATACCCAGGTCAAATGTCTGCTTCATTTCTGCGAGAAAAGTATTCTCCAGCGTCCTTCTCCTCTCCTGCAAGGCTACTCATTCACAATTTTTTACTCTGGCCCCGATAACTCCCCAGCCTTTGGTTTATATTACCAATAGGATGTGTGCTTCATGTTGCCTTTTATTCTGGTTTGTTGAAGTAGACTCTAAAAGTGCTGAGACCATCTCTTTCTGTGGCACCCGGGGCCCTCGTATGACCACATACTGTCGGGCTGACCAGTAATATTTTAGAATGATAGCCGGGCATTGGTGGCACATGCCTTTAGTCTCAGCACTCGGGAGGCAGAGGCAGGCGGATCTCTGTGAGTTCAAGGCCAGCCTGGCCTATAGAGCGAGATCCAGGACAACCAAAACAACACAGAGAAACCCTGTCTCAAAAAAAAAACAAAAAATATATATAATTTAATATATAAATGTTAATATATATTTTATATATTAATTAATATATAATATATATTTTAGAATGTATTTTATTTCTTCTCTTCCTATAAGATGTGCAGGGAGTTCGGGGATTTAGCTCAGTATAGAGTGCTTGCCTAGCAAGCGCAAGGCCCTGGGTTCGATCCTCAGATTGAAAAAAAAAAAAAGATGTGTAGGGCAGCAAAGTACCAGTTCTTGTCCTAGAACCTCTTTGTGATCCTTGGGATTCAAAGCAATCATCTTAGGGTTACTGTTACTGTGATGAAACACCATGACCAACAGCAAATTGGGGAGGAAAGGGTTTATTTAACTTAAGTTTCCATATCATAGCCATCACTGAAGGAAGTCAGGACAGGAACTCAAGCCGGGCAGGATCCTGAAGGCAGGAGCAGATGCAGAGGCCATGGGAGTGCTACTTACCGGCTTGTTCAGCCTGCTTTCTTATAGAACCCAGGATCACCAGCCAAGGGATGGCGCTATCCACCATGGGCTGGGCCCTTCCACATCCATCACTGATTAAGAAAATGCTCTATAGACTTGCCTGCAGCCCAGGCTTCTGGAGGCATTTCCTTAACTGAGGCTCCTCCTCTCAGATGACCTTCCCCTGTGCCAAGCTGCCATAAAACCAGCCAGCCCAGTAACTAAGTTCTTACATATTGAGGGATATAGTAAAGGCCGAAGTCTTCTGGACTCCCAGGTTGGACTGACTTTGATGTCTTGGCTGAGGGAGACCCTGATGTTTTCTGGTGACCATAAAGGGATTCCCCCCACAAAATTCCCATTACAATCCAAGGAGGGTCTGCCTTTCCCAGAACATTTCAATCATGTACACAGGGGAAAGTGACAGGCCCACTGACGGGTCATTCTTTCATTAAAACTTCACAGCATTTATGCAGCTAATTTGCATCTAAAACTTTCAGCAAACAGTCCTGATCTTTCACTCTGCTGCTCCCTTTCTGCATCTCCCATGATGCTAAGGATGCTGTGAGTGCAGCATCTCTATGGATGTGCCGGTCACCAGAAGAAGTCACTCCGGCAAGGCTGAATATCCCGGCAGACTCTTCCCAGTGATCATCCCTGAATTTCCTGGAGACATGAGGAAAGACATTTATTTTCCACAAACTTGGTTTCTATGTCCTGTTTTTCATGTCCAAGTTTGGGAAGGTTCTTGTAGGAAGCACAGTGAGGACAAAGACTCTTTGATGACTAATGTAGTCTTGAATGAGCCCAGGGACTCCCTGATAGCTGCTATGGCATTCTTCCTGGGTGTATCTGGGAGGGGTCTGGGGAAGAAACTAGTATTCAAGTCCATCATGTGTGGCTATCATCTGTACTAGGTCAGAGATCCTGTGTGTGTGTGTGGGGGGGGGGGGGTTGTGTGTGACGGTACTCATGTGTGGAAGTCAGAGGGCATCCCGAGGTGCTGGTCCCTGTTTCTCACCTTGTTTAAGATAAGATTTCTGTTGCTTTCCACTTCGTGCATCAGGCTAGCTGGCCCACAGGATTCCAGAGAGTCTGCTTTCCCCATCTCTCATCCCACTATAGGAGATTACAGATACAGAGTGCTACATCTGCCTTTATATGGGATCTAGGGATTCAAAATCAGGTCCTCACCCTTGCATAGCAAGGATTTTACCCACTGGATCATCTCCCCAGCCCTCAGTACATTTACATCTGGGTAAAATGTATGGAGATACATGTTATATACGTTATGTAAGATACAAACTAAATAAAGAGATATAAAAGATTTACAGGACTGGAGAGATGGTTCGTTGGTTAAGAGCACCTGCTGTGCTTGCAAAGGACCCAGGTTCCATTGGGTCAGCTTACAGTTGTCTCTAACTCCAATCCCAGGAGATCCCAACTCCCTCTTCTGACCTCCACAGGTACCAGGCACACATGTGGTACAGAGATATACACACAGGCAAAGTACTGATATGCATAAAATAAAATGACACTTTTTAAAATATGTATTTGTAGATTATGCATGCACTAAAATATTATGAATATCATA